>NC_141667.1:78315431-79515431 GCF_028749965.1 Puma concolor | reverse complement strand
ATAGCTTATTTCGCTGGCTCCAAGGCCAGTAATAGAGCCCTGTGCTGATCGCCTACCTCTCTATTTCCATATTACCTATTTCTATATGCACTGATTTGCTTGCTTTGCTGATGCGAGTTCTTAAATCTAGGATTGCATAGCAACTGGACTTTGGCCACAATACATCTGTTGAAAAAGTAAAAGTAAATCTGCAGAAGGGGCAGAACTGAGAGCTGTTTAATTAGGAATAAACAGGAGGAAGAACTAGGCTTGGACTTGAGTATATATTCTTGTGCCAGAGTTAATGGCATTTCCATGTAATCTTAAACATTTGAATAATAACGACAGCCCTTTTCTAAATATAGAATACTTAGTGTCTACGAGACTTTGGATGAGGCAGAATTAAGGTAGGCTAAATAAGATGCCCACCAAAAAGATGGGGACAGCATGCTGGGGCAGGTGCCTTAAGGAGAACTCTAAAGCTAGCTCTCGGGATTCATGAAGTAAATTGGCAGGGTGCGGAGAGTGGGATGCCTGACCAGACACATTTGAAGTAAGGAGAATACATTTCTTTCATATCTGACTGTGCCAATAATGTGGGAAGGACCTTTACTCACTTCCAATTGGGGAAAAGTTCTACTTGAAGATGTACCTACCCAGAATTACCAACTTGGCACTCGACTCCTATCACGATCATTGTAGGGCTACCAATGTATATTGAGTAGGTAACATTATTTTATTCTAGGTGTTGCCTATTTTGAAAACCAAGGAACTACAGAGATACAAGGACAACTTAGAAATGACACATAGTTGGGGCGCCTGGGTGGCTCATTTGGTTAAACATCTGACTCCAGCTCAGGTCATGATTTTGTGGTTCATGAGTTCGAGCCCCACATCGGACTCTGTGCTGACAGTTCAGAGCCTGGAGCCTGCTTTGGATTCTGTGTCTCCCTCTCCCTCTGCCCCTCCCCCACTCATTCTCTGTTTCTCTCTCTCTCAAAAATATATAAACATTAAAAAAAAAAGAAATGACAAATAGTTGATCATTTTTGTGCACATGAATGTATTTCCTCTGATAAAAGTTTATACTTCATGCCAAAAATAGGATATGAAAAAATAATGTTACATAGACTTATCACCTACCATATAACCTTCAGAGTAGTATGCTTATTGGGAAATGGAATTAGCAATTAAAATATCTGATACTTAAAACTCAAGATGGAGATTTTGATGTTGGTAAGGCAATGGAGCAACATAATCTCTCAAATAGCTTTGAGGAATTTGAAATTTGTACTACTCTTTTTTAAAAATTGACTTCTTATTTTTAAGAAGTAAATATAGACCCATTCTCTGTCTCAGCAATTTTATTTCAGTAGAAGTGCATGTATACATGCACAATGAGACATATGCAGGAAGGATCATTACAGCACTATTCACGATAGCTCAAAACTGGAAACAGAGATTTCCACTAATAGTAAAATAGCTGGTGAGTGGCAGACCAATGATTTAGACTTACGTCAATTGATTATAAAATCCACATTGTATCTACCACACAACAATCTTTCCAAACTAAAAATCCTTCTATAATAGTTCATTTTCATGTTTCTAGATTGCCATATAATTACAACATAAGTAATCCAGTCTTAAATTTTGCATTTTAGAGCATGTATGTATTTCTACTGGTGGCTGGCCTTGAATCTCTCCATTCAGCCTCTCCATATAGCTAACCTGATCTTCCTTACATTATGGTAGTCTTTTAAGTAAATGCCAGGCTGGGCTTCTGTAGGCCTACATTTTTTAAAACTTTTGCACAAATTCTGTCCTGATTGATTTTGACCTTCAGTTATCCTTCTCCAGGAAATGATCGTTCAACATTTCCTTTTATGTATTTCACCTGTCACTGGTCAACATATTTCTCCTTACAAATTTTGTTAGCAAAATAAAAATTAAACTATTTCTGTTTAATACGTCATTACAAAATATAATGGTATAAAGCAAAAGTACATTATCATCTTTCATGATTTTGTGCTTTGACTAGGTTCGGTGGGGCTGTGCTTTTGCTGTAGGTTTCTCATGTGTTTGCAGACAAAGTGTGATGAGTTTCAGTAATCTGAGTGTTTAATTAGACAACTAGATTTGCAAATTGTTTTTTCCCTTACAGTTCTGGCGACTAGGACAACTAGAGGTGGCCATTTATCTTTTCATGTAAACTCTCTACATAGCTAACTTGAGTTTCTTCATTTCATGATAGTCTTAGAGTAAGGAGACTTCCTGCATGTTGGTCATCTTCCCTGAGAATATTCCAAGAGACCACAGTAGAATTTTCAAAACTTCCTCTAACCTAACGCCAGTCATGAATTGCCACTCCTGTTACTTTTAATCTGGGCCAATCCAGAGTTAAAGAGAGGGAACACCTACACAAAGCTGTAAAGATATACACTGCACAAAGATGTTCATTGGGAGGTGATTGAGGACTAGCTGTCATGGTACACCTCTGATTTGCAATCATTTACACCACTCCTACATGTAAGAGTTGAAAGTCCCCAAAACATTTTCCTATTATAGCATGAGGGTCAGGATTTAAATCTAGAATGTCATTGTCCAAATAAGATTCAGGCACAGAAGAGTTTTCTCAGGTAGAATTCTCTGAATAAAATTTATCTCACATAACACCTGGAAAGTAAGGGGATGAATTTTATACGACATATATAATGGTGATACATGGATATCATAGACTATGAAAATGAGACATCCATAGGGAGCTTTGAAAAGCTCAGGGCCACCTGGGTGGCTCAGTCAGTTAAGCATCCGACTTGGCTCCAGTCATAATCTCACATTTTATGCGTTTGAGCCCCATGTTGGCTCCGTGCTGACAGCTCAGAGCCTGGAGCCTGCTTCGGATTCTGTGTCCCTCTCTCTTCTTGCCCCTCCTCTGCTTGTGCTCTCTCTGTCTCTCAAAAATAAATAAATGTTAAAAAACAATTTTTAAAAAGTGCCCACATATTCTTGGGTATCTATAAGGTCACACACGTGTGTAAGACAGTATGTGGACTGTACACATGCTCAGTGTAGACCTAAAAAGGTCCTGTGGTCTCACTTCCAGATGACCTTATGGTTGGGAAGGAACAGGAAGTACAGACTAAGTCAGAGTTGTATACTTTCTGGTCAAGTGTGTAAGGTATTTCACTGTATATATACAGAGCACCTCAACAGAGACTGGGCACTTAAGAAAATCTCTGTTCACTATCTTTTCATGTAGCTGACCACTAAGTTAACAGAGAATTCAGTGGCCGCTCAGGACAAAGAAGAGACTTCAGAGATTTAATTCAGAAAAGTCACAAGACAAACAACTACTACACAAAATAGCAGCAAAAACAAAACCCTGAAAAGGGAGAGAATCTGATTTCCCACTTAGTCATGGTATATAAACCTTTTTTTATGTTGCTGTGTTTGCATTGCTAGCATTTTATTGAGGATGTTTGCATCTATGTTTATAAGAGATACTGGTCTGTAGTTTCTTTTCTTGTGCTATGTTTGTCTGGTTTGGTATAAGTGTAATGAATGACCTCTTAGAGATGGAAAGTGTGTACTTCTCTGTTTTAGAAGAATTTTTGGTAAATTATGTTCCTTGTTATATACCCAGGAGAAATGAAAACATATCCATGCAAAACTTGTTCAGGAATAGCAGCACTGTTGACAGTAGCCCACAGGTGGAAACAACCCAAATACATGAACTGATGAGTGGATAAACAAAATACCTTATATTCATGCAATGTGATATTATTCAACCATGAAAAGGAATGAAGCACTGATATATGATATATGATATATGATAAAACACAGGTGGACATTGAAAGTATGCTAAGGAACAGCAGTCAACACAAAAAGCCACACATTATACCATTTATAAGAAATGTCCACAAGAGGCGAATACAGACACATAGAAAGCGGATTAGGTGTTGCCAAGGAATAGTTTAGGGGGATGAGAAGTATCTGCTGACGGATGTGGGATGTGGATATGGGGTTTATTTTCATGGCTACGAAAATGTGCTGAAATTAGGTAATTACTTATACAACTTTGTGAATATACTAAAACCTCTGAATTATACCCTTTAAAGTGTTGACTTTATGGCATATAAATTCTATATTAAAAATCCTTGTAAGTACTTTTGTCTATCTTAAATGTTGTATGTTCCATCTTAGACCTTTCTGAAGTAGTAACAAAGGTGGAGCACATAGCTCCATCTGGGATTTGATTTTTGCTCTGGACGCATTTCATACTTTGCAAATATTTGGTGAGGAGAGACTGTGAAGAGAAACAATCTTATTTTTCAACTTAGGAAACCACATTTCTTTATATTCACTTCGCATACTTTTCAAAATTGACCATTTTATCATTTAGTTCATAATTCATTTTCAAAAATATTTTATTATAGACGTATGAAAGATCCTAGACATTATAATTCTGTATTTTTCTGGAAAATCTCCATAGGTCCGTGAATTTATTAGATATTCAAGTGAAGTGACAGTATTGCCACACTTCCTGCCATTACATGGAATGTGTTATTTTGCCATTTCTGATAGCATTGTCTTATCTGTCCTTCAAGTTCTAATGAACCATTTTCTTCAGGCTCATCCAGTTGACATTAAAAGCTATCTTCAGGCTTTTGTAGCTCATACTTACTACTCAGTTTAAAACTCAATGCTAAATGTTTTAGGTTTTGATACATGGACTGCCCATTTCCAGGCATCAGATTTCATCTCAGTTTATCTATTACTGTGTAACAAAAATGTCTACAGGTAAAAATAACAAACAACACTTTGGAGTATGAGGAATTCAGGTAGGGATTGGCTAGGTGAATCCCTTGTTCCATGTGTCAACTGAGACCATTCACTGGTACTTTTTAGGCTGTCTGGAGGGTCCAAGATGGAAGAAAAGCTTGGCTGGTTGGGCAGTTTTTTGAATGAAAGCATCTCCATGAGGTAGCTTGGACTTGCTCACAATGTGAGTAATGGCACGGTAATCAAACTTTTTTTTCATGGTGTCTGGCCTCCAGTGGGATTCTAAGAGACTAGGGCAGAAACTGCAATATATTTTTTTCTGAATTGGCCTCATAGGTCACATGCTATCACTTGTAAACAGATTGTATTCTTTGTAAGAAAATCATAGACAAACCCAGATTTAAAGGTTAAGGATGAGAAGAGTCTGTGAATACTGGGAACTGTGTTTCATTTGGGGAAATGGACAGATTTGTGGAGACAAAGTTTTTCCATATTTAAAATTCCATGCTATTATCTTATGGATATATATGCAGAGAGATATATAAGTTCCTAGAGCTAAACTTGCAGCTTCCTTTACTTTTAGCAGCTGGCCTACCTTTGGTTCCTTTGAACCATCTACACCCTACCCAATTTTTTTTTCATATTTCTGGTGTGATAGGGATTAATCAAAAAATAAAGTAACCTCACGTCATTGATTTCATTCCAAGCTGTAGGTTCTCTTTATCATCTAAGTAACAGTTTTGGTTTCTTTTTGTTTGTTTGTTTTTTGGTTTTTTTTTAGATCAGCCTTAATGGGGAAAAACATTAGTTAGCTTCCTAAATGTGCAAAATCCTGTAAGATAGTTACCATTCATTTGAAAGATTCTCTTTTACACCAACATTAAGTGTAGCAAATTTTCTTTGTTATAAATAGTGTAACAAAATATAGTTTCAGTGAAATCCATTTAATCAAATAGCCTTGCACATTGTAGTTTTGGTACAAAATAAAATACATTATGTCCTCATTTGAAAAAAAGGTCACTGGTCTTATACATGGTGATTTTCTGTTTGGACATTTTCTTATTTTCATTGTCACACCTGACCTTTAGCTTAGAGGTAACTTTCAGCCTTTTGCTGCTGCTGTTCCACTAAATACCTTTAGAAATAAAATGGAAGTATATTGCAAAAGCTGGCATATTTAGGGAAGTGCAGGAATACCAATGCAATGTGAAAAATGTAGAAGAGAAGGAAAATAAGGTGATTATGTATTGTCTTACCTTCTAAACATCTCAGGATGACAGAAGGTATAAAAAACAAAACTAATTGAATGTTTCTTTCAGATCTTTGTGCTCACAATTTTGTGAGGTGTTGTTGTTGGCTTTGTTTTATTTTGTAAGAGAAATGCAGTGCTTTCAAAACCTTTGACAGGGAAGGAAAGCTGAGAGGAGAATATATCTGCATGTGAGTAGCTATTACTATATGCAACCACTAACTTCCCTTCACAAGTATATAATACCCCAAAGGGTAGGTGGATAGATTTCACAAGTCCCAATTGTTATAAAAGAGAGGAAAGAGGTGACTAACTTTTATTAAGAGACAGATGTCAGCTAAAGATAAAACACAAGAGGTAGGTAAAATAGGTTAAATGGGCCTTAATATGTAGATTTTTTGAGCCACTAACAGAAACTTACACATCTTACACAAACTGGACTTTTGAATAAACATTAAAAAAGAAAAGCTAGTGTGGGAAAGTAAATCTATGAGTCATAAAAGTTTTGGTCTGAAAATATTACTTCTAAATTTAAAAAAACACAAGCAACAGTTGTATCTTCATTGATATCTATCATCTTCAAATCATATCTTTTCATACTCTTGTAACAAATTGCCTGCAAACTTAGTATCCTAAACAAAGGTCCATTATCCGACATGTTAGGTGAGTCAGCAATTTAAGACTGGCTTAGCTGAGTGGTTTAGTTCAGGGTCTCTCATGGAGTTATAATCAAGACACTGGTCAGTGTTGCAGACTTGATTGGAGGTGGAGGATTTCACCCTCACTTGCATGGTTACTGGCAGATGTCTTGGTTGCCCACCAGATGGACCTGCCCACAATATAAAAAGGCACCCGGCTTCTTCTAGAAGGAGGGAGTGAGTGAGAAGTTGGGTAGGACATTACACAAAAGGGAAGCTGTAGCATTTTTTAATAATCTAATTCAGAAATGACATACAATTATTATGCCATTTTCTATTGGTGGACACACACAGACCAACCATGATGAAATGTGGGAGAAGACTATAGAAGCTATGAGTACAAGGTGGGAGTGGGTCATTGGGAGCCATCTCGAGGTTAGCTACTATAATCCCAAATAAGATATTTAAACCACAGTACCTCTTAAAACAGACTAAAATGTCTTTCTAAAATCTCTATTTTATTCAGTTTATTTTTCTGTAAATATGATAAAGATGCATTATGGTGATAAGTGTAAGTCAAATGTATGAATATATATATATATATGAATATATATATTTGTATGTATGTTTGTGTATGTTATATGCTATTCATTCTATATTCTTTATGTAGTTTCCTCTTTCTTTTGTTCATGAAAAGAAACAGGAAGTTCTTGCTGTATAAATTTTTACATCTGAATAGAAAGTCATAAACTATTACTTGATCAGTAATTACACTTTATGAAAATCATTCCTTAAAATTAAACAATTTTTTAAGAATGATATTATATATTTATATTATTTTCTGAGTGAAGAGACAAATAGTCTCTTGAATTTTCCCCTGGCATGCATAAAAATACTCTAATACAACATCATTGTAAATAACATGTATTTTAATATGCAGTTATATTTTAAAAGATAATCTTCTCTTCTATTAATCCAAACAGTGATTGACAGGACATTCATCATGGACAATAAGACACATGTATTTTTAGGCTCTATTCAACAATTAACCACTTAATAGTACCTCTTAATTTAAAAATATCATGGAGATAAATACAGTGTTTCCTTTGAGGGATGATTCTGTGCAATTTTGTTGAATTGTAGGGTATGACAAATTAATTTTAAGCTAGCATATGTCTGAGTTGATTAGCTTATACATTATATCACTGCATTTTAAATATTTTAATTAGCCATAAAATGCCAATAACTCACAGATTTTCTAAATTTTCAAATAGTTTACAGGTGGCATTTAAAAAGTATCTTATTAAAGAGTGTTTTTTCTTTTTCATGAAATCAGTTCTTGTGCACTTTTTTTGTTTTTGCAAATTATTGTATAGCAATAATTGAAATCTGAAAATTCCAGTAGAAAGTTAAGACTTAAATCTTAGCTATGTTAGGTATGATTTAGCTTTTATCACACATATTATCATACCCTTCCTCAAATTTGATAAGACTGATTTAAGTTTTAACTGGGATTATTTATTCTCTGTCATTACTGAGAGGGTAATTGTTGAAATAAACTCTTGGTGCAGTTTTCATGTGCTGCTGCTTCTCTCATATTGAGCACCATTTTATGGAGATAAGAATAATATTTGTACTACTGACTCATACTCTTTCTTTGTGAAAATATACCTCAGTAGCAAATTTGCTATTTGTATATAACTGTATAGTGAGTTAGAATTTGACTTATTTATTTGCATATTTACCCATTTAAGGAGTAAAAATTAATTGCAGAATTTCATTAAGTAAAGATGTTATTTTTAGAATTAATTTTTATTTTGTCCAAAGTATTTCTTTAAGAAAATTAAAATACATCCAGTAACCAAATAAGTCACTTTGAATGTTACTGGATGGCGCCCAAACAAAAAGTTTAATTAGATAAGTATATAATTTTTAGTACACATATAAATACCTGTCTAATCCATATTGAAATTTATTTATTCAAATAAGGACATTTATATTTCCAAAGACTATTAAGTTAAACTAAATTGTCAGCCACTTAGAAAATTACCTTACGTCAACTCCAAACATTTCTGAGGTAAATATTATTTTTTTAAATATTATTTTTAGTTACTTTTAATATTATTTTCAGTAGACAAAATGACTTACTCAAGGCCATGCCGAAAA
Source organism: Puma concolor (assembly GCF_028749965.1). Lineage (NCBI taxonomy): Eukaryota > Metazoa > Chordata > Mammalia > Carnivora > Felidae > Puma > Puma concolor. The sequence goes on along the minus strand of NC_141667.1, from coordinate 79,506,617 downwards.
GAAATGGTAGAGACAGAAATGGTTGTTCTAACTTTTAGCAGGGTTTTCGAAACATCCAGAATACCTATAGTAGAAATGTCTCCAGTGGGAGAAAAGAATGCATTTTCCAGTTTGAAATTACTTCTACTCATACTAATCCATCAAACTTACTCTCATGAAAGTCAAACAGACATTTTTCATTATTTATCTTATCTGACCTCCTCTTCCAATGAGGTGCCTCCTCCCTTCTTGAGACTCTTAGTATCCATATTGCAACTCTGGGTTTCCTTTGCTAATAAAGTCTTTTCTTCATCTTTTTCACTTTCAGTTTTACAAGTTGTTGTTTTGAGAAAAGGCCCATTTAATTTTCTCTTGCAATTCTATAAGGAAACTGGCTTTTTGTCAACTTCTAATTTTCTGTCCACCGTATTACTATCCTTGCATTCTGATCCTTCTCAGTTTAGAGTATGCAAAGAAAGAAATTGTTTTATGCTCCATGAAATGTGGCAGGATTTTAAAGATGACATATTTTCGGTCATTTTATGGTTTCTTTGGAGACAACCCATCCTGGGGATGTCATGCTTCCTCATGGCAAACATCTGTATCTCTTTTGACTGGACTTCATCCACAGCCCTGGACATCCAGTGATCTTCCACCCTTTACCTTATAAGACCTCTTTACCTTTCTAGGAAGCCTTTTGCACAGAACACAAGAGAAGCCTATGGTGTTTGTTTCCTAGGTAGCCTGTGTCTGATTCAGGGAAATGTGCCAGCATTCTTGCTTCAACCATCTCTGTGAATGGAGTACTTTCCAGGCCTTTTGTCTGGTGCCACAGTTGTTTCAGCCTATTGGTCTTTAGATTCCTCTGACACTGTTCCACCTCTCTCCACACTGAAAGAGAAACATACCAAGTCCTTCAAGTAATTGCATTAAACTCTTTTGTCAGAAATTCTTTAGGGAGGCAACACTCCTTCCTTTTCCTCTGGAGGCCTGGACTCAGAGTTAAATTCTTGCTAAAGACATATTCTTTAAAAATATTATCTCCCCTCACCCTTTCATACCATTTGGATATGCGGCATTTCTATGGTTATTTAAAATCTAGTTTACCTTCTCTTAGAGTTTTTTGCGTCTTGCAATATAACTTATTTAGAATGTGCCTCATCCAATATCTTTATTTTACATTTGATTATAGTAAATAAAAAGAAATTTATAAGTAAAGGAATATCTCAATTTATTTCCCAATTCCTTCTTTTGTGAATGTTCTTCCATCCTTTCTGTTTATGAGGCAGTGAACAAAAGGATTTTCTGTTAATGCTAATGTTTTTCAGAATTTGTTAATCTCTTTGAAGACAAAAGCTGCAGTAGTAAACTCAAAGACACTCAGGAGCAACATTTGAAGTGGGGTTGTTGATACAGAGTCAGGAACACCTATAAGAAATTCAGGAGTCCCTGAGCTAACATGAAAGAGCACAGAATTTGTATTCATAGACTATCCCCACTTTTATCTTTTCACAATTAATACTTAACTTGTCTATGATATAAAACTATTTCAAGAAAATTTAGAAAAAAATACATTTTAATGAGTACTTTTATATTTTAAATTTAAAGTAAACATTAATGAAGCATAACAGTTGTAACCAAGTATAGGTTATTAGGTAACTAGTCTCCAATATTATTATTAACATCATCATCATTGTCCCAATTTGCACTGGACATACAGGTATTAGAATATACTAGATGCAACAACAAGAGTTAATATATCAGGAACAGACACCTGTTTATTTAGTTTTGTCCCTAATAGCATTATTAGAATACTTCAGTTCATTCATAGTTCCGTTTACTCATGTTTTTTTTTTTTTTAAAGAAAACAGATTTAACTCCTGTTAGATAACTCCTGTTATCTAATTAGTATGGCTGTGTATTTAAATAAAAATAATGAAAAGAAGGTTTCCAAATATGTAGCCAAGATTGCCAGTAAGGCTGTCATTCAGAAGAGATGAAGAGATAAACAGTTTCCAAAACAAGCAAAAACTAAAGGAGTTCATGAACATTAAACCATGTCTGCAAGAATTATTGAAAGGGAAAACTTTGAATGGGTAAGAGTGATCAAAAGCAAAAAAGACTAGAAGGCAACAGAGAAAATATACAGGAACAGCAAATTTATAGGTAAACAATGCCACTAAATTCATATCTATTGATAATTACTCTGAAGGTAAATGGACTAAAGGCTCCATTCAAAAGACATAGGGTATTAGAATGTATATGAAAACGAGACCCATCTAAATGCTACTTACAAGAGACTCATTTTAGGCCTAAAGACACCTGCATATTGAAAATAAGGTGGTAGAGAACCATCTACCATGGTCACAGATGTCAAAAGAAAGCCAGAGTATCCATACATACATCAGACAAACTAGATTTTAAACCAAAGACTCTAATAGGAGATGAAAAAGGCACTATATCATAATAAAGGGGTCTATCCAACAAGAGGATCTAACAATTGTAAATATTTATGCTCCCAACTTGGAAGAAGCTAAATATATAAATCCATTAATAACAGACTTAAAGAAACTCATTGATAAAAATACAGCAATAGTAGGGGTGTTTAGCACTCTACTTACAACAATGGACAGATTATCTAAGCAGAAGATCAACAAGGAAACAATGGCTTTGAATGACACACTGGGCCAAATGGACTTAACAGATGGATGTATTGTGAGATTTCTTCCTAAAGCAGTAGAAAACACATTCTTTTCAAGTACACATGGAACATTCCCCAGAACAGATCACATATGCAGTCACACATCAGGCCTCAACCAGTAGAAAAAGACTGAGATTATACCATGCATATTTTCAGACCAGAATACTATGAAACTTGAAGTCAACCACAAGAAAAAAAATTGGAATGACCACAAATACATGGAGGTTAAAGAACATCCTACTAAAGAATGAATGTGTTAATCAGGAAATTAAATAAGAAATAAAAAATATATTTATGTATATATATGGAGGCAAATGAAAATGAAAACACAATAGTCCAAAACCTTTGGGATATAGCAAAGGCAGTCATAAGAGGTCATATATATAAGTACAGGTCTTCCTCAAGAAGCAAGGAGAGGCTCAAATACACAATCTAATCTGAAACCGAGGGAGCTGAAAAAAGTATAGTAAATAAGGTGCAAAACCAACAGAAGAAGGGAAATAATAAAGATTAGAGCATAAATCAATGATATCAAAAATAAATAAAAAAACAGTAGGATGTTCAGTGATATTAAGAGCTGGTACTTTGAAAGAGTAACAAAATTTATAAACACCTAGCCAGACTTAACAAAAAGAAAAGAGAAAGGACACATATAAAAAAACCACAAATGAAGGAAGAGAGATCACAAATAACATCAGAGAAATTCAGGCCATTGTGAGAGAATATTATGAGCAGTTATATGCCAAAAAATTGTACAATCTGGAAGAAATGTATAAATTCCTGGAAACATAGAAACTACCAAAACTAAAACAGGAAGAAATAGAAAATTTGAACATACCCATAACCAGTAAAGAAATTGAATCAGTAATCAAAAAATCTCCCAATAAATAAGAGTCTAGGGCTGGATGGCTTCCCAGGGAATTCTACCATACATTTAAAGAAAAAATTAATAACTACTCTTCTGAAACTGTTCAGAAAAATATAGAAATGAAGCTGTTCAAAAAAATATATAGAAAATATAGAAAGAAAAACTACAAAACTCATTCTATGAGGCTAGCATTACCTTGATTCCAAAATCAAAGATCCCACTAAAAAGGAGAATTACAGACCAATATCCCTGATGAACATGTATGCAAAAATTCTCAACAAGATACTAGCAAATTGAATCCAATAGTACATTAAAAAAATTATTCACCATGAACAAGTGGGATTTATACCTGAGCTGCAGGGCTGTTTCAATATCCACAAATCAATCAATATGATATACCACATTAATAAAAGAAAGAATAGGACGTATATGATCCTCTCAATAGAAGCAGAAAAAATCTTTGACAAAATACAGCATCCTTTCTTGATAAAAACCATGAAAAAAGTAGGGATAAAAGGACTTCAACATCATAAAGGCCATATATTAAAGACCCACAGCTGATCACCCTCAATGAGGAAAAACTGAGAGCCTTTCCCCTAAGGAGAGGAACACAGCAGGGATGTCCACAGTCATCACTGTTGTTTAACATAGTACTGGAAATCCTAGCCTAGCAATCAGACAATGAAAAGAATTAAAAGACATTCAAATTGGCAAGGAAGAAGTCAAATTTTCACTCTTTGCAGATGACATAATACTCTGTAGAAAACCTGAAAGACTCCACTAAAAAATTTCTAGAACTGATACGTGAATTCAGCAAAGTCACAGAATATGTCAATGTACAGAAATCTCTTGAATTTCTATACACCAATAATGAAGCAACAGAAAGGAAAATGAAGGAATTGATCCCATTTACAATTGCACCAAAACCATAAGATACCTAGGAATAAACCTAATGAAAGAGATAAAATATCTGTACACTAATAACTATAGAACACTTATGAAAAAAATTGGGACAACACCAAGAAATGGAAGAACATTCCCAGCTCATGGATTAGAAGAACAAATTATTGTTGGAATGTCTATACTACCCAAAGCAATCTACACATTCAGTGTGATCCCTATCAAAATAACACCAACATGCTTCACAGAGCTAGATCAATTATAAAATTAATATGGAACCAGAAAAGACCCCAAATAGCCAAAGTCATTTTGAAAAGCTGAAGGCATCACAATTCTGGACTTTGTGGTATATTACAAGGCTGTAATCATCAAGACAGTATGGTACTGGCACCAAAACAGATGCATAGACCAATGAAACAGAATAGAGAACCCAGAAATGGACCCAAAACTATATGGTCAGCTCATCTTCAACAAAGCAGGAAAGAATATCCAATGGGAAAAAGACAGTCTCTTCAACAAATGGTGCGGGGAAAACTGGACAGTGACATGCAGAAGAATGAAACTTGGCTACATTCTTACACCCTACACAAAATAAATTCAAAATGGATGGAAGATCTAGATGTGGAGAAACCATCAAAATTCTAGAGGAGAACGAAGGCAGCAACCTCTTTGATCTCAGCTGGAACAGCTCCTTAACTAGACACATCTCCAGAGGCAAGGGAAACAAAAGAAAAAAATGAATGACTGGAACTTCATCAAGATAAAAAAAACTTCTGCACAGTGAAGGAAACAATCAACAGAACTAAAAGCAGCCTGAAAAATGGGAGAAGATATTTGCAAATGACATATCTGATAAAGGGCTAGTATCCAAAATCTAGTAAGAACTTATCAAACTCAATACCCAAAAAGCCAATAATCCAGTGAAGAAATGGGTAGAAGACGTGGACAAACATTTTTCCAAAGAAGACATCCAGATGGTTAATAGACACATGAAAAGATGCTCAGCATCACTCATCATTAAGGAAATACAAATCAAAACCACAATGAGATACCACCTCATACCTGTAAGAATTAACAGCTCAGAAAATAACAGATTTTAATGAGGATACAGCAAAAGGGGAACCCTCTTGCATTGCTAGTGGGAATGCAAACTGGTGCAGCCACTCTGGAAAACAGTATGGAGGTTCCTCAGAGAGTTAAAAATAGAACTACCCTTCAACCCAGCAGCTGCACTACTCAATATTTATCCAAAGGATGAAAAAATACTGATTTTAATGGGCACATGCACTCTAATGTTTACAGCACTACTATGAACAATAGCCAAATTATGGAATAATTTGTAATAATATAATAATTGTATATATATATATATGTATATACACACACTATCAGCGATCAAAAAGAATAAAATCTTGCCATTTATAATGATGTGGAGGGAACTAGAGTGTATCATGCTAGGCAAAATAAGTCAGAGAGAGACAAATGCCATATGATTTCACTCATATGTGGAATTTAGAAAACAAAACTGATGAATATAGGGGAAGGGAAGGAAAAAATAAAATAAGATAAAAACACGGAGGCAAACCGTAAAAGACTCTTAACTACAGAGAACAAACTGAGGGTTGCTGGAGGGGAGGTGAGTGGGTGATGCACCAAATGGGTGATGGGCATTAAGGAGGGTACTTGTTGGGATGAGCACTGGGTGTTACACCTAAGTGATAAGTCATTAAATTCTACTCCTGAAACCAATGCTATACTATATGTTAACTAACTTGAATTTAAATAACATCTCAGGGGAAAAAATAGCTTCCTGTTATTGATCCCATGTCAGGTATCATCTAAGAGCTTTGACTGCATCACCCCATCTAATTCCAGAAATCAATAAGATAGTTACTAGCTAGTACTATTTCCATTTTACATGAGGAAACTGAGGCTTACTGAGTTTAGCACATTGTTGAAGATTACACATATGGTTGAGTGGGGAAGTAGGATCTCATGCTTGTTTTATATGTGGGCACAGCACATTTAGTGACTACAAAACTCTGAATATAATTCCCTATACCACTTGTTGTTAGTTCAGAAACACTTCATATATTTTTTGAATATTTCTTTATTTTGAGAGAGAGAACCCATGCATGTGCATGAGCGGGGGAGGGCAGAGAGAGAGAGAGAGAGAGAGAGAGACAGAGACAGAGACAGAGAATACCATGCAAGCTTCATGCTGTCAGCATAGAGCCCAACACAGGGCTCAAACTCACAAACTGTTGGATCATGACCTGAGCCGAAACCAAGAGTTGGATGCCTAACTGACTCAGCCGCCCTGGCACCTGACACTTCATATTAATGTCAGGGTGTTTGTTGTAAGGATATTTTTAAAAGTTGAATTTATACTAAATTATCTTACCAAATTATGCAGATAATTTTTGCTTTTTAGCACAAAGGAAAATTTATATAATCATACATCTACCTATATGTCTATAGACATAGTTGTAGGAAAACAGGTCCTGCCAATATATTTCATTCATTTTTTAAAATTCAAGATAAAGTTGAATTGATATTTTGCAAGGTGTAATAAGTATACTTATTAATCAAATACCCAAATTATTCTGTTATTATACACACACACACACACACACACACACACACACACACACACACACACACATTGGTCCCATTAACATGAATGAGAAATAAATGTCTGGGGAAATATGACTTAGTCAACATTGTGCAAATGAAAAATTAGGTTCTGTTTCAATCACTTGAGCTGAAAGAGTTTACAGAGTTCTAATAATACCTGCAACATTTACATCTGATCTGAATCATGTTTAGTTCTGGTGTATAAAGCAGGGAAGCTAATGTGACACTGTAGGGGGAAAATCCACATAATGAGTGATCAGAGAGCCTAAAGGGCTCCTATTATATGTCTTAGATTTCATTTTACTTCTCATTTATGTGTAGCAATGAGGTGTGAAAATTGTTCTTTGGTTGTCTTAAGTATCTGTAAACTGCATCACACCACACTTCTTTACTACTTAATGGGAATGAGTGAGATTCACTTTACAATTAATTCCTGCATTTAAATGAAAAAAAGGTGATACCCAAATGATGTTAAACTTCCTGTTCAAGTGAGGTTTTCCAGTGAATGATTCATTAGTTCTTTCAAGTCTAGTTAGCAATAACTTCTTTTTTGTAAGATTCTTTTTTTTTCTTTTTTTTACATTGAAGAGCTTTTCAAGTACACAGTTGTACAAATTATACCCAGTAAAGATGAAATCATCTAATGGAATATATTTCACTGGAGTGATAGGTAGTCAGACCAATATCCAGTGATAATGTTTCTAAATCTAGTTTAGGGGCAATGTGAAATTCTCACCCAATAAAGAACTAAAAAACATGCGGTTTTTACTGTTGCTATTACTAAATAAAGTCCTTTGCCATGTCTAATCTCTAGAATTCATTCATAGGTATTGAATTTGTGGTTTATTGACTCTTTTCATTGCAAAAGAGATTAATAAATTTTTGCTGAATTACTGAGTTCTTGATCCTAAGAAAATGAGGATTTCAATCCCTTTACAGATGGTCAGTATTATGGATTGCCTGTTTATCCCCCCCTTCCTTTTGCCCCCCCCCCATTCATATTTTGAAACCTTCAACTTCAATGTGATTGTGTTTGGAGATGGAGCATAGGAGTGGTGGTTAGATTTAAATGAGGTCATGAAAGTGAAGCCCTCAAGATGAAATTAGTACATTTCTAAAATAAAGAGACTAGAACTCACTCTGTAGGCCCAATGAAGATGTGGCTATCTATAAACCAGGAAGTGGGCTCTCACAGGACATTGCATTTTCTGCTAACTTGATCTTGGACTTTCCAGCCTCTAGTATTATGAAAAATAAATGTCTGTTGTTTAAGCCACCCAGTCTTTGGTATTTTGCTATAGCTCTTCAAACTGACTAAAATAATCAACTTCAATTAGATTACTCTTCTACCTTTCTGCTGTGTTGGCAAAAGTATTTAATTAGACCTTGAGAATTCAGAGTAATAGTCAATCTCTATAATATTTCTTTAAGAGAAACTTAAAGCTGTCAGTACAGAAGCAATTACAGTAGTAATGCAGAGTGGTATCATCTCTTTTTCCAAGAAGACCTCTCTGTTTATAAATTCACACAAACAACTTTTTGAGGTCATATTTGAAACAAGTGCTGCTTGTTCTTTATGACTGGGAGGCTTCTAAAAGGTTGAAAAGCTTATCACTAAGCAGTATTATTATAATTCCATTTCTATTTTTGCTCTTCTGTTTTTCACAGTGTGGCTACAATTAAATATTGTCTATTATCTTCTACAATGCTAACATGGGCATATAGCTTAGGACCCATATCTGCAACAGGCTGAAAAGGCTCTTCTGTATTCATCCGAGTTTAAAGGTATAATGAGAAATGTTTGTAAGGCTTTAAAGCGATAACATAAATTTAAATGATGTTTGGAATTACTGCCCTTTTCATCCCACTGCTCCATATCTTCTCATAATTATGCCAAAAATTACTTTATTTAAAAGAATAATACCTTGTCAAAGAAGTGACTTTGTCAAGTGTCAAAGAAGTATGTTCTTCTTTTTTATTTTTTAAGCTTATGTATTTATTTTGAGAAAGAGTAACAGAGGGTGCAAGCAAGGAGAGGCAGAGAGAGAGAGAGAGAGAGAGAGAGAGAGAGAGAGAGAGAGAGAGAATGAGAATGAGAATATCCCAAGCAGGCTCCATAGCTGTTAACACACAGAGCCTAACCCAGGGCTTGAACCCATGAACCGTGAGGTCATGAAACAGAGTCAGATGTTCAACTACTGAGCCATCTGGATGTACCAGAAGTAAGTTCTTTGTTAAAGGAATCAAAATTCTTTTTCCTAGACTTTTCCTCCCAAGATCTCACAGGTATATTGCAATCCTAAATTATATAAAATGCTGTTAAATAAATACTCTTTCTCAAAACATGTGGGAGTCCATCTTTAAAAAGTCTGAAGACCCTAATAAAAAATATGTATATTTGAACAATCTTTACTAATAAGGATTGAGAAATGTTTATAAAAAGTTTTTTCTCAATTGCTCCAAAGGCAATTTTTTGTTAGTTTAGAGTAATAAGTATTACATTTTAAAATATTAAACGATTTTTTCACAAAGATATTCAGAAATAAATACGTGCTCTCATCTTCATCAAAATGCATATTTACAGTAAACTTACCCTTCTTTTAGACAGAGCTTGGGAATAACACAGTAAAGGACACATTGCCTCACTGTTTTGTTAGGAAGACAAAGAAAACCCTGGATTTTTTTCCTCAACTTCCAAAACACAGGTTCATTTAATGAATCTATGTCTTTGAATAGGCCATCTCCTAAATTCAAACTGTGCAGTTTTTCTCTAAATATTAATCTATTGTCTGTAATATGCTAATTATGCTATGCCAATGTTTGCAAGTAATTTGGGGGAATTATAAAATGCACTCTGCTAGCTAGTTAAAATATGTTCTCCAAGACTTCCTATTCGGTGGCATTTTCTTTTCCATCACAATTATTCAAGAACCTATTTCATAATATTTTGCCACCTTCTCTTCCAGTCACCACAGTTATCCAAATATTATACTTTTTCTTCCTGTAGACATGATAAATACCCTTTTCTTTGTAGATGAGTTGTTTCCATCTTCTATCCCTTCCTCTTATATTTTGTAGGCTTAATATTCCATCTAAACTATTCATAGGTGATAATGAAAGTGCATAGCATGTAATGATTTGTAGTTTTGCTGAAATCTAGTATGAACCATGTGCATTGTGAACTGACACGGTGGAGCACATCTTTGGCTAGTTACAGTAGTTAATGGAGTCCTCAGTAACTGACTTTCGTGTACTGTTTTTGTTTCTTTTATAAACTAGTCTTCCTAAAGTTATTTTTTTAAGAAGGGAGGGAACTTTGATTCTTTCTTAATATGGCCATAAAATGAGAGCTAAAAGTTATTACCATAAACTGTAGGTATTTTTTAAATCATTTACATTAACTCCCATAAACCATCAAGGTAGAGTCCTATTTTAGTTCTCTAGAAAATAGTATTTAATTTAGTTCAGTACTGTAGCTCAGTCCTTACAAAAACAGGAGGTTTTCCTTTTTTTTTTCCTTTTTTTTAGGGTTCACTTCAGATGAAAATGCTCTCCTTATGGCCATCTAATAAGTGAACCACAGCTCTGTATTCTGGATGGTCTCTAAGAGAACCCTTCAAAGAGCCTTTATTGTGATTCTGAGCAAATAGCCCATCCATCAATTGCTTTCTTATCTTTGTTGACATGATCAACGTTCCTCTTCCTTTTCCTGAAAAAGTATTTTTTTAGTAATTTTCTTTCAATAATTACTTTATTTCATCATGAGATTAACTGTATACTGCAATTGATTCTGAGTATATTATTTTAAAGTGGATTCAGTGGAGCTGAGGAAATGCCTGAAACAAAAATGGACAAGGGACATAAAGTTATTGCTTCTGGAGAATAAATTATTTTTCCTTTTGCCTCTACAGGGTTTAAAAATAAATGTGTAAAAAAATTGTCCCAGACGGAAAATTTTGGTGATTAGAAAAGAGAGGCTGGGGCACCTGAGTGGCTCAGTCAATTTGGGCTCAGGTTATGTGAGATTAAGCCCCACCTTGCATTCTGTGCTGATTGTGGAGCCTGCTTGAGATTTTCTCTCTCTGTCTCTCTCTCTCTCTCTCTGTCTCTCTGTCTCTCTCTTTCTCTCTCTTTTCACCCCCCACCCCATGCCCCTCTTCTCTGCTCCCACATGCTTTCTCTCTCTCAAATTAAATAAACATTAAAAAACAAAAGAAAAGAGAGGCTTCTACTTGGAAACTTCTGTGGAATATGTCCCATTTTCATGCCTCCATAGGTGAACAAATCTAGTATCTGTAAAAAATAAGCAATAGTGATAGTGGAGATATACAGTAATAACACAGTTCATGAGTTGTATGAAGTTAAAAGCTAATGTTGTTGGCAGAATCATCCCTGTGGATATAAAAAAAATTGTGAGCCATTAGTAATACTAAGATTTTCCCACAAGTCAGCATAAAATTTTTGATACTAGTGATAAATATAATTAACAGCGAAGAACCATATAAACAAAGTCGTCGTAACTTCTATTTATCTTCAAAACTTGAGATTGCAATATTAAAACATTTTCTATATCTGCTTTTAAAAGAATTGTGAATAATAATCAGAAACATTCCGTAAATGGGAAAATCACAGAAATACGGGGAAGGAAATAAATATTAACTACAAAAGGTTATCGTAGATACACAGCATTATTTTTGTTACAAAGTGATATTTTGAGTAGAAAAAGTCAATGCATATAATTGGAACTGTAATTCAGGGTTTGAATTAAATATAATCTATCTTACACATACATACACAAATTTACCTCATTATGTTTCCTATCTTGTGCACTGTATTTCAAATACAATTCTAATTGTCTTGTTTGACTTATTGAAGTAAAATACATGTGCATACTCTTGAGTCACATATATGATATTATTTACTCACATGTGCAAAAGAGACAAAATTTGGACAAACACTTGCAAAATAATGGTTTTAAAATATTTTTGGCAGTGGAACTTTTTTTTTTCAAATAAAAATCTGGCTTTTAAAATCCATATACTAAAAAGAAAAACAAAACAAAACTATTTAAATACTGCCGATTCCACTTTCTCCTCTGATCTTCCTCCTCATGGTGGGGATCTCCTCAGAACTTTCAGATCTGAAACTTAACTTGAAAGCCCCTTCCCAGGTACATCCTTGAAAATAGAATTGATCACAACTACAAAGGTGTAACAATTGACTTACTCATACAGAGCTTTGCTCTGAGCCCATTAATTAGTAAATATTTACTGAACCTTGGGTCCTTTAGTAGAATTCATAAAGGAGCAAGGAAGAAAGTACAAGTGAGTAACAGCATTAACTCCAACGACATTGGGCATAGTATATTAGGTATTAGTCCTAATAAGATAAATGTACCAAACAGAAATAAGGAAAAAAAAAAATAAAAAAAAAAAGGCTTGAGGAAGAGGATGAAACAAAACAAAACAAAGCAGAGGTTCTTGAGTGCTATTTAGAACATTTTAGACAGTGTGGTAAAAAATATAGAAATGTTTAAAGTATGAAATATGATGGAAGCTGAGTTTGTAATGTAGTATGCATTTATGTATGCTAATGGAGGAGAAGCACTACGCTTCAGCCAGCCAACCAGACATCATTAAATGTCATTTATCTTGTTTAGCTTTTGGATTGCCACGGGACTCTCTAATTCAGTGCATTTTCGATTTTCCCCTGTTCTGCCTGTGTCCTTCTGAACTCGCCCTGAAATGAGGAAGCAAGTCCAGTGGGACACTGTGTGATATCCTGGTGGGCTTCACTGTGTATGAATGATCTTTTAATCTGTGGTGCATCCCTACTTAGCTTCTGTTGTGGAAGCTTCCTGACATTGCTGTTTTTTTTTTTTTTTTTTTAATTTGATTTTGCTATTCAGTGATTCCGTCACTCATGTGATTTACATTTTTGATGAGTAGACTCTTGGGAACTCTGCATACTTCAGCATTGAAGGAAGGAATGTTTGAACGTTTTTAATAGTGACTATTATACATAGCTGACAAACCAAGCAGAAAATGTACTTTATTGCTATACATCTCAGTTGCTATCATGGACATATTATTTAAGAAACAAGGGAGGCATTCTAGCTTGTATGGTGCCACAGCTCACTTGTAGGGTGGTTCTTGGTTGGGGAGGGAAAAAGCCTAGAGTCAGCAGCTGTGTGACATCAGGAAGCTTGAGCAGGGAATGTGATAGGGAGGAAATCAGAAGCTAGTTTTTAAAATGTGGGATTTTTATTGTGTTTTTCATTATACTTATCCTAATATTTTTAAATAGTGTGTATTTTCTTTTTTTAATTGCAAAAAAATGCTAGGATTTTCTCTCTAAAAGGCCTTAGCACATGAAGTAATTTTATATTAATCATTGCTTAAGGAGTTTTTGGCAGAATTGCTGCTCAGGTTTTGATTCCTTTACAATTACAAGACTCATCTTATTTAAACTTCTAGATATTTCTTAGAATTTTCATTGCCAGTTGCTGCTTATAACCGATTTGGTAGTTTAACCATAGTATAACATAATTTTCTTCAATTTCAAATGTATTTTAGGAACTCTTAGAGACTATGCCATGCTTGTTACAATTTCAGATGAGTTCATGATGTCCTGAAATTTCCTCATTAATTTGTTTAATTTAATTGACTGTGCTTATGCTTCAAATGAACTGTATATAATCATGACCATAACCATAGTTAAAAATATAATTTAAATACTATAACATTTTTAAAAAGAAAATGAATATGTAATAATAAAAAGCTCAAAAGTCAGACATTTTAAGACTCTTTTTTCTTATTGGAAAACTCCCTGAAAGTTAAAAAAAAAAAGCCATATATTTCTAAAGTATTTAATGAACCCAAATTTGCTAGGAACTTTAATAATTTATGTCACTTTTAATGGTTTAATAAAATACCACAGGGAAATTAAAGTTTCTCACAAGTCCTGAGGCAGTATGGCATGCTTAAAGAGGGCACATGGGAAGTGGGGTCCAGGCAGGAAAGGGCAATGGGACCTGGAGCATGTGGCTCTGTTAGGGTCCATGGTGGAGGCCTTTGCGATTCCTGAGCTAAAGCTGGATTGGTCAATTTAAACCAAAAAGAGAGGGAGGCAAACCATAAGAGACTCTTAACAATAGAGAACAAACTGAGGGCCGCTGGAGGGGAGGTGGGCCGAGGGTAAGGGCTAAATGGGTGATGGCTATCAAAGAGGGCACTTGTTGGGATGAGCATTGAGTGTTGTATGTAAGTGATGAATCACTACATTCTATTCCTGAAACCATTATTACACTATATGTTAACTAGCTAGAGTTTAATTAAAAACTTGAAACAAAAAAATAGAACAAAAAAGAGTGGGGTTTTGGTAAGCTCCACAGGGATCTTTTCTAAGGGGCATACAAGGGGAAGACCCTAAGAGGCATGAGAGACTGTTGCTCACAAGGGGTGTTGGAGTAGTTGTGTCAGGAGCTCACATTTGCTGTGACTCTGTGGGCTGCTATCTTGGGCATGCAATTATGGGATGGCTACTCTTATTTCAAGACCTCTGTAGTCTGCATGGCCACATAAACGGATGCTAAGGCAGCACTCTCATGGAGTGGTTTAATTAAACTCTGGACTCACACACTCACCCAGGTCAATAACAAGTGAAACTGGAGAAACTTGAGTAAGACTGGTGCAATGTATAAATATCAATATATCGGTTGTAATATTATACTATAGTTTTGCAAATTTCCTTGGTGGAAATAGGGTAAAATATACACAGGATCTCTTTGTATATTTCTTAGAGCTTTGTGTGAATCTAGAATTGTCTCAATAAACATTTTAATTAACATGGTAAAAAAATACATGTTCATTATAAAATATTTAGAAAGTAAAATAAATCCAAAGAGGAAAGTTGCCTCTGAATACCTATTTGTGTTCACTGTTTTCCTCATCCTTTTCAGGGCACTTTCCAGACAGTGAAATAGTGTGATCCAGTTTCCAAATACCTGTCCCAAATAAGATAACTGTGCTAGGGTCTAAGCAAATAATATTAACTGAGAAAGAGAAATTGTGGACTATTAGAAATATTGTAAAATTATTATAGCTTTTTTTTAATGACTGTTGGAAATACTTCCATATACATCATAATTTATGGCGGAAACTGTAACACTTTGGAGTTGGAATGCACCTCAGTAGTCCAACCACTTTATTTCTCATATGGGGAAACAGGTGTACAGAAGTTCAGTGATTCTCCAAGAGTGCACAGCTTCTGAGTGGCAGAGGTGGGATCATCAGTGTGGCGCTCATACTGTGACACCATACAACCCATAGTGGTATCTAACAGCATTTTTTTAAATTTAAAAATATATATATTTTTTGTTTTCAATATTTAATTTAATTATTTTGAGAGAGTAGAAGAGAGAGAGTGAGAGCAGGGGAGGGGCAGAGAGACGGAGAGAGAGAGAATCCCAAGCAGGCTCTACACTGTCAGTGCAGAGCCCAACACAGGACTCGAGCTCACCAACCCTGAGATGCTGACCCGAACTGAAACCAACAGTAAGATGCTCAACTGACTAAGCCACCCACAGGCCCCTACATAATAGCATTTAAAAAGCATTTTTAGGGGCATGTGGGTGGTTTAGTCAGTTGAGCATTTGACTCTTGGTTTCGGCTCAGGTTAGCATCTCAGGGTTGGTGAGTTCGAGCCCTGTGTTGGGCTCTGCACTGACCTGTGGAGCCTGCTTGGAATTCAATAAATAAACAAATAAATAAATAAGCATTGTTTATACTTAATGATTGTGCAGTTCTTATGTTTCAAAATTTCACTCTCGGATTAAGAAACACACTTTTAAACCAGAGGCCTGTATTAAACTTCATTTTAGAACATATTAAATGATTCTGGAAATGTGTGTTCTGTTGAGATCTTCAAAGTTATCAGGAGTACAGTGGATGCTAGAGTTTGACATTAATTTCTCAGAATGAAATGGCAGTGTCTTATGATGGTACGCATCTGAAGTGACTAAAGTATAGATGAACACTCATCACCTCATTCATAATTATTTTAAGGAGTTTGTTGCTACTCATTTTATTTTTCTTTTCACAGTCTCTCATTTGAGCACTCACCTTCATGGTTTTATTCATCTGACACATCTTAGATTATTTCTCAGAATTCAGTAAGTGTTTGTGAAGCTTTACAATTACTTAAAAACTATCTGTCAGTATGTGATTAACATTAGTCAACTATATCCTAGTCTGAGAAAATTCACTGTAAAAAGATCACATAATGTGAGGATTAGAGAAATAAGGGCATTTTTCTAAGCACAGCATGTGCTTTGCCGCATTAACATATGCTCCCATTGCAATAAAATGGCTTATCCAAAAATGTTGACAGGTTTAGCAGAAAAATAAATTACAAATATATTAAAAGTATTAAAATACAAAACATTTAGAAAAATCAGTATTAAAAATATTTTTTAGATATATACAAAATTGGAATTTTAAATCATGGGAGAAACCTAGTGTAATATTAAATTCTTAATGCCCAGCCCCAGCCCCAAATCTGTCTGCTTTTCTTCATTTCTATTGCCAGTTTTTACCTCTCACATTTCCTAATGCAAGAACTCTCTTTTTTTATTTTTTTTTATTTATTTTTTTCAACATAATACTTTATTTTTTTTTAATTTACATCCAAATTAGTTAGCATATAGTGCAATGATGATTTCAGGAGTAATTCCTTAGTGCCCCTTACCATTTAGCCCATTCCCCCCTCCCACACCACCTCCAGTAACCCTCTGTTCTCCATATTTATAAGTCTCTTATGCTTTGTCCCCCTCCCTGTTTTTATATTATTTTTATTTCCCTTCCCTTATGTTGATCTGTTTTGTCTCTTAAAGTCCTCATATGAGTGAAGTCATATGATTTTTGTCTTTCTCTGACTGACTAATTTCACAGCATAATACCCTCCAGTTCCATCCACGTAGTTGCAAATGGCAAGATTTCCTTCTTTTTGATTGCTGAGTAATACTCCATTGTATATATATACCACCTCTTCTTTATCCATTCATCCATCGATGGACATTTGGGCTCTTTCTATACTTTGGCTATTGTTGATAGTGCTGTATAAACATGGGGATGCATGTGTCCCTTCAAAACAGCACACCTGTATCCCGTGGATAAGTACCTAGTAGTGCAATTGCTAGGTAGTAGGGTAGTTCTATTTTTAATTTTTTGAGGACCCTCCATACTGTTTTCCAGATGGCTGCACCAGCTTGCATTCCCACCAACAATGCAAAAGAAATCCTCTTTCTCCACATCCTCACCAACATCTATTGTTGCCTGAGCTGTTAATGTGAGCCAATCTGACAGGTGTGAGGTGGGATCTCATTGTGGTTTTGATTTGTATTTCCCTGATGATGAGTGATGTTGAGCATTTTTCATGTGTCGGTTGGCCTTCTGGATGTCTTCTTTGAAGAAGTGTCTATTCATATCTTTTTCCCATTTCTTCACTGGATTATTTGTTTTTTGGGTGTTGAATTTGATAAGTTCTTTATAGATTTTGGATACTAACCCTTTATCTGATATGTTGCTTGCAAATATCTTCTGCCCTTCTGTCGGTTGCCTTTTAGTTTTGCTGATTGTTTCTTTCGCTGTGCAGAAGATTTTTATTTTGTTGAGGTCCTAGTAGTTCATTTTTGCTTTTGTTTCCCTTGCCTCCGGAGATGTGTTGAGTAAGAAGTTGCTGCGGTCAACATCAAGATCATTTTTGCCTGCTTTCTCCTCGAAGATTTTGATGGCTTCCTGTCTTACATTTAGGTCTTTCATCCATTTTGAGTTTATGTTTGTGTATGGTGTAAAAGAGTGGCCCAGGTTCATTATTCTGCATATTTCTGTCCAGTTTTCCCAGCACCACTTGTTGAAGAGACTGTCTTTATTCCATTGGATATTCTTTCCTGCTTTGTCAAAGATTAGTTGGCCATACGTTTGTGGGTCCATTTCCGGGTTCTCTATTCTGTTCCATTGATCTGAGTGTCTGTTCTTGTGCAAGTACCATACTGTCTTGATGATGACAGCTTTGTAATATAGCTTGAAGTCTGGGATTGTGATGTCTTCTGCTTTGTTTTTTTTTGTTTTTTTTTTTTTTTTCAAGATTGCTTGGGCTATTTGGGGTCTTTTCTGGTTCCATACAAATTTGAGAATTGTTTGTTCTAGCTCTGTGAAGAATGCTGGTGTTCTTTTGATAGGGATTGCGTTGAATATGTAGATTGCTTTGGGTAGAGATTTTAACAATATTTGTTCTTCGTATCCAGGAGCACAGAATCTTTTCCCATTTTTTTATGTTTTCTTCAATTTCTTTCATAAACTTTCTACAGTTTCAGTGTATAGATTTTTCACCTCTTTGGTTAGATTTATTCCTAGGTGTTTTATGGTTTTAGGTGTGACTGTAAATGGGATCTTCCTGTCGCTTCATTGTTGGTGTATAGGAATGCAACTGATTTCTGTGTGTTGATTTTCTATCCTGCAACTTTGCTGAATTTATGAATCAATTCTAGCAGTTTTTTGGTGGAATCTTTTGGGTTTTCCATATAGAGTACCATGTCATCTGCAAAGAGTGAAAGTCTGACCCATTCCTGGCTGATTTAGATGCCTTTTATTTCTTTGTGTTGTCTGATTGCTGAGGCTAAGACTTCCAATACTATGTTGAATAACAGGGGCGAGAGTGGACATACTGTCTTGTTTCTGACCTTAGGGGAAAAGCTCTCAGTTTTTCCCCATTGAGGATGATATTAGTGTTGGGTCGTTCATATATGGCTTTTATGATCTCGAGGTATGCTCCTTCTATCCCTACTTTCCTGAGGGTTTTTATCAAGAAAAGATGTTGTATTTTGTCAAATGCTTTCTCTGCATCTATTGAGAGGATCATGTGGTTCTTGTCATTTCTTTTATTGTTGTGATGTATCACATAGATTGTTTTGCAGATATTGAACCAGCCCTGCATCCCAGCTATAAATCCCATTTGGTCGTGGAGGATAATTTTTTTAATGTATTGTTGGATCCAGTTGGCTAATATCTTGTTGAGGATTTTTGCACCCATGTTCATCAGGGAAATTGGTCTATAGTTCTCCTTTTTAGTGCGGTCTCTGTCTGGTTTTGGAATCAAGGTAATTCTGGCCTCATAGAAAGAGTTTGGAAGCTTTCCTTCCATTTCTATTTTCTCGGAACAGCTTCAAGAGAATAGGTGTTAACCCTTCCTTAAATGTTTGGTATAATTCCCCTGGAAAGCCATCTGGCCTGGGACTCTTGTTTTTTGGGAGATTTTTGATTACTAATTTGATTTCCTTACTGGTCATTGGTCTGTTCAAATTTTCTATTTCTTCCCGTTTCAGTTTTGGTAGTGTATATGTTTCTAGGAATTTGTCCATTTCTTCCAGATTGCCCTTTTTATTAGCATATAATTGCTCATAATATTCTCTTATTATTGTTTGTATTTCTGCTGTGTTGGTTGTGATCTCCCCTCTTTCATCCTTGATTTTATTTATTTGGATCCTTTCCTTTTTCTTTTTGATCAAACTGGTAATGGTTTATCAATTTTGTTAATTCTTTCAAAGAACCAGCTTCTGGTTTCATTGATCTGTTCTGTTGTTTTGGTTTCGATAGCATTAATTTCTGCTCTAATCTTTATTATGTCCTTTCTTCTGCTGGTTTTGGGTTTTATTTGCTGTTCTTTTTCCAGCTCTTTAAGGCATAAGGTTAGGTTGTATATCTGAGATCTTTCTTCCTTCTTTAGGAAGACTTGGATTGCTATATACTTTCCTCTTATGACCGCCTTTGCTGCGTCCCAGAAGTTTTGGGTTGTGGTGTTATCATTTTCATTAGCTTCCATATACTTTTTAATTTCCTCTTTAACTGCTTGGTTAGCCCATTCATTCTTTAGTAGGATGTTCTTCAGTCTCCAAGTATTTGTTATCTTTCCAAATATTTTCTTGTGGTTGATTTCGAGTTTCATAGCATTGTGGTCTGAAAATATGCACGGTATGATCTTGGTCTTTTTGTACTCATTGAGGGCTGATTTGTGTCCCAGTATGTGTTCTATTCTGGAGAACATTCCAAGTGCACTGGAGAAGAATGTACATTCTGCTGCTTTAGGATGAAATGTTCTGAATATATCTGTTAAGTCCATCTGGTCCAGTGTGTCATTCAAAGCCATTATTTCCTCGTTGATTTTTTTATTAGATGATCTGTATGTTGCTGTGAGTGGGGTCTTGAAGTCTCCTATTATGGTATTACTATCGATGAGTTTCTTTACGGTTGTGATTAATTGATTTATATAATTGGGTGCTCTCACATTTGGCCCATAAATGTTTACAATTATTAGGTCTTCTCGGTGGATAGACCCCTTAATTATGATATAATGCCCTTCTTCATCTCTTGTTAGAGTCTTTATTTTAAAGTCTAGATTGTCTGATATAAGTATGTTTACTCCAGCTTTATATTGTTGACCATTAGCACAATAGAGGGTCTCCATCCCCTTACGTTCAATCTGAACGTGTCTTTAGGTCTAAAGTGAGTCTCTTATAAACAGCATATAGACGGATCTTGTTTTCTTATCCGTTCTGTTACCCTATGTTTTTTTATTGGAGCATTGAGTCCATTGACATTTAGAGTGAGTACTGAAATATGTGAATTTATTGCCATGATATCGCTTGTAGATCGGAGTTTCTGGTGTTGTTCTCTTGTCCTTTCTAATCTTTGTTGCTTTTGATATACATGTATATATTTTTTTTCATCTTTTCTCTCCTCAGAGAGTCCCCCTTAAAATTTCTTGCAGGGCTGGTTTAGTGGTCACAAACTCCTTTAATTTTTGTTTGTCTGGGAAACTTTTTGTCTCTCCTTCTATTTTGAATGACAGCCTTGCTGGATAAAGAATTCCTGGCTGCATATTTTTCTGATTCAGCACATTGAATATATCCTGCCACTCTTTTCTGGCCTGCCAAGTTTCTGTGGATAGGTCTGCTGCAAATCTGATCTGTCTTCCCGTGTAGGTTAAGGATTTTTTTTTCCCTTGCTGCTTTCATGATTCTCTCCTTGCCTTAGTATTTTGTGAATTTGATTTTGATAAGCCTTTCTGGTGGTTGGTTTTTGTTGAATCTAATGGGAGTCCTCTGTTCTTCCTGGATTTTGATGTCTGTGTCTTTCTGCAGGTTAGGAAAGTTTTCCACCATGATTTGTTCACATAACCCTTCTACCCCAATTTCTCTCTCTTCCTCTTCTGGGACCACTATGATTCTGATGTTGTTCCTTTTTAATGAGTCATTGATTTCTCTAATTCTTAAATTGTACTCTTTTGCTTTAATCTCCATCTTTTTTTTCTGCTTCGTTATTCTCCGTAAGTTTGTCCTCTATATCACTGATTCTCTATTCTGCCTCATCCATCCTTGCCACTGAAGCATCCATTTGTGATTACTGCTTAGTTATAGCATTTTTTATTTTATCCTGACTAGTTTTTACTTCTTTTATCTTCACAGAAAGGGATTCTAATCTATTTTTGACTACAACTAGTATTCTTATTATTGTGATTCTAAATTCTGGTTCAGACATCTTGCTTGTATCTGTGTTGGTTAAGTCCCTGGCTGTCATTTCTTCCTGTCTTTTCTTTTGGGGTGAATTCCTTCATTTCATCATTTTGAAGGGAGAAAAGGAATTAATGATGTAGAAAAAATTAAAATTAAAAAATTAAAATTAAAAAAACATTAAAATTAAAAAAATAAAAAGACACACACACTAGGTGTGTTTTGGTCTGTGTGTTGAAAGTGGCTTGATAGATTAGAAAAAAAAGAGGAAAGAAGAAAAAAAAAAAGAAACCTTTGAAAATTTGAAAAAATGAATACCCTGGAGTAGACTAAAATGAAATGATGGAAGTAAACCAGAATTTGCAAAAATTTACACGAAGTAAAAAATATAGTAGAAAAAATTAAAGAAAAATATTTTTAATAAAAATTAAAAATAAAGATGAATTTTTTCTCTTTCTGTATTCAAGAAGAAAAGAAGCGAAAAAAGGAGAAAAAGAGAAAAAAGCGAAATCATTTGAAAATTTGAAAAAATGAATACACTGAAGTAGACTAAAATAAAATGATGGAAGTAAAATAGAATGAAGAAATTTACACCGAAGTAAAAAAATATAGTAAAAAAATTAAAAATATTTTTAATAAAAATTGAAAATAAAAATAAATTTGTTCTCTTTCTGTATTCTAGAAAAAGAAATGAAAAAGAGAAACAAAAAGAAAAAAAGAAAATTGAATAGATAGACCTGCTAACAGACTAAAATATGACTGAAATTATTTCGTTTTCTCCTAGAAGTCAGACTATGAAGCACTTTATAGTCCATAAACTAAGCGGGCAGTGAGACTTCTGTTCTTGAAAGGCTAGGTTTGCCTAGTTGGGAGGGGCTTAGTGTAATGACTCCATTCTCCACTAGATTGCGCTGCTAGCCTACTGGGGTGGATTGCTGTGCCGCTTGTAGGTGCATATGCGCAATGTGGGAGTGGTGAAAATGGCGTCATTCATCTACCCAGTCTCTAGTATTGGAACTCTGTATTCCCAGGTCAGCAATTGTGCACCCATCCTTTGTCTTCAGGTTTCATCCACTCCCCTCTTTTACAATGTCCGTGACCAAGCCTCAGGTAGTACCTCTCTCCCAAGTTTTGTCTCAAATGTGGCTGTTTTCCCCGGCCCCTTACTTCTGAAGGACTGCAGCTTTGACCCGTTCTGCCCCTCTGCAGGAGAGTCCCACCGAGCAGTGGCCAAATGCCAGCCACATCCAGGAAAGTTTGCATTACTGTGCTGCTACCGAAGCCCAGAGACTGAGGCCAGGTGCCAGCACGCCCCAGAAAAGGTTTGCAAGATAGTGTAGCAGCAGCGTTTCAGGGATTATGGAAAATCACAACACACATAGGGGCCCAGGCTTCACCCTTAACAACCTTGTTACAGCACCAGCAAATGCAGCAGTTCTCTGGGGTCTGCCAGGCCTAGGTTGCCTCACAGCCACTTCCAAATGTCCTTCCAGCAGTGGAACTGCTTCTCCTCATGTGGCCTTAGAACTTCCCGGACTCCACTCTGCTCCTGGGTATTTACCATTCCCACCAGAGCACCATCAGGTATTGAGCTGTGGAGTTGCAGACTCTGTGTGCTCCCCCTGTTTACAGTCTTAATGGAATTTAAACCCTCTCCTTTCTCTCTTTTTAGTTCAGTCCCTGCAGCTGTTTCTAGTTTTCCACTTTCTCTCCAGCTGCTTTTGAGGAGGGGTCCTTTTCCTGTATTCTCCCCACCTTCTCCATCCTCTCTCCCCACGCAAAAGCACCTCCCTGCCCTCTACAGCTTCTCTGTCCCCAAGTGCACCTCTCTGCGCCGTGTACCTGCTGTAGCTGTGGTTCAGGTTGTGCAGATTGTTGTGTTAATCCTCAGATCAGTTTTCTAGGTGTGGAAGATGGTTTAGTGTTGGTCTGGCTGTATTTCATGGATGTGAGACACACAAAAAACTTCCATGCTGTTCTGCCATCTTGGCTCCCCCCCCACCACCCATGCAAGAACTCTTAACCAACTGAGCCACCCAGGCTCCCCCGGATGCAAGAACTCTTAAGGGACCCTCCTTTTTCCACGATTATCCTGCCTGCCACTTTTTTTAATCCAGTTCTCTTGGCATCTCGATTCACTTTTTATCTCTTTCATTAAAAAAATAATAAAAAATAAGGAAACCAGGGGTAGAGGACCTGGGGGGTGTTGAATATGTTGTACATTGGTTGTGATGGTGGCATTATGGGTGTTTGCATATGTCCAAGTTCACCAAATTGTATACAGTAAATATGTGCATTTCTCTGTAAGAAACAAACAAAAAACTACTCCTGCCTTCCCATTGTCCTGACAGTAAAAAATCCAGAATTGACCTTTTCACAAGGTACTGTATTAAGAGGCCCCATTTACTTTTCTGATTTCATCAAGTGCCCATTTTCCTGCCTTCACTATGCTCCAGACACACCGGCTTTCTTTTTGTTTTTTGTAAACGCCAAGTTGTTTCCCATTGTATGAACTTTGTACTGATAAACCCTCAAGTTGTTTTTTTTTTTTTTTCTCATCACTCAGATCTGGGATTATATGTTTCCTCATGAGAGAGATCTCCTTGATCATTCTTTCTAAAGTCATTTGCATAAACTCACACTTTATCTAAAATAGATATCTGTATCTAAAATATCTAAAAATATTTCTGTATCTAAAATAGAAATAATGGTGTATAATTACTTGTTAATCGTTAATTATCTCTCTCCCTTTCCCCCAGTCAGGCTCCATTAAGCAAGGATCTTTTATGCCATATTTATTGCTGTATTCTCAGGATCTGTATCAGGGATTAGCACATATTAGATACTTAAATATTTCTTAATGGTTGTGTACCATCTTCCAACCCTTGGATTTTATTCATCTGCCCTATGAAGTAAATCTATATAGAACAATGAAGTACTCCATTTTGGAAATAACGTTTAAAATAATCATTTTTAACATCCCACATGATCATTGATGTATTTTCACAATTGTTGATTACAGACCGATGAATAGAAACATTGATAAATAATATCAAAAAGTCACTGCAGGCTCCTCTCCTTTTTTCATCACACACATGATACAGACAAATGATCTTTTGGAACTTACATCTATAAGGAATGTAATGGTAGAGAAAGGTCATAGCTATCAGCTAACTAGATTGAAAAGGAAAAAAAACAAAATAAAAAAAATATTTTTCTCCCTAGGATTCTGGCAGTTATTTTTTTCTATTAATAATTTTTCTATTGCATATTGTTTCTTTGTCAGAGATATTCTGTGAGTCACTATCATATCTAGGAGACAATTTGACTCAAGGACTTCATGACATAGAGTTACACCATTAGGTAATTGGAAATCATTTGGTATTTGCACAAAACTAAAGACTACCCTTCAAAGGAAAATTATCACAGCTTTCAAACAATGATTCTTTTATATTCTGTATTACAGATACTAAATTGTTAGGACAAGGCACTCTCCCACACACAAAACGTTACCTAATCAATTTTCCACTCTTTTATCCGCTTTCCCCAAGCACTGACAAAAAGTATTTTTTGTCAGATGCCACAATTTCATAGTTATATTGAAGCTATCTAAAATCATCAAAATCTTACATGAATTCAATTAGATATTATTTTTATAAGTAATATTTTCTTACTTTGGATACAAATGTATATTGATTGAATCCAAACAGTAGGCACAGTATTTAGCAGGTGATAGCAAGGAGCATCATGAACACGGAAATTTTGTAAAGAAAAATTCATTATCTTATTAAGGTTCAAAGCTATTTCTTGGGGCACCAGGGTGATTCAGTTAGTTAAGCGTCTGACTTTGGCTCAGGTCATGATCTCACAGTTTGTGGGTTTGAGCCCTGAGTCAGGCTCTATACTGACAGCTCAGAGCCTGGAACCTACTTCACATTCTGTGTCTCCCTCTCTCTATGTACTCCCCCACTCATGCTCTGTCTCTGTCTCTCAAAAATAAATAAATGTTAAAAAAATTAAAGAAAACAATTTATTGAATGTTGATATCAGAGAAACATGCATGTACCAAAGATTGGAGATTATTCAAATACTTGTTGGGTATTTATAAGGGAAGACTGTGGAAGTGGTTTTGTTTATTTGTTTTATTATTTAAACAATTATTTATCTTTTAATTGTCTAATGCTTAATTTTCCAGTTCATATTTATGGCATAACTCAGTTAATGGCAAAGTTGTTTTTGGCTGCCTGCTAAGTATAAGTAGCTGTGTTTAAAAAAACCATAACAATGACACAATTAATTTTCTTTCTTTTTAAAAAAAATTAACATTTATTATTGAGAGACAGAGAGAGACAGAGCATCAGCATGGGAGGGACAGAGAGAGCAGGAGTCACAGAATCTGAAGGAAGCTCCAGGCTCTGAGCTGTTAGCACAGAGCCCCACACGGGGTTAGAACTCAGAAACCACGAGATCATGACCAGAGCCGAGGTCAGACACTTAACCGACTGAGCTACCAGGCACTTTCTGTTAATTTTCTTTCATGATAAATTTAAGGTTATATGCACACCTAAAATGAGAAAGAAAAAATTACAAGTCGAATTTTCAAAAAATTACAAAATGCTGTAAAAATGGATGGTGATGATCCTAGTAGTAGAGACCTCTTAAGATGGTTGGGAGGGCCTTTCTGAGAAGTTGAAATTTAAAGTGAAGCTTGTATAATGAGATGTCATCAGCCATGTATTCATCAAAGCAAAAAAGCATTTCAGGCAGTGGAACCAACAATTCAAAGACTCCAGGACAGGGAAGTATTATGTAGATTCAAGGAACTAAACACTAGAGTGGGTAAGCCATAGTGAGTGAGAGAGGAACCACATTGGAGGAGATGGTGAAACAGACGTGTTGGCAGTTATGTGGACTTTTATATCAAGAACAATTAAATTATTTAACCAGGGACTACAGAATATGATTTTTTCTTTTGTAATTATAGTGTGGGTGTTCTGTGCAGAATTAATTTGGGTGAAAGGAAAAGGAAAGAAAGTCAGGGGACTATTTAGAATACCATGGTCTTAGAAGAAATCACAGTGGCTTGGTCTAACATTGTGGGCAGTGGATATAGAGAAAAGTGAACTGGCTCTGGTGATATATCTGTGGTAACCATGATTTGATGTAAGCTGGGGGTAGAAAAGATGGAGAGTTATTGGGAAAAGCAGTTTTGCACATACAATGTTTAGCTTTCGCTGGCTGCATAACAATGGGCCTGGGGCTTGCAAAACTTTCTCAGCAAGAGATAAAGAGTCTACAGAGCTTGTGCCAGACTTAATACCTTGTGTGGGGATATCTTTTCTTTTGTTCAGGCTTAGTGAATGCTCTCAGATTGTCTCTCCCTAAAGGATGTGTGTCACATGGCACAAGGCCAACCTCACTGGTTACATCTGTCATCTGAGAGGAGACCGGGTTCTTTTACTGTGGCACAAGGTGGGTAAATTTAGGCATATTGCCCCTGAAATGACCATCTGGAAAGACCCACTAGCCACAGGGGACCAGTGCCTACTATTGAAGCTAATCTTGCTGTGTCTTCTCTATGTAAGGTGTTATTCCATCCAGTGCCTGATTGTGTTGTGTTTCCTTCGTTAACTTCTATATACCAAGATGCAGTGAGCAGAAGTATTGAGTCCTACTCTGGGATTGATAACTAGTACACAGTACTCTATTCCTCTGGGATTGCTAACTGATGGATGGTACTCTTCTGGACAATAATGTGAATATTTTAAACTTGAGCAACTGAATAATGAGAGGGGCATAGTTTGGAATTGGATAAAGTCAAGAGTTTAGATTTGACTATGTTGAGTTCAAGTATGTAGGTATATGTACCTCAGAGAAAAATGGGATAAATCTCTTAATCACCAGTAAATCGACAGTTTTACTGTCATGAGAATGAGCTCATCTACAGAGTGAGCATAGAGAGAGAAGTTGGGTCCAGGACCAATTCACAAGAAATGGCAGCTTTTTAAGGGCTGGCTAATATGGAGAAATTTTCAGAGAAGAACGTGAAAAAGAAAGCAGAGAATTATATAGGAAGTTAAAATTGCGTGTTGTTATAGAACCCAAGAGAAAAGTAGTTTGTTAGTTATCTGAAATCAAGCAGATTCATTGAAGTAGTTGGTGGGCGGGGATGGATGAAAGCTAGTTTGGAGTGGCATGAGAAGTGATGTCAGAAAAGGGAGGTAAAAAATGCAGGCAATTTTTGGAAGAAGTTTGTGGAGAACTTTTGCTAGTAGAGGTATAAAGTCAAGAGAGGCTACAAAATACTTAACCTAGAAAACCACAGATAGCCTGTTATGTGAATGAGAATAATCTAATTAGGGAGATATTGGTAAGTCAAGATAGAAAAAAAAAGACAGAGAATATGATATTTTTATTGAGTGCTATGGAGGAAAAGATTTGCCTATGATAGGGAGAAAAACAAACAAACAAACAACATTTCATTCATTGTAAGGGAAGAAGTGGAAGGTAAAAGCAGACCCTGGTAGGTTCTCAGATTTTGTCATGGGGAAATGAATTAGCAGTAGTCCAAAATTGTGTTTCTCAAATATGGGAAAACCAGTCAATAGCAGAAAGTAAGAGGGAAGCAGAATCAGAGAAATGAGACTCGAGGACAGAGCTCATTAAGTAACTGTGAACGTATCATGGCAGCTATTATATAATGCCTTATTTCATGATCTGCTCTAATGGTATTTGGCTGCACAGATTGATAGCAATCTTGACCTAAGTATATTCGCCAAAGTGGCTGGTAGGTGGGGTCCCTGGGTAAAGACATGGAGAACATGGATGGCTAAATTCATACTGACATTCCGACTCTTTTATGGTCTGGCCATAGTTGTTTAGTAGACATGAAGTGTTAGCAATCTAAATACAACTTTCTATGCTGCTGCTATGGCATGAATGTTTGTAGACCCCCAAATTCATATGTGGAAATCTTAATGCTCATGATGATAATATTAGGAGGCGGGGATTTTGTCAGATGATTAGGCCATGAGGGTGAAGCCCTTAATGAGATTAATGTCCCCTTAAAAAAGGCTCTGGAGAGTTCCTTGCCCTTTCTACCATGTGGGAATATGAGAAGTCTCCATCTCAGAAGAGAGCCCTTATGTGACCATGCTGGGACCCTGATTTCAAACTTCCATCCCCCCAAATTGTGAGAAATTCATTTCTGTTGTTTATAGGCTACCCAGTCTGTAGTGTTATGTTAGAGCAGCTCAAACAGACTAAGACAACTACTGTGAGTTACTTGGAACATTTAAACTGTGTGCCTCCAGAATTATTAACCAACTATCTGAAAAGAATCAAGATATTCTAAATATCCCTGCTTCCACAACTTCTACAATCACCTCCTCTCTTCCCTCACAAAAAGTATCTGTGTGAATATATGCACATATGTGTATGCATATGTCTATGTGCATATACATATCTATACCTATCTATCTGTCCATCCATCCATCTATCCATCCATCCATCCATCCATCTGTCTATCCACACAGAGGAGAAAGACCTAAGATACAACCTTAAATAATCAGTTGAAAATACGCAAATCTTAGGATCCATCTAAAATCTAGGGTGATCCTCAAATGATTAAGAAATGGGAAACTGCTGGGATATCTAGATATCACAGATAAAAGTACAAAATGCTTAAATTCTACTTTTTAAATATTTTCTTTTAAAATTTTTAATATTTATTTTTGAGGGAGAGCGAGAGACAGAGCATGAGTGGGGGAGGGGCAGAGAGAGATGGAGACACAAAATCTGAAGCAAGCTCCAGGCTCTGAGCTGTCAGTGCAGAGCCCAACATGGGATTCAGACTCAGGAGCCTTGAGATCATGACCTCAGCCGAAATCAGATGCTCAACTGGCTGAGCCACCTAGGTGCCAAAAATGCTATTTTTTTAATAATATATTTTTTATATCATTCTACTTATTATCTCTATTTCTTCATCGAAGTTTTCTCCAGGTTCTGTCATATTTTCAGCCAAACCTCTAATTGATTAGAAGTTGATAGTATTCAATAATCAGTTTGTTGCCTATTTCTTGTTTTTATTTGGACAATTGTGATTTTCATCTGATGTGTTCTTTGCTAATGCCAGGTGGCTCCCATTTCACAATGTATTCATGTATTTGAGAACACACATGAGATCCTTTCTCCCTAAGTTTCCTCTTCCTCCTTTGGGTCCTGTTGTTTGATAGAGGAAAGTTGACTCAGAGCCATTCTCAATGACAGTACTATTCATGCAACTGGGAACATAGTATGTGGCTATTTAAAAAAAAATGGGCCACTTTTACAGATATATGTGATGACGTGATATGATAAATAGAAAAAAGGCAAAGGCCAGATCCTGAGAATAATATGCTAACATTTATGATTCAAAGTATATGTGTACTTGTGCCCATATGAATAGAATGTCTCTGAAAGTACACTCAAACAGCTATTGACGACATTAGTATGTGCTGAGGGTGGACTGCAGGATGAGGGACATGTGTGTGGAAGAAAAACTTTATTTTATGAATTTTATCATTGAATAATCTGTTTATTATCATATTTTATTATTTGCATGCACTTACGATTATATTATATATTTTAGGGGTGACTGTGTGGCTCAGTTGGTTAAGTGTTTGGCTCTTGATTTTGGCTCAGGTCGTGATCTCACAGTTTGTGAGTGCAAGCCCCTCATCAGGCTCTACACTGTCAGTGCAGAGCCTTCTTGGGATTCTTTCTATCTCTCTCTCTCTCTCTCTCTCTCTCTCTCTCTATGCCCCCCCACCTTGTGCTCGCTCTTGCTCTCTCTCTCAAAATAAATGAATAAACTTATAAAAGATAATAGTAAATATTTTAAAGAAAAAGGAGATAAAAATTACAGATATTTAAGAACCATGACACCTTGAGCATGTCTGACTTTGTTTCCCTGTTCTCAACTTCCCTGGGTAAGAGTAAAAGCCAGGGCAGGCAAGTTGCAGATGCTGGGTCATGCGACTATCAGATTCACTTAACCATTCAGAACTGGGAATGCCTGCTCCTTGGCACTAGGGGAGAGACAAGATGAAAGCATCCAATAGCCGGACTTCCCTTGATTCTCCGCTTGAGGTGAGAATTAACCAATCAAAATGTCCAGACAAACTAATGAAACCAAATCATCTTTAACTGCCTCAGTCTGCTGAGTACCATTTCTGTTAGAAATGGAGAAAAGTACAGCATGGCTGAGTAAGAGTTGCCACCCACAGGTTGGGATTCTGGGAGCACAGATGCTACCTCCATGTCTCTTAGCACAGAAATTAGAATTTGCTGTTTCTCTTTTGTTTTGTTCTCACTACCAATCTTCTAGAGCACAGACTACTATACTTTATTTCATTCTCTTGTTCCACTTCTTGAGAAATAGACTGACCTAGCACTGAAGAAATGAAAAGTCATGACAAGGGAAAGAAAAATGAAAACTCACTTTTGAGTTCTAAGGCATCAGATGGAAGAAGATAAAAATACTGAAGAGTTGGTTTTTATGAGTTTTTGTTTGAGTACTTTGTGAAATGGATAAGGTCTCTCAAGGAGAAGCAAATAGAGTACAGAATATTTTCTAGCTGAAAGGTAAACATTTTTGAGGTAAAAATTCAATACGTATACTTAAAAAAAAGATAGCCAAGGAAAACCTAGCCAAATAGATGCTATTATGCTGTATGGAAAATTATTAAACTCGAATAAGTAAAAACATTTTTTGAAGAAATTGAATTAATAACAAAAAATATCCCTAACCAAACTCCCTCAAATTCAGATGGCTCGACAGGTGTGTTCTACTAAACTTTAACATTCAAGATGACCCTTATGTAATATGCTCAATTTTAGAAAAGAGAAATGGAAGAAAATGTTTCAAAGTTAAGATCTGAATAAAACAACCATTTTCTAAAATCACATAAACACAGTGTAACCAAAACAGTTTTAGGACCATTTTACTTAAAAATATTTTATTTCCTTTAGAAATCTTTAATCCAAACTAGAAGCAACAGTATAATGAAAATAATAGTACATCACGGCCAAGTAGAACTGACAATGTTTTAACACCAGAAAATCTGTTGGTATGGTCTATCTCAGCGATGGGCTGAAAGAGAAATGCAATCATTCTCTAAAATAATGGAGAAAATACGTGATAAAATAAAAAGTAGTTATTATAAAATCTCATCATATCAGAGAAAATTCCTTAGTTTGACAAAGCCTCCTGGGTGGCTTAGAGAACGACTTTGGCTCAGGTCACAATCCTCATGGTTCTGGGGTTCAAGACCCACATCGGGTTCTGTGCTAACAGCTCAGAGCCTGGAGCCTGCTTTGGATTCTTTGTCTCTCCCTCTCTCTGCCCATTCCTGTGCTCTGTTTCTCTCTCTCTCTCTCTCTCTCTCTCTCTCTCTCAAATATAAATAATCATTAAAAAATTAAAAATAATAAAATAAAATATCATCTATAAAATATAATAAAATTAAATGTCATACTTTATGGGAAAAATGTTCATTCATTTGGCAACAAGAAGAGAATACCTGATATTACTTCTAGTTCATAAATGAAACACTGAAAGCTCTGACTTAAGCAAATAAGTAAAATAAGAACAAGTGAGAGTATGCAATGTGAAAGGGAAGGGGCAATACTTTTCCATGTCGGAAAAAAAAAAAAAAAAAGCACAAACGTAGAATAGTCACTGTCCCAGAAAAAAATAAGAACTAAGCAAAAGTTGTAGCAAGTTTTCCAGATGTAAGAGCAACATAAAAGTCAATAGTCCTAAAAAATAGCATAGAATAAGATGTACGTTTATAAATCTTGTGTTTTTTTTTTAATTTGTTTACTTTTGAGAGAGGGAGAGAGAGAATATCAAGCAGGCTCTATGCTGTCAGTTCAGAGTCTGATGAGGGGCTCAATGTCATGAACTGTGAGATCATAACCTGAGCCAAAGCCAAGAGTGGGACATTTAACCAATTGAGCCACCCAAGTGCCCCTGGTTATAAATCTTGTTAATGAACCAGAAATTCTGCCCTTGACTATAGACACAGAGTATATCTAAAACTGACCCAGAAAGAGTTGTGTTAATGGAAGCCTACTCCTTTGTGTTCCTACATTAAGGAAATGGGTAGGTAAATGTGTAAAATAGAACAGATACTACTTGAATTAATAGCCAGCAGTCAGAAATAACAAACTAAATGTACCTTACACATCATTGATAAATCTTAAAGAAGATCCCATGGGTCAAGTATTAAGAAATAACCTAGATCAGTGGCACAATACTATGTACATAAATTGAAAACTGTAAAGATTTCTACTTTTAAAGGGTGGAGATATTCATGACACAGACAAATGTTCCTGACAAAATAAACTATAACATTTATGTTAGAGAAGGTTAAAATGCTGCTGAATAAAGGGTTTTGAGACTCATTAAGATTCTAGAGTTTGGAGAGCCAGAGATTTGAGTTAATAATCTGCAGCCACTTTTATTGCGGGGGGCATACCTGATTCTGGGTGCCATGAAGAGTGAGTATCTTGTCATTTTCCTATGAGATAGGACCAAGTTTGAGGTAATAGAAACAAGCAATGTTTTGTTGTTGTTGTTTTTATAGTCTTGCATGGAGGGATGAAGTTGAACTTCAGCGTCAACAAACACATGACTGGGGTTTTCTGAAGACATTTGCATGTATGTGAAGCTTGTGGGGAGGGATGTTAAAAACAAAAACAAAAACAGGCTTTACAAGCTGAATGGTGATTTGTCAGTCTGTGCCATGGAGATAGGGAACAAAGTTCAGGGTATGCTTGGGAGAACAGCAGTGATGGGCATATCAAGAAAGCTAAGAACCCTGGGAGGTGAAGCCTCCAGAGCAGTAATTTTATCAGGAGACCCAACTGAAATCCTTAATTGGGTGTTGATAACATAACAAAGAGTAACCATTACATGAAAAGAAGAAAGGGTGAATCCTGCCTGGAGAAAGATACATCAGGCACTTCTACATTTTTTTGTTTTTATTTTTGTATTTTCACACTACTAGTGTGAAATACACACTAGTAGTGTGTTTTCACACTACTAGTCTATAATGTTAGAAGTCAGGATAGAGTTTATATGGTCAGGCCTATGACTTGTGTCAAGAAAGGGTATTCTGAAATAGTTATATATATAAGCATTCAATCTGCAAAGTTTTATCAAGCTTTTCATTTGAAAACTTTTGTACTTTCATGTATGTTATACTTCATTTAAAAACTTACTTAAAAAATCACACATGCATAAAATAATTTTAGCTCCAATAGTTTTGTACCTGAAGTAAAGGTATTCTTAAACTTTGCAAATAGGTGAGACAATACATCTTTTGATAGACTTTAATGTTCTTAATGATGTTGGCATCTTTCCATTTCTCAAATAAACCCTTTAAGTTGTGTTATGTTATTTTAATACATTGCTTGATTTAATTTTCTACTATTGCACTTAGATTTTGGCATCCTTGTTTATTATTATTTTTGGTGATACCTTCATCAAGTTTTCTTACTAACGTTATGTGACTTCTTAAAACCATTTGGCAGATTCTCCATCTTTTATTGGGGATCAGGGAAAACAACCCTCTAAATATTATTGAAAAGTTTTGTTTTCTATTTATTTTGATTTTTATTTATTTTTTATTTTTAAAAATTTACATCCAAATTAGTTAGCATATAGTGAAACAATGATTTCAGGAGTAGATTCCTTAATGCCCCTTACCCATTTAGCCCATCCCCCCTCCCACAACCCCTCCAGCAACCCTCAGTTTGTTCTCCATATTTATGAGTCTCTTCTATTTTGTCCCCCTTCCTGTTTTTAAAATTTAGATAGAACTTGAAGCAGATCAATTCAGCTAAGTGGTTAAGGGAATGTGCTGTGCTGAATTGCTCAGGCCTAGCCAGATGTTCCATCACTGGGTTCTGCTTTGTTTAGAAGTGCCTGAATTGAGAGTGAGGTAGGAGCTTAGGTCCCTGGAGAAAATTCTGGACAAGGTTACCAGAGGGTGAAAGAATGTTTGATGGCAAGATCAATCACCATCCAGTACAAATAATCAAGACAGTTTTCAATTTTTCCAGTAATATGCAAAAATACATATGATTGTTGATTTTTTGGCATGTTGTACTATAATACCTCAATTATCCACTTTATTTAAAATATATAGTTATTCTAAATCACACAACTGTTATTAGCATAACTTATTTTAGTAACATACAAAGAAATTTGGAGTAAAGTCTTTATTCTAGGTTCTCCACGCCCAATGTTAGTACACCCTAGAATATCAACATTTCAACCTACCCTCTTAAAATGCATGGTAAACAGAATAATGTCCCACCAATTATGTCCACACCTGAGTCCTTGGAACCTGTGAATGCATTATGTTACAGGCAAAAGAGACTTAACAGATATGATTAAGGACACAGACCTTGCAATGGGGAAATTATCCTAAAGTATACAGGAGGCCCAATATAATCACATCAGTTTTTAAAATCCAGAAATTGTTCTGGCTGGGTAAGAGAGATGATATGGAAAATGAAGGAATGCAGATTTGAAGCATAAGAGGGACTTGATATTGCTGGCTTTAAAAATGGAGAAAGAAAACCTTGAACCAAGGAATGTGGCAATGTTTAGGCAATGTTTAGACTC
Source organism: Puma concolor (assembly GCF_028749965.1). Classification (NCBI taxonomy): domain Eukaryota; kingdom Metazoa; phylum Chordata; class Mammalia; order Carnivora; family Felidae; genus Puma; species Puma concolor. The sequence continues at coordinate 79,471,288 of NC_141667.1, read as the reverse complement.
TGGAGAAGGTCCCCATCAATAGCCAGCAATGAAGTGGGGTCCTGTAATTTCTAGGAAATGAATCTTGCTAACAGTCCAATTAAGCAGCACATGGATCCTCCTCTTGAGTTGCAGAAGGTGAATGTAGCCTACAGAAACCTTTATTGTAGCCTGGGAAGACTGCAGGACTTCTGACCTACAGAACTGAAAAAATAATAAATTTTTTCAAGCCCCTACATATGTAATAATTTGTAATGGCAACACCAGAAAACCACCACAAAGTATTTTATACAATAAATTCTTTGAGAACTTTGCACATCCATTGCACTTCTTAGAGCTACCAGAATTCAGTATTTCGTAGAACTTTCTGATACTAATAACCTACCTGAATAAGTGATTGCTATGTTGTGTGTTTAAAGAAACTAGAATTCAGCTCATTTCAAAGGATGTAGAAGATTCAAATTTATGAGGTTTTATCATAAATGGTATCTTTTCTACTCCATCTTGGTCCTTAAATTAATGCTAGGCTCTGTAGAATACACTCAATTTCCAAAAGCAGTGAATGTAAGAAAAGAAGAAAAAGGTTTTGTGAAGAATAATGTTCCTTATTTTTATGTCCAAAATTATTGGACACGAATCCATTCTGTGAAAGTACAATGAATACTTTAATCATGCATTATTTTTAATGTCAGTTGTAAAGCTACATTAATAGCATATGACTCTTAAGGGGAAAAATTAAAGGAAAGGAAAAGAAGAGAATGGAGGAGAAATTTTCAATTCAGTACTTTTCATTGTGTATCATTGAAAACTCAAAAGGGAAGTTAAAGGTTAATAAACAGAAATTTAATGCCTATCATTTTAAGACTGACTAGGCAGTTATTTTAATGACTGTCATTATCACAACATCTCTCTGTCAATATGAGGTCTGTAACAGGCAATGTAACTCTCTCTTAATGTGATGCTTTAAAGAGTGCCTATATAGATTTAAATTTCAGATGAAATCCATTTAAATGGTGGCTCACAGTATTTAATAATCTGTTTCTTTTGTATTTAAAATGTACTAAAAAGCACCATTCTTATAGAGGTCATTTATTTCTGGAACTCTTTATTTTACTTCTTGTAAAGCTATCTATTATTCATGCTTCTCTCTGGTATATAACTCTTTACTACAGTTGCTACACTTTGAACACTCAATATCCTCGTGGTCTGAAAGAGTTAATGTAGTTCCCCAGGCATCTAATTTAATACATGAGAGTGACTTGGGTAGTGATGATGAGCTAGCTCAATATATATTATAGAGAATCAGTCATCTTGTGAAAGTAGCGGTTAAATACACTTTAATTGAGATTTTTGTTACAAGTGGGGAGTTTTAAAAGTGCTGATGAATTAAGAATTCCACTTAGAGTCAGAGTTAATGTTTGGCTATAGGGCTAATGTCTAGGGTATATTTAAGGCACCATGAAAGTGGATGTAGACATAAGTAGGAATAATTCATGCATCTGATGGATGGTTGAACTAGATGACTTTAAGGTCTTTTTTAACTCTGAGAGCGCATGATTCTATGCACTATGCATATTAGTAATTTAGCCCTGGAACAAATATGCATGAGCAGTCACACTGTAAAATCAGAGCATAAAGAGGAAACTATAAAAATAACTAGAGTGTGGGGGAAGACGGACAGTTAAAATAAGAGCCCTGGTTTGAATCAGAGATTTAAAATAACTTTAAAGTGATCTAGTCTTCTGGCTAGTGATTTCCAGGTTTTTAGGATAAAGACTGGTATTAACAGACAGTTTTATTATTTCCTAAAATGATTATATGCTATTAGTATCTCTTGGGACAATGTTATGAAAACAAAAAAATTTCATGTTTTTAAGTGATTTTGTATGTTGTTAATACTTGTATGTGTGCCGCATTCTTTATGCAATCAGCAGACCAGGACACATGTATATGATGTTTTATAAAAATAATCCCAGGCTCTCCTAAAGGGCCTGGGACACAGGTTATGAGTCACCTTTTTAGAGTAACCTTTCTTTTTTTTTAAATTTTTTTTTTTTTTTTTTTTTTTTTTTTAACGTTTATTTATTTTTTTGGGACAGAGAGAGACAGAGCATGAACGGGGGAGGGGCAGAGAGAGAGGGAGACACAGAATCAGAAACAGGCTCCAGGCTCTGAGCCATCAGCCCAGAGCCCGACGCGGGGCTCGAACTCACGGACCGCGAGATCGTGACCTGGCTGAAGTCAGACGCTTAACCGACTGCGCCACCCAGGCGCCCCGTAACCTTTCTTAATAATATGATTATTTTAATGTTCGAGGTTGGTTCCTCAGTTGAAATTCAGAAGGTGAGTATGAAGTCCTTAGGAACCTGACATGTAGTAAATATTATTAGAAAACACACACACCCCATCCCCCTATCAACAAAGGAAGGCAACTAACAGGTTTTCTTTATTCCCATTTGCCAGGAATAGTATGAAGACCTTCATATTATACCTCACAAAAATCTTTTTTTTTTCATTTAAAAAAATTTTTTTAATGTTTATTTATTTTTGAGACAGAGAGAGACAGAGCATGAACAGGGGAGAGGCAGAGAGAGAGGGAGACACAGAATCGGAAGCAGGCTCCAGGCTCTGAGCTGTCAGTACAGAGCCCGACATGGGGCTCGAACTCACGGACCGTGAGATCATGACCTGAGCCAAAGTCAGACACTCAACCGACAGAGCCACCCAGGCGCCCCTACACCTCACAAAAATCTTAAGAATCATTATTTCAATTACTTTGAAGTTGCCACAAAATAAAACCTCAAGATGTTAAATAACTTACTTAAAGATAAATACGTAATTCAACTCCCAAAATCTATCTGTTCCCAGGTACTTTTTCCCTTCACTAAATGATACGTCTATAATGTACAGTGAAATATAACCACCATTAGAAAATCAACATGAGTATATTGGGGCATAGTGCCTTATGTTTGCAAACACATGAAGCTTAAATTAGCAACTTTCAGTAATATTTTCAGTTATGTAAGGCTTTTGATTTTTGTGTTGTAATTTATATAACACTTTTCATGTGCTACTGGGGATTATACTATCCATTTTAACACTTTAAATTATCACAGCAACACCTTAAGTTAGGTGCTAGTTTTATCTTCATTTTACACATGAAGATTCAGAGGCATAAGGAGGTTAAATGACATCTCCAAAGTCTTATGGGTAGTAAGTGGCAGAACCCAGAATTTGAGCTTAGATGGTCTAATTCTAGAATCTGTTCTCTTAATTCTTTGCTCATTGCTTTAAATAATCATATAGAATGCCTGAGTCCATACCACAAATATACATGAGGACACCTGAAAAGCAATGAAAAAAACAGGTGTCCAAGAAACCCTATTTAACACCATCTGGCTGGGTGATAAAAGGCAACATAAATACCTTTCATTGGATTGGAATTTTGCAATTCTCAAGTGATTTAATATATATTCTAACATTTAGTTGCAACTTTTTGAGGGTGATGCAAGTTATTTTTAACTCTATTTTATAAATGACTGAATGTAAAAGAGGTGAAGTCTCACTTTAATAAGTTGGCCTTTTCTATGGATGGATTTTATCCCTACCCAAGTCCTCTATCCATCAGGTAAGTTAGGCAAGTATTACCTTAATTGATTTACACATTTTAAGATCTCTGGGATTGGCATCTCTGGATTTGGAGATGTTTGAAATAGAAAACTTCTGGCTGAATGGATTTGACTAAATATTTTGAGACAGCAAGAGTTCTAAAGTGAAAAAAGAGGTAAAATTAGTGGCTGAAGTAAAATCTATTGACTCAGGTATTACCATAATTTTGGTGAAATAACAGAGCTATATATGTATGCATATAAAAGGATGTGACAACAAAATCTTTATTAAGTATCACTTTTTACATGTTTATTTTGCCCCTTTCCCAGCCAACTCCACACAGTCCTTTCCTTACCTTGTAAGGAAAATTGTCTCTGTAACTAAACTTTATTGAGTTAAGGGTGCAGTAAGCGGAGATAAGGAATTTGAGATGCCCAGGGGTGAGGTGTAAAAAATATATATTCCTGGGGCGCCTGGGTGGCGCAGTCGGTTGAGCGTCCGACTTCAGCCAGGTCACGATCTCGCGGTCCGTGAGTTCGAGCCCCGCGTCGGGCTCTGGGCTGATGGCTCAGAGCCTGGAGCCTGTTTCCGATTCTGTGTCTCCCTCTCTCTCTGCCCCTCCCCCGTTCATGCTCTGTCTCTCTCTGTCCCAAAAAATGAATGAATGTTGAAAAAAAAATTAAAAATATATATATATATATATATTCCTGGGAAAATGGAAAACACCTGGAAGGGAAAGACTTATGACTTACGATGGTAGATAGCAGTGGGATAAAGATGTGAGGAGAGACCAGCAGTATAGTAAAGAGAAAAGAAATTTTTGAGAAACAGGAGAGGGAGGCAAGAAATGAAGAGATATCAGCAGCTGCTGTTAGAAGTAATTTTGAAGAAAAGGGAGAAACTTCATAGGTGTTCATCAATGGTAGTTAAATGTGTGTGTGCGTGCATGTGACCATGCTACAAGGTTGCAAAATTTTGTATTGGTTTATGTGCCTGTATAGCATTTGATATTTTTGTGAGCTTGCCTTATATATAAACCAAGAAAGGCTTCTTTTATTTAAATAAAAGTAGAGTGATTAAAATAACAGAACATTTGTGAGGTCTTGCTCTCCTTTGTTTTGTCATCATCTGTGTCCACTGATTTCTTAGTGTCTTTGCTTCCCTATCAAGTGTAGAAGAATTGCTATTTCTTTCCACAGTATACTACTGTGTAGATGAATTAATACCTCTCAAATGATATTCTAGCTTTCAAAGTCTATTGCTCTGTGATTAGGCTATTGTTCCGTATTCCCATTCAGCTGAACAATGTACTCTTATCTGTAGGGATCATTACACAAGATGCTAACCTGATTTCAGTCTCTGGTGACAGAAAGGCAGGGACACTACTTTGTCTCCTTTGGATAAGGAAGATGTAATATCTTGTATATAGAGAACAAATTGACCTTGAATACTATAGTTAATTAAATGAAGACCATAATTGAATGCCAGTTTGCACTAAAAAATGGTCTGCCACCTTCCAAGATTCATCTAAGAGCAATTGAGACAATGTGTAGGTGTTTATGGGCTCGACATTAGGTCATTGCAAGTATTCTATTAGCAATTACCACCTTTATTATACTGCTTACAAAGAATGTTAAGCTTTCTTCCTGCTGCATGTGCATATTTCTTAATATCATAGAAAGTATGCTGAGCATTGATTTAAAAGTTACTATGGACTCAAGTCACCTGTGACAACTAAGTCACTGATTTTAGGAAGGATTCTGGAGAAATCTATACACCCTACAATTTGGAGCATAAATTTCCTGGCATATGCCATTAGTAATGTTTTCTACTGCTGAAAATAGTGGATATTTACAATGTAATTATTAATTCTAAGGAACAATTGCCAGCAGTAGTGCTGTTTTGTTCCATAAGATGTTTGTTAATACTTTCAGGTGTACAATTCAGTGATTCAACACTTCCATACAACACTCAGTGCTCATCGCTAGTGCACTCCTTAACTCTCATCACCTATTTCATCCATCCCTCCACCCACCTCCCCTCTGGTAACCGTCAGCTTCTCTCTGTAGTTAGGAGTCTGTTCCTTGGTTTGCCCCTCACTCTTTTTTCTTCCTTTTTCTCATTTTTTTTTAAGTCCACATATGAGTGAAATCATAGGTATTTGTCTTTCTTTGAATGACTTATTTCACTTAGCATAAAACTATCTAGCTCTGTCCATGTGGTTGCAAATAACAAGATTTTATTCTAGCTCATGGCTGAGTAATATTACATTGTGTATATCCATTTCTTTATCTTTTCATCAGTTGATGGACACGGGCTGTTTCCATAATTTTGCTATAATAAATAGTGCTGCAGTAAACACTGGGGTGCACGTATCCCTTTAAATTAGTATTTTTGTGTTCCTTGGGTAAATACCTGGTAGTGCAATTGCTGGATGGTAGGGTAGTTCTATTTTTAACCTTTTAAGGAACCTTCATACTGTTTTCCACAGGGACTGCACCAGTTTGCATTTTCACCAATAGTGCAAGAGCATTCCCCTTTCTCCACATCCTCACCAGTACCTATTGTTTTTTTATGTTGTTGGTTTGAGCCATTCTGATAGGTGTGAGGTGATTTCTCATTGTAGTTTTGATTTGTATTTCACTGATGATGCGTGATGTTGAACATCTTTTCATGTGTCTGTTAGCCATCTGGATGTCTTCTTTGGAAATGTTTATTCAGAAAACATATCTTCTGCCCATTTCTAAACTAGCTTGTTTGGTTTTTGGGTGTTGAGTTTGATAAGTTCTTTATACATTTTGAATACTCTCTCTTTATCTGATAAGTCATTTGCAAATATCTTCTTCCATTCCATAGGTTGCCTTTTAGTTTTGTTGATTTGTTTCCTTCACTGTGAAGAAGTGAAATCCTAATAGTTTATTTTTACTTTTGTTTCCCCTGCCTCAGGAGACATAGCTAGAAAGAAATTGCTACAGTTGATGTCAAAGAAGTTGCTTCTATGTTCTCCTCTAGGATTTTTATGGTTTTATGTCTCACATTTAGGTCTTTAATCCATTTTGAATATGTTTTTGGGTATGGTGTAGGAGAGTGGTTTAGTTTCATTTTTCTGCATGTTGCTGTCCAGCTTTCTAACACCACTTGTTGAAAAGACTGTCTTTTTCCCATTGGATATTCTTTCCTGCTTTGTTGAAGATTAATTGACCATATTGTTGTGAGTTCATTTCTGGGTTTTCTGTTCCATTGATCTATACGTCTATTTTTATGCCAGTACCATAAATTGACAAGGAAGGAGTAAAACATTCACTATTTTCAGATGACACGATACTCTATTACCTATTACATTTTAACTTAAAAAATCAAATGTCATCTAGCCTGGGATGTTCCTCAAATTAGGCTAAGCCATTCTTAGTCCTGAAATATTGGTGGACTAAGTTTATTTCTCCAGAGAAGCTCCCTTCCAAGCGAATTTTAAGGTTTTTCAGTATAAACATGAAGCTTTCAAGGTCACTGTCATACTCTGAGTAAGATAGAGAGTAGATCAGGTATTTTTAAATGTCCAGGCAAGAAGTGACAGTTGTGAGTTTTATTTATAATTCACCAGCAGGAACTAGCCACATTGCCCTAATTGTAAGCAGGCTGCAGACTTTTGTCTTCTGGGTGTCCAGGAAAGAGAGGAGAAATGAATAATGATGAGAGTTGGTAATTGCCACCACCCCCAGAAGGGCATCACTGCATTTATCCCAATAAAATTACATAAGATTTTTGCTTGCTATTAGCCAAGCTTATTGGACTTGTGGTTTTTTTGAGTCTACAGAAGTAAATTCTATAGGATTGGGATATCTTGGTTTTCTCACAAACTTCTTTAGGCTGCCTTGATCCTGTTAATTCCTAGTTACTGAAGGTTGACTAAACTTAAAATTTCCTTGCTTTTGCTATCATGGGGATTAGGAGATGAGAACTGAACATTTATGACAAAATTCACATGACAGTTTATTTTAAATTATTACTTGTATAAGGAGAGGAAACAAGTGTTTATCATTATTAACCACTAAAATTTGATGAACATCTATTGGGTGCTTATCATTCTAAGAACACTTGATGATGGTAGTAGACGGTTTAGAAAAACCTGTAAGATTAAAAAATAAACTGTTTTAGGCCAGGAGTTTTAAACTATGGTATACCTTATAGCATCCAGATGACTTTTAGTGGGGTGCATATGAGACCCTGAAGTTGTATGCAAAATTTTGTAGATGTGTGTATATGTATATTTTTTCCAGTATTCTCAAAAGGATCAGTGATTTAAAAAAAAAGGCTTAAATATGTTTAATTAGGAGAACATCTTTGTTTTATATTTAAGGACACAGGAGAAACAGTGAACAGGATTTGAAGTAAGAAATGAAAATGTCTTGCAATCATCTTAGGTCACCAGCTTTTAAGTTTGGTATTCTATCTTTTGAATAATTATTTCACGATATCAGTATGGAGCTTAAGGCTTGGCATTCTCATTGGGCTCTATGGTCCAAAAAAATACTCCTTTTAGATTTTTTTTTTTGACCCAGCAATAAACTGTTTGCTTTTGGATTAAGCTTTTCTGTATTTTTTTACCCTCAGTGGCTCACTTATATCTTCAGCATTAACTTAGCAGTATTGCATTTATACATAAATTTAATAAAATGAGGGAAAATATATTCATAGATATTTTAGGTTGCTTTAAGAATAAAATATTTTAATAAATTTATTTTTGTGTTTCTTTTAATATGGAATAGTTCCACTTTTTCTATTAGCAATTCAGGAATAAAATATATGGTATGACCAGTAAGACTTGCCTAGAGCATGAATAAAACAACATCTGTGAATCTGTAATAGTAAATTAGCTTTTGGGTCTTATAGGGACACAGAAACTGGGTTGAGAATAATGCTGTGACTAGTTAACAGAAATGATGAATTTGAACACATTTTCCTTTCCACTGATTAAAAAAAAATTACCAGAACATCTCTACTTCAGTTCTTACAAATTTATCTCAGTGTAGGATATCTTTTCTGTGACTACTTCCTTCAAAGCATGAAAAGGCTCAATTTTCAGAGTAACATCCTTATTTTTGTCCCCAGTGTGCTACTACTTTTTAAGTCTTACCTTTTGAAAAATAAATATGGCAATTAGACCTGCCTCATATTCACATTGACTACTTGAAGTAAATCCAGGGCAGCTGTTTTAGAAGCAAAGACAATACATTACGGAACTGGTGAAGGAATAGACCTATTTGTAAACACGTGCATATTGAACAAAATTTATTGGGAGGGAAAAAAAGAGAAAAACTGAAGGTAAAATTATTATATATAATTATTTATTTTTTTAGGTTTATTTATTTATTTTGAGAGAAAGAAAGAGAGAGAGAGAGAGAGAGAGCAGGGGAGGGGCAGAGAAAGAGGAAGAGAGAGAATCCCAAGCAGGCTCTGTGCTGTCAGCACAGAGCCCAGTGCGGGGCTCGATTTCAGGGACTGTGAGATCATGACCTGAGCAGAGATCAAGAGTCAGACATTTAACTGACTGAGTCACCCAGGCACCCCTAATTCTTTTTTTTTAATTTTTTTTTACCACAACTATTATTTCTTGAAAATTAAAAATGAGACCTTTATCAAATCTAAATATAGTATTTAGATTTGTGCCTTCTATGAGATGAGTTTGTCATTACCAGAACACTTGTGTGGAGACCCAAAGACATTTCCTTATGCCCAGAAAAATATTGTTTAGTTTTATAATCAGAAAACAAGAATAGATGGAAAGATAATGTTTATGGCATGGTTTCTTTTTATTGCAATATACTCTATGGTCGTTATTAAAATGCTATGTAATATGGGTCAGTCTCCCTGTCTCTCTAATTTAGCAGTTAATATTGGACACATCCTGAATACATTCTTTTTTTAATAATAAGAATTATAACAAGACTTCTTTCAAAATCAAGTAATGTAAATATTAGTCACTCTCCTCAGATAGGAAATATAAGATCCAAGCATTTTGCTAACTTTAATCCTATTAGATAATTTTGTCTTTTTTATTATACTATGTGTCTATAGTGCACATATTTTTCATATACAGTAGACAAATAGAATACAAAAATCAAAACATGAAAATGTGTCTACTCATTTCTGATATCTCAAATGATGATTTGGCATGGACCTACCAAAGAAAAGCAGCTAAAGAAATAATCATCAAGCTTAGTGAACTGTCTTTCTCTTAACTCCAATTTTCTACGTATGTTGCTTAATTGGTGTACACTATGCTGTTATCTCAAAATTGTTTACTTTTCTGACAAAAGTGTTTAATGTAGCCTCTCACACATGAATGAGAGTGTTGGTTATGAGAATACAAATAGTGAACAAAAGGGAAAGACTTAAGTAATGAGAAAATTTAAATAATAAAACACTTTGAAAAAAATGAAGAGGGAATCAAGCCCGAAGAAATCACAGTTTTATGTGAGACACAGCTACAAAAATAAATTAATTAATAACAACAGAAGATTCACACATCACCGTTATCATATCCTTTAAATGGAATTGAAAAGCTTTTGCCGTAGATTGAAATTAACAACTATAAAACCGAGTATAGGAGGATGCCATTTTGTAGCATCTGTTCTCACTTGGCACCATATGAGCAATTTCTTTATGAGGTAATTGGCCAAACAACAAATGTTGAGTTTCTATTTTAAGCCAATACATAAAAAAAAGAAAAACAGGACAATGAACTATAGTTATTCACCTATAAGGTTAACATAATATTCTTCTTTCCAACTTATCTCTTTCCACTTCAAATAGCCACAGTGCTTACTACATATAATTCCACCAAACAATGTATAAGAACTTTTTAAAGATAAAGCACTGCATTTATTATAGTGTTATTTATTAGAAATTTAGGATGTTTAAAACTGGCGATTTTTTACTGGTTGGTTTTTACTTAAAGTACTATTTGTGAGTCTTTGTAGGTTCTTGGTGCTCTATATCTGTTTCCCATAGTTACTTATTTGCGGAACTTTATAAAAAATATATGTACATATATAAAATGTTCATATGTAATTATGTAATATATAACTATATATTACATAATTATTTTATATGATATATTATTATATATCATATATATAATAGAAAAATAGTATTTGGGTGACCAACCTAGTTTTTTGATAAAAATATATTTTTTATATGTGGGGAGAAAAAATAAATATAATTACAAATCTATCCTAACTTTTGAATATATATTCTTCATTAGATTATACATTTTTTGTAGGACAAGGTTTATATTTTGTTCGTTTTGCAACTTAAAAAAAATTTTAATGTTTGTTTATTTTTGAGACAGAGAGAAAGAGAGACAGAGTGCAAACATGGGAGGGACAGAGAGAGAAGGAGACACAGAATCCAAAGCAGGCTGCAGGCTCTGAGCTGTCAGCACAGAGCCAAACAAGGGGCTCTAACTCATGAACTGTGAAATCATAACCTGAGCTGAAGTTGGATGCTGTTAACTGACTGAGCCACCCAACCCCCCACCCACCTCCCCAGTTTTGCAACTTTAGACACTGCTCACCAAATAGTAATTGCATATTGTTTTTAAATGAAATTAAAGAGAAAAAGACTTCTCAGAAAATACATTCCTCCCATTTCACAAACTATGATTGTTGGCCATTTTTAGAGGTATACATTATTGGAAGCTCTCAGCAGCATCTCTGAATAACTCATCATTGATTTTCTTTTTTCTCATAAATTAAATGGTTATAAGTTGATGACCCCCTTTCTCTTACTATAGCTAAGAACTATAATATTCCCTTGAGAGTCCTACAGGCATCTCAAATTAAGCATGCTTAATACTGAACTTCTCAATTATTCCCCAAATTATATGTCAATACCAATTGTTTAATCCACATCTCTGGCAATATTTTGACTATTCCCATTTCCCAGTCTCAGACAAATCCTAACGATTCTGCCTTCCTGTCACCTTTCAAATTCATGTACTTCTTTTTATCTCCTATTATTCTAGCTGGCTGTCTACTGATATCTCTTACTTAGGTAACTTCAATAGTATGACTAAACTTGAAATAACTTTGTCTTTTTTTTTAAAGTTTATTTATTTATTTTGAGGGAAGGAGGGGCAGAGAAAGAGGGAGAGAGAGAGAATCCCAAGCAGGCTCTGCACTGTCAGCACAGAGACTAACACAGGGCTTGATCTCATGGTTTGTGAGATCATGACCTGAGCCAAAATCAAGAGTCAGACACTTAACTGACTGACCCACCCAGGTGCCCCAACTTCTCCTTTCAACATAAAACAAGTTCCTTATTGTTAATCTCCCACTCTGTCTAGTGATCATGTGAGATGCTCTAATGAACCCTGTCTTCAAAAATTCTGGTGATTGAATAGCTGTTTCAAGGGACATTGCAAAACTTCATTGAGGTTACATTAGATGGCCAGGGGAGAAATAGAAAATGTCTTACACCTAGCTATTAATGATATGATGACGCTTACATTTATTCACTTATCTTCTTAAGATGGGTAGCAATTCCAGCTGAATCTTGCTCAGAAATTAAACAAAGCATACTTACTGTTTGAACTCAGGCAACAGGGAAATATATTAAAACTAACTATCTAGAAATTTTCTACTAATAAATTTCTCTACAATCATTGCCTTCACTTCCAACACACTCGTAAGGTCAACACAAATATAAAACTAAATATTAAATTTCAGAGATAGAATAGGGATTTTCAGGGCACCTGGGTTGCTCAATCAGTTGAACATTGAACTCTTGATTTCAGCTCTGGTCATGATCTCACAGTCATGAGATTGAGCCCCAAGTGGGGCTCTGAGCTGGCTGTGAAGCCTGCTTGAGAGTCTCTCCCTCTCCCTCTGCCCTTCCCCTTCTCTCCCTTTCTAAAAAAATAAATAGGGATTTTAAAGTTCTCTAAATTACACAGACAACTCTGAAATAAATATAATTATTTGAACTAATAAAGATGGTAATTCTAGGAACACAGAAGCAATGGAACTCAGCTTTCATGAAAATGGAAGTCAAAATTAACTCAGTTAATAATGTCTCAAAATACACTTAATTTATCACTATGGCAAAAACTCAAAAAACCGAGTCAAGATAAAGTATAAATGTTAAGAGAACATTTAAAAGTATGAACTTCCAGTTATGAGATAAATAAGTATTAGGGATATAACGTACAACCTGACAACTATAGTTAACATGGCTATATGATATATAGGAAAGTTGTTAAGAGATAAGATACTAAGAGTTCTTATCATAAGGAGAATTTTTTTCTTTTGTTTTATTGTATCTGTGTGAGATGATGGATATAAGCTAAATGTGTAATGTTAATCATGTCATAATATAGTTAAATCAAACCATCATGCTATTTACCTTGACTTATACAATGATATATGTCAATTATTTCTCAAAACTGGAAAAAAATTTTAAGAAGAGTAAAAGGTATGTTAATGGACTATGTAAATTAAAAAGGAAATCCTACATTGGATAGTTCCAATCAGAATATTTCCATTGAAGACATCTGTATAATACGATGCCCTATATACCTATGACTGAAAGCTATATTTCATTAAATTATTTGTAAGGTTTGATGTTCTCAATGCTTGAAATGACATTATTTATTTGTTTTTTTTTTTTTTTTTGGAAATAGTCAATTTTTACTCAAAAAAGCACATATTCAGTATTCCTTCCTGTGGCAAATTTTAGCATTCAGTCTAATATTGGCTTCTCCTGCTTGTAGGAGGACCTCTTTGGTTACTGTCCCACAAAAAATCATCTTTTAATACTATGACCAGGATTTCTCCTCTTGTTTCCTTTCAATGTATTTGTTCTGCAATGTCAGGCAGGAGTGACAGACAGTGGTGCAGCTAAGATATCCACGTGAAAGGGCTGAAGCACACCAGTGATTTTTTTCTGCAGGATCCTGGACCACAGAATAGTACATTTAGGGATGAAAGTTTCTTTTTTGATGCTCTTCCTTTTTAATGTAGATGTGTTTCTGAACTATATTATTTTCCTTCTCTCTGAAGAACTTCTTTTAACATTTCTTCTAAGGCATAAATATCTCTCAGATTTGTTTGTCTGAGAAAGTCTTTATTTCTCCTTCACTCTTGAAGTAAAATTTTGCAGGGTACAGATTTCTGGTTTTTTTTTCCTCTTAACACTTTTAAATGTTTAGCTTACTCTGTTTAGTTTTGCACAGTTTCTGAGAAGTCGAATGCAATTCTTATCTTTGTTCCTCTACAGGTAAGCTGTTTTTCCCCCCTGGTTTCTTTCAGAAGACTTTTTTTTGTATCTTTGATTTTCTGTAGTTAGAAAAAGATATGAATATATATATATGTATATATGAATATATATATGTATATGTATATATGAATATATATATATGTATATGTATATGTATATGTATATATGAATATATGTGTGTGTGTGTGTATACATGCATTTATCTTGCTCGATGTTTGTGTGTCCGGTGTCTGTGATTTGGTATCTGACATTAGTTTGGGGAAATTCTCATTGTTTCAAATATTTCTTCTTTTACTTTATTTCCTCTCCTTCTGGTATTCCTATTACACATATCTTTTGTAGTTTCCCACAATCCTTGGATATTCTGTACCTAGCCACCCCACCACCCCACCCCGCCCCGTTGACTTTTGTTCTCTTTGCTTTTCAGTTTTGGAGGCTTCTGTTGAGATACTGTATCCTCAAGCTCAAAATTTTTTCCTCCAGGCACCTAGATGGCTTAGTAGGTTAAGTGTCCACTCTTGCTTTCAGCTCAGGTCATGACCTCAAGGTTGTGAGATCAAGCCCTATGTCAGACTCTGAGCTGGACCTAAAGACTCCTAAGATTCTCTCTCTCCCTTTCCCTTTGCCCCTCTGCTTCTGTGCTCTCTCAGAAAGAAAGAAAGAAAGAAAGAAAGAAAGAAAGAAAGAAAGAAAGAAAGTCTTTCCTCAGTCATGTTCAGTCTATTAATAAGGACACCAAAGCACTCTTTATTTCTGTTACAGTGTTTTTGATCTCTAGAATTTCTTTTTTAATTCTTTCTTAAGATTTTTGCATTTTTGCATGCTATCTATTTTATCCATTAGATCCTTTAGCATGTTAATTATAGTTGTTTTAAATTTCTAGTCTGGTAATTTCAACATCTCTGCCATGCCTAGTTCTGATGCTTGCTCTGGTTCTGTGACATGTGATTTTTGCCATTTAGTATGTTTTGTAATTTTTTTCTTGATAGCCAGACATGATGTACTAGATAAAAGAAACCACTATAAATAGGCCTTTAGTGATGTGGTGGTTCAGTATTGGAACAAGGAAAGCATTCTGTAGTTCTGTGATTAGATCTCAGATTTTTAGTGAGTCTGTGCCTATAGACTGAACTCCACGAGTGTTTCTGTTTTATCTGCCCCTTTAGTGGGAGAAGATGTCTAGAGTGGGCTGGAGTTGGAATTTCTCTTCTTCCACATAGAAGGCTAGAGCTGACTAGAGGTATTTCCCTTTTCTTAGTTTGGTAGGCCCTGATAATACCATAGCAAGGTAGGTTCTAGGTAACTAGTTTCTCCTGAGAGTAGGCCTTGATAAGAACAGAGTGCTATGGCATGTTTCAATATTATTCCTCTTCCCTGCTGGAAGCACAGATTTTTCTGAGATATTTATTGAAGGAAATTGGTCAAGCATCTGGAGATAAATCTCAAAAAATTGTGAGGCCCCAGGCTGAAGATTTTAGATCTCAGACTTGTCTACAGTGAGCCTTCTGCAGTCTGACAATTATAAGTCAAAAATTTTTACCCTATTTTTACAAATAGGCACTGGTTTCTGCCTACTTGCCAGTTGGTTCCTCTCTCTGTCTCTTCAGTCTACCTTTGACTTGGGGACATTGGTTTGCTCTGTGTCATCACCTCTCTCTCGGATACTAGAATATCATTGATTTTTCAGTATGTTCAGTTTGTTACTTATTAGGATGGTGTGGTGACTTCCAAGCTCCTTACCTGTGAAACTGGAAAGTGGAATTATTCAATGACACTGTTTTCTAACACTAATTTTCTCATTTCTGTTACTAGAATTTAGATAAAATGTCAGTTTCTGTGCAAATACCTTTGCAGCTTTGCAAATACCTTTGTTGAATTCACTTATTAATTCTAATAGTTTATCTGATTTTTTTCAGCATTTACAATCATATGCCTATGAATAATATTTTGTTTCGCCATTTTTATAGATTATTCCATTGTTGCTACTTAAACCTGTTTCTGTGAAAAAGTCAGCCTGTAAGTCTTTTTTATTTATTTATTTATTTATTTATTTATTTATTTATTTATTTATTTTTTAACGTTTATTTATTTTTGAGACAGAGAGACAGAGCATGAATGGGGGAGGGTCAGAGAGAGGGAGACACAGAATCTGAAACAGGCTCCAGGCTCTGAGCTGTGAGCACAGAGCCCGACACGGGGCTCGAACTCACGGACCGCGAGATCATGACCTGAGCCCAAGTCGGCCACTTAACCGACTGAGCCACCCAGGCGCCCCAACCTGTAAGTCTTAATGAGACTGCTTAAAATAATTATTTTTATACCTCTTGAATTTATGACTTTCTGTTTGTATTTGGTGTTCATTGATTTCACAATTATGTGTCCCATCGTGGTATTATTTTTACTAACCCTGTGAGTTTTTCTAGTACTTACTAAATCTGTGTTTTTAAGTCTCTTAATTTCTGGACAAGTTGGCCATTATCTTACTATAAACATTTCTTTATATTATCTGTGTCCTTTTCTGAGACTTCAAATAAGCGATGTCCAGCATTTTCACCATGTGCTATATGACCTCTATGATGTTTTCTTTTTTTTTTTTTTTTTTTAATTTTTTTTTTCAACGTTTATTTATTTTTGGGACAGAGAGAGACAGAGCATGAACGGGGGAGGGGCAGAGAGAGAGGGAGACACAGAATCGGAAATAGGCTCCAGGCTCCGAGCCATCAGCCCAGAGCCCAACGCGGGGCTCGAACCCACGGACCGCGAGATCGTGACCTGGCTGAAGTCGGACGCTTAACCGACTGCGCCACCCAGGCGCCCCTCTATGATGTTTTCTATATTTAGTCTTTTTGGTTAAGTTGGATTATTTTACTCTTAATACCTTTTAGTTTTATAGCCATTGGATTCTCTTCTGATTTAATGTTATTATGCTCATCTGTTTAATTCTTATTATATTTTTCACTTCTAAAATTTCAGTTGATTTTCTAAAATTTTAAATTAACTTCTAAAATTCTCCATATTATCTAATTTGTTAAATATTATGATTTCAATAATCTAAAATATCTTTCAAAAGATACCAACATATAGATTCTTTATAAATTTGTCTCTCTCTCTCTCTCTCTCTCTCTCTCTCTTGAGTGTGGTTTTGTTTTGTTGAGTGTGTCTTTGTCTAATAAATTATTTTTGAACGCTGGGCAATTTTTACAAGAATGAAAATCTGAGCTATTATAGACTCTGGATAATGTTATTTTCCACAGAGGGAAATTACTTTTTCTTTTCTCAAGCAATATGATAGCTATAGTTCATAGAAACTGGAGCTGAGCTATTTGTAACTGGTTTTAAGTCTTAGTGAAAGCTGTTCTCTATCGTTTATCCTTAATCTTAGTCCATAGCCTCTGTGTACCCCAGGTCACAAGAAACATAAAAGAGGGCTGAAAACTCTTCTTAGTCTCATAGCCAAGTCAGCTTATTAGTCCCCTCTCCCACCTACAACTTTATAATCAGTATATACCTCAAGAAGAATATTTCATGAGTGCTACTTTCACATTTTTGTTCCTCTCTCTTAGTTCTTGGCCCCTCAAGACTTCCGTATTTTACTTTTAAGTTACATATCTTCCCAAGAAGATAAGTGATGTGCAAGAAGATAATTTATTATGAGTGGAACAGAAACTAATATCAATCAATATGAGTGGGACTAGGCCTCAGAATCCATAATACTACTAGAAGATGTGATTTTGATGATGTGATGTGTGGTATTGGTGACTCGTACCCAAGACATGAAAGAGATTTCAACAAACCCCAAGACAAAGGGGGATGCAAAAACACTTATGAAAGAAAAATCAAGGTGTAGAGGAGTTATTCATTTTGTATCAGCTGTTTAATATAGCACAAATGAATGGAAGGTCTGTGGGTAGAAGAAAATACACTAGTTACAAGGGTTTATCTCATCCCATGCTTATCAAGGATTGTTCATTTTAAATCTAATGACTATTAATAACATAAAACAATAGGTTTCACTAAAAATTTACCATAAAATGTATTTGGTAAGTATAAAAGCATAAGGACATATAATTGTCCTTTGCTAAGGACAATTATAGCAATATATAATCTGCCTCTTGTATAGATAACATTATAATCAACATATAAGTTTAAAAGTCACCAAAATTTTCACTAAATTATCATTTCCTTGAAAATAATTTGAGAAAAAATTGAGAGTTTCCTTATAAGAGTAATTTCCTTGTTCCATTGTTTCTTTCTTGTCCCTTCCTAGGCATATATATTTATAGTTATATAAAGTTGTATATTTATAGTTATATATTTATTTTTGTAATATTCTATTGTGAATTTTTAAAAACTTTTATATATAAACTTTTAATATATATATTATTTTCTGCTGGATGATTACCATTGTATAAGTTTACACAAGAAGGATAATTTTATGGTTTAAAAACATGGCCTTTTTTCTTTGGATATTTAAATATAATGTTTAAATTGCTGCCATCAGTAAAATTTGAATGTGTTAATTTTACCATGATCAGGTAGCATTAGGCATTATGGTTAATTATATTAATTTGATGTAATATAATACTTGTAATGATTTAATGAAATTTCTTAGATAATTACTGATTGTTAAAACATATATTAGAAAGCTAGCTAACTATCCAGTATTCAGCAAGGTCCACTTAGATAAGCTGCCAGATCAGGTACCAATAGAATCCTCCATATGACTACTTGGGATTAGAATCATCAGTATAGATAGCACCTGTTAACTTGATGACAATTATGTGAGTAACCTTCCATCTTTAGTTTACTGTATTAAATAAGCACTGGAAAAAATATTCCTACTTTTATATACTATAATTCTTGCCCAAATTCAAGACAAGTTTCTGTATGAACATATTTAGGAAGCACAATAGGAATAAGGAAGCTCAGAAAATGTAAGAGAAATCTGTTTTCAAATTGAAAATTTTACAGTGGTACAGCTTGATGAGGAAAACTATTAAAACAGTTTTGATGATATTCCTATAACTGCATTCATTACATATAGAAGCCCTGGATAAAAAATCAAGGTATTAATATTTTTAGGAACTTTTAAATTTTTATTTCCCTTTATTTCTGATTTTTAAAGCCTCCTTAGTTTTACTTTTTTGTTTTTAATGTTTTAATTTATTTTTGAGAGAGGGAGAGCATGAGGGTGCGGGGGAGAGAGAGAAAGAGAGAGGGAGACAGAGGATCTAAAGTGGGCTCCACACTGACAGCAGAGCACCTGATGTGGGGATCCAACTCGAACTCACCAATTGTGAGATCATTACTTGAGCCAAAGTCAGACACTCAACTGACAGAGCCACCCAGGCACACCCTACTTTTTTAAAAAATTTAAACCTGTTTAGGAGCACCTGGGTGGCTCCATCAGTTAAGCATCCAGCATCCGACTTTGGCTCAGGTCATAATCTCGCAGTTTGTGAACCTGAGCCCTGCATTGGGCTCTCTGCTGTTAGCATGGAGCCTGCTTGGGATCTTCTGCCTGCCTTTCTGCCCCTCCCACACTCACATGCCTATTCTCTCTCAAAAATAAATAAACATTAGAAAAATTTAAACCTTTTTAATGTATTTACAAATTTCTAAAACCTCAAAATAAAAAATTCTATAAAGTGAGAAGTCTTCCTTCTACCCTTGGTTTCTTTGTTAGTTCTCAGCATCCCTTACACTATTATTTATTTCTTGTATATCATTCCTGGAGATTTTTATGACAAGCAATTTTACGTATTGATTTTACTGAAATAGAGAGGTTTCATTTAACACAAAGTATCTGTTTCTCTCTCTAATGTGAAAGGCATTTATTGAATAGATTAAGCAATTAAAATTATTTTCAAAAGTTTTATGATGAAGACAACCCAACTAAGTGTAAAACAAAAGATTTCAATTTCTGACTATATCTACAAATTAAGAGGTAATTATCATATACAATTATTAAATTTCAACTCTTTGCTTTTTGAACAAGAGGGGATTTATCTTCTTGCCTATGTCTGGACATAAGAAAACTCTAGTTCTGTTTAATTCAAGGTTCAATAATAACCTAAGACTTCTAAATTATTTTTAACTTACTGCTCTATCAGTGTATCTGTTTCCATGTAAGAAAGTGATCTCATATTTGCAAGAAGCTAACATGGTTCCAGACTTCATATTCACAGACAATAATGACTAGGCAAGGCCAAGGCCACTCATTTATGTTTCCCCTATTAAAAATCAGAAACCTTTTAATGAAGCATTTTCCTCCCTAACACATTTACCATCACATCTGATTGATCAGACTATCTCACATGCCCACCAATATACCACTAACAGTAAAGGGATTGCTTTCAGAGGTCTAGACAAACACACTTTACCACAGAATTATCATGTAGGAAAGAAACGCTAGAATAAATTCCAGTCTCTTCTAGTAAGAAGGAAGTGTAGAATAATAACCAACAGTGTTTTCTATACTTCCTGTGATCGCTCTTAGAAAGAAAGAAAGAAAGAAAGAAAGAAAGCAAGCAACATGCAAAAAAAAAAAAAGATTTGATTAATGAATGGAGAAAAATCACTGAGTAAATGTTTAAATAAAACTGGCTTTGAGAAAGAAGTGTGATAAACAGATATATCTTCATTATCCACTCAATAGATATAAGTATTGATCAGCTCAGGTTGCTATAACAAAACATCATGAACTGGGTGGCTTAAAAAACAGAAATTTATTTCCTTACAGTTTTAAATGTTGGAAGTCCAAGATCAAGGTGCTGGCCAACTTGGTTTCTAGTGAGGACTCTTTCCTTGGCTTGAAGATGACTGCCTTCTCCCTGAGTCTGCACCAGCCCTTCTCTGTGTTCATTCAGGGAGAGGGAGAGGGAACTCTCTGACGTCTTTTCCTAAGAAAACACAAATTTTATTGGATCAGCACCCCACCCATATGACCTCATTTAACTTTAATTACCTTCTTAAAGGCTCTGTCTCCAAATACAGTAACACTGGGGATTAGGGATTCAACATAAGAATTTGCGGAGGTCATAATTCAGTGCATAACAATGTACTACTCTTAATAGAAATATATATTTTAGCATATAATGGTTGACATATAGATTATGCTATAGAGGGAAGTAAAGATTGCAAAACATGTTTCCAAAACTTAGAGCGGAAAAAATTCTCCTCTCTTGAATTAAAGCTAAAAAGTGACTTTAAAAACTTCTCCCTAACAAATATTACCATAAAGTCTTTGGTAATGACGACTTGGTGCTTCCAGCAACAGTAAATGATTTAGATAGTGTTAGTGATACTTCCAATTTACCCTTTGACTGGTTTTATCACCCAAACATAAACAGGGCATGCTGCCCCGGAGCTGAGTTACTTGCTTTTTATTCCGTAGACTTTTAATGCTGTAATTCTTAGACACAAGGTCAGGAAAAGGAGAGGCCCTGTGAGGATTTCTAAATCATTGCCTTTTTCTCCAGGAACACAGCTTTAATTTCTGATCAGTTCAGTGTAGAAACAATGAGCCCTTGGAGACCTAAGTCATGAGTTCAACTAATGGTGAGTATTTGGTTGTGTTCTTCTTTAAACTATTTTAGAACAGAAACCATTTTTGTTGAAGGCTGAACCAATAACATGTAGGGAGACAAACCCCAGGATAATACTGTTTTCCCATAGAAAGAGGCATAGTTTCAAAATTTGGAGCATCAGAAGGGGCAGTGTGGGTAGATAGTACTATTTGTTTCATGGTTTATTTACATAACAGTCCCTAAAGGAGTTGTTAAATGTCACCTAGGAATTATATCCCATGAATCATAATGAGGAAAACATGAGTATTCAAATAAGGCAAAAATAAAAATAGAAGAAAAGAAGCTATTAAATTATTTAAAGAGTTGATGAAAAATCATACTGTTTAATACTTTTATAACCCTGGTGGAGCTAGAGGCTAGTCAGCAGTTTTCTGTAAGAGCTCATAATATGAAAACTTTTCCATTGGCAGGGGTGGAGGCTTCCAGTTTTAAGAACCAAGCATATTCAAAGGGTTCTAATTTTCACTTCTGGAAATGACAAAGCATTTTATATCTTAAACTGGAAAAGCTCTGAGTTACTTGGTTTTATATATATAAAAATATATATATGTATGTATGTATGTATATATACAGGCTTATTTTTTATCACTTTTTTCCCCTTTCAGACTTAACCCTCTCACATCAGATAAATATCTCAAAAAGAAAAACAAAAATGATGTATATGCAGCACAAATTACAATATAGCACATGATTTATATGAAAATTAGCCTTTGGAACAGGAGGTGAATGGAGATAGCATATAGCATAAGCATATAGGTTAGCAGCCTAAGAAATGTTATTTGGTATTCTGGAAAGTCTTTGTTTCTTGAGTCATATCATGGTTTACACAAATACAACTAAAACATTAATAATAGAGAATTATAATATTATTTGAAAATTCATGAACTATATTTGGATTACTTCTTTATAAACTACAATAGTGAAATTAGCCCATATCTTGTAAAATGAATTTCCCCTTGTATGTAATTTTTTTTTTTTACTTCAGTAAGTAGGCATTTCTGCAAAGTGTTAACATGCTATTAGTTTGTGATATGCTTATTGTAGAGATTTCCTTAATTTTCATAGTTTGGTATGATTAGTATAAAAATACATCCACTTTTACAATCCCAAGCAACCTGATATAAAATAATTACATGAATATATAGCATATAAAAGGATTTTTTTTGTTATTTATTTAGTTGCTTTAGCCTATATGGTGTGACATTTCCTTTCTGTTTCAGTGGTTCATCCTAGAAACCACATTACTTGTATTTGTTATATCTCCTTAGGCTCCTATTGGCTGTTAACCATTGCTCAGACTTTTCTTGTTTCTAATGACATTGACTGTTTTGTGGTGTTTAAATGGGGCGTCTCTCAATCAGATTGGGGGCCCCCAAATGTGGGAAAATGATCAAGTGGAAGCCAGTGGCGTGGGAGGTGAAATAATTCACCTGAGGCAGAACAAAGGAGCTAGAAGTTTATTGAATACACTGCAAGGGAGTGGAGGGCAGGACAACAAAGGAGAGTCTATCTGCAAGGGGGCAGTGGGTGGGGGCTGTTTTTAAAGTGGGGGAGGTGAGGAGGTATGGCTACATATGGAATTCTCCCCTTTGGGGTAACTGTGACTGGTTGTAAGTAGTCCATTGGTCTGTTAGGGCCTATGGATATTTTGAGATGCGTTGCCTGATGGGCCAGTCTGTATTCAGCCAGGGGGTCTCTGTGGGCCCTTTCTACATTCCACTGCTCAAGCATGTTTGCCTAAAAGTGACCTCTATAAGTTTTGAGAATTATAGGTTAAATATTTTTTTAGAATGCTTTTCTAGAATTTGTCTGACATTTTTCTCATGACTAGATTGGTGTGAAGGGTTTTGGGGAGCCATGTGACTATCAGTAAAGGGTTATTTTGATCACATCATATTAAGGGTATTTAATATTAACATGACGTAGTACTGTGATAGTGCTCTTGGTCATAGGGCTTAGGTACTGTTTGTCAGGTTTCTCTACTACAAAGTTACTGTTTTCCCCCCTTTTCATAGTGTACACATATGTATGAATATTTCTTTTTTATTTTATTTTAATTCCAATATAGTTAACATACAGTGTTATATTAGTTTCAGGTGTACAATATAGTGACTCAACTATTCCAGTGCTCACCATGACAAGCACACTCCTTAATTCCCACCACCGAGATCACCTGTCCCCCCATCCTGAATATTTCTATATGCAAACATCTGTATCTACATTATGCTAACCATGGGTTTATACTGATGTCTCCAACTCTAATCATTCTCACATGAATTATTATTTTAGCCTTTTTCTTTTCTTTCTTTTTTTTGTTTAATTAGAGAGTGAGAGACAGCATGAGTAGGGGAGAGGGACAGAGGGACAGAGAGGAGAGAGAGAGAGAGAGAGAGAGAGACAGAATGAATATTAAGCAAGCTACGTGCCCAGTGTGAATCCTGATGAGTGGCTTGACCCCACGACCCTGGGATCAGGACCTCTGCCAAAATCAAGAGTTAGCCCCTCAACAAACTGAGCCACCCAAGTGCCCTTTAGCCTTCTCTTATCTATACATCCTCATTCCAACAGTGAGAAATGTGGTTTATATCATCTGTACATTGAATTGGTCAAGTGCACTACACTTATAGAGTAGTATTAAAATATTTATCCATATTACTTTGGGACACAATTTTATCAACTAAAGTACAGTGCTTATGAGCAGTTCCTTTTGCCTTCAGTCTCACAGACTCTTTACTTCTGAAATTACGTTTGTAAGCATCTTTTCCTGCAACACCCCTCCCTGAGGTTATCCCATGCATTTGTAATACAATTAGATTCCCTTATCACAATCTGCATTCCTGCCTGAGACCTGCAATCTCCAATGATCTTTTTCTTACTTTTCACACATAAAGCCTCACTCTGTGCTACAAATTTCTATGGAATTAAAGAATGTATGTCATTATCCATCATTAAAATATCATACAAAATAATTTCACTGTCCTAGAAGTACTCTGCTTCATCGGTTCAACATTCCCCTCTTACCACTAAATCTGTGTGTGTACCACTATTTCTCTCCTGTCTCCATCGCTTTGTCTTTTCCAGAATGTCATTTAATGGGAATCATACAATTTGTAGTCTTTTCAGATTGAATTGTTTCAACTACCAATATGCATTTGAGGTTTATCTGTGTATTTTAGTGGCATGATAGCTCACTTTTATTGGTTTGCTTGTTATTTATTTATTTATTTGTTCGTTCATTCATTCATTCATTCATTCATTTATTTATCTATTTATTTATTTATTTGCTGGATGATATTTTATCCTAAACCGAACCTTATTCACTCGTGGAAGATCATTTTGGTTTATTCTTACTTGGAAATATGATTGAAGTTACTATAAACATTGTGGTCATGTTTTTGTATGAATATAAGTTTTCAAATCAATTGAGTAAATCTGTCAGTGGTATTGTTGGGTCCTGTGGTGAGATTGTGTTTAACTTTGTAAGAAACTGCTAAACTTTCTTCCAAAGTGGCTGTACCATTTTGTCTTCCAGCCAGTCAGAGCTACACAATTGCAGGATTAATTTGCATACCCATAAGTGATTTGTGTGAACAAATGTAAAATCCAAGAGATTAATAGATAGCCATGAAGTAAGACACACAGAGACCAAATCGTAAAAGCCCAAGTGTCACAATCAAACTATGGAAGGATGGAATCCTCACTGAAAATTTTTGATTAGTTGGAGGGGTATAGTTATTTGTATATTAAAATTATAACCTTTCAGCAATGTTAGGAATAGAAATGTGAGATAAAATTTGGAATAAGAAAAAGCATTACATTGTCAGACAATGAAATCTGAGTCACAGATGATGATAGAAACAGTAATGTAAGAAGGAAAAAATCAAGCTGGAAAGGTAGAAACACCCTAAATTGTTTTGGAGATGTAATTGATAAGTTGGTTGGGTGTGGGAGATGAGTGAGGAGAATATGGCTTTGAATCTCTGGTATCTCTCTGGGTTTAGCAGCACTCTTAACTAGGATGCTGAATAGAAAAGTTTGGCATAAAACATACAATAAGATCAGATATATATTGAGTTTAATGCGGAGATATCCACATTTCATATAAAGATTTAGAAATCAGAAGACAATTCTTGACTGGAGAGACAGATTGGAGAAGCATCTTTCCATTGATGTTGTTTGAAGTCATGGATTCTAAGTAAAGAATGTGAAGGATGAGGTGGGAGAAGGCTGACACGGTGGTTCTGGTTTTAAAACAAACTTATAAGAGATTGAAACAAACCCATTAAGAAGTTAAGAAGTTGTGACAAACAACTGAAAATGATCATGCTTAAAGAAAAAAAAAATAGAGAAAACCACAGTAGGTACTTGTAAAAAAAAATCTGTATCACAGATTTACTGTATCACAATCTCTGAGGCTTTGAAAAATTGCAGTAAATATAGTCTATACTATGAAAGACTATTGAGAGTAAATGCCATTTTGTAATGAATTGAGGGTATGCAGAAGATGAGGACATTGAGACACTGAATAGAATTTATGTACTCATTGTAAAATTTGTCAGCAAAAGGAGAAAAACTGAAAGCATAGGATGGGTGAAGAATAAATATGTGTTAAATATGAAGAGGTAAAGGATGAAAGAAAATGAAGAAAAGGGAGAGGATTCCTGATGGGAAAAAATTCAATTTAAATGTGTATATATTTATAGTTTCACATTATATATATATGTGTGTGTGTGTGTGTGTGTGTGTGTGTGTACATGTATATACACATACATACAGAGAGGCTAGTGGTTAAGAATGTAGGTTAAAGGGGCGTCTGGGTGGCTCAATCGGTTAAGTGTCCAACTTCGGCTCAGGTCATGATCTCACGTTCCTGGGTTTGAGCCTGGTCGGGCTCTGTGCTGACAGCTCAGAGCCCGGAGCCTGTTTCAGATTCTGTGTCTCCATTTGTCTATGCCCCTCCCCCACTCATGCTCTGTCTCCCTCTGTCTCAAAAATAAATAAACATTAAAAAAAAATTTTTTTTTAAAAAGAATGTAGGTCAAAGACTCTTAGCTCTGGGAACACCAGCTATGACACTTTGAGCCCATAACTTTACATGTTTTTCAATGTCTTCATAAGAGAGAATAATACCTACTTCCTTAAGTAGTTTGGGACAACTCAATAAAATTAAATAGAAAAGACTTGGTGCAATACTAGCTACAGAAGTGAACGTGAATTAGTCATTTTGTGAGTGCTATGTCTTCAGCTCCTCAAAAGGCTCTGGTATAGGAAAGGGAAAAAAATCCAAAAGTCAACACCCATCCTTTTTGTCTTTTCAACATATACTAACTAGAAAGAAAATAAACTTATATAGTCTATACCTTCATCCTTTTTCTTTTTTTATATAACTTCATCCTTTTTTTTCAATAGAAATCCTCTTCTTAGTAATACTATAAAGCCCTCAAGAACAAATCCAGCATTTCTCAGCTAGCATTCCCAGAAAAAAAATCCTTAGCAGCAATACCTACACCTGTATAACTTCAAGGGTGAGTTTTTCTTCTACTTGGGGAAAAATATGCTCTTTCTGTGCTCTCTAAATACGTTTTGGCTGATGGAAATGTTCCACTTTTCAGCAGTTAAAAATTTCAAACATTGGTTGATTTCTAGAAATGCAAATGTTTAAATAACTGGATTTTGCATTGTTGTATTTGTTAGTCAAATGTGTAAACAAGCCCATGAGGAAAAACTCACTGTGAAAGTTTCTCAAGTATAATTAAGGGAAAACCTTCCAGAGTAGTTGCCTTTAGGAGCTCACCCAAGTAGAGAAATATTTAACTCCTGACTGAATCACATGAAAATTATGCTTGAAGATTAGTAAACTGCTTCTAATAATAAAGTTTCAAACCTTTTCTCTATCTCTCTCTCTCTCTCTCTCTCTCTCTCTCTCTGCTGCTGCTCTATCCTTGGCTAATGCTTTACTAGCAGGGATATATTTATAATTGATAAATGCACAGGAGGTACGTAACACACAGGAGTGGAAACAAATCTCTGATCCTTAACAATGATCATTCCAGATAAGCACACACTCTAATTTATACTTGGGTTTGATCTTTAATTATGTGAATAATCATGTTTACTCTCTTATGAATAATATGTAATGATTTCTTATGTAAATAAAATGTTTGTTCTTACCAAATGCCTTAGTTGTATC
Source organism: Puma concolor (assembly GCF_028749965.1). Lineage (NCBI taxonomy): Eukaryota > Metazoa > Chordata > Mammalia > Carnivora > Felidae > Puma > Puma concolor. The sequence continues at coordinate 79,443,643 of NC_141667.1, read as the reverse complement.
GTATTCACTTAATAATAAACTTGTGGATGATTTAAAAATGATATTTTACCATATTTGCATGATTGCATGTACTTTAAATTCTAATATAATATATTTATGCTACAAAATTCGGTGTAATTCTAAAACAATTGTGACTTAAATTTAGCAATAGGAATAACAAACCAAAACCTTTTACTACAGTGAACTATTAAGATTATTTGTTGATATGTGAGTGATTTTATAATACATACTTTATGATCCCTATCATTAGGAAAATATACATTTTATTTTTATGTATTTTTTTCCAACTTTTTTTTTTTTTTTTTTTTTGGGACAGAGAGAGACAGAGCATGAACGGGGGAGGGGCAGAGAGAGAGGGAGACACAGAATCGGAAACAGGAAACAGGCTCCAGGCTCCGAGCCATCAGCCCAGAGCCTGATGCGGGGCTCGAACTCATGGACCGCGAGATCATGACCTGGCTGAAGTCGGACGCTTAACCGACTGCGCCACCCAGGCGCCCCTATTTTTATGTATTTTTTAAGTTTATTTACTTAAGAGAGAGAAAGCACATGTATGAGAGTGGAAGGGGCAGAGGGAGAGGGAGAATCCCAAGCATGCTCTGTGCTGTCAGTGTGGAGACCCACACAGGTCTTGATCCCACGAACGAAACTATGAAATCATGATCTGAGCCAAAACCAAGAGTTGGACACCGAACCAACTGAGCCACCCAGGCACCCCATGAAAATGTACATTTTAAAGAAAGCATTGTATCAACAAACTTCTCTAAATTACAAAGTCACTTTACATTATAGCCACCTACCTGCAAAATGTCTATTTTTCATGACAAATGAGAGATTTGATTATGTCCATAGTATTTGAATGTCACTTATTTTTTCTTGAAATTAGAATGTTTTATATACATTGGGATTCCAGACTTGATATAGTAATTTTAAGTAATTAATAGAAATTCTATTATTCCTCAGACTCAAGTGGGCTTGCATCAGATATTTATTAACAAAGAGTTTTAGGAATTGAGATAATTTTAATACTGTAGAAATGGAGTCAGGGAGCTGAGCTAGCTTGGGTTTTCTGTTTGTTTGTTTGTTTGTTTGTTTGTTTTGCATGTGTAGCAAAGTATACGTAACATTTTGAGTATTTTTAAGTGTAGAGTTTAGTGACATTAAGTACATTTACATTATCATGCTACAGGTTTGGGTTTTGAGGATTAAATATCAAGTCTTACAGATGCATTTGTTCACAATTACTTTGTGCCTTTCAGAGCGTGTGCACTGTTAATTAGGATGATTTAACTAGTTAGTTATGTTTTAAAGATATTTTAATGCTTAAAAAGGATGGGATAGAAATATCGCTTGTTAAGTAGGAAGACTTGCTTCAATTACTTAAAATAGGGTAAAACTAGGCATCCTGGACTCAGTGCCATCTGTACCTGATGTCTGGAGCCCAGGCCCCAGAGGGAGGGCCTCAGGCCTTTGGGCCAAGAGGGTTCTTGGCTTTGCACGAGAAAGAATTCAAGGAGCTATCCATTTAGAGAAAGGGACAAAAATTAATTAAGTGTAGAAGTAAGATAGGAGCTACTTCATAGACAAAGTAGCAGTCTCTCTTCCCAGATGAGAAAGAGAACCCTCTTTTGCCTGTAACAAAGAGTTTTATAAGTTTTTTCTTTTAAGTAGCTAACCATATAGGGAGAAGCTTACTCTTTAACTATGGGTTTATCATTCACATTGAGCAGTTAGTTATTTTTTTTTTGTTTTTTCCTTATCTTAGGGTTGTGGAATTACCCACAGGGAGCAATTTTAAGTATGTGCATCCCAAGGGAGTGGGGTCTTGTTGTCTTCCAGAAGTCACATCTTGTGGTTCCTTTTATGACCTGCTGACTTTTAGGTTAACAGTCAGCCTAAAACCAAAATGGCTTTACTTTGGTCAACTTGCCTCCTGAGTCTCCCTTCTCTCCTGCCTCATACTCATTAGTAGGAATGATAATATGTTAGTTGTCTACCTGTTAATACTTTTGTCTTATTTCTAAATTGTTTCTAAACTTGGGAAAATCAATTATTTCTATTTATTACTCCTTATTCAGAGTAATACACCCTTAACAAACCATTTAAAATGGATAATATGAGAAATTTGCTATATTATTACATTGAAAGGATTCATGGTAACAACTGCTTTACCACTTCCATGTTGAGCTGCTTCTGGGAAAAAAAATGTAGTTCAACTGGGCTCAAGGCTAGGAATGAAAGGACAAAAAATAGTTTTTAGAGTAGTGAATATTTATATCCAAGATATTTAATAACATGTTTTATTTTTATTTATTTATTTGAGGGGGCAGGGAGAGTGAGAGCAGGGAGGGGCAGAGAGAGCAGGAGAAACAGAGAATTCCAAACAGGCTCCATGCTGCCAGCAAACAGAGCTCAATGCAGGGCTCAATCCACAAACTGAGATCATGTCCCAAGCCAAAATCAAATCAGATGCTTAACCAACTGAGCCACCCAGACACCCCTAAGAATATGATCTATTAATTTGGAAATGGAATCAATGTGACCACTAAGGATTGATGAAAGATGCTATTGCTGATTCTTGAAAAGGTAAACAAAGAGCCATATACTATGCTTTAGAATACTGTATGTACAATTATCACTTTTCAAAAAAAAATTCCTTATACATCAGACATATTTTATAGGTGAATTCACTTTTCCTGGCAGAATAGAAATCTCATACTGTCATGAATTTAATTGTGTTTTTCTCTCTTCTATATTCATGGAAACTCATCAAATTAATAATTTAAGTTTTATTCTACCAAATGAGCACTCACTGTCAAGAAAATCAGGTCAAATAGATTATATATATGTATATATATTTATATATGTAAAGTGGCATGATGGGAATTTGTGTTACTGTTGAATTTACTTCAGAAGTTTTAGAATTCTCTTACATGACCGTTCATTGCAGGCTGAATAAAATGACCCTAACCTTACCGGTCCCTTTGAGACCTGGAGACATACATTTTTCATTCTACTAAGGACATTTTGTATTTCCCACAGTGTGAGTTATCTTCAGTAAGATTATTGTATCTTTAGGTAAGACATATTAAAACTGGCAACCATTTTAAACTCATTAGCTCAGAGTGGATTTCTACTTATTACCGCTGAATACTGCTTCCTGAACACATATCTACATGGTATTTCCTTAGAGAAATCCTGTTGAAAGATTGTCTAAATCTGATCCATATTTAGGCTGACATTGCCATTATTCCAATTAGGAAAGTGTCAGCCATTACAGTTCATTTACTGAGTGATGGCCACTATTGATGTTTATAGATTTTTTTTCTTAGTGTCTTTCTTGGTCCATCAGTTTTTTGTTTTTGTTGTTTTTTAATAGCATTTAAGTATCAAATGCAAAAAAATTATCTTGTAATTCCCAAGGCTAATAGGAAGCAGTATGGTCTGAAAGGATGGCAAGACTCACAACAGGACAGTATTATTATTATTTATTATTATTATTATTATTATTATTATCATTATTATTACTAGTTAGCAGGCCTAGCCTATAACGAAATGGTAAACAGTTGAAATTTGTCTCCAGGCCATCTCTTCTCTTCTGCCACCTTTCTGTCATATACATTCCTTGACTCCTCAGGTTCTCAGGGCCAGAGATGCCAGAGTCCATGCTAGACTGTATTTGTTATCTACCTTCCCTGGGAGGGACTTATTCTGTGTTCATCTGTTTCTTTGTTCCTTAGAAAAATAATAATAATTATGTAGTTACCCTGTACTCTACCTACTCAGCTAATGTGAATTATTTAATGTAGATGTGTTAACTTGAAGTAATAAATTATACCACAGTGAGATGATCTTATCATGCTTCCTCCTCTCGCAAAGGGGATTTTCATCATACCTTACCAGAAATTGAGTCCAATGCGTTGTCCTTCATGTCACAACTTAGCCTCTCCAGATTTTTAGTCTTGGTAACTTAGTTCCAACTATAACTCCTGCTTGATTGTAGTAGACTTGTAACTTGTTTGTGGTATCTACATTCTCCAGCCTCTCAGTTGGTGTAGACATTCTAAATTCTGCCGGAAACTTGTCAGTCTTTCTTTGTGGCATTTGGTGGTGATTTTTAAGGCAATAGGGCTGACTGCACATCCAACAAAACTAATGCCAGTACAGCTACTAAAAATACTAGATAAAGTATTTTTGAAATCAACTTTATGGAGCTATAACTTCTATTCATTAAACCACACCTCCATCGGTAGGGCATTTTCATTGACCTGAAAAGTTTTCTTGTGTCATTTATAGTCAATCACCCACCAATACCTTGGCCTCAGGCAACCCCTAGTGGATAAAATATTTTTAAAAATTATTTTTAATACATTATTCACACCCTCTGTATATAGAGGTACTTAAATTAGAATATGCAAAAATATATTTCTAAGTTATTCAGAAATCATAAAAGAAATTATAACAAAAAATTTAAAAAAGGAATTGAGTTACTTTTTTAAAATCTCATATTTAAATGGATGGGATATACGTAAATAATTTTAGAAAAGGAAAACTGTATTTCTAAATGCTCATTTTTAAAGAAGAAAGGGTTTCTGAATTAAGAAAGTAAAAAAAGATAAGTAAATTACACTGGGCATAATCTGCCCCAGGAAGGTGATGTGTGATCTTGAACCAGGTACCACTTACATTTCTGAAGGGACACTTGGGCAGTGTATCATGACATCCATCTAATCCTCACAATTATCCTAAACTCCTTCATAATTGTTTTGTCTTACTTGTCTAAACTGGAAAATCCTCTCAATAGCTCTTAATTCTGAAATAGACCGCGACTTAAAATCAACCATGAGGGCTTTCTTCCTTTGGAGAACTTATCTAACTGTAAAAGGCCAGGTCATCTTTGAAGAGTTTCCATTTGACTTGAGTCAAAGGAAGACAGAGGAAGAGTGGAAGTAGGAAGTAATAATGGTGTATTATGTTATGGGAAAGAGAGTATATGACAAATATAGGTTCAAGTTGTAGTTTAGGGTGATCCAAATGGAACACAATTTTAAGTTTTCCCTATTATTTATTTGTCTTAAGGAATCCTTAAGGAAGCAGTTTTGGAACTTGAGTTTCTTTTTTCTTTTCTTTTTTTTTTTTTTTTTTTTTTAATATTTATTCAGTTTGAGAGACAGAGAGAGACAGAGTGTGAGTGGGGGAGGAGCAGAGAGAGAGGGAGACACAGAATCTGAAGCAGGGGTCAGGCTCTGAGCTGTCAGCACAGAGCCTGACAAGAGACTTAAACTCAGGAACCACAAGATGACCTGACCCAAAGTCGGAAGCCTAACCGACTAAGCCACTCAGGCGCCCCATGGAACCTGAATTCTGTTTTTACAGTCTTCCTTATATTAAGTCTGGTTCTATAGCCTATATAAAGGTTATGAAGAAACTTAATATTCCTTAAATCCTTTTTTGTTTAAACTGCCTAGATTAGATCTCATGTGTCTAACTACTATTCATAAATTGATACAGTATAATTCCAGTAATAGGGAACAAAAAGTGACAAACCAGAGTGCTGTACAAACTATTTGGATTTACGGCCAGTATCCTGAACAAATATATACTTTCATTAAGATGTAATCCATATACCATATAATTCACCCATTAAAAATGTGCAATTCAATGTTTTTTAGTATACAGTTGTACAACACCAAACATCATAAAAATGTAATTTTAGAAAATTTGTTACTCCAAAAAGAAGCCTGTATGTATTGCCAAATATTTTCCATTCCTTCCAGCTGTAGGCAACCACTAATATGCTTTCTTTCTCTGTATCTTCGTCTATTATGGATATTTCCTACAAATGGAATGATATAATATATGGCCTTTTTGTCACTGGCTTCTTTCACTTAGCATGTTGGGTTCAAGGTTCATACATGTTATAGTATGTATCAGTACTTCTTTCCTTTTTACTGCTGAATAATATTGCATTTTATAAATATACTACATTTATCCATTCTTTATTTTAAAAAATTTGAGGGGTGTCTGGGTAACTTAGTTGGTTAAGTGTCTGACTCTTGATTTCAGCTCAGGTCTTGATCTCAGGGTTGTGAGTTCAAGCCCTGTGTTGGGCTCTGCACTGAGTGTGAAGTCGACGCGCACACACACACACACACACACACACACACCCATCCATCCATCCATCCATACGCATACATACGTAAGATAAATAATAAAAATATTTGGGTTTATCCAACATTTTGGCTATTGTGAATAATGCTGCCACGAACATTTGTATACATGTTTGAGTGGATGTGTATTTTCATTTCTCTTGGTATATATGTAAGATCACATAGTAATTCTATGTCTAACATTTTCAGAAAATACCAAACTGTTTCCAAAATGGCTGCAGTGTTTTAGTTTACATAACCACCAGCATTATATGAATGTTCACATTTCTTTCCATCCATCTGTCTTTGTTATTAGTCATGTCTTAGGCGTAAAGTGGTATCCCATTGTAGTTTAAAACTGATTTTTCTGATAATTAATGGTGTTTAGCATATCCTCGTGTGCTTATTGGTCGTTTGTAGATCTTCTTGGGTGTAATGTCTATTCAGAGGCTTTGCTCCTTTTTAATTAGTCTGTTTTTATGCATTGCTACTCCCAATTCCAAGTTCTATAAGAAGATTTTAAGTGAACGTTTTTTTAATATATTGAAAGTTCTACAATGTGATAATTTTATTGTAAATTATGTTTGCTATATTTTGCTATTTAGAAATAAAAGTGTGAGAATTGGAGTTATAATGAGAGACTTATAAGAGGCAAGAGTCAAATCAAGAGGAGGACATGTACATAGATTAATAGAAGTCCACGAAAATATCTGATCAAATATGTTGCTTTAGTATCATATATCTGAAGTTCACAACCTAATAGTTGGTCCTTTCCAGATGGAGAACTGACAAATATGCAGCCTCTGATTATAGAAGGTGATTAAGTGGTTCTTTGCTGCACCCAGACTCCCACTGAAAAACAAGAGTCTGAGGAAAATTTCCAATTATTTGAGAGATGACTCAAATGGAAGATTGATCTATAAGGACAGTAGGCTAATGCAACCTGTCACTATTATTCCTTGCAGCTGACTTGAAAGACAAACTTACTTGACCTACATTTTTCCTTTGCCCTGTGAACTTCCTCTTAAAGATTACCATCTGAAAGAGATGAGGGCAGGCAGACTGACACACAATGTCATTAATAAGAAGACACATTTTTACAAAGAATATTAATTTTCAAAACTTACTAGCTTATCAAAAGTTTCTTAAAATATGAATATACATTCCTAGGATACACAATAAACTCAGTTTTGGGACTTCCATAAATAGGAGTTTTTATTCTATGTAGAGCAAAGCTTATCATTGCAGAAGGTAGGCTCTAGAGACCTCAAGGGTGGACTCAGATTCTGAAGAGATGATCTTAAGCCATGGTGGCAAGGTGGATTCTGCTAGATCTTGGTGGGTCTCTGGAATTACTGAAGACACCCACCCCACTACAAAATCAACAGGAAAATCTATTGATCAAGCAAAATTAAATTTATTGAACTCACTGCAGCAGAGTGAACATGGACTTGGTGAGGATAGGAAAGGTTATAGAAAGAGTTTTAAGACCTGGTTTTGATGATTTCAGGTGGATTTTTCAAGGTAAAGTATTGACTGGAATTAAACTGACTTTATGATAGAATAGCTTTGGTCTGGTAGGCACAGCAAAGCAATGTTCTTAAAATGAGTCTTGATGATTGTGTTTTTAGGTTTGACATGTAGGCTAATGTGGTTGTTACAGACTTATTTTCTGAGACGATATACTTCCTTGGGCCTCTTTGTTTGGTCTCAGAGATGTTTAACTAGGAACCTGAAATTTTGCCTGTTTCATCTTTTCCTGAGAGACAGTATATATAGGTTTCATTTCTCACTATCTAACATCCTTTTTTAGAGAAGGAGTGTGGAGGAAATAACATGAGAAAAAAATTGGTTGCATTTTGAATATTTAGAACTTGATTACATTTGGCTTTCATACTTTCTATGTGTAATAAATATATTTTAATTAACTTTGCTAAAGCAAGGCTTAAACTTTTAAACTTTTCTATCAAAATTATGTATTTCTTATGGAAGTTATACAGATAAAAACCTAAGGTCATACCTCTTTTTAGGTTTCTTTGAAATGTGGTTATTTTAAAAGTGTTCCAAGTACTTGAGTTTATTCTTTGGTCCTAATAATTTGATTTAACCATGTGATATTTTTATCCCCACCAGTTTATTATCATTTTTCCTATTTCTCTTATTAATGGCATGCAAATAACATGTACAGACAGCCAGTTTGGCTCACATACATAATTAATAGGATTTGCATTCTAATGATTAAATATTGTTCAATTCAGAACCAAAGGATGTACAGTGATATATATCTTTTTTTTTTCCCTGCAGTTCCTGCTATCACCCTATCTCCAGAATTATTTTTGTATTTATGGCCGATATTTATCTTTTATTTCTTTAAATAACTTACACTTAAGTTGTGCTGATGTCTCAAGCTTTGACATTACTTGGTGTTTTTGTTCTTTTGTGTTTTTCTCCTATCTGTAGAAATTTTAGAATCCCTTCCTTATCCTCAGTGCTGTGCTCTAAAATTTCAGTACAATGTATGTACATGTATTTCTTTGTCAGTGTGAAGTGTGATTTTAAAGAAGCCTCTGTCTCTCTAAATCCAGGAAGTCGGTTTAAATGTGTTCATAGCCAGCCTATCTTCATTTGAATCTGTGGGGCTTTCTGAATTTTTCTAGTTATTCTGTATTTTCTATTTGTCCTTTATTCTACATTTTAGGCATTTCACCATTTGGATTTCTAATTTTTTTGTGGCATTTTAATTTTTGCAATTGTATTTTTAAAGTCCAAGAGATCTTTCTCACTCTCTGATAACTCCTGTTTCACAGTATCTTCTGCTTTTATTTTATCATGAAAACAGCTTCTGTAATGTACCTGAGACTACTAAATAAGGTTTAGTTTTAGATGTTTTCTTTTGTTTTCTGCATTACTTCTGTTTAGCCTAACATCAAATTGTGTATTTTATTATCTTAGATTTTTCTCTTTTTTCTTTCAGTTTTCCTCAAACTTTGGGTGGCCTTCAGTTTTCCTCTCTTTTTGATAATAAGTCAATAGAAATACTCAGAAACTATGCATATGGGTCAGGCTCATCCGGGGACACTTATCCAGTAATAAGTTGTGTTTTAAGGAATATTCAAGAATTAGTTTGTATCCTGTTCTCCACTATGAAATGTTAAAATAGTTTGAGCTTTAATTTAGGAAGCCAGATCCCTTGTTAGATTCTACCATAGATTCTTCTCTCCATACTTTATACCAGGCTGTATTTTGGTCTCTCTTTTTTATTGTTGTTAGTTTTTTTTTTTTTTAAAAGTGTTAACCTGTAACTGGCAAATTCTAACGTGGTGACCATTTTGGACAAAGGACCAGGAAGACATGTGGGGAAGTTTGACTTTTTCAATATATCCTTTTGATAACTGTGACGCCTCCTACTCCTGCCCTCCACTGAAAGTACATTCATTGATTTCAGGTCTCACAGACTATAAACTATGTAAGTGAGCAACCTCATTGCTCTAACCCTTTTTTGTGTGGCATACCAATCAATACCATTCCCTCAGCTTTCCATCTTTGAGAAATTTGCTGATATCTCTTACTGCTGAGAGCATGCAACAATTTCATTCCCATTTTCCTTTTGCTTCTATCTTACCCACTTTTTTCAAATTGCTTTAATATTATTCAGTTGGGTCTTTAATAGGACAGGAAATAAACTCATAAGTTTGGTTTGACATTCTTAATCTTATGTTTTAACATTGTGCATATACCTCTATTTAATCACATTTAAAACCATTTTCACCTATGATATAAACAATGGTTAGAATGTATAAATTGTACTGTTATTGTTGAGAGGGAGTTGAGATCGATATCAGCAATCTGCTTAGAGCAGTCTACATTGTTATGGCATTCCTGGAAAGAAATTTGCCTATGTGGATCAAGATAATTAAAGATTTGGGACTCTTCAGTGGCTAAATCGTTTAAGCGTCCAACTTCAGCTCAGGTCATGATCTCACAGTTCATGAGTTCGAGCCCCATGTTGGGCTCTGTGCTGTAGGTACTGAGCCTGCTTTGGATCCTTTGGATCCCTCTCTCTCTGCCCCTCTCCCACTCACATGGTCCCTCCCTCCCCCCCCCCAATACAAAACACTAAAAAAAAAAGATACTTAAAGATTTGATGCCTGGTAATTGTTAACAGTCTTTCCTAAAGAAATATCTAGGGACTTATTTGAAGAACTCTGAAAAGGGCTGTTCATCACATAAAAAATAAGTTTGAAATAACTCAAATGCTAAAATATTATGAAATTATTAAATAAGTTGTATCACTCATGCAAAGGATGTTTAAACAACTAAAAATCAAAATATGCTTAAATGATGACAATATAGTATTAAATGAGAAAGCAGGAAAAGATACTATGAATTCAATATAATACACATTTTAACTCAAATCATATTGAAATATTTTTATCAGTAGAATAGTCATTGGCAATTTTAAGTTAAAATATATAGGTATTATAAGCAATTATAATAAATATAATTGTATAATTACATAAGTTAAAAGGAATTGTATAAAATATAAATAAAAATAAACACAGGAAAGGAATATCAATCAATAGAGGTTATCTTGAGATGATAGGATTTCAGTTGATTTTTATCTTTCAAATTATCTATAATGTTGTACTTGTAATCAGAATAAAAACTGCTGCTTTTATCTATGTTTTGGGGTTTGCACTGTGAACTAATCTTAAACTTCAGAATGTCTTGATTACTGACTATTTACTGGAATGAATGAAATGAAAAAAATATCATAGATCTATTCATTACACTGTTCCTTTAATTTGCGTGAATTTTATCATTCAGCTTTCAGGGTATTTACACTTATATCAGTGTATACAGAACAAGTGCATTGCTCTAAGACAGGATTTAATAATACAGATTCACGAATAACTGGGACTCTATCCTATTGAGACAGTTGGGCTTTACTGTTATTTGCCTTATTTTCTGCTGCCGTAGGCATTTTCATCTACTGCATAGAAAGCACCTTTACTCTGCTAAAGTTCAGCGCCATTCTGAAAGATATGGGCCTAGAACGGAGTTTGGGAAAGCAAGATAAGAACCTTTTAAATTAATACATTGACAAGTTTGAACTAAGTCATCTTCTGATATGCTTGCTGAGGAAAAAAGTTCACTTGACTGGATACTTTATTCATTGTATAAGAAGCCCTACTCGTCTTCAACTAGTCTAAATGTTGATGGCCCTGTTTTTTGCTTGGTTGGGGGCTATATATAAATATATCATATTTTCTTTTAAAAATATCCTTTTTTTTAAGTGTACTTTTAAACCTGTAATGTATTTTAGTATTCTCAGAAAACTTATTTTTGTAATGAGCCTCTATTACATTTTCAGACACTGCCAAGTATATAGCAGTGTTATGACACTGCATAGGTTATGGACTGTAAAGCACACTTTATGTCAGTCATTTGCAGAAAACAATTTCTGACAGTAATATAAGATAGATTGTGCTGTTTTTATAGAAAATTAATAATTTCTTAGTGATTAGACCTTTTTTCTTCTGACCTTTAAAATTGTTATTCAGTACAACTGGGGAAGTTTGTGCATATGCATATATCTCTTAGATCTGAATTTAAATTGCATGAGGTTTTTCTTATACAGTCTGGATACTGTGGTAGGTTTTCCAAGCTAGCATCAAGTTTTGCAGAAAGTCCTTTTAAAAAACAGTCACATGTCTACGAATTTAAGCTGAAAGGATTCAGAGCAATATAAAGAGAACTATGTCCGTTTGGATATAATAAGATTAACTCCTATGCAATTAACATGATTCAAACCAAAAAATGATGGCAAGAATTTTTTAAATATTTTTTAACAGTTTTTATTAATTTTTGAGAGACAGAGCCAGAGCATGAGCTGGGGAGGGGCAGAAAGAGAGGGAGACACAGAACCCAAGCAGGCTTCAGGCTCTGAGCTGTCAGCACAGAGCCCGACGTAAGGTTTGAACTCACAAACAGTGACATCATGACCTGAGTGCAAGTTAGAAGCTTAACTGATTGAGCCACCCAGGTGCCCCAAGATTTTTTTTTTAATTAGACTTGTTTACTTTTGAAAAATCTCAGTTTTTCCATTTGTACATTTTTGGAAACCTACAACAACACCTTCAACCATGGTGTGAAAAGAGAAAAACAGTATGGAGGATCTCACATGTCATGGGCAACCTCAACACCTTCCCTAGGAAGCAGCTATTACCAGCAAGGTCCAATGGGTAAGATGTCACTGTTTGTCAGGTGTGTTTGGGGGAAACACTTTTTAAAGAATATGCCTTTGGGGCACCTGGGTGCTCAGTTGGTTGAGCATGTGACTTCGGCTCAGGTCATGATCTCATGGTTCTTGGGTTTGAGCCCCACGTTGGGCTCTGGGCTGACAGCTCAGAGCCTGGAGCCTGCTTCAGATTCTGTGTCTCCCTCTCTCTCTGCTCCTCCCCTCCTTGAGCTCTCTCTCTCTCTCAAAAATAAATAAACATTAAAAAAATTAAAAAAAAGAATATGCTTTATTTATAGTATTAACTCTCTATTTTTCATAACCCTAGCTGGTACCTACTTAATATCAAAGACAGTATGTGAAGTAGTTAGCATGTATGGAGAGGAAAAGAAATGCTAAGACTCTAGAATTAGGTAACATCATTACAGTTTTCTTTAAACTTTAATATTATTATATTTTTAAGACATGACCAAAATAAAAAGTCTAGCTGCTAATGTTTGTCCAACACAAGCTGACAAAAGGTTGTTTAAAATAATGGCTGATGGGAATTTTTATCCTGGAAAAACTTTATAGTAACCAGATACATTAATCACGTTCATTCCTGGATTCAAGTTAAAAATAGCTTTCCCAAGGGAGGATATTTTGAATGCCTGTGTAACATTACTAAATAAAGCATCCCTTCTCTACCAGCTGCAGGAGGTGTTTCTTTTTATTCTTTATGTCTTAGTTTCTTTTTTTTTTAATTCCTAGTCTAGCTGTATTTAGATTTGAAGTTGTTTTATATTTATTTTATATGGTTTTTTATCACCTCAATTAAAATCCTTAGAACCCGATGAGTGAGTTTCAGGATTCAGATTACTTTCATGTTTAATTGAGGAAAATTTTGAAACACATTTCAAATGTGGAGAACACCTCGAAGTAAGTGACATTAATAGTTCTGCATCAAAATGTACAAATAATCACATAAAGTGGAATAAGTAAATAACAGAATTGGCTTTACGTGTCTTCTAGTCAGGTGTTAGATCAATTATGAAATAATGTTGGATCTTTAGAAAGTTTTGGTTTTAAGAATTCTGGATAGAAATTGTGTACTTATGTGTGTGTGTTTATTTTTATTTGTATTTTATTTTTTGTCTGAGAAGTTTATATTGAAATTGAGTCTCTAAATTAAAAAAAGAAAGGAAATGTGTCAGATTACAATGTTCAAACTAATATAATGGTCAGTCTTTTCGTAAAGAAGAATCACCAAATTAAATGTTTCTTGTTTAATTTTTCATTGTTATTGGAGAATTGCAATTCCCAAAGCATTCCAAATTCAAATGCTTACATTCTGGGAATAATCAGGTACCATAAATGTATGAGGTGGTCAGATGGTCAGATATGATGTAACTGGGAATTACAGAGAATGTAAACTTGAGATGCCTTGCCTAAAGGCATCTACAGTCTCTGTCTCTGTCTCTGTCTCTCTCTTTGTGACACACACACAGCCAGACGTAATCTCTGAGTCAGAAAACTATGTAACATTTTAAGGAAAGAGTGGAAATAATTTGGAAGAATTTCTGATACCTAAATATTCTTTCACATTTAGCTTACATGTGGTTGCCAGTTTTTTCTACTTCTCTAAAAAAAGAAATACCTAACCTATCATTTAATTATTCATTCATTTATTCAGTTAGTCTTTAAACAAATAATTATTCATTTTGTACTGTATGAGTGTAAAACTCTAGGGAAATAGAAATGAGTGAGGCAACTCATGCCTTAGAGATGAGCTAAACAATATGCAGTTACCATTCAGAGGTAAGAGCGTGGTGCTGCAGGATTCCAAAAGATGTGCACCCATTTTATTAGTCTGATGATGTAGAGAAGCATTCACAGAAGTGACAACCAGTGGCTTAAAGGAAGAGTTAAAGCTAGTCAAGCAATGAATGAGGCAAGGGATTGCCAAACAGAGAGAAGATTGAAGGGACAGGGGTAATTGAGGAACCAAAGAGAATTCCTTAAGGGAAGAACCTAGGATGCAAATGTATTTCCTGTTTTAAATAAGCAGGGCAAAAATATAGCTACTTCTATTGTTGAGCATGTTCAATATTTTTGTCAAGTCCACATTTTGTTTTCCCTTTCATCAGTTCAATGCAGTGTAATTTGTATGCAAATACTATTTACATGTCTGCTCTACCTATTTTCCTTTTTCCAAAAGTTTCTGTACATCCCAAAAAAAATGAAAAGCAATCCTCTGATTATATTTAATAAGTGTACATCAGAGAGAAAGACAGGAAATAAAAGAATATAAAGAGAAAATGAAAGTGAGAAAGTGACCGGTTCCTTCCTAGCCATAATTTCATAGTCATTCTGTCTCCTGTTTCAAAGAACAAATGCAATTTGTTTTACGTTTAGGATTCAGTATTATTTTCTCCTGTTAATATATGTTAATTTTTAATAGAAACCTCCTCATATAGCTTGAAACACCAAAAGAAAAGGATAAAACTTAACTGCAAAGCAAGGCGTTCAACTACAGTTTTAAACTTTCGTACAGTATCTAAATGAAATAAATTGACTTAAAATTATATATTTCCCTCTTATTAAAAGTTCATACAGATAGAAAAGAATATTTGCATTCCAAATGCATCCAGTGTTATGATATGAAAACTCTAACAGAGCAACAATAGCTTGAAAATCCACCGGGAGAAACTTTACACTGACCTGGGTAAAACTGCTAATTTAATTTTATCGTTTCAAGTGAAAGTGACTCGAAACCAAGGGAGACTAATCTGAGCAGTAAGCCTAATTGCAAATGCCTCAGTACATTATGTAGATAATAACAGCTCCCATGTGGATAATAGAAGTTAGAAGAGAACTGAAAATTACACTTTCTTTTGCCGTCTTGAAAATGAACCGATATTGAATCTTATCTCCCGATCCACATACTAAAATGGAAATTGCTTTCCAGGTTTTACTAATTTTACTTACAGGATATTATGTGAAGTTTTTTTTTTCCCCCTTATGCACTTATTCTGATTAAATATAAAAATAGACTCACAGTATTTGAAACTGACAGAAAAATCAGAAAAGGGAATATCTAGTCTGGTACATGTCTGATTTCCTATGGCTTTATCATCAGCACTCATGGCACTATCTAAAATATATTGAGAAGATTTCTGTTTCAAATCACTCTATATTAAGCAAAAGATATTTTGTTGATGAGCCTGTGAAATTGAATGTATCCAAAATTAGCATGAGTGCTAAAGCATACACACAAACCTTACACTATGTAACTAAACACCATAAATGCCATTATGAGTTAGTATTGAGATGTTTAATATTTGCATTTAAATTTAAGTCATTTCAGCAAGTTATATCTCAAATTAAAAAAAAAAAAAGGCTTTCATACCTCAAATACAGAGATTAAAAACCAAGCGAGCTCTGGGAGAGATTATACAACTACATGTGTGGGAGTCCAATCCTACATTTTACAGCACAGCCTTCTAATCCTCACTGCAGTGAGAACACCAGACTCTGACTCCGAAGACTTCAGCTCCTGTCCTCACCCAGTCTAGGGCTACTTGCAATTCATAGGGGCAATATTAATCAATTGATGTACTAATTTTACTTTGCATTTGTTGATGTGTGCAATGTTCTCCATCTACACTCATCGGCACACATATGCACATAGAGGTGCAGATGTTCAAGAAAATATTCTTAAACAATTTGCTTGTTTGCAAGTTACAGTTGTAATTCATGTCATGTTTACTGTGTTTAAAATTTTGTTGTACAGGATGGTACTACTTGGGGCAGTTATTATTTTTTATTGTTTTTTTCACCAAGCTTTTTAAAAAAACTTTAAGCAAGTTAATGAAAGATAGGATATTTTAAATTAGGTAATAGAACAGAATACTCTTGTCTCTTAAAATTCAGTTGATCCCCAAAAAGGTGTTTATTGAAGTAAAAATTCTAGAGTCTGAGTAATTCTGGGAAATTCCAAAAGATGTTCCAAATTGGTCTATTTTACATCATTCTGGAAATCCATTCCCCTTACCCCCATCTAATAATAGGCACTTATATTCAAATGCAACTTATAAAAAGACGCAAGAAAAGGCTTGAGGGCAAAAACTTTTTTACCCAATATACTTGGGCTTTATTCAAGGGATCCACTAAATTTCAACAGTGGTATGATAACCTCAGAGCAAGTTACATAAATGAAATAATGTTTCAGATAGAGTGTTTGGTTTATTTTCTAAAAGTTGTCTTGAGGCTACAAAATTCTTGAAGTATTATACTTTTACCACATTCTGTTATATGGATAAATGGGGAGGGAAATCTTACCATAAGTCTATGACATTATACATGATGGAAAAAAATATTTTTAACCAAAGCACATTTTGCCCAGATACCCTAGTCAAATTAAAATGTTTTTTATGTGTTGATACTTTCCTACTTAATATGTGAAAAATGTTGTACCAAGTAATGGGAATAATGTGAAAAACAGATACCACACCCATCCTCATGAAGCTTATTGTACAGTAAGGGAGACGGATAATTACAAAATTCTATAAACAAATGTAAAGGCACAGCTTGCTAACTATCATGAGCAGGACATGGTGCAGTAAGAGCATATTGGATCTGACATGGGCTGTGAGATGAGATATGGCTCCTTGGATCATCTGCTGAGGAAGTGTAATCCTAAAAATGTTTAGATAAATCCATGTCTGCAATTGTAAGGGGAGAGCTGTTCTTGCTGCAGCTATAACTTTCGATCACATACATCATTATGGACGATCTTCACAGCAATTTGATCAGCACACACTGCAACTTTTAGGCATTTTGTCTGTCCCTTTGGCTACACTGAATACTTTAATAGAAATTATGTCCATAATGAAAGTTGATCTTATGTGGTTAATGCCCACACACCCTAAGATCCTGCCTTCCTACAAGCTTTCACACATCCTTTCCTAGTTGTTGAGTACATAACTATTCAATGAGTTTCTTCAGTATAACTATTCAAGAGTGCATATGCTGGAAAATCTTAATATTTAGAAGCGAATATTATTTTTGGTTGATTTACTGGAGAAGAAATGTTTTCATATGTTCTACTGCCTTTCAGAAAACAATATATTTTGAAAAAACGAACAAACTCTTGAGGACAATAATTGTAACTTTGTAATAGAAAGCTAGAAATTCAAACACTAGTCTCATTTTTATAGTCAGATTTGATTTTTGCTATGACTTGGGAGTAATCTCAATGCCTTGACTTCCTCGTCAATAAAGAAGTGATAAGAATAATTACCGCTCTCAATAGGAGTCTTATGAGGATTACAGAATTAATGTATTTGCATTTTTTGAGAGTCTGAGATGAAAGTTTCTAGATGAGTATAAAATATTATTCGGATGAATGCTATAGTTAATCTTACATTCAGGTTAATAAATGTCACCTTAGATCAAAGGTTTATTTTGTGCATTTCTACAGAAATATGAAGGAAGTTATTTATCTTCAATATTCTGCTGACAAGAAATTTTTTAGGTGTCAAGAAATATTACTAAAAAGTAAAAGAAATAGTCTTTGACATTTTTCAGTTCTGTATTGTGGCATTATCTACAACAGCTATACTTTACAAATGGTTTTCAAAATTAAAAGCAGTAGTACTTCTGGATCAAAAGAAAAGAAAAAAAGTACCTATCAGGACATGAACAGCTTATGCAATGAGAAATTAAAATTAGATGATATGGATCAAAGAGAAAGAAAAGAAAATGAGATCATTGGGAAGATTATAATGACAAGTTTTAGAATTTCTGCATCTCTATTAAAATTTAAGTGTCATAGCCAAATAAAAATTCTTTAATTTTTATTGAGATCAATGAAAATATCACCAAGAATCACTTATTTTAAGCAAAGATTGATCTCCCTTTTAAAATGTGTATCTAACACTAATTTAGACTCTATATGGTTTTCCATTCAGCAGCAAAAATATGTCATAATCAAACATTAGATTGTAGGTCACATGATCTTTCCATGTTTTCTCTATATGATTTTACACACATGACATATCACACACACAGATATAGTACAACTATAAATACTATATAACAGAAGTAGTCTCAACTTTTCTCAGAGTGAGAAATTTCTGGCTTAATTTTTTAAAATGTCATGCGTACCTTATTGACATTTATATTTTTGTTGGCTTTGTAAGGAATGAAATCCAGTGGTCAGAGATAAAAATAAGAAAATTCCAGGGGCACATGGGTGACTCAGTTGGTTAAATGTCCAACTCTTGGTTTCAGCTCAGGTCACGATCTCATGGTTTGTGGGTTGGAGCCTCAAGTTGGGCTCTACACTGCTGGTGTGGAGCTTGCTTGGGATTCTCTCTCCCTTTCCTTCTTCCTCTCTCTGCTCCTTCCCCACTCCCTTTCTTTCTCTTTCTTCCTCAAAATAAATAAACCTAAAAAAAATTACAGCATCCATATATGCCCCCTCATTGATATGAATGAATGTAGTTAAGCAATGTATTATCCATTTATTTGTAGAATTTTGTCACTGGTTCAAAAATAAATAAGGTGTACATTCCCAAACACTTCCAGCCTGTGATGCACAGTTTTTCCAGGCTGTCACTGGTAAAGGCAGAGCTCCATTGGTGAACTTGAACTAGGGTGCTAGAGTTGTTGAGGCTGTCTCTGCTGCACATTAGAGCCATGCTGAAGTTCTTTAATTCTGGGGAAAGTCTAAGAATAGCCAGTGGTATTAAAAAAATAATAAGGCAATAGTGGGAATATCTGGATCTTTTATGACTGTAAGGTCTACCATGATCTGGGCAAACCAGCCTTGTGGCCCCTGCAGCTAGGATGTGGGGCAAAGGGACAAAATCCAGGGTTTGGTAGGTCCTGCAGAAGTGTAAGATCTGGGATGTGTTTACACTGGGCCCTGTGTACCTCCCTGGACCCTGGCTGAATTCCACAGCCCTCACTTACTGAGTGAGCATACTTCTTCCATGCCATTTTTCTCCTTATTCCCTTCACATTTATCATATTATATTAGTATTATATATTAAATATTATATATAATATGTTACATATATTATTTCTTTTCCTACAGTAAAATTAAATTCAATGAGGAAAGAAAATCTTCCATGATTGTTTCACTACTATTTGTTCAAGACCCAGAACAGTGGTTGGAATATAGTGGATTGTCAGTAAATGTTTAACTATTGGAGGAACAGAAGAAATGCTAAATAATACTTGACTAGTTCAATGTTAAAATAATAAGGAACTTTTTACATGCCTTTAAGAATTAAAGAATTCTTAAATTTAGACTATTCTTTTTAGATCACTTATGCAATAGCAGCCACATTTGCATTACTCAATTCTATTGATAAGAATTAGTTTTAAAGAAAACACCTGTCCCCTTTTTATTAATATATATGTATCTAATTGGAAAGAAAACTTAAGTGATTATTTTTAGACATATGAAAATCATCTAACAAGATTACTTTTTTGATTATTATGTAATCAGTTATTCACTTAGCTCACAAATTTAGGCAAAAATCTTGATTAAAATTACCACTGTTATTTTAAAATAATGTAATTCTGCTTCCTACTCTGAACCAGACACCCATTCTGCCATACCCATCAGGGGGATTTTCTTGATTAAAACACTGAGTTAACTAATCACTTCTGTGCCCTATAAATGTATAGCATATGTTGAAAATGTAATAGCATGTGGTTTTTTAAAATAGATTTTCTACTTATCCTACTTACTCAAAAACTTAACCCATATTACTTACATGTCTTTACTCAAGCATTAAAGATGCCTAACAAACTGTATTATTTGTTCTCCCATGTTATATTTATTTCCATTTTTGGAAATACTGTTAATTATGCCTGCACACACTTATGGCAATAATATCAAGGAAAAGGTTATAATCTCCATAGGATAACTGATTATCTCAGTTTTGTCTTGTTCCTTTAATTTTTAAAAAAATTTTTTGGGGGCGCCTGGGTGGCGCAGTCGGTTAAGCGTCCGACTTCAGCCAGGTCACGATCTCGCGGTCCGTGAGTTCCAGCCCCGCGTCAGGCTCTGGGCTGATGGCTCAGAGCCTGGAGCCTGTTTCCGATTCTGTGTCTCCCTCTCTCTCTGCCCCTCCCCCATTCATGCTCTGTCTCTCTCTGTCCCAAAAATAAATAAATGTTGAAAAAAAATTTAAAAAAAAAAAAATTTTTTTGATTACATGATGATTTCATACAGTCTAGAAAAAATAGAAATCATCAATGTACATATAAAATATGACTGATCAAATAAATGTTAATTACCTTTGTGAATCCCTATTATCTAGCTTTATTTGTATTTCCCCAGAGCATTTCTCAATAATTGTGCTTTTTTTGTGGACGATAAAACTTATAGTTCCTGAAACACCCTTTTTAAAAATTTATTTATTTATTTATTTATTTATTTATTTATTTATTTATTTATTTAGAGTGAACGTGAGCAGGGAGGGGCAGGGAGGGGGTGCAGAGGATCAGAAATAGGCTTTGTGCAGACAGCAGGGAGCCTAATGCAGGGCTCAAACTCATGAACCATGAGATTATGACCTGAGCCAAAGTTGGACACTTAACCAACTGAGCCAATCAGGTGCCTCTTTTAAATGTGTTTTTTTTTTTTTTTGCTTGTTTTTAATTAAAAAAAGTTTTAATCATGTTTATTTGTATAAAAGGTATCCCTTTTGAATTTTATCTCTATATGCCTATGCATGTGTGTGTGAGAGACAGAGAAATTCCAATTTGAGAGTAAACTGTGTTAAACTTTGTATTTCAGAAATGATGTCCAGATATGTCTATACTTGATTAAGTAAGAGTCTATTTCATTGGGAAACCAGATAAATTTGGGAGTAAGCATTAATTCTAAGGGAAGTAGGTATCAGAACGAATTGACTACTGTATATAAATTTCATATGTAGCCAATTAAACTTCAGTTATTGTTTTTAAAATTTGCAGATTGTTTAAAAATTTCTAGGTGAATGGTCATATTATCTGCAAAACAAACAAACAAAAAAGCAAGTTGTATTTTTTCCTTTCCAGTGCTTCTGCTTCTAAATTCTTTTTCTGGCCTTATACTATTGACTAAAGGCTACAGTATTATATTATTGTATGCTGTGGCTTATTAAAAATTAACATTGTTAAGTAGAGACCCAGAGTGTTGGATAGTGAGCCTTGGTTCAACAATAGACTAAAAAGGAAATGAAATAGAGAAGTTTATAAGTTACAGGTCCTGGAGATGTTAGAGGGCATGCCTCCAGGGGCCACAAGGAGAGGTCAAGGCAGAGTGTAGGCAAAGAACACATCAGGACCCAGGTCTTGTGCCCTCATTATGAGGGTTCTCAGAGTGTTTTGGATTACGTGAGCTAAGGCCAAATTAGTCAGTTCAAACCAAAAAGAATGGGTTTTGTTAAGCTTCATGGAGGTTTTATGAAAGTGATGTATCAGGAGAAGGCCCAGAGAAAAGGTGAGGAAGACTGCTTATGCAAAAGGCATTTGGGTCAGGTCATAATGTCAGGGTGCAAGGGATGGAGCCCTGTGTCTGTTCCTCGCTGAAAGCATGGAGCCTGATTGGGATTTTCTCTCCCTCTCTCTCTCTCTGCCCCTCCTCCGCTTGTGCGCTCTCTAAAAATAAATAAACTTTTTTAAAAAGGGGCCTTTGAGGGAGTCATATAAGGAAGTTAAATTAACTTGTGACTCTGTGGGTTGTTATTTTAGACAGGAACTAGTATCAGAAGTCCCTGCAGGCCACTTGGCGACACAAAATTATTGCCTAAGGCACCAATATTATGGAACGGTTTAGCTAAATTCTCAACAGTGTAGTTGGAATTTCTCCTTATTTCTGATTTTAAAGAGAAAGTTTATAAAGTTTCTACATTTAGGAAACAGCTCCAGTTTTTCTTCTTTATTTGTTTGGTTTTATAGTTATTTGTTCACAAGGCTAACAAATTTCCCTTATTAACCTAGACATATTTGTGTGTGTGTGTGTGTGTGTGTATGTGGTTAATAATGACTTGGTAGTGTGCTTTACTAAGCAAAACTTTCATTTCCAGATATTTAAAAAGCTACACATTTGGGGATTATATGAAAACATAAAAATAATTAGAAATAATATTATCTAAACAACTTCCATAAATTAATTAACACACACACACACACACACACACACACACACACACACACACACAAAAGCTTGATAAAGTAGAGGGAAGAAAAGGAATAACCATAGAAGAGAAAACACTTGTAGTCAGCAAACATATAAAGAGATGTTCAAAATCACTAGTAATCAAGAAAGTTAAGAGAAAATCAAGATCACCATGAAATACAATTTTATGCTTGGGGCTCCTGGGTGGCTCAGGTCAGTTAAAGCATCTGACTTCAGCTCAGGTCAGGTCAGATATTTAATTGGCCACCCAGCTGCCCCTACCAGATACTTTAGTATATGTTTATGTCAATATCCTATCTTTTTATCTCGATACTTGATTAATTTATTTAAGTTAACTAACAATGAATAAAAGTAGACCATACATTGAACAATGCTTGTGTCATGAAACAAGGATAAGGATTAATCCAGTTTTGTACAGGTGTGATCTATAGACAAACCAAATTTTGTCCAGAGGCAAAAGTGAATTCCAGAGGCAAATCTCTTTCTGTAGCTCTTTCTTGGCTTAGTCTTGTGAGAGTGTGATGAGATATATGTAAATGTGGTCTCCAGCAAGACAGAATGCTGAGTCCTGATGGGATTAGAATGAGTTGGATTCATTTCAAATTCATTCCTTGGAGAGATCTTTCCCTGCACTCAACAATCGTGTGAGGAAGAAGGGTGTGACTGAATGACCCTTGACTTTTTTGGCTCTCTTCCCAGTTCCCTTCTTTTGACCTGTGGTTCTCAAAGGGAGTCCTTAACCAGAAGCATAGGCCTCACTTGGGAATTTAGAAATGCAAATTCTTTGGCCCCATTCTGTGTCCTCTGGATTAAAAAACTTGGGAGTAAACCAAGCAATTCCTATGATACCAAGTCCTGATGGTCTGACACTTGCTCAGGTTTGAAAACCACTGCCCTCGTCTCTGCTTCCTACTTGTTTTCTTTATTGGGTACTCTTATTAACCCTCCCATTTCAGGTATAACATTTTAAATTGTATACAGTTTCTCTGAATTCAGAGCCTCCATCTTCCAATCTTCTCCCATTTAGAGAGTGATCTTCTAAAATCTGAAAGTATTGTGATTTTAATGCTTCAATATCTCACAGTTGCCCTGAGCATAACATCTACACTCTTTATCACAGCATACAAATTGTTCCACATTTTGGCAGTGTCTTTCTTTGACCTTCACTTTCCTTCCACCATTAAGTTCATTTTTCAACAAAGTAAACTCTTACCACTTGTGTATGCTCCTGCATTTCTAGTGCTTGGCATTTTCTGAGACCTTTCCCACTCTTCTCCTCTTTCACTTCTCGTTCTCCTCTTCTACTTTTAAGTGGTCACTTCCAGGTTTGATATAATCCTGTCTGTACAATTCCTTATCCTTGGAATTCTTGATCTCAAGTTGATTATTTCCTCTTGCTGTCCATTCTCACCCCTCCCCATTATTAACATTCATTATGCTTAATTATACTTAATTTTTAAGTTGTTTGTTCTCATACATCTTAGGTTAGTTTTTATGTGCTTGAATCATCATCAGAGCATTAGTTTTCTCATCATTAAAATAAAGATTTAAATGTATTTCTAGAATAGATGTAAAAATAAAGTGAAATCCCATATTTAGCACAGTGCCATTATTAGTGCCTATAATGTATTGAATGCATGAAATTTAACTTTACCTAATTACTGTAAGTTGTAAATTTCATACTTCATACTACTTTAACCATAATAGTAAATGTTCATAATTATTTTGGTTATGGTTACATATTTGTAAATTAGGAAGACAGCTATTCAAAGAAGTTGTATATGCAGTGAATGGTGTCTTTTTTTTTTTAATTTTTTTTTTAACATTTATTTATTTTTGAGACAGAGAGAAACAGAGCATGAACAGGGGAGGGGTCAGAGAGAGAGGGAGACACGGAATCCGAAACAGGCTCCAGGCTCTGAGCGGTCAGCACAGAGCCCGATGCGGGGCTCGAACTCACGGACCGTGAGATCGTGACCTGAGCCGAAGTCGGACGCTTAACCGACTGAGCCACCCAGGCACCCCTAATGGTGTCTTTTTTTAATGTATATCAGAATTGTTCGCTTTGTTCCTATATATAATATGTAGGGTAATTGACGTGGGATTTACAGAAATCTCATTGGAAGCTATTTTTTTTAAGTCTGTCTGCTGTCACATTGCCAAGTGAGAAGCATGATGCAGTGAAAAACAGTCAAAATAATGCTTCATTTGACACTGCAATCACAGATTCTTGAATAATGAGTCTAGCTACTTTTCTTGATGATGTGCTGGTCTTGGAAGCACTGTGAAATTTTATTCAGAAGAACTTAGAAGTTGTATCTCATAATTAGCAGGTGCTAAATGGCTAGAATTGAATCTGGAAAATCAAGGTAAACTTGATGGGTAAACATTGGAATGTGCTATAGTCAGTGCATTAGTCTTAAACTAAGCTAGCCAACTTCTAAAGCTGCAGGAAATGAGTTATATATATATATATATATATATATATATATATATATATATATATATATATATTTATATATTTATATATATTTATATATACAGATATATATCTGTGTGTATATATGTATATATATTCAAGAATATTTCTTTTAATGTTGGATTTCTTTTCAAAAGGAATAGAATATCTAGCGGTATGCTTATAAACATTGAAAAACCAAGAGAAAGTTTTTATTTTCTTTTTTCTCATGAGTTTTTCAGTAGTGCAATGCCTTTTTTCTGTCTACCCTGGAACTTCATCATTTAAAAAGTGTCATGTTATGATAAATTGTTTGGTGTTGAATCAATTGGATTTTGTTGTGCTTTTCCAGTAAGCCAGTATGAAGTGGCTGATAAAATCTGACATGACAAATTACAAAAGATGAGTCACCTGGGGTTGACAAAGATCAGTATTCATTTGTTTACTTCAGAAGACAGAATCTGTTAAAATGAACAATATGCAGCATTGGCTGTAAAATGTATTAAGAGAGGAAGTATGAGGAGGGGAACTCACAGTATAATAGCTAGTAAAGTGATTTGGCTAAACAAAGATATCACAAGTAACTTAACGTATTTTCTATTTGTTAAATATACATTTCTAAAAGTATCTCAAAGATTTGTGTGCAAATTTACATGCAAAGCACCACACACCTTAGCAACTGGAAAACAGGTACATTCTCTACTCCATGTTGACAAGGCAAATACTCAAAAGTTGAAGAGGTTTCCCTCATGGATACCAGAATTAGATAAGAGATGGAGGTACAAATTTATGTACATAAATGTGTCCCTACATGGGGACTCTGAAAGCACAAACTTCTCCTGTTGCATTAGGCTGTTTGTCTTCAAGTTATTGGGAAGAAAGTTGTTTCAAAGGCCCTGAGGCCTTTAGACTTTGCCCTTTACTCTGGATTGTAGGTTAGTGTTCCCTGGAGGCTATCCTGCTCCCTCTTATTCTGTGTCTTAGAATCCTTTTCCTGCCTTTGAATGTGTTTTGGAAGTGAAACTGACATCCCAAAGAAAGGTAAAGGGACCCCTAAAATTAACTTTGTAAAGTTCCAGTCAAATATGTTCTTTCCTCTTGCTCCAACCTTAGCTTCAAATTCACTTTTTTTCTTTGTGAGAGAAAATGTTTGCAAACTATGCTGTGAAAGAGCTTTCACGGTTGATGATATATTTCTTTACAGAAGATTAGTGTTTGAGTTCTTCCTTTCAAGGAATTAATATCTTAAACTTTCTTCCAACCAACTCTAGAGGATTGTTCAAACATCTCTGTGATAACTGAAAAACTGATAAAATATGTCTCTAATTTTGAAATAGATACAGATATTTACCATCACACCAAGACCCCCGTGCTAGTATAAAGCCCCACAATTTCTTTCCTGAATTAATTCAATAGAATCCAAAATACCTTTCATCTGCCCTGGCCCCTCTTCAGTCTATTTTTAAGAAACAAGCCAGTGATACTGTTAAAATGTATTAGTTTATGCCACTCTTCTGTGCAAGCTTTGCCATGCTTGTAATCTTAGAGTAAAACCAAGCTGCAAATATATCTGAGAGTCTGTGTTATCTGGCTCCCCAACCCCTCTTCCTTCATTACTCCTCTTTTCCTCTCATTGACTCAGCCACATTGACTTCCTCTTTATTCTTCTGACATAACAGGACAACCCTCAACTCCCAGCCCTTACATTTGCCATTCCTTCTGCAGGGAATGCTCCTCCATAAGATGTACGTAAACCCCACTTCCTCATTTCCTTTAGGTCTTTATTCCAAAATTAGATTCTCAGTGAAATCTTCCCTGCTTGCCCTATTGACAATTTTAACCACCTCACTGACCCTACTTTACACTTTCCAGCTCCATTCCTTCCTTTGTTGTTATCATTATCGTAGTTCTCTGAATTTATTTATCCTATTTACTGCTTGTTTCCTTCACTACAATGTAAGTACTCTGAGGGCAGAGATTAGTTTTCTTTCCACCTCCTAGAAGGATTATTCCAATCACTTAATACATATCTCCTTAATGACTGAAAAGATTTATGACTATTATTTTTTTTTAATTTTTAAAATTTTATTTATTTTAGAGAGAGAGAAAGAGTGAGGGAGAGGGGCAGAAGGAGAGAGAAAGAGAATCCCAAGCAGGGCTTCATGCTCAATGCAGAGCCCATTGTGTGCGACTCCATCTCATGACCTGGGATCAAGACCTGAGCTAATTCGGTAACACCAGTCTCCCAACAACGCAGGTCAAATTTCAGTTGCTGGGATATTAACTGTGAGGAATTGCATGAAGCACAAATTTGCCTTCTCTACCTCAGTCCATAAATCACTATGTCAATAACATAGATCTGCATTATGATCAATACAATCATGTCACTTCTTTCAAAGTCTGTTGAAGATTGGTTACCACACACACAATCAGTTTATGCACAGATACTTTGCATGTAGCTATACTATTTGTCCCTAGTGATAAGCCCATGTGATGTTTGATAGAAATGGGTCATTGAATTGGCCAACAAAGATGAGAGTGTAGCCAAGAAATTAAAAGTGATGACACCGGAAGTAAATTTGGAATCCATGTGAGGGGAATTACAGAAGAAATAGCTGATCGTGGGAATGTTGGCACTGCTGTTGACGAGCTTCTAGATATAATGCCAACAGAAGTGAGTGAAGGCATACTAGGAGACACGAAGGAGGAAAGAAGTTGTGAAGAAAAGGATGGAGAAGTGATACACTAAAGAAACGCTTGGAAACATGTCAGGTCACGGAAAGGGCAAAGAGTAAAATGTTAGCACTGATCAAAGTTACAAAGGCAGGTTCCAGTTTCCAAGATGTATGAGAGATGCTCTTTTTTCTTTGTGTCCTAAATTATGTGACTAGAAGGCGAGCACCACATGGTTTAAACTACTGCTATGTAAACAAAGAAATAAAACACTTTAATCTCATTGTTTCTAATGTTGTAAAATACAAATAAATATTAGTTGTATTTTTAAAACTTTCTAACATAGTTATAACTGACAGGAATTTTAATATTTTGACAACAATTTTAAAGTTCACTGAATAATTATTAAGATTGTAAACTGCACAGTAATTATAATGGTCCCGTACTACCATGCAAAGTGGGGAATGCCTACAGTTAGTGATTGGTAATTTATAGATATTTATTATTTATTTTATATCAGTTGATACAAATTGGTAGAAAGAAATTGGAGGGACCTTTTATTATATAAGAGTTGGGAGCACAGTTACAGAGGTGAGAACACTTAGTCTCTATTGATCTGATGTTTTTATCTGGTAGCAACTTATCATCATAGTATCAAATATTTCAGCCATTTTTTTAATGTGCATTTTCGTCTGTGGAACTGTATTACTAGATCTCTGAACATTTTTACTCGTGAAGCTTTAAACCAGTTCACAGACCCTTAAGTCAGCCCAGTTTTAAGCACTTTAATGTACTGTGTTTACTAAGGTGATCTTTTACCTCTATCATTTGCCTGCAAATTCAGGATCATAGATGGTCTGTATGTGGAAATTAAAGAAAATACTTGTTATTTATAATTTTACTATTTAAAAAGTACTCGATATACATTATTTAATTTGATCTTGTAGACTTGGAAATGAAGTGACTAAAATTTGGGGGTATTCAATGCCATGACATCAGCTAAGTTAATAAAGTAGCATGGGAACATAGAATTTTCTTTTCTTTTAATTTTTTTTTAATGTTTATTTACTTTTTGGGAGAGAGAGAGAGAAACAGCATGAGCAGGGAAGAGAGAGAGAGAGGGAGACACAGAATCTGAAACAGAGCGTGAGCAGGGAAGAGAGAGACAGACAGACAGACAGACAGTATCCAAAGCAGATTCCAGGCTCTGCACTGTCAGCACGAAGCCCAATGCAGGGCTTAAACCCACGAACCATGAGATCATGACCTGAGCCGAAGTCAGACCCCCAACTGACTGAGCCACCCAGATGCCCCAGAACATAGAATTTTCTGAGTATAATTGTCATACACCTTCTAGTATGTAATTAATGCTAACTGAACTGTAATATATAAAAAGCTTTTTTTCAGTCTAGGACATAGTCTACATGCTGCCCTGTGGTGATCTCAGGTTTTTTAAATTGAGATTTCTGAACTATCTGTTGTTGTTTGTAACATTTTAGATGATTTCAGATAAGTTCCTCAGTCTCATTCCTTCTTATAATTACTGCTTATTGACTCTATGCTAATTTGTAGAATAGAGGTGTATCATTAGGGGATCACGTATCTCCTCTACATTGTATCTTTCTCATTTATAATATATCCACATAATCCAAAACAACTCCGTCCAGATTTCAAACCATAGTAATCAGGCATTGAACAATAATGTTTAAATCATGCATTAAAAATAAACATAATTTCTAGGGGCGCCTGGGTGGCTCAGTCTGTTGAGCGACAGACTTCCGCTCAGGTCATGATCTCTGGGTCCGTGAGTTCGAGCCCCGCGTTGGGCTCTGTGCTGACAGCTCAGAGCCTGGAGCCTGCTTCTGATTCTGTGTCTCCCTCTGTCTCTGCCCCTCCCCCACTCTGTCTCTCTCTGTCTCAGAAATAAACATTAAAAAAATTTAAAAAATAAAATAAAAATAAATAAATATATTTCTAGCACAAGGAGGTTTTCATTGAATTCCCAGAATCACTGTTGGTTTCTATTATTTTTTGTTTTTAAAACTAAGGTTTTAATTTTAGAATTGATTTAGATTGATAGAAAAGTTGTAAAATAATACAGAGTTCCCATTACCTTTGTTATCCTTATAACTTAGTAAGAAATATTAAGGGTAAATATTTCTTAATTTTTTTTATGTTATTTGTAGAAATGTGTTTCCAGTTAATCTCCACAATACTGTTTGTGATTGATAGTATCACTCTTTTAAAGATAAGGAAACTGAAGATTATAAAGTACAGGTAAATTAATCAAAATCAGCCTTATTTATGCTTTCTATTATATTAATCTTTCCATTAATCTCTACATGGTGATATTAATATGGGAGTTATAGGCACCAGTGCCAATGAGGGCAGACAGATAATGTAAGTGATGCTTATTGGGTGAAAGAAAGATAATAAAAGCATCATGATAAATGGTGACTAATAAATTAGCCTTAGGCCATTCTTGCCCATTCAAAGATTTAATGTTTTTCAAATACACTGGAGTGTCTTTTCTTTCTTCTCCTCTTCATTCTTCTTATAAAAGAATGAAATCAAAAAAGCAGTCATGTATCTGAAATATTCAAATTATTCAATATTTGCTGCTAATACAAAAAGTTTGGATGGAGTAAATAAGTCTGATGTGTTGTCTGGCTGCAGTTTGGGTGCTGGTAGTTTCTGACATGTGCTTTAAAGAAATAGCAGAAATCACTGTAATACTGCTTTTGGTCATTGAGCATGTATATTGACAGTTGCCCCTCATGGAGCACAGGCTATGCCACACTCTACATATACCTCCATTGTGCTCATGTTTTGTCATTTACTTCACACTATTTGTACTTTATTCTATCAAAACTATAAAATGCTTGATCAATACATAATAGAGGGTTCAAAATTCCCATGACATAAAATGGAAAAAAATCATTTAAAATGTCACCTTTAGATGACTAAAATAATAGACATTTAGAAATTAAATCATGCTCAATTTATTTTTAAAGCACTTTCTCAATTTGTCACAAAAGATACATAAATAAAACAACAGGCAAAAACAACAGGCAATAGAATGATAGTCTTTCTGATTGGTATTTCTTGTCAACAACTTTATTAAAAATGAAAACTCAGATGCCTAGCACATACTAAATATTTCATAGTGAGACATGCTCTCCTCCAGAGTTCTTGGCACATCTGATCAACTTTAATGCATTAATCCACAGCTACCTCTTCCAGATAGAAAAACATAATATCTCATTTTATTGATAAGGGATTGCTACCAGAGAAGTAAAATAACTTCCTAAAACCACACAGAGATTTTTTTTTATCTGGTTACTGTTATTATGGAGTAGAAACTCAACTATTTAAATATTATCAACAGAAATAATTCTTTTTAATTTTGCCTTTAAAAAAATTGAGATCATGGATAATCAACAAAAACATCAAAAATTTTACAAGTTTCTAGGTTAGTCTTCATTTTAATTACAAAGAGGAGTAAATTTATATTTATTTGGGAAGAAAAGTATGTAAGAAGACAGCAAATAGGATTGTCTTAAACTGTAGCCATGTGTGTGTGGGATGGTGTGTGGGTGTGTGTGGGGGGGGAAGTGGGGGTGTATTTTGGTGTTACATGGGTGACAATTAGGGGTTTTTTGGACAGAATATAGCTTTCACTGACTGAGAAGGTTACCCAGATTTCTTGATTTCCTTTCTCATTGTCTACCTGATCTTGTAAGCTTCTGGTTTTAAATGGCCTCTGTAATTTTGCTAGGCTGCCCATTCTGAATTCAATTGAAAAAGTCATTTCTATTGAATGATTTCTTTCATTTTCATTTATCAATCTGAGTGGTTCCTGATTTTTGAATTATTGTAGTATGAACTACTTTCCCATCCAATTTCATACCAAGATTTGGACAGATTGAAGGCCCTTTTAAAATAAAATCCTGTGGTCACTTCTTTCCCTATAGATGCAGTTTTTCTCCCTGTTAAGCCTTTCACATATCCAGTACTGCACATATCCATCAGGAGATATATCTGTGAATTTAACCACAGGATCTTTAAACAGTATGAGTTGGATGTGCTATGAATTATACAAGTATCTAGTTTATTTAAGTAATCTGATAAAAATATATCTCAACGCTTATTAATATATCCTTAATAGCTGGAAACCTGCTTAGATTTTATTAAAAGAAAATCATAAAATCATAACTGCTCTATAATAATTTATCGCACCAAATATTCTGCATAATATTGTTCTAATATATTAAAAAATCTTCCATTTCTATAACTGTTAACTAAACCACTGATACCAATTTTGTTTTTACATATAAAAATAATTACATACACAGTTATAACTGAAATTTGGGAATATATGTAAATAAGTATAATGGTACAAAACTTTTGTATAATACTTTGCATTATTTTACTTTATATTAGAGCAAGCAAACCAATTTTTTAATATTTGCTTTTATCTTTCTTGGTGATTTTCTGTAGTCACTTGGTCAAATTATCGATATGAATTTAAATTTCCTTAATACTCCAGTTCAATTTGAAAGAATCCATTCTGCTTTATCTTTGTGTTCAGAACTCACCTTACCCTTGTTAAACTGCCTAAGAGTACCAAAGAGTTTTTTGTTGTTGTTGTTTGTTTTTTCTTTGTTTAATACCAATTTATTTCCTTTTCTGTAAGACAATCAGTTGTGTTTTCCTCGGATTTGTCTTCTAGAGTCATCACTTCTCCTCCTCTTTACTGCTCAATAAAGAGAAAAAATATTTCCAAAGATCTTTGATTTTTTATTTTAAGGAATGCTATATTAGAATGAATACTTGGGTTTGTAAAATATTAGTCTTAATGGGATGATCCTGAGCAAGAAGAGAGGATATATTGAAAAATAATGATTGCAAATTGAGATCTCCATACAAACAAAGGCAAAGTGTAATTGAGGTCAGAAAGGAAAGAACTAAAAGGAATTAACCTAGCAGGTTTAAAAAAATGCAGTGAGTTGATTACCAGGTGAGCCTAAACTGGGATTCAAGCCCCTAAAAAAACTGGGATTCATGCCCTCTGTGAATGCACGGATATGCACAATGATAGTGGATAAGAGAGACTGAGGGCAACTTCTGTTTGTATGGGTCCTTTGCTGTGGCATTGGGGAGACAGAGATCCACTGATCTTTCCTGCCACCTAAGTCTCAAAGACAATGCCTATTTTCTACAGAGACTGAGATTAACCACAGCTAAACAGCCATGGTATATGCATGAGTCTGTAAAATTCAAGATGTGGAAATTAGGCCAGGTGACACAGATTTCAAGAAATTGACAGATTTCACCCTTTTTTCAGGACAACAGTGTGGTCTCAGCAATGATACAAAAGGTTTGAGTAGCAATTAAGTGTTTTTCAACTTGAAGAACATCCTAGAGAAGAAATAAGAGCTACTTTTAAGCTCAATGGTAACTTATTAAATTAAACAAAGTTCCATTTCCAAAGTACACTATAATTCTTTCTGTCCGAAAACAATAATAGTATACTGGTTTTGTAAGAATAAGACAATTTATTGTGATCTGCTGGAAAACTGTCATAGTAAATATGCAAATCTCTTACATCTAAGATGTGCATTCAGGTGTATGCAGTACAGTGTAAGGGTAAGCTCTGGTGGCAAAGAAGCACTTTCCCAGAGGAAAGCAGCAACAAGGTCAGGGGCATAGAAGGAGGCCACCTGCAAGTAGCTTATAGACATCAATAAGGCAAGCAGAGTGGAAAACCTGAGTATGTTTTTTTCTGTGCATGGGTCTGACTCTTGTTAAATTCCAGAAACAAGGGAGATAGTAAAAGGCATCCCAAAAGAAGCTAACTATTGAAATTAAGTATTAATAATACATTACTATCTGATCACTTTGCTTATTACATTACTATCTGATGACTTTGCTAGGCACATTAGATCTTCTTTCTCTATCACCGGAGGATTTAAGTCAACTTTCATGGTGTGCTCCAATCAAAATCTTTTGTTACAAGATTATCAGGACATAAATGAGACTGTGTGTCATACTAATGATTTAAGGTAAACCCTTGGGTGTTTACTCTCATTCATTTAACTCCAAGTGATTCCCATCAGGTTAAGTGTTACATTCATTGTTTACATATTAGATGACTGTTAGACAATTGTAGACAATTAGAAAAAATACACCATTTTGTGAATTTTTATCACTTGGTTTACACAGCTAACAGGTTAAAAAGAGTGTATTTAGTTGATTACCAGTTGATAACTGGTTTCTTTTTTTTTTTGCCTTTTTTTTCCCTATGGGCATTTTTAAACCTCTTTTATTACAGACAATTCTAAATTTGAGAAGCACTTTGTTTTTCTCGTAACTTTTACAGGCACAGACGTGAATATGGTTGGGGGAAACTGTATAGAAGGTGCAGTGGAATTTAAGTACCTGGCACACTGCCTGATCTATGTGGCACAGTCCTTTCTTCCCAGGGCCCACCTAAATAAATGTTTTCAAACTGGTAATTTAAGAGTGAAGAAGTTCACATGCTTTCATTTGCTTTGACCTGCTTCTTCAGCAACGCATTTTGTTACTAGAATTACTTGGTAACCACAGAAAGGCACTAATGAGAAGCTGCCATGGCGATCTTGAGAATTCTACAAAAGTCTTACTTTGAAAGATTCATTAGGGCTGCATTATCATATTGCGTTCATCTTGTTTAAAACACTGTCATTATTTCCTTTTTGGTTAAATAGAATGAAAAGCCAAGAATCTTGCCATCCAAAGAAATAAAAGTTGTTTTGTTTTGTTTTTTTAATACTTGCCTCATGAACTGGAAACATATTTTGGTATTTCTGACCCTTAAGAGCTGTAGCAACTCTTTGGCTCTCTCTCTAACACTAGATGCTTCATAGACTGTAAGGCAATCACAAATTCTAGTGACAGCAGACCATTTTGTACTCCATGGTAATTCTCACCTCACACGGGTAATGCATTGCAGATGCACCATTGTCACAGAGCTGCCATAGAGACCACATCTTTTGAAATCAGGATGAGGCTTTATGGAGATTCTAACTGTGTGTGTCATTTGCAGTGTTCTTATCCTGATGATTATTGTCATTTATGTAGTGCAATTTAAGTTGTTTCTAAGATGCTCTGTATATTCGGCCCAATTCATTTCAGTGTGAAACTTCAATTCAATGGTTTCAATTTGGAGCTTTCAGAGTTTAGCAAATAACCCTTTCTTGTTACACAGGTTATTTTTTAAATACAATAAACTAGATGTGTCAGTTACTCCACGATCTGGTTTCTCCTATTCTTTTTCCATCAATCTTACGTTTGTTTTTCTTATGGTCTTTAGTCACATATTATTAAACTTTTTCACACCAGGATCCTTATAATTCTTATACTTTTCTTCTATCTTCCATAGCATCTATCACAGTTTAAGACAATGATAACAGCCCAGTGCAAATCAAATTCCTCTTCCTCTCCTCCTTTCTTCCTTTCTTTCATTCCATTGAACATTTTTTTACATGTAATTTGAGTACTGACATAGATTTAAAGAGTTACCAAGCTGAAATGATCACATAATCCACTAATGCTTAGCAGGGGTAAAAGACCACAAGAATCACTTGGGGGAGGGGCGCCTGAGTGGCTCAGTCGGTTGAGCGTCTGACTTCGGCTCAGGTCATGATCTCACGGTCCGTGAGTTTGAGCCCCGCGTCGGGATCTGTGCTGACAGCTCAGAGCCTGGATCCTGCTTCAGATTCTGTGTCTCCCTCTCTCTCTGCCCCTCCCCTGTTCATGCTCTGTCTCTCTGTGTCTCAAAAATAATAAATAAACGTTGAAAAAAAAGAATCACTTGGGGGAGCAAAGAAAGGACAGAATGAGTGGGGAAGATAATACATATGTAGTGACTCAGATACACTTTACCTATTACTAAAAGAAGTGTTATTAATTTATTCCCATGATTCTCAAAATATGGCCCTAGATTTGCAGGATCAGCATCACCTGACAGTGGCTTGACATGCAGATTTTTGAGTCCCCCCTCTAGAACTGCTCAATTAGAAATTCTGGGACCAGGGACCAGCAATCCAGTTTCTAAAAAGCTCTCTTGGTGATTCTGAGGCATGCTAATGTTTGAGAACCGCTGAAGTCCAAACATACATTTACACATAGGGAATGAAGGACAGAGAAGTAGGGTGGTGACTCAAGGTCATCTGGCTAGCCAGTATTACTGTGGTTGTATATATTCCAGGTTCCCTTTGCCACACCATGAGAGAACTAGTTCCAGGTTTAGATATGGTTTTGCTTGGCAATTATTGCTCCTCCCTGAATTCAACATATCCATATAATACTTAACTTTATGTATAGCAGTCATTGAGCATGCAATAAACATATACATAATACTTAAGAATTTGAATTGGCTGAATGATTTCTGAATGTTCAGCTCTCAATCTTCTATTATACTTCATTTGACAATTTGTTTATTAAAACCTAAAATCTTCTTACAGGTATAGCTAATGTAAAATTAAAGCAGAGCTACTCATATTTTCTTTTATTAAGACATCTTGATTCTTTTTTGATAGCACACTATATTTTCACAAATCGCATCCCCTTACTCTTGCATGGTGGCATCATAAACACTTATATTCCCATTGTGCACATTTTCCTATATTATGAACTTTTCTATTTTTATTTATACAGGTCTGCCTATAGGTTATGTTTATATTTACTTGAACTACCTGGTAGCAGAGTGCCTACATGAATACTGTAGAAATGAACATGAGAAAAATGAAGCCCTAATGATTCTTACCTTAGAAATAACACTTTATTGATGCTGAAAATTGCACTGTAATATACCTGCTGTGGATGGCTATATGAGCATCTTTCCTTCCTCCTATTTTTTTTATACTCATGAGGAGAGAAAAAATGTTTGGTTTATGAAATAAGTTTTCCAACAGAAAAGGTATGCAGACAATGGCTGAAACCTATCTGAAGATAACTTAGAATCAATAAATGACTATTACATTTTCTAGCATCTTATCTCAAAAATTCCTATAGATCAATTCATAAGTGTCACCATTAAACAGGTGGTCCAGGTCATGAAGCATGCTGTATAATGGTTAAAAGCATGGTTTTAGAAGTGCAATAAACAGAATAATGCCCCATACCCCATCCCAAGATGTCCACATCTGAATCCCAGGAACCTAGGAATATGTTAAGTTACCTGGCAAAAGGTGATTTAAGATTGCAGATAGAATTAAAGGCTGCTAATTGCCTGACACTAAAATGGGGAGATTGACACTGGAAGGGTTCTTATAAGTCAAAGGCAAAATAGTCAAGTCAGAGGGAGATGTGATTGTGGAGGAAAAGTCACAAATGCAATGTTGGCTTTGAAGAATGAGGAATGTAGTCATGGGCCAAGGAATATGGGCAACCTCTATAAGCTGAAAAAGGCAGGCAAACAATTTCTTCCCTAGAAAATAACTTGGTCCTGTCAGTACAGTGCTTCTAGTCCTATGAGACCTTTGTAGGACTTCTAACTTACAGAACTGTGACATAAATTTGCATTGTGTTGAGCTACTAAATTTATAGCAATTTGTTATAGCAGCAATGAAAAATTAATACAGTAAATACTAAAGATCTGGACTTGAATCTCAGTTTTATTTCTTCCTAGGTGTATCCTTGAGCTACCTTCTAAAACTCTGAGCTTTAGTTCATCCATCAGCAAAATAGGTGTAGAATAAGTGGCTATTAATTATATTGCTTTAGATATTTAGTAAGAAAATGTTTTTAAAATGCTTGTCATTGGCCCTAGAATGTGCACGCATCAATTATGCAAAGAAGTAGAATTTTCTCTGATAAATGATTAAAGGCAAATAATTTCTTTTTTAATATTTATTTTGAGAGAGAGAGACTATGAGCAAGGAAGGGGCAGATAAAGAGGGAGAGAGAATCCCAAGCAAGGTCCACGCTGTCAGCACAGAGCTCGACGTGGGGCTCAATCTCACAAACTGTGAGATTGTGACCTCAGTAGAAATCAAGAGTTGGATGTTTAACCAACTGAACTATGCAGGTGTCCCAAGGCAAACAATTTCTGGAAAAAAAATTGGGTCCTTTGAATCATGAGTGTATCACGTAAGTATACCTCAATAGAAGGCTTTTTAGAAAATAAACTTCTATGCCAAATGCTTGTATAATTAGATTACTCAAAATAGTTTATCATAAGGATATGCCATTAAGTTGATTTTATTAAGAACCAATATCATTTTGAATGAGAAGAACACTTTAGAATTTATATAATCCCAGTTAACTAATGTCATCTTTGTTTGGGTAATTCTAGCTGTTGTCACAAATAAAACATCATTTCTCAGTGACTCAGAATTTTAAAAACTCTGTGCTAATACTCCAATGCACATGTTGTGTTTCATTAGTGGCTTTATTCTAGTTGATTATACAAGGAAACAGTATCTTCAACTTTAAATCTTTATTAAGGCTTTGGGTTCCTCTGAATCCAGCTGGAATTTGGGAGAAAAGAGGTGAAGGGAAATATTTCTACTTTTCAACCACTTTTTTTTCTCCGGAAATTACACATTTCACTTGTGATCGTGTTTCCTTTACAGAATTATTCATATAGTCACATCTACATGTAAGCAGGGCTATAAAATACAGTTCCCAGCTGGTGAATACTGCCTGGTGACAATTCTAAACTATGCAAAGAGAAGCGTACCTTTTTGGTGAGCAGTGAATCTGCCTTGACCTCTTTACTGTAGAAAAACAAAGACCCAAAAGAGGGTTCAGAACTCATCTACTGAGGACTTAAATCTGTGTATACTGGTTAGATTTTCCCATTATCCAAAAGAATAGGCAATATATTGTCCATCAATAAATACCTATTGTACCATAGTCTTAAGATGTTAAAATGATAAATTATATATATATACATATATATATATATAAACATATATATATATAATCATTTTATCATGCTTGCCATTTTTATGGTAATATATGTTAACAATTTAAATATATATCCATTAATTTTTCATATTAATGACAGTGACCAGTACAGGAGTATCTTTTGCCTACATGAACCAAATACATAGAGATAGGTATTTTTTTTTTAAGGGTATATTTAGTACTGCTAAAATAGTGAATATTCATCTAACCTTTATTTGGGAAAGAGATATTTAGAGGCATAACACATAAACACATACCTGATTCTAAAAAGGATAAGTGTTTTCAACCACTTCCAAATAAATGAGAGCTACATATTTATTCAATGTTAATATCACAGCTTATGAGGTTTACCTCAAGCATAATTACTGGTGGTAATTAGGAGACACAGGATTTCAGTTTTTCAGAAAAATTTCACTTCTTGAAATGTAGTGCAATCTGTTGTTTTCTCATCATTAAGCATATGTTGTTTTGGTTAATTCATAATGAAAATAAAGACCCAAATTAAAGTATCTTTTATTTATTTGCCAAGTTTTAAATATATTTTCCTTTTATCTTAGCATGAGATATATTTGTGCAAGTCCCTTTTGACTTATTTTTAGAAGATGAATAAATACCTTAAGCAACTAAAGTGCTCTGTATTCTTCTATATCTTTCAAGAAGGTTTTTTGCTTGAAGCAAGAGTTGACATAATATTACGTATTCAACAAAAGGAAGTCACAGGAAGATAACATTATCCATAGAAGGAGGTTTACCGTGAGAGTTTTTCACCGAGCTTCCTCATTTGCATAGCAGTCTTCAAAGATGTAGTCATATGATTCTTATAAATATGCAAAAGTAATAAAATTTAACCACATTGAATTGTGATCACTCTGACTTTCAACTGTGACCCTTCATCATGCTTCGCCTCCTAAACTCAGATATACATAAGTTTGTTTTGATTCTATGCCTTTTCCCATTTTTAAAATCTTTAAAAAAGTAAGTTCCTTAAAAATAATTGCATTAATTTAGGAAATACTAAAGTTTCCATAAATTATATCACAGGAAATTCTCATGGACTATGATTTTGCCTCCAGCTTTCAATAGGGGCATCTTGTTGTTATATGCTTTTAGATAAACTATGAGTTGTTAGCATCTATAGATGTTTATGTGCTGCAATTGCTGCCTTAATAATTCATACATGTTCTTTTTGAACTTTTAGAAATCTTTGGACATGAACGCTCCACTAGAGATTTTTCTGCATAGCGGATGCTTTTAAGTATTGTGGGGGTTATAATAGAGAGTGATATAAATTATTTAAGTTGACTGGGATTCTCATTCAATAGTATATATGTTCCACACTTCTTTTCCTGAGCTAGGAACCTAGTTAGGGGTATTTGAAAGAAGAAATAAGAATGAGAAAGGAATAAGTAGTCTTTTTAACTTCTCAAGTCCATTCCACTTTCAGTAAATATATGGTAGGTATGTGTGTACTTTGTTCTTGAGCATTAGATCGGGTTTCACGCTGTGCAGTTGGCTGAGAGTTGGAGGGGGATGAGAGGAGAGGACACTTTTCTTCCCATGAGAGAAACTCATCTTGGTAGATGCAAACTTGTCTGAAGGAAATAATTTCTGGGAGATTTTCTGACAATCATTGATTCACTAGATTCTTGTCTTCTTTAAATTTGCTTCCTGCTCCCTTGATGAGTCAACACCCTCTTTTTAAACTTCTAACTAGGATCTGCATATTCTTGATTGTCATATCTCAATCTGACATCTTTTTAAAAATTTTTTTAATGTTTATTTATTTTTGAGAGAGAGAGAGACAAAGCACAAGAGGGGGAGGGGCAGAGAGAGAGGGAGACACAGAATCCAAAGCAGGTTCCAGGCTCTGAGCTGTCAGCACAGAGCCTGAAGGGTTGTGGGAGGTAGGGTGGAGGGGTGAAGTGTGGGGGTGGGGGGTGTGGCTGCGAACTCACAAACTGTGAGATCCTGACCTCAGCTGAAGTGGGACACTTATTGACTGAGCTATCCAGGCACCCCTCAATCTGGTATCTTTACCTGAGAATGAAGCTAGATGAATTTGGAGTAAAACTGGCAATTCATATGTTCACATTACTCTCACTTTAAAATATCTCATTCATCACACATATTTAGGTAATATAATATCTTAATATCTTAAATGTGTAATATCTTAATGTGTAATATTCTTTTCTAGCATTCAATTGCTTTTGAATTGGATTATCAGGAATAAGAAAATGTCTTTTATATGAAGCAAATATTCTTATTGTCCTGGATAGGAACAAAGAAAGGTAGTTGGGTTTAATGCTTCTAATTGTCATTCTTTTCCATTTTAGTCCCTCAAATGGGTATGAAATATATCAGTTCAGATTTCCATTAAAATTTCCCTTATGACGAATATTCTTAGGGGCTCCTGGGTGGCTCAGTCAGTGAAGCGACTGACTTCAACTCAGGTCATGATCCCACAGTCCATGAGTTAGAGCCCCGTGTCAGGCTCTGTGCTGACAGCTCAGAGCCTGGAGCCTGCTTCCGATTCTGTGTCTCCCTCTCTCTCTGCCCCTCCCCTGCTCATGCTCTGTCTCTCTCTCTCTCAAGAATAAATGAAAATATTTTAAAAATTTAATGAAAAAATTAAAAAAAATTTCCCTTATGACTGATATTCTTGAGTACTTTTTTGTATATTTATTGGCCATGTCTATTTTCTCTAGTGAATTGTTTGAATTAGGTCTTCTTTTTCCTTTTTTAAATTGGTTGTTTTCTTTATTCTTTGTTTGATTACTTGTAAGATTTCATTGTATATTATAACTAATAATCCTTTATTAGATATTTGTATTGTGAAAGTTTTCCAGTCTGTGATTTGCCTTTTCATTTTCTTCAAAGGGTTTTTTGATGAGTAGAGGTTTTAAATTTGAAGAAGTACAATATATTCTTATCTTTTTAATTTTGTACTCAGTGCTTTGTTTTTTATTGTCTTTTAGGAAATATTTGCCTGTTCCAACATCTTGAAAGTTTTCTCCTATGCCTTCTT
Organism: Puma concolor; assembly: GCF_028749965.1. Taxonomy (NCBI): domain Eukaryota; kingdom Metazoa; phylum Chordata; class Mammalia; order Carnivora; family Felidae; genus Puma; species Puma concolor. The sequence continues at coordinate 79,401,958 of NC_141667.1, read as the reverse complement.
TCTTTTTAATTTTAAAATTTGGATATATAACACATCTTAAATTACTTTTGGTAAAACGGGTGAGGTAGGGTTGAGGTTCAACTTTTTTCATACATTTGTCTAAATAATGTATTTTTTTTGTTTCTGGACTCTCTATGCTGTTCAGTTTTTTGAAATATCTAGGTTTATATTAATATCATGCTTGCTTCATTATGTAGCTTTATAATAAATCTTTTACTCAGTTAGCTTTCTTAAATAACCAAAATTCAACTGAGTGACTTTTAAAGATCTTATTGGCTTCATGAATCAATTCATGAATCAGGCAGCATCCCATCCCGCAAATAGAGGGGAACCCAAAAGTGCTACAGAAAAGAAAAGGCATTACCAAGGAGTCATAAGCAGAAAAAAATAATCATTTCATGTGAGTTAACCTTTCTTTGGGGACAAAAGGGTCTTATTAGGTGGATTACCTCATCTTCCTCTGGAAGATGGAGAAGATTCATGTGACAGAAAGCCTTATTGGTGATGACTACGAAAGTCCTGACTAACCAGATAAGACTCTTTCTTGGGAAGGTTGAAACTGTAAATAGGTTACATATTAATCCCTGGTTTGGTAATGTGGCCTAGCATGAATGACTCCATTTTGGACCTGTGTTTTTTCTTTTAAACCTTAAATCTTCTAACTTTGTTTCTCTTTCTTCATCATTGTTGTGGCTATTCTAGTTCCTCAGTGTGTTGTGTCATTTATTAAGTTCTCTTGCCTTTCATTTTCAAACAATCCTACTCTATCTTTGTTGTGATGCTGGATATTTGATGCTGCAAACTACATTTCTCTTTAACAGTTATGTCCCTATTAAGCAATGCCCATTGTGTGCACTACAGGGACATTGCAAGGTGAGGGGCTATGCATTACTTTCTTTTTTCTGGATAACTTTCCGAAATCTTGCAGTTCCTAGAAACAGCATTTCGGAATATCCACAGTGGCAGCAGAGCCCAGGCTTATACCCTTTCCTTTACTCTCCCAGCTCCGTTTGCACTATAAGGTCCTCACAATCAAGCTTTACTCAAATCCCTCTATGTGGCCACCACTCAGAAACTGATATGCCCTCATCTGTGGCACAGCATGTCTTCAGTATGGTCCAGAAGAAAGGACAGAGATGCTTAGAGTATGGTGTGAAAGGGTATCTCAGGCTCAGGTCCAGTAGTCAATTTGATCACATAAACCCCTTATCTCAGGAAGGTGAAAGAAAGCAATAGTGTTCTAGAGCACAGAGCCCAGGGCCTGCCTCTAAACATGATTCTGCTTGTAATTTACCTTAAATATTCAAAACATGTAATAAGGATTACACATTTTAGGCCTTGCTTTGTATAATATGCTGATTATTCAACACCCAACAAGAAATAGCCCTATTTTTCCATAAGTATTCAGGAACAGGCAATTACTTCTACTCAAACTGCTCTATTGTTTGGTTTTGTTCTAATGAGTATATACAAGCTGTATAAAAATAAGCTAAAAAAATACATTTGCAATGCTTAAAACTTATGGTGGAATAATACAGAGAACATCCAAAAAACTCCTGTGATTTAAAATGAAAAGTAGAAATATCACAAAAGAAGTTGGCAAGGGATATGAGCAATTTAGAGAAGAAAAAAAAGCAGAGACCTAACAAACATAAGGAGAAAATCTCAAACTCATCCACATTCAGATAATGCAAATTGAAACAAAATTAGCTATCACTATTTATTACTAGATCATCAAAATTTACAAGTGTAAATAATCCATCCTAAATTATAAAAATATCTCTGCATCATAAACATGGGATAATGATAGGAAGTTGTCCATCAAATCATCAAATAAGATTTTAGGCAAATAGTTTCAGTGTTCATGGGATATAAAAAAGGGCAGAATATAGGACATATCCTGTAGGTGTTTGTAGACTTAGTGAAGGTAAATTTAGCACATCTATAATAGGGAAGGGGAAAATCAAATGGGCTAGGGAAAAAAACATGTGGTTTCAGTTTGAGCTATATCTTGATGAAAGTTAAACATAAATGATCAGATAAAGGAGAACAACCAGAAACCAAAAAAGCAGGAGTCCAGAGGGAAATTAATGATTCAGATTAGTATTTGTGTCTAAATACAACAAAAATATTAATACATGTGAGAATTCCATGATAAGATTTTAGGGTAAGAAAATGAAGGACAAATTCCAGGCACAGAGGAAAGTATTCTATTTACATAGGAGAAGTAGGGTGTCCATTAGATAATTACAGTCATTTGTTTGCTCAGATTTTTGGAATCTTTTTCTTCCTCCAACATTCCTTTCTCTCTTCCTTTGCTCATGCCTGAACTTTCATCGGCTGTTGGAGTTAGTCTTACCAAGCCAGCACCTAAGTGTACACCCCAAACGAAGATCTCTATCAGGGGACATACACAAGGCTCCAGGAAAAAAAATAATAATAATACATGCCTAAAATATGCAAGTTTTAAAGACCAGGATTTTACTTTGTTTTTCTGTGCTTATTCTTCTTCATATTCCTTTGTTTTATATGATCATTTTATATATCCACTATTTTACACACAGACGTGCGTGCGCACACGCGCGCACACACACACACACTTTCTAAACAAGTAAATGGATTAGCCACTTGCATAGTTTTGATTCTGTAATGTGTCAATTCTAAGTCTACTGATTACAAACATTCTGTGGGAAGAGTCCTAGAAAGTCATTTTACAGATACTGTTGGGTGTAGAATTCTATTAGTTCAGTGCCAAGAGTCTGTACTCCTTTGGTCACATTTTAGTTTGTTGCTCTAAGAATAAGATGAATGGAACCTTCCATGCTTCTAGAATTTATCTGAAGTACTTAGTGTGGATTGCTTTTACATAGATTTGTCTCAGTGTTAAGATGCATGTATGTAAAAAAAAATGAAGAAACTTGTTTGGTTGAAGACTGATTTCTGACAAGTGCATTTTGTAGTTAATGATTAGAGCTTCAGAGTTTTACTAAATTGAGATTGGCTTTCTAGTTACTATATCTCATGCATCCACTCTTACAGTTAAGTAGTATAGGTCAGAAATGCCTACAGAGAATGAAGGGTGGGGTCAGTTATAGGAATTGATTTGAATGAATTATTAATATAACAAAGGTAAGAATGCCATGAAAAGCACCCATTTGCATTGTGTGATTAGTAAAGAATCAAAATGGAAAGTCATTTTAGGAAAAAAAAACAAAAGTTGCTCTTAGCATCATTAACAAATGATAGCATCATAACAAATACTGATTGTGCCCTATGTATCCATCAGTGTTTTCCTGGCCAAGGCTTGTGTTGCCAATACATATTCTTCCAATTATTGTCTTCACATGTTATTGAGTTTTAAGATAGAACAAAATTCTTCATTTTGTACCTGTAGTAGCATTTGTAGCATTTAACTAACATACATAAGTAATATTATCTTAATCTGTTGGGGTGCCTGGGTGGCTCATTTGGTTTAGCGGCTGAACTCAGCTCAGGCCATGACTTCACAGTTTGTGGGTTCGAGTCCTATATTTGTCTCGGTGCTGACAGTGCGGATCCTGCTTTAGAGTCTCTGTTTTGTTTCCCTCTCTCTCTGCCCCAATGCCGTTCACGCTCTCTCTCTCAAAATAAATAAACATTAAAAACAATTAATTTGTTAACATTCTCATTTGCCCAAGAAGAAAAATTTTCACCCAATCATATTTCATTTAAAATTATTTCTATCCGGGGCGCCTGGGTGGCTCAGTCGGTTAAGTGGCTGACTTCGGCTCAGGTCATGATCTCACGGTCTATGAGTTCGAGCCCCGCGTCGGGCTCTGTGCTGACAGCTCAGAGCCTGGAGCCTGTTTCAGATTCTGTGTCTCCCTCTCTCTGACCCTCTCCCGTTCATGCTCTGTCTCTCTCTGTCTCAAAAATAAATAAATGTTAAAAATAAATTTAAATTATTTCTATCCACATGCTCAGAAAATGCTTTTATTTCATGATATTTCATGAAGTATTTTTAAAAGTTCAAATGTAGGGGCGCCTGGGTGGCGCAGTCGGTTAAGCGTCCGACTTCAGCCAGGTCACGATCTCGCGGTCCGTGAGTTCGAGCCCCGCGTCGGGCTCTGGGCTGATGGCTCAGAGCCTGGAGCCTGTTTCAGATTCTGTGTCTCCCTCTCTCTCTGCCCCTCCCCCGTTCATGCTCTGTCTCTCTCTGTCCCAAAAATAAATAAAAAACGTTGAAAAAAAATTAAAAAAAAAATAAATAAAAGTTCAAATGTGTGTTAAAATATATTACTATTTCACTCACATAGTAATGTCCTGTGGTTAGAAAAGTCAGTTCACATTTATTGCATTCATTTTAGTCTCTGATTAGATCTTAACTGAAACATTTTGAGTTGCTCTAGGCTAGAACACTGAGAATGGAAACAATGCCTCTGCTTATTTCTTTTCCCATTGTATAACTAGAAAATATCTAGTGGGATCCTTGTTTGTCTGTACTCCTGGGGAAAAACCACATCAGGGTCTTTTGTTGCCCAGCGGTCAGTTTCTGGCATCAAGTACAAGGCCATGTAATAAAAGTGACACTACCTTTATCATTATTACTTCCTGTTTTCTTTTAAATACCCAAGGATATACATTCCAATTTTTTTTTTTTTTTTTTTTTTTTTTTTTACCAGTTGCTAGCCTTTGCTTCTTTTTTAACCAATGGAAAGGACCACCTGACCAAAACTTGTAGCTAGTCTTGTCGCAGATGATATAAAAAACCCAGATCTTGGGTACTAGAAATTTAAGGAGTTGTAGTGTAAAACTCCAGGTATCAACATCAAATGGCTCCTACTGATGATCTGTTTCTAACCATGTGGTACAGTGATGATAATTGGCCTCCTCTCTTTTTCATTGTGCCTACTATACCTTCTCAGGAACTGTTGCAGACATTTGTTGCTTTGGCCTACTGTGCATTGTTTTTCCTTCTGGTTGAAGCCTACCTGCTTACTTTTGGAAAAACATATCTTTTCCTGTTGCTTGCGCTCTTGGGCTACCACATTGATCCCTTATTTTCAATCCATCAGCAAATTCTGTTGGCATAATGTTCAAATTATATCCATAACTGGCCCCTTCTTGTCTGCACAGCTACCACTGCCTCTTACCTGAGTTATTTCCAGCACCTCCTTACTGGTCTCCTGGCTTCCCAAGCTTAGCTCTCTATAATCTGTTCTCCAAATAGCACCAAACATGATTTTACTAAAAAGTAAGCAAAACCATATTATTTCTCTTCAAAATTCTCCATTCTTTTCTCATCTTACAATAAAAATCAAAGTCCTTGCTGGGACTTCCAAGATCAGGCCTCCTGCTGTTTCTTTGAGCTTATCTCCCACCACACCCTACACTGCCCACTCTCCTACTACCCTTCCAGTCACCTGGGACATTTGCACTTCTTATTCCTTCTGCCTTAAAAATTCTTGGTCCAGATGTATTCATGAATTGCTCCCTTACTTTCTTCAAGCTTTTATCCAAGTATTGAACAGTGTTCAATATCAAGAAAGCAATCATCACATGTTTGCTGAGGTCTGAATGACTGTCAGTCAAGGTTCTCTGTCCTCCTCTGACAAGGGATGGTCACTTATCCTAAGAATATCAATCTCCATTTCTCTCTCTCTCTCTTTTTTTCTCTCATTCTCTTTGTTTCCATGGAAATTGATTATGGCATGTAGTGGATAAGATCAAAAAGAAGTAAAACTCATTCATGATAAAAATGCTGTCTTTGATATTCAGAGATTAGAGTTTTAAACATGAGCCCCATCGTTTTCTGGGGTAGTGTCAGATTTTTAATTGCCACTTATGTACCTTCAGTATCATCTCTTCTTTTTTCCCAGTTACTCACCCATGTGTGTAAACAACTCTAGAAGTATCGCAATCCCTTTATTCTCTTTCCAATTCTGCCTGTTTCCTAGGCTCTCTCTCTAATCTTGAAGGACAATAGCCCAGCCAGTAGCAGAGACAATCACTATATAGGCTTGCTTTTCACATTAGGACAAACATTTTAGCATGAGTTGCCACATAAGACTATTGGCAGTTATGATGGACTGTAAGAAGTAAAAGTGTGAAAAATACCAAAGATTTGGTTAAAAATGTGGCAAGTTCTTCTATACATAAGTAGGTAATGTACATAAAATATGCCAATATACATTGCATTTTTAACCATACATACATTCTTCTAATCCATATTTTTTCTCATATTAATTGCTATACAAAGTCATTATATTTATGCGATGGTTTCCCCTTTTCCCTTGCTCAAAACTCCACATTAGAAAATGGGAACTTCTTTTATTTTTCTTTGAGTTCACCATTTTTGGTGGCCCAAAAGGTATATAAATGATCTTCAGAACCTCTATCAAGTGAATACTGGCTACAAGTGAAGACATGAGATCTTTTAACTTAGAAGAGTCAAAAGGCATATATTCATCAATTCATTAATTTAACAAATATCAATTATCCCTGTACTATATACCAGATATTCTTACAAGTGCAAGGATACAATGGTCACTAAGAAATGGTCTATGTTGCCATATTGCTTGATAGATATTTGCCCACTTGGAATAAAATACTCTATCAATTTTGTGACATTTTTCCTCAGAAGATAATAGATATTATTAATATTTTACCTCTAAATTAAGTATTCTTTTTGTAATTTATTGTTTTGTATTTTTTCCAATCTTATTAGAAATAAATAGATTGTATCCCCTTTCAAACTATCTTTGCTGTGATAAAAAGAGTTATTTTTCGACCTTATTTCTTTTTTTTCTGGAATAAATTTTATCTGATTTTATCTGAGGAAAATTGGAATTAAAATAATATGCACTACTTCTAAAAATAGATGCTGTATCTAGTGGAGGAAAATTACATGGGAAAAATATTTTTAAAAGATTTAAGTAATTTTAAATGCAATTATGGATTATCTGAATCCATAAATATCAAAACCATAATATTTAGAAACTAAAACATAACATCAATGTTATTGTTAGTTACTATTGTTTTAATTTTGTATAGTGCTGGACTTTGGTAAAAACAAATTAATAGACTATGATAAGTATAAATACATTTTGCTTTCTAAAGTCCATAACTATAAAAAATGAAAACCTATTTTTTTCTCCAAAGTTGAGTGTTTACATTTCTAACAAAATTCACTCCTAGATCAGAGCATACTTTTGCAGTATAAGCAATTCCAAATTCCCCTGATGACAGCATGAATACGTATAGGAGTGTGAATAGACTGAATAGGCAAGTTACAAGCAACCAGACAAGTGTCATCATGTCCAATCTGCCATCCTAAAATAATAATTTTCAAGAAATTTAAAATCGTGTATATTGATTCAAAAATTCTTTTATCTCAGAGAAAATAACCGCATTTTCTTAAGTGACTTTAAAACTGTTTCTTCGGAAATGCATTTTCCAAGTGTAAGTGATTTTGAATGTCAAAAAATGAAACTTAACTTTCTACAATTAGAGTTGTGATAAATTGAAGATGGATGAATGCAGTAGATTAAACAGTAAGTGAAGAAGAAATTAATTTCAGTGTTTTGCAATGATACTGAGCTAATGTCTAATTGAGATGATATATTTTAATGTTTCTGTTCTCCAAATTTTACAACGGTGTATTGATTTGGAATTTTCCCTGAATAAATGTCAAATCCATTTGACCCCACTTTGTCAAATGCAGAAATATTTCTAATTCTGAAATCTTCACTGCTTTGCATATATGAGTTTGAAATGAATCTTAACTACAAATTTTTGGTTTTGAGGCTAGTCCAACAGCCAATATCCTGTGTGATAATTTTCTTATCATTCATTTACTTTCATAGGTCTCATTAGCCCCTGTAGTTTTGATAAAATGTGGAAAACTTTAACACATGTATATTTGTGTCTTTGGAAGTTCCCCAAACATAAGGAACAATAACAATAACCAAAACTAAAAACAAGTATCACAGAATTGGCCCCACTAGTTTCCTTACTCCATTACCTTTCAGTATTTTGTCTCATCTGGCTTTCAAAATATTTCTTGTATAGAAAGCCAAATAAATAGGGTTTTGATGATTTTTAATCTTTGAAAATTCATTAAAGAATAATATTTTCTCATTTTATATTGGATGGGTTGGGGCCGGTTTTGTTTTCTGCATGTTTTATTTCCAATTTAGACAACTATACAATAATTTGTAATATTTGGCATCCTTTTCCGTGTCATTATTTTTCATTGTTCTTCAAAATAAAACTTGAATATTTTTTTTCAGTTTCAGAGCTTTTTTAAAAGGTAGATTATTCCTTTTTTATTTTGTATGGTTTATTTGAGTCAATTTTTGGAACTCACTAATGTTTTTGTGTTTCTCAATTTAGTGCCATTTATACCCTTCATTTATTTTTCATTACTAATTCTAGCCCATTTATCACATATTCAAAATATCACATATCTTTCACTAAATGCTGAATAATATCTACTTGTAACTATCACAAATTAAACACAAAAGATATGTTTGGCTTATTGAAGATAGAGTGTGAAAATCAGTGAGCACACGAAAGGTTGAAAATTTATAAAGCAAGTCAGTATCATGGACTGTGATCAGGGAGGAATTATGCTCCTTTTATTTTGCACATAGAAATAATACATATAGAGATTTGTAGAAGGTGGGCTGAAACAATATTAGAAAGATCAGGATTCTCAGAAGACAGGGCATCTAACCACATTCATAGTTGTAGGGACTCTGAGGAAGCACATATCACAGAACTACTGTTGACATTTTGAACAGTGGGACTTGCTCGAACTGGCATTGAAAAGGCATCCCAAAGGGAGAATGTACTGGTTTCCAAGGGCCCAAATGTCCATCATCTGTCAGACATCCTTTCTCATCTCTGACTTGGGTTCATTTCACTTTATCTCTGGGACTCCAACACCATGCCAACCATGGCATCTGACAGAAAACACAACAGATTGGGAAAATAAAAATAAATTTTTGTAGCTGAACTTTCAAATCACTTTTGTGTTCTTTTGAAAAGTCTGTCATTTCTGTTCGAATGCCTGTTTACTAAATCCCAGATGTGCTGGTTGGTATTCAAAAGGGGTTACCATTCAGTGCTTGATAAACAATATGGATAAGTGATATCTCATTCACTGTTCCTCAAATTTAGTTGCTTTCCTTTACCCGTCTGCTTTAGTAATCAGCCCCCTGAGCAACCTGTCTAAGGCATACCTCTTTTAGCCACAGAGTATTTATCTTATCACTATATGATAGGTAATGACCCATAACTGCTTAGACATAAAGTTCCATTGTCTATTTTTACCTGGTTTTGTTTATGTCTTGTTTTAATTTAATCTATACGATTGGTTCAGGGAAGTTCCTTTGCATATTGTTTTATATTGTAATAGATCTGAATATAACATAAGAGTTTTCATTAAAACCCCAGAATGGATAGAGTCATGGAAATCTTTTTTTTTTTTTTTTCCTTTTAGAGAGAAGGAGAGCATAAGTGGGTAAGACGGGAAGAGAGAGAGAGAGACTCTTAAGTAGGTTCCATGCTCAGTGAGGAGCCCAATGTGGGGCTTGATCCCATGACCCTGGGATCATGACTGAGCCAAAACCAAGAGTCAGATATTCAAACAGTTGAGCCACCCAGGCACCTTGAACCATGGATATCTTAAGAAAATCATTTTGACTCCTCTTTTCCCAATACTGTGTATCACAATGGATTGTACAATACTGCCTATAAAATAACAAAACAGAGACTTAAGTTCTCTTAGTAATTTTTTTCTTTTGTAAAGGTTGTTTCTTGGATATTATGACATGTTCTAAGGTTTCTTGTTTGCTGTTGTGTATAGATTGCCATATTTTAGAAGGGATTTGTGGTAATTTTCTTAGTGTATGATTTATAGTTAGTTATTATTTTCTTATCTTTTTGTTGAAGTCTTTCAGTTAACCAACCATTAGCATTGATTACTATATATTAATATGCAACATCTTAATTCTCTGGTATTTGATATTTTTATAAACTACCCAAATCACATTTTATTGTGATTCTTGGAGTTAGGTCCATATCAGGAAAAAATTTATTTCATAGTCCTTAAATTCCCTGCTACTTTTATAAAGCCAAGTGATATTATTACTTCATTGAACTATGTGAATCAACTTAAACAGCCAACAACTCTGAGCAGCATGTGGTCCACAGATAAGTTAAGATGGGTTTCAGCATTCTTATCATCTATTGAAGGTGACAAGCCATGAATAAAAGGAATCAAAGCAAGAATTGACAGAGGACTAAACATGATACACTGATCAAAGAGATTTGGAAATAAAGGTTAGAGGTACAAAGAAGAGAGCAGAAGTTGAGAGAGCAAAAGCAGAATCCCAAGACTGATGATTGATACAACTAAACCTTAAGGGACAGGGAGGTGCATTTTGGCAATTTGAGGAGATGGAATATGAGGAGGTTGATCCTTAAGGGTGGAGGACTGGAAGACTGTGCAAAAAGGCATAGACACAGGCGAGCAAATGGAATTGTGAAAAGATACGATTAGGCCATTTTTCTTATCCGTGATTGTGTATATAATAGGAGGTAAATCCAGATGAAGAGTTTGGGTGCCAAAACTCTGAGTATTACATATCAAGTTAGGTAGCCTAAGTTGTATGAATTCCATATGATAAAACATGATTCAGAATAACTGGTAGGTGGCATGTAAGTGAATCCTAATAACCAGGTTAGAAGCAGGAAGAAAAAGAATACTCCTTTTAGTATTTCAGGTGATACACAGAGGCCTGCAACAGAGTGTTAGCTGAAAAAAAATAGGAATGGCTGAGAGAGAAGTTACTCAGAAACCAAAAAGTAGATAATTAAGGTAAGCCTGAAATTGGTTTGTCAAGAAAATTATGAATTCAGTTTTTGAAATGCCACATTTGAGATGAAAATGGACCATCTCAGTATGGCTTTTTAGTTATTTTAGATACAAGATCAGCATCCAAGGAGATTAAAAACAAGGGACATAGATTTTAGAGTTGAGCTTTGAGGTTTCTATGAAATTTTGAGAGCAAAGCTCAGTTAATAATTACCAGTGAAGTTCACTGTAATGCTAAATCCTTTCACAAATGTTTGTATGGAAGAAAATGTCTTTTCCTTCACAAATGGCTAAATTCCAAAACTTCTCCCCCATTCCAGCTGCCTGGGAGATCCATGCCATAGTTCACAGATTCAAAACCATCACTGAAAAAATGAGCTCCAAGAACTCTTTCTACTGCCATTAGAGTAGCAGCAGGGTTTTTATGAATTTCTGTATGACATAAACACATTCCCATATGATGGGGACATGTTTTCTTTTTAAAAGCACTTATCTCAATATCACACACCATTTATGTTCTTTATGTGTTCTTCCACTGATTATTAAGAATTTCCACAGGTACCTCATTGTTTACTCATGATACACGTACCAGGACAAGTATTTCAAACTCTCATTTTATTTCTTGGTAAATACCCTATTTTTATATATTTACTCAGTCCTTAGAGTAAGAATCAGTGTTTCTCTTTATTTACAGTAAAAGCTCTTTTGAAACAGTAAAAAACAAGTAAAAATCTAATGGGATATATCTCATTTAGATTTAGAACTCGTGAAATCTAAAATGCTGAAGGAAATTCTGGTTATTTGAAATTCACTTGTCTTATAAGCTATAACCCCTATTAATATTATTAATTTTAAACATTACTGATACCAGATATATTCCAATATTAATTATATTCTATTAATAGTATTAATATTAAATATCACTGATACCAGAGTTGTGCAAAAGCTTTATCTTGCTCAAGGAGCCTAAATTAGATTAAAACTATTTTATAACCTATGGAAGACTAGGGAGGCCCTTATTTGACTGTCATCATCTTTAAAGTTGAAAGCCATATTTCTGGTCTCAAGGATCCTAGGGTGAGTGAATCCATGCTAGACTACTACAGTGATGGCTTAAATAAGGATGCAAATTCTGTTCCATTCCTAACATAGAGAAATGGAGCTATTTTTCTCTCTCTCTGAAACTGGGGTAGCCTTGTGACCTGACTGGACCCATAGAATGTGATGAAGTGACCTTGTATAACTGCTGAGACTGTACCTTAAAAGCTCTGCAGTGTCCACCTGGAACACTTGACATGTTCTCTCTTAGAAGCCAGCCACGTGTCAGGTGTCTGACCGTGTTGACCCCACCATGCTGTGAAAAGGCCATCTACGTAACCCTACCCAAGTCACTTAGCATGCTAATTTAAAAATGAGGAGAATAATATCTTCTCTACTTTCTTGATATTATGAAGATTAAATAATTGGTCAAAATGAGAATGTTTATATTAGTATATATTTATTCTTTGTATATATTTCTGTATTTTTATGAGTATGTATTTAAAGGTAAAACTTAATCTGAATACATCATGGTTCTTTTAGTATTTATTTATTTATTTATTTTATTTATTTTTTTTTTTTAATTTTTTTTTCAACGTTTTTATTTATTTTTGGGACAGAGAGAGACAGAGCATGAACGGGGGAGGGGCAGAGAGAGAGGGAGACACAGAATCGGAAACAGGCTCCAGGCTCTGAGCCATCAGCCCAGAGCCTGACGCGGGGCTCGAACTCACGGACCGCGAGATCGTGACCTGGCTGAAGTCGGACGCTTAACCGACTGCGCCACCCAGGCGCCCCAAGGTTCTTTTAGTATTTAAAAAGAAGAGCACTCCATTTATTTTTACCAATAATTTTCACATTGGATACGGAAACTAAGCAAATGAGTAATAATGAAAAACACAATGAGGGAAAAACATTAAGTGTATATCACTATATATTTTTTGGCATGTTGCGTGTGTGTATGTGTGTGTATGTATACCTCATATATTATGTAAAATTCTGTACAAATCATTTACAGCTAAGATTTTTATGAAATTCTATAGGATTCCCTCTTGAAACTTTACCTCCTTCTTGCATTTACTTTTTGCTTCCCTCCATATTTCAAATACCTGAGTCAGTACAACTTTATTCTAGGCCATTCTACCAGCATACCTGTCACTTCAGTTTTATATACATATATCTTATTCTTTCTCAAAAATCTCATTGCTCTGGATATAGATTTTTTAAGTTATAAGATTAAGGAGTAATGCTTATATATTTTTAATTGAAAACAGTCAAGTGTTATAATTAAAGCGCAAATAAAAATGATTAGCCACCACACAGAGTTCAGTATCTCACTGCTAGGTCCTAATAATAGCTTTTTACATTAGGAAATCCACGCAGGGATCTTCAATATCTCAAAAGCAGAGGTTATAATGTTGTTTTTGAACACAGTACAATCTTGACTCAGCACATTAGTGCCTGTGTGTCCTCTTCTGCCTTATAAGTGGAGTAGTGGTGTGATTATGGGAATATATAGGAGGCCTGGGCTTCAGTCCTCATTCATCTGCTTTCCAATTGGATAGCTTTTCTGGCTCTGTTTACTCATTTACATAATGGAGAATATCATTACCAAAGATTTATAATTACAAAATAGGAAACATTACCTGTGAACAGGTAGGAATAGGTAGGGCCAAATAGGATTCTCTACGGTGTGGCAGTGACATTTTTAGCATAGATCACTTGCTAATAGATATAGACCATCAAGATGGACTGGAATGATGCTCCCTGGGGTGTGATCACCATTGATTATCTTATTCCTCTCTCCCTGGTGATAATCTGAACAATTTATACAACCAGAGAGAAATTATATTACCTGAGTTAAAAAATTAAGAAGATAAAGAATTGAACGTTAGGAGGAAAATAGGCACTGGAGGATATTTGCTTATTGGATAAAACCATAACAGTTTCTGATTTAAAATTTACATTTTTTATTCTCACTGTACACTGGAGTTATTTTATTTTGTCAGTTTGTGACCTTGAGAATCCGTGGATTTAATGGGTTTTAGTATAAAATGTAATCTAGAATTATAGAAATTTGCACACCTACATTTGCAAAAGCAGTTTATCTTGGCCAAGACTATGCTGGCAGATGTGGCATTGGTTTTGTATTTACATTATTTGTAAATACCGGAAACCAACATGAGTTTAATAAAAGAAAACTTTACTTTTAGGATTCCAAATGCAAAAGGCCAAAATATATTTAGGACTCGGAAAACAAGTAGAATAGGAAATGGAAATGCATTGCAAGTTCAAGATATTCCTACCTGTGTTTCTCAATATTTACTTTATTATTGTGTTTTTTGTAATCTGTTTTTTGGGGTTTTTTTGTTGTTGTTTGCCGGCAACTTTGTCAAAGTCCTGGAGGAAAATTGGGCTATAGTACCTAAGTTTTTTAAACTTATTTTTTCTTTTTTATTTAAGAGACCAGCATATGTTAAAATACAATCCCTTAAAAACCTATCACCTAATAGCAATTTCAAATTGTGACAAGTGGATTCTGATTGTCTTGGGTCGGGTCACCATTTCTTGTGTAGGTATTTGTGGTTTGGGGATTGGACCCATTGTACCAATACTACCAGTGAAGATTTAACCCAGTAAATTGGAGGGTAGAGGCATAGAGGCATGGATTTGACAGGAAAAAATGGGATATTGGCTTGGACTGGAAAGTCAACATAAAAGTGTCTCCAGGTCACTATTAATGGAGACCTAGAAGATTATGTTGATTTGTCCTATATCAGGATCTCTTTGAGACTATCATTATTCTAATATTATTTCTGATGCCTTCTTCCTTTATCATTAAGGTTTCCGTCAGAGAGAAGTGACCTATTTGATTTCTAGCTGAGAAAGCATGTAATTAAATAATACCCTTGGGCTCATTCTATTTTCCTGCCTTATCATGAAATAAGAAAGAAAGGTCTCCTGAAGGAGAATTAAAGAAAATGCTGATACATAGCAAATGATAGTTCAGTTTGCTTCCAAGGGCAATTCTCTTTCTACAAAATAAGTGAATATACTGCATTAGAGAACTTTGGGGTGGGGGGAAACTATATAAGCATTATAAATGTTGTAATGTAGGTATTTTTTTCATTGTTTCAGAACAAAAAGAATATTAGGTTTTTTCCACTGTTTCTGTTTCATTATCAGTAGCAATGCCATTAGTGGCAGCAGCAGCATTTGTGATTTCAATAACAGTACTTATGAAGTAAATATATGCTGCATACTTGGGATTACCTCAAAAATGAAGACTTTAAAAAGAGACTTATTTTGAACTTCTAATAAGGATGGATATACTATCATTAAAACAGAAAACATGTGAAATAAGATAAAAGATTTAAATGTAAGGCAGAAATTTGAAGGTTATGATATTCATACTACACACCAAATGGAAACTATATTTTAATTCAAATTTCATTCTTTCTCATATTCCCCTACCTTTTATATGCACTAGTAGGAGATGAACAAAACCAAAAATAACATTAGTAGTGAATTAACACAAAAATATTGCTTACGAGGACTTTGGTTGTAAAGAGGAGATTAAACGAAAAAGAGACATGAAATTAAAAGCTACCTTAAGGAAAGATCCAGAAGGATCTTAACAATAAGCATGACAGTTTCTATTTGTAAAAAGTATCATGCACATGGTTATTGTGAAGACATACTGATTCAGTTAGTTTTAATTTCTAAGCACACTGAGATATTCAAGGTGATGAAAAACAAAAATAAAAAAATAAATAAGCAAAACAAACCCAAACAAACAAGAAAATATACTTGTAAATATTTGGAAAGTAAAAGCATTAGAATTAGATTAAAATTGAAGGTGACTCTGATTGATCATCCTATAAAATAAATAGACTACTGGTTAATTGACATTAAGAAATGGTTTAATTCATGTATTTGTTAACAGCTTACAGATTACCTGCTCAGTGAAGTCCTGAAACAGATAATTTCCAGTTTAATATTGAAAAATATTAAATTATTTTAAAAATCCATTTTATAAGCCAATAGTATCTTTCACTTTTGTTTTTATTAGGATATTACAACTAACATTACATCACAAAATAAATTATTAATAAGATAACACATTAGTTTAATATTCAACCAGTATTTACTGAATACCAAATAGTTATAAATCATGTTATAAATCCTGGAAAGCCATCAAAGATATAAAAAGCATACAACATGTATGAGTCACTATAGCATATTAAAATAGCAAATGTATCCAATACACAAGATTAGAAAAGGCTAGCGAATAAGTGCTAATGTACTTAATCAAAAGTTCTGGTCCAAGGTATAGGTTGACATGCTAATTGAGAAGAAGCACTGGATAGGTAGATAGGTAGCACTGGATAGGTACCTCTTCTATTGAGAAGAAGCACTGGATAGGTAGCACTATAGGTAGATAGGTTGAAAGCATTATGATTGGTTATGATATTTGGCCTTCTCCAACTGGTCATAATGTGAAAGTGGGCACAAGTATGAGGTAAGGTATCAGTTATTGATTTAGGGCTGACTCGCCATACAGTGTATGGTTCAGCTTCTTGGATTGGTTCTATTTTTATATGTGGTCTGGCATTGTCTGTTTATATATTCAGTCTGCCATTACTATGGCAATGATATCCTGTCATTATAAAGGTTCTCAGGAAGACTTATAATTCTTTTATATCATCATCCTCATACACTTTTTCATCACACATTAACCCTATTTTATCAAACCCTGCAGCATATTTGAAAAAAATGGTAGTAATAATAAATGTCCAAAATAACTAAGTTTAACATTATGGATTAGTTATTTGTGGTTAAAATGGCTTTACTTTCTTTACACTTATTTATTTATTTTTGAGAGACAGAGAGAGACAGAGCACAAACAGGGAATGGGCAAAGAGAGAGAGGGACACAGAATCCAAAGACAGGCTCCAGACTCCAAGCTGTCAGCACAGAGCCCAATGCAGGGCTCGAACCCACAAACCGTGAGATCATGACCTGAGTTGAAGTCCGACGCTCAACCGACTGAGCCACCCAATCGCCCCTAAATGGCTTATTTTCAAAGACGGACATCTGCTTTATGGGGAGGGAAAGAATTAAAGTTAATTTAAAAAATATGTGTAATATAATAGATTTTTAAATTGAATATATTCAAGTCACTAGGACTTCTAAAAGTCACAAAACACATAGAGCAAATTGATAGAATCATGAAAAGGTTTTGCATTCTTTTCACTGAAGAAGTGAGAAGAGTCAATGAGAGTAGAAATTTACTACTAAGGTTTAATAGGGCTAGGCTCCATGTCGGACATGTTGTGTACCCTGATCACTGCCCTCCTCCTCACCTTGTGATAGTGAAAGGTAAACAAAGTATCCAGATGATATAGTTGGAACCACTTTTCATCTCTGTAACTCTGAAAGTTCTAGGGGAGATTTTGAGAAACTAAGGTAAAAGGTAAATTGGTAAGGTCATAAGAAAATTTATTTGCATTAAGAATGTAGGAATTACCTTACATTTTTATATTCATGAGCATTTCTGAATTTTGAGAATTTACTCTTTCACATATTCTGGTTATGTTAATGTTGATATGATTGCATATATGCATTGTTTTTCTTGTTTTCTTTATTGGCAACAGTGCCTAAAAAAACCTTTAACTGAAAAATTGAAGAGGCTCATTCTCCTTGTTTATTATGTAAATTGCTCAGGGACCTGGAAATTTAATTAGCCAATTACTTGGATGACCCTCTCTATCCTTACTATTACCTAGCTTTCAGTACAAACAGACCATGATAATAGAACAGAGTTAATATTCACTGTCAAGTGTTTGTGAAAGCTATGTGGTATTAAGTACTCCTATGATAATTTAGCATTGAATATTCTATAAGAATTAAGTACTTCTAAGTGGAAGTCCTGCTATCCATTATACATAAGAAATAATCCCTGTACTCCAGTATATGAATGTTATGGAAAGCTAGTCATGTGAATGCATAACTCTCATAAAAGATTAAAAGTGTGTAATGTCTAGAGGAACCATAAAGTCATATGTTTTCACATCAGACAGCATGTGTTTTCACTGGAAGTCAAAGAATTCATGGATCAAAGATAAAACTTTATGGAGAGGCTAAGATTCAACTAGAAATTAAGAAAATAATAAATTTCCATTTGGAAAAATATGAGAGGGGCTGAGGAAGGATTTTTTTTTTTTTTTTTTTAGAAGGAAACCATGTGATCAAAACACAGAAGCTAGAAACTTCTTTGGCAGGAATTTAGATTTTTCTGGGGTAGAGTGATAAAACACCTCAAGAGAGACAGAATATTGAAATCTGAATGCCGGGGCGCCTGGGTGGCGCAGTCGGTTAAGCGTCCGACTTCAGCCAGGTCACGATCTCGCGGTCCGGGAGTTCGAGCCCCGCGTCAGGCTCTGGGCTGATGGCTCAGAGCCTGGAGCCTGTTTCCGATTCTGTGTCTCCCTCTCTCTCTGCCCCTCCCCCGTTCATGCTCTGTCTCTCTCTGTCCTAAAAATAAATAAACTTTGGAAAAAAAAAAAAAATTGAAATCTGAATGCCCTAACAAACACTTGTGATGGTTTCTGAACTGCTGAAGTGACTTGAGCTTTACAAAACATGTTTGTGTTTGAGGAGATTTACATAATGCCCATCCCTACCTCTCTAACATTTAACTTGGGTGATGATAAAGTCAGTGCACAGAAAACTGTGCCACAGATAAGATAGCTTACATGTTTGAAGGAACACCTACTTTACTGATTAAATCTATGGTTTTGCCATAACAAAATTATTGGAATATTTTCTACTTTAGATTTCAAATAAGATCAACAAATTTTATTTTCTGTAGTGTAATTTTAGAACTTTGATTAATACTGCTTTAAAAATTCTGTATTGTGTGGCACTTGGGTGGCTCATTCGGTTAAGTGTCCGACTTCGGCTCAGGTCATGATCTCATAGCTCATGGGTTCGAGCCCCATGTCTGGCTCTGTGCTGACAGCTTAGAGCCTGAAGCCTGCTTCACATTCTGTGTCTCCCACTTTCTCTTCCCCTCCCCTGCTTATGCTCTGTTTCTCTCTGTCTCTGTCTCTTTCTCAAAAATAAGTATTAAATTTTTTTTCAAAATTCTGTATCGGTTCATAGTATAATTGGCAAAAAATATAAAAGTTTCAAATCCTTGATGACCAAACTCTGTGCGCTGTCTTATTCCCAAAAGGACCAAGAGTGCAAAATACTTTCTGTTGCCATGAAATAATTGTTTTTGGAGATACTGTAGTCAAGGTAAAGTTGTCTAGAATTATTTGTTAGGTCCTCATTCTGGGTGAGTCACATTAATAACCATCATTATGGAAGCAGAATAGAATTACAAATAATGGTTGTTTTGAAAATAAAGATTTAGCAGAAACAGCTAATGGGCAGCTTCTATTCAACTTGCAGTTTGTATTTCTCATTTCATGACAGAATGTTACTGCAAAGAGGATGAAAAGGAAACATTTCATTTTTATGATTTTATATTTCAAAGAAAAGGTAAAAATTATAAACCTCTGAATGAGATTTGTTTTTTTAACTAGTCATGGCTGTCCAAAAGCAAGGATGTACTAAGGTAAAAGATTACCATATGTGGTCTGAAGCATGTTACAAGGAATAAGACTTTTTAAAACTTGGGCATAAAAAGCTGTCTATATTGTTGTTGCTTAACATTACACCTAAAAATCATAATTAACTGAGAAAAATGACATTAACATTTTGACAAAAAAGTACCAACGTCTTGTCTTTCATGAGTTCTGAATGGCTTCACCCCCCTTCATAACCCTCTGTCCATCTGTCTGTTGTACAGTAAAATCTTGGTTTGTGAGCATAATTCATTCTGGAAGTGTGCTTTCAATGCAAAGCACTTGTATATCAAAGCGAATTGCAAGAACCATTGGCTCAGTTGTGATCACGTGACAGTCGGTATCACATGCTACTCATATTGCAAGACATCGCTCATTTATCAAGTTAAAATTTATCGGAAATGTTAGCTCATCTTGCTAAACACTCACAGAGCAAGTTACTCTCAATCCAAGGTTTTACTATTATTTTGAACCCACCCTACCAAATGTCCATACGTCATATGTAATAGCTGATATTTCTGTCCAGAAAGTATTGAATCTTTGTTTACCTTGAAGGAGAGCCACACTTACCAATGGTCATGCATCAATATGGAGATAAGACAGCTGAGGGTGTCAACAGTCCAGAGGAGAAAATACCGGTGCTCCAAAGACAAGTCTCATATAGTAATTTGTACAAGGTCAACACACAACAGGATTTCCTCCTCCTTTGTCTCTAATCAGGTCTTCTAACCCCCATGATTCTTTCTCCTAATGACACCTACTCTGAAACTTCTGAGATGACAGTAAGCTTATTTCATAAATGCCCATCCTCTTAATTTAAGGAAACTTGCTTTGCTCATACCCAATAAATTATTTTCCTTTTACTTCTATATGTAGTCTGTCAAATTATACTTTGCAAGTTATTTACACCCATATTAAAATCCATATAATATTTTTTCTGAGGTAATGATTGTACATATTTTTCCAAATCTGTATGCTTTGATTTTATTCTACTAAAGTATATATAACATAAAATCTACCACTTTGACCATTTTTAAGCATAGTATATAATATTTTTAAAGAATTGTCTTTAGGTTTGGACTTGTTGAATGTTTAATTCTGGTATTTACTAGCTGTGTGGCATCTGCCTTAATTTTTCTTTATCTCAATTTCCTCATCTTCCAAATGAGCATAACTGCAATTGATCTCACTTACAAAGAAAATCACAATCTCTATCAGTTCTGTTCTCCTTCTACAAATCATGCTACATTTCTGTGGCTCATTCAGTTTTCCACTCTTCTAGATGACGATTTCATTCTTTATTTCTCTTGTCAAACATCCAACCCCTTTTCCCTCATCCACATTCTGAACTGTTGACCTTTTTCCTACTTTGCTAAGAAAAAAAAATGAGAAGAAAGTTTCAGCGAGCTCCCATCATCACATATACCCTCATTTGTATTTTTGCTCTTGTAATCTGTCTTCCCTCTAAATATAATCTGCCTTCTCTCTAAATATTTTTGAGTTCTCTGCTCTTCACAGAGGACAACTGCTTCATTTGTATACCAGATCCTTCCCATCTCCTCTACTCAAGGCTGTCACTCCAGATTTCTCCCTTCTTTTGTACATAATTATGTATTCATTTCCTCCCCTATCAAGAAATATATAAGAAATATATAAAAAATATTTTTTCCACTTTAATAAAATCTTGTAACCCATTGTCTTCCCCCAGCTACTACCCTGTTTCTTTCCTTTCCTTTCTTCTTGAAAGTGTTTTCCATATTTTCTCTCTTAATAAATCATCTATTTACTGAAACACTCTACCAAAATTGTTTTCTCAAAGTTAACAATAACATTTGCTTTGCTAAATCCATTGGTCAATTTTGTCCTAAAATATTCCCTTCACTAGCATTCTTAGTTCAACATTCTCTACTCTTCCCCTCCTCCACTGGCTACCTTCAGTAAGTGTTTTGCTGATTTCTTCTTTATCTTCCTATGCTCCAAACACTAGTTGGCCAACTCTTGGACTTTCTCCTCTTGCTCTTAGCAAGTCTCATGGTTCATTGAGTATCATCTATTTGCTAACAACTCCCAAATTTACATCTTAAGCTTTGATCTCCCCCTGAAATCCAGGCTTATGTCTGCAGCTGCTTACTTGATATTACACTTGGCTGCTTAATTGGCATCTCATATGGAACACATCAAAAGATAAACTTCTGAGAGTCTCAGTATAGTCTTTCCCATCTCAATAAATTGTAACTTCTTCCTTCCAGGTGCTCAGTATAAACTTTTCACTCCCTCCTTCCCTCACATCTGATATTCAAACCTTCAGCAAAGTTCTATTGACTCTGCCTTTTATCCAGTTGGAGACTACTTCTCAACACCCTCTTCTTCCCCACAGTCATTAAGGTCACTACTCTGAGCCATCTTCAGCCCTGAATGAGTTATCACAATAGCTTCCTTTCTGATATCCCAACTTCCCTTCTCCAGTCGTTCTCATCATGGAGCCAAAGTCGTTCTCAGGGGGTATATGTCCCTCTTCTGCTGAAATCACCTCAAAGCCTTTTTATCTCACTCACAGTGAAAACCAAAGTTGTTAAAAATACACATGAATATTTTGGGATCTTATAGCTCTTTCCCATTTTTTCTTCATCATCTGAAACACTTTCCTGTGCTTCCTCATCTTAGGCTACACTGTCTTTCAAGATACTCTCAAACAAGCCAGACATCCTTCCTCTGAGAGATTTTCCTTTTGTGGGAAGCTCTTTAGATATTTGCATTACTCAGTCTCTCATCTCCTTTAGATTTTTATTAAAATATCATCTTCTAATTAAGGAAGACCTGCTCTGACTATCCAATCTATCTTTCTAAAAATAACATCTACAAATAACATTTGGTATTTTAATAATTTTTTATGTTTGTATTCTGACTCTTCCTTCTTCCCACCACCACCAGCACATAAGATCCATGAGGGTGGAAACTTTATCCTTTTTTTTTAAAGGTGTTATGGAAATTGTGAAAATTTAAAAGTATCTGTAATATAGTTATTATACATAAGTATTATTTGAATTATTACCTATCTTAAAGGTTGTTGAAAAATTAGAGGACATAATGTGCATAATCTCTGAGTGCATATGGGATGTAACAGACATTTAGTATATGCTTTCTATTATTAGGACATGCCCTGAAATCTCACACAGGTAATCATACTTTAGGATATAAAGCTGGACACCTCAGTCCATTGAGAGAAGGAGGCACATTAATCTCTGTGTTGGTACATTGAGGGGCATTTGATTGACACGGTCAACAGTGGAGTGGTTATCTGTTTAGGAAAACAAAGTAATTTTAAACTTAAGAGACTAGGTCACTGGATTGCATATTTAGATATTTTTCTAGAATAATTACTTTCTGTACTTCCATTAAATTAAGCATTATATAGAAGCATATGCCATTTCATTATGGTTTTGTATCTGTAAATACAAATTTTGTAACACAGGATTAATTTTACTAAAGTTATATCCAGTCTTTATTATACATACATTATTATACATTATTATATTTGCCATCTACAATTAATGAAAAGTTTAAGTTTTCAGTTTAAAATTTAAAAAAATGATATTGTCTACTTTTCAAACAAACCCTTTATAAAGATTATTTCCGGCAGTTTTGTATCAGCTTTTGTATATATTTAATTTTATGAAATGAGAAGTAAAGTAAAACCCTATTTCTCTATTTTAAGATTAATACCCCAAATCCTTGTACCAGTTAGCGGTGACAAAAACTGAAATGTGATGGGTAGCAAATTATCACTTAATAGATTGGATGGGTGGGATAAAAAAATAAAATTCTTGGAATGTTTTCAAATTGCTCTTCTAGCAAATTAATATGTTTAATATATAGAGATTATAGTTTGATTCTAAAAGTATTTTACTTAGTAATTTTATGAAGTATTGCCACAATCAAAATGAAATAACACGTATATTTAAAAAATTTTTAAACATATTTAAAAAATATAATGTTATTTTCTTTAAAATGGTTTTGATGGGAGTATTAGTCAGCTCTTATAAGTATCTTCAGGTTAGAAACATATGACTCAATACTCACAGCATCTAATTTAAAATCTGGTACATTCCTAATGCTCAGAAAATTTATTTGGTGTAATTTATTGATTTTTTTTAAAAGTCCCTTTTATAATATGGCCAAAATATGTTTTTTATACATTATAGTATATGTATACTTTCCTTACTCTTCCTATTCTCTTTATCAAAGATATAAAGGCTTAAAATTATTTTAGGTAAATATTTGCAGATAAGGGAAACTTAGTTATTTAATTTGTTTATAGAATTACTATTTTTGGGTAGACTAAATGCTAACTAAGTAACAGGCTATGTGCCTCCCTAAAAAATGTTTACAAGTTAAAAAGATATGAGGCTTATTTAATTTCTATCAATAGTGTTGTAAAACATATGTTATTGGAAATAGCCAGATATTTTTACTATTAGTAGAAATTAAAGATATTTTGAGCAAAATAACTCTAGTGGAAGAGAAAATGTAGCATTTTTATTTTTTGTGTGTGTTTTATTATTTAGTTTTGAGAGAGAGAAGTGGGAGGAGAGAGAGAACGAGCAGGGAAGGGGCAGAGAGAGAAGGAGACACAGAATCCAAAGTTGGCTTCAGGCTCTGAGCTGTCAGCACAGAGCTCGACCTGGGGCTCAAACCCACAAGCCGTGAGATCATGACCTGAGCTGAAGTCAAATGCTCAACTGACTGAGCCACCCAGGCACCCCTAAAATGTGGTATTTTTAAACCTGAAAACCCAGAAAAGGAACAAATAAATGTTTTTCTTATGTATTAGATTTATAAAGGCAAGTATGAAGGTTTTAAATTTTAAACATGAGTAAATTATAAAATTCTAAATACAATGAGTAAGAGCTGTGAAATGTCTTCTTACTTATTGTGTCTACAGTATAGTTACAGTGTTTTCTACATTGTATTGCCACAATATCCTAGCTAGAAATTGGCTAAAATAGTTTTTCCAGGAGTTTCTTGGTGTTTTGTTAGGTATAGTATTCAAGTAAGAATATGTATATCGATGTATACATTCATCTATAGTGAACAAACTGGTTACGGGGGGTGGGGGGACACATGGGGGAAGGATGGGTAAAATAAGAGATGGGAATTAAGGAGAGCATTTGTGATGAGTACTAGGTGTTGTATGGAAGTGTTGAATTACTATATTGCACACGTGAAACTAATATTACATTGTATGGTAACTGGAATTTAAACAAAAACTGAAAAAAAAAACTACGCTGTAAAAAAAAAGAGTAGGTGTAGTCATTCTATTTGAAACTTTAATCAAAATTAGACATTTTGCATAAGAAGTTAAAATTTTACAAAATTAATACAAAATTGTAAACTTCTATAAATATAATTTTAATCATCTTACCAAGAAATCTAGCCAGCACTTAAATATCTGTGCATCAAGAAAGCACCAGTCATGGACACTTTTTTTTTTTAATTTTTTAATGTTTATTTCTGAGAGAGAGAGAGAAAGAGAGACAGAGTGTAAGCAAGGGTGGGGTAGAGAAGCAGAATCCGAAGCAGGCTCCAGGCTCTGAGCTGTCAGCACAGAGCCCAACGCGGGGCTCAAACTCAAGAGCTGTGAGATCATGACCTGAGCCAAAGTTGGACGTTCAACCGACTGAGCCACCCAGGTGCCCCTCATGGACATTTTTACATTGAATTTTACCAGACTTCAAAGAAATGAGATTCCCTATCTTGTACCATTTCTTTTCTGATATAATAGAAGAAGAAAATCTCTCACATTGTTTATAATGTTAATGGTAATCTCCAAAAATGTCTGCACAAAATAATATCTTCATTAAAATAGAAGTATACTTAATTCATCTATATATAAATAAAATAATACATTGTGACCAAGTACGTTTTAAATCAAAAGAGCACGGGTGATAAAAGTATTCATACATATATGAATATTAAGGGAATGTTACTTTCTGTTCATGTTAAAAACATTTACGTGCAAACATGTTTTTTTTTTAATTAACCAAAATGTCTACCTAAAACCTCTAGTAATTGTGATTTAATATTGAAACATTAGAATCATTTTCATGCTGATTAAAAAATTGTGATTGAGAAAAGAATGTTAATTACCAGAGCTTCTATTCAATATTTAATTTCTAATTCTAACCAACATAATACAACAAGAAAACAATGTTATAAAGGTTAGAAAGCAAAAACATAATCATTTGTAAAAGGTAGAATTATGTATCAATAAAACCAATGTCTGCATAGAAACTTACTTCAATTAATGACATTCTAAATGTGTGCACATGCTGAAAAATCACTATAAAAAAGTCAGTTTTTTTTATATCCCGTACACATATAAGAATAAATAAGCAAATAAACAAAAAAAGTTTAAAAATCTGAATGGCCTCAAAATACAAAATAAACAAATAAATAAAAAGTTAAATACTTCTTCTAGGATTATCTTCTTGGAACTGTCTCTTAGCAGACAAACTATGAAATATATGTATATGTTACACATGCATGTAAAGAGATGTATGTGTGTATACATGTATACTTGTAAATGTATGCTATATATCACTCTACCAATTGTTTTTATTTTTAATTTTTTTATGTTTATTCATTTTGAGAGAGAGAGAGAGCAGGGAAGGGGCAGAAAGAGAGAGCGAGAGAGAGAATCTCAAGCAGGCTTCATGCTGTTGCCACAGAGCCCAACCCAGGGTTCCATCTTACAACTGTGAGATCATGATCTGAGCCACAATCAAGAGTCAGAGGCTTAACTGACTGAGCCACCCAGGCATCCCAGTCTACCAATATTTAATGACTTTATTTTATGGCATACATATAAAAAAGCTGTTTCAGACTTTTATTCTCCAAACTCCAGCTGCAGAATCAGCTTTAAAAAAGTTGTCCATTTGTTTTGATGTATAAACTAGTAATATATAGAAACTAGTATAGAAACTAGTAATATGGGTCCAAAAGTAAAACTTGTGCAGAAAGGAATACAGACAATGTCCTCTTACCCTTCTATCTTTTCACCCTTCTTGCCACCCACTCTTTGTAGGCAATCAGTACCATTACTATTTGATTTACCTTCTCCATTTTTATTTTTGCAAGGAAAAGAGTAATACATTTATATTTTTGCCACTTTTTTTATTAAATGTAAAAATTACTCATTATAGATATTCTTTTGTACTTTGCTTCTTTCATTTAAAAATATTTCCTGGAAGTCACTCCCCATCTTTTCAAAGAGATCATATCATTTTTTAAGGCTACATAATACTTCATCATGTGGATGTACTATTTAATTACTCTTTTATCATTGGGGACTGTGTTACTTTTTTTTCCTTTTTCTGTTCTTAATTACAGATAATACTGCATGAATAAGTATGGAAATGTATATTTTCAATTTGTTTGATGTATCTTCAGCCTAAATTTATGAAGTGAGTTTGCTGGGTCAAAACTTAAATGCTAGTGTACTTTTGTTAGATGTTGACAAATTCTTCTGTAGTTTGAAGTATATATGACACCTGCTCATCCACAGATTCATGCTCAGACTATGTTGTTATCCATATTTTTAATTTCTAATAGATACTAAAATTTTTTTATCAACCTGACAAATGGAAGTTAAAAAACGAATCAAAGTGTGATTTAATTTACATTTCTCTAATTATGAGTTAGATTTTTGTTATTCATTTTATTTTTGTTTTTCAAATACATTTAGGAGTCAGCCTGAAAAACAACCTACAATGATTTTGCCTTCTGTTATTAATTATATCCTTATATAGTCCGTTTCCACATGAAACAGGACTGACTTTGTAACTAGTAGCATACTAGATAGGTAGTGGTGCAGGAGTTCTGAATGTATGCCATAAAAGGCAAGCCAGCTGTTTTCTTGGACTCCTGCTTTGTTCAGTCTGTGAGAATCCAACTAGTATGCTGTGAGAACACATAAGCTGTCTTTTGGAGAGTCCTTTTTCAAGGACAATTGAGTTCTCCCATCAACAGCTAATTGTAACTTCCAAACCTGTGGGAGTGAGTCACCTCAGAATCAGATCATCCAGCACTATTTCAGTCTTCAGATAACTGCAACCCTGGCTGATATCTGAATATCACCTCATGACTCAAATCAGAAATGCCCAGCCACTGTGTCCTGCTCTTGGTTCTAGGTACGGGGGTTCCCCAGTTTCTGTTTGTCTGAAACTGTCCTTTATTTGCCATCATATCTGAAAGCTATTTCCCACTGGAAATAAAATACTATATTCCCAGTTATTTTAGCACTTAGAAGATGGAAATCCATTATTTGTCTTGTGAATACAACGCTCAGTTACTTTGTTGCTCCTTTAAATGTGAATTGTAGTTTTTTTGGTTGCTTTTAAGACTTTTGTTTTGATTTTCTTCCTAAACAGTTTCATTATGATGCTAAGTGTGGTTTTCTCAGATTCCTCCTGTTGAGTTTTATAGAACTTCTAAAATCTTTGTAAATGGATATCTTTTGTCATTTTTTTTTTTTTTTCAGTTTTATCAACTGTTCTTCTGCTATCTCTTCTAATAGACTACTCCATTATCTTTCTCCTTTCCTTCTGGATCATATATTTTCATTTGACCCACTATAGCTCTTACTCTGTTTTATGTATTTTCCTACTACTTTTGTCTCTCTAACCTTTTTTTTGTCCTACTGATCTATCATTCTGTTCAAATATTGTGTCTTGAGTTGTATCTGATTTGCTCTTAGTTTCGTCTGTTGAATTTATAATTTCAGTTACTATATATTTCAGTTTTAGAAGGTCCACTCCATTTATTTTATAAATCTCAACTTATTGCTGAAATTTTGCTTCTTATTTATATTTTAACCTTATAATTAATGCTATTATTATGGTTAAAGACAATATTTGAAAATAATGATGATCTGGTTCATCTAGGAGCCTTTTTCTTTTCTTTTCTTCATTCTTCCTTCTTTCTTCTTCCTCTTTTTTTTTTTTTCTGGTGTTTCTCTTGGTCTTATTTTCTGGTATGATTCTAATTTTGTATTAATGTAGATATTGCATGTGAGTTTCTGAGTAATGTCATCTTCCTTACAAAAGTGTTTATTTTGGTTCTGGAGGCATTTTGAGAAGGGGAAGATGATCGGAATCATTCCTGGATTGGGTGATTCTAAGGAGTTTTTGTTTTTTGTTTGTTTGTTTATTTTTTGATTGGTTGATTTCCAAATTGCTCTTCCTTTAATGTGTCTCCCTTCATGGTCTGTCCTGAAACCTTACTGTTTTTCTAAGGATCCTATGCCTTTTATGCACAGTGGTCTCCATAAGAATCTGCCAAAACCCTGTTTGGCTTCTGAGATTCTTACCTACTACACTATACCTAATTTTCAGCCTTTTTTTTTTTTTAATTTTTTTTTTTTCAACATTTATTTATTTTGGGGACAGAGAGAGACAGAGCATGAACGGGGGAGGGGCAGAGAGAGAGGGAGACACAGAATCGGAAACAGGCTCCAGGCTCTAAGCCATCAGCCCAGAGCCCGACGCGGGGCTCGAACTCACGGACCGCGAGATCGTGACCTGGATGAAGTCGGACGCTTAACCGACTGCGCCACCCAGGCGCCCCATTTTCAGCCTTTTTAAGTTGCTACACTCAAATAAAAACACATTGTAAGGGAAAAGTGGTACAAAACGTAAGATTCCTTTCGACTTTTTATTTTCTCTGAGATGTTATAACTTCAATTCATAAATGTCATAAACATCAACTTGTGTCTCCAGACTCTGAATGCAGGCTCTTACTCTCTTAATTACAACTTCCTACTCAGCTCTTCACATCTTTACCTGATATGCAAGTATCTTTGGGGGAAATTAGCAAAAAAATTAAAATTCGCCTCATTTTGTTTCTTCCTTACCATTGGGATATCAACTCCTAATTCCATTTAAGTAAGAATTCATCCTACAAGGTACTCTTTTGTAACCAGAAGTAAAAGTTCTCTTACTGCCTTGTTTGTAAGAATCATAGCATTAAATTGTCACTTATGATTTTCTTCTTGATTTGGTGAATTTGTATATTAGTTTGTATAAAATTTTTAAAATATTATTTGTATATAACTTTTAAAAATTATTCATTTAAATATTGATAAGGGAGGTCTTCATCTCTACCTCTTTCTATATTCTTTGTCAATAATTCTTTATTAAGATGTCACTTTTTTTTTAAGAGAATCACCTTTCAGATCATTCTGCATCATTGTCATTGTCCATTTCCTTTCTTTGTAAACCTTGTTAGTGATTTTCTTTTCTTTTTTATTTTTTAAAATTTACATCCAAGTTAATTAGCATATAGTGCAACAATGATTTCAGGAGTAGATGCCTTAAAGCCCCTTACCCATTTAGCCCATCCCCCCTCCCACAACCCCTCCAGTAACTCTCAGTTTGTTGTCCGTATTTATGAGTCTCTTCTGTTTTGTTCCCCTCCCTGTTTTTATATTATTTTTATTTCCCTTCCCTTATGTTCATCTGTTTTGTCTCTTAAAGTCCTCATATGAATGAAGTCATGATTTTTGTCTTTCTCTAATTTCACTTAGCATAATACTCTCCAGTTCCTTACATGTAGTTGCAAATGGCAAGATTTCATTCTTTTTGATTGCTGAATAATACTCCATTGTATATATATACCAAATCTTCTTTATCCATTCATCTGCTGATAGACATTTGGTCTCTTTCCATACTTTGGCTATTGTTGATAGTGCTGCTATAAACATTGGGGTGCATGTGTCCCTTCGAAGTGATTTTCTTTTTTCTGTTGAGGCACATTAAAAATTTTATTTTTCTTACTTGTATTGGATATTTAATTGTGTTGTTTTTGTAGTGTTACAATTTTTTAGGGATATAGCTGTCCTGAATGCAGTGAGATAAATAATCACCACTTTATACAATAGAAAAAAATCTACAGAATAGTGTGTCTTTTGATCCACTATGTAGTGATAATGTTGGGTGTTGATATTGATATGCCATTATTTGTAAAGTTAACTCATTCAGATGGAAGTAGCACTTTATGAGTATCAGGAGTTTGTCCATGGTTCTTACTGCCTTTATAGTCTAGTCCATATTAATATTTCTGAATCTCAATTTATAACCATCTCTGAAATTATTTTAAAGAGATATGTATGATTTTTTAACAGTAATTACATACTTGAAAATTTGAATCATGCTTTAGAACAAATCAGAATTTGTTAGATGCCATTATTTTTATGCATAGTGATTTCTCTCTATATATAGTCTAAGAAAACATGTAAGAAAGTAAAAAATAACAGTAGACACTACACATCTGTCAACCTAAAAACAACAAAATAACTGGAATTTATCTACATAATTATTTTCCCAGACTATCTTAAATACTGAATTTTGTGGGGATTGTATAAACATCACTATCTATCCTTTTATAATTACACAGTGCTTAAACTTTTGCTTGTATGCAGTATTTCCAGAGCAGAAATTTGTATTTGTTCACGGGACTGCTCATTCAGTCTTATTCAACTAGAAGAGAAGTAACTTCCTCTCTGTTATGCTCTAATGGACACTATTTGGCAAGTGTTTTTCAACAAGCTTCACCCTATTCCTAAAAGAATCAGGCATTCTCCAGACAGACGAAAGACAGTAAATCAACTATAGTGTTAATCAATAAAAGTCATCAGCCTCTGAAGCAAAACCTGTCTATTGTAATATATAACAACTAGCTCTTAGGTGGACTTTAAAATACAGCTTAAACAGTGAACAGAGTTGCTCTGCTATGCTATTTTTTCCACTTTATTCCATGTAACATTAGAATTTCAGATGAGACTAGAGTTTAAACAGATTGTTTGACAGTATGTGCACAGATGAGTATGAAAAGAATATGGAAAAGAACAAAAGAAGCAATGGAAATTATGAAAAAAAATATTCTCTGCAATGTGATGTAATGAAAGAAAGTAAGCCCTGCAGTATAATTCCAAATAGGACTTTGCATGTGAAATAAAAATCTGGTTTTTGGGGCGCCTGGGTGGCGCAGTCGGTTAAGCGTCCGACTTCAGCCAGGTCACCATCTCGCGGTCCGTGAGTTCGAGCCCCGCGTCGGGCTCTGGGCTGATGGCTCAGAGCCTGGAGCCTGCTTCCGATTCTGTGTCTCCCTCTCTCTCTGCCCCTCGCCCGTTCATGCTCTGTCTCTCTCTGTCCCAAAAATAAATAAACGTTGAAAAAAAAAATCTGTTTTTTTTTGTGGCTTGTGTGCCATCCAAAGATTTTATCTAATTTCCACATCATTTTCTGTTGGGTAATTTCTCATCTGTTGGGTAACTGTTGATTTGTTGATACGGTTCTATTTCCTTTTGAAAATTTATATTTGCTTGAATTATTTGCAGCTTAGGCTTCAACAACATATGTTTTCAAATTAATTGATTTCATGAGGTACTTAAATTAGTAGAAAAACTAGAATGAGGATCTAACATTGAATAATTAAACATATTATTAAATTAAAGAAATCGTTAAATTAAGGAGATTATTAAAGAATTTACTAAATAAGATTTAAAATAGGTATGTTTTGAGGATGTTTGGGAGAAAAAAATGAAAATCAAAAATATCAAAATCTCCAGTGAACCCATGTAATAAAGAGTGGATGAACATTTATTTGGGACATATATTATTTTTATCAGTTATTTAAAAAATTTTATCATGAGAAATACAATTGTTTTAACTGCTTTCTAATGTAATGAACTCCTCTAATGCTAAATACAAAAATTTTAATGGAAAGTTATTTATAAAATTAAAAGTCTGTGATAATTACACTTATGATTATCAAAATTTCTAATAATATTCAACTTAATAAAATAACATTAAATAGGGGCTTCTGGGTGGCTCAGTCGGTTAGGCATCCAACTTCGATTTAGATCATGATCTCACAGCTAGTGAGTTCGAGGCCCTTGTCAGGCTCTGTGCTGACAGCTCAGAGCCTGGAGCCTACTTCAGATTCTGTCTCTGTCTCTCTTTGCCCCTCCCCTGTTCATGCTCTGTTTCTCTCTCTCTCTCTGTCAAATATAAATATTTAAAATTTTCTTAAAAAATCATAAACATACAAAGATTTCTAAATGTTAAATCTCTAATATTGCTAAGCCAGAATGGAATAAAACAGTAACTATGACAAAAACAACTAATACCATTGTTGACCTTATAACATGTATATATGTTTTGACATGTAGTCTCTACATTGCAAGTCTATAAGTAGTCTTATATTTGAAAAACAAAACATAAAACTTTAGGGTATATTTGGCAATATTCTTGCATCTGATCTTCAATTATCTAGAACCCATAGGAAGCAAGATATGTTTCAGACTAAAGGACTCATATGAGCAACAGTCGGTTTGGGGAGTAGGGGGATGTAAAGTAAAAAAAACATTTGCTGTGATGATCCCCTTATATCACTAGCTACTTAACAACTAGGCGGAAAGAAGCACTGGGAGTAGCGAAATGCTTGCAGGGTTCTGTCTGCTGGTTGGTTCAGGCACAGGAGAGCTAGGGACCTCTCACCTGTTGGGACCTCATAACCTGGCTCTTGAAGGAACTGTGCCAGCATTAAGCACTAAACTATATTAACTCCAAACAACATCACAATTGGAGCATGGAACAAAGTTGTATATTGTGATTTGCCAGATTAAGACCTGATGATGGCTGAAGTTCAGGAGTTATACTGTGGAATTGCCGTTTTGGTTACTGTAAGATTCCTCAATTAAGGATTCAGTTAGCTTACTTATTTGAGGGGTGCCTGGGTGGATTAGTTGGTTAACCCACTGACTTGGGCTCAGGTCAAGACCTCATGGTTCATGGGTTTGAGCCCTGTATAGGGTTCTCTGCCACCAGTGCAGAGCCCTCTTCGGATCCTTTGTCTCCCTCTCTCTCTGCCCCTACCTCCATCATGCACTCTCTCTCTCTATCTCAAAAATAAATAAATGGTAAAAAAAAGTTACTTATTTTTGTAATCAAGGGATATATGTAAAATCTGATAATATATGTATAGATATTCATATTCAGTGTCTAACAGTTGATATGTATCCTCTATTCCACTTTCCCAAGAGATTCATTTCTTGGTCTTTTTCCACTACACATGATAGCCTCCAGGCTTCTAGAAAAAAAAAATGGTCTGTAAACATGTTCTTGCAGAGAGACCAAGTGTTGTCTAGAAAGTATTTACAAATCAGATTGTTGAGTGTTTGTTTAATGATCTTATACTTCTCAGAAACAAGCTCTTTAAAGCATGTTTATTCACTCCTTAATATGATATAAAGCCTTGTTTGAAATAAGACTGATGGAGTTTAATTCTCCATCGCTGCTAAAGTGATTGTAAACTTTCACTTAACAATATTACGTCAGCTTTTTCTGGGTTAAGAAATGGGCCCAGCTAATAGTTGAATCTTAATTACTTTCCTTACTATAGTTCTCTCTTTTCACACATTTAACCATTTAGAATCACTGTGAATTATTCATTTATGTTGGTGTATGGCTTTTATTTTTTTTTAATTTATTCATTTTTGAGAGTGAGAAAGGAGAGAGAGAGAGAGGGAGGGAGGGAGGGAGTGGGGAGGGGGACAGAGAGAGGGGGACAGAGGATCTGAAGCGGGCCCTGCACTGACAGCAGCGAACCTGATGTGGGGCCCAAACTCAATAACCACGAGATCATGATCTGAGCTGAATTTGGATGCTCAACTGACTGAGCCACCCAGGCGTCCCTGATGTGTGCTTTTTATTTTATTTTTATTATTTTTATTTTTTTTAATTTATTTTTAATATAATTTATTGTCAAATTGGCTAACATACAGTGTGTACAGTGTGCTCCTGGTTTTGGGGTTAGATTCCTATGATTCATTGTTTATAATACCTCCAGGCAGGCAGAGTTTTTTACTAGTTTTCACTGTCATGTTCTCTCTGTGGCACTTGGAACACATGAGTCAGCAACTGCTTTCAACATCATTTGGACAGTTCACATCCCAGGTCACAGGGTAGTAAGCTTAATTATAAGACTTAAACTTCTATCATGAGACCAGTAATTTTTTGTCTTGGTTGTTAAACTCTACAAAAATAACATGTCTTTTCTGTCCCAGCAATTGAGTTAGTTATTTACTGTTTCAACTTGCATAGCTGACTGACAAACCCTAGGGGTTTCTAAAAAGTCTATAATACAAGTGTTAACAACCATGCTTTAAACTTCTAACTTGAGTATAAAATGACTGTAAATGATGATAAATCTCAGTGTGTGTGATATGACCGATTTATAGTGTCAAAGCACAGTCTTCTGAGGCCGAATCCTGTCTGTCATGTATTTAAAAATAAAAGCTCTGAAAACTCCATAGTGTAAAATGAAACTTAAGAAAGATCTTGATAATATAAATCTCCCTGAAACTTGTGAAAATAATTTCCTTATTTAATTTTATCTCCCCTTTTTTTGCATCAGCAATGAAAGTAGCTTTAAGTGAAACTTAGTGAAATATACTAACACTTTCATATCAATTCTGATGGAAATGCCTTCTTAAGCAAATTTCTTATTAAGTTGGATAGCATGATGGCCATACCCTTTATTTACAGTAGTATTTCAATTATTTTTTTAGTAGTAATATTTCATTTCTGTACTTTTCATTCCTTCATACACACTTGGAGTAATAAACATGTATTATAAAGAAAGGGACACATTAGAGCAGAAAACTAATTGTAGTATTTTTATTACGTGTTATATGATAATCCATTTTTTTATTCAAGCAATCTAAGTAAAATGAAAATGAACCATTAAAAATAAAATTGAGGGGCGCCTGGGTTACTCAGTCAGTTAAGCGTCCGACCGGCTCAGGTCATGATCTCACGGTTTGTGAGTTCGAGCCCCGTGATTATTGATTCTTTTTAAAAAAAATTTTTATAATGTTTATTTTTGAGAGTGAGGCAGAGACAGAGCATGAGTTGGGGAGGGGCAGAGAGAGAGAGAGACACAGAACCTGACATGGGACTCAAACTCATGAACTGCAAGATCATGACCGGAGCTGATGTTCGACACTTAACTGATTGAGCCACCCAGGCACTGCTGAATAACTTGATTTTAATATATTAACTATTAAGTAAATGGATTAGAATTAGTATATTCAGAATATGGTAAAGATTGTTTCAAGTTAGTGGATTGAGCACTATGACAGGCAGCCTTTTCTTCTGTTTCTAAGTGATAAAGTCACTCAATGGCCCAGATTTCATGAGGCATCTCTGAAAAATGGCCAGTGGATTAGATAATATTGAAGAAGTTAACAAATTTTTTCTAAGTATATAGGATGATATACTGAGGGAAAAAATGATTGGTCACAGATACTCAAAAACTAGAAGTAATATCTCCAGACAGAGGAAGGTAACTTTCTTAGGAATACTATATAGCAAATTACCCTAATTTGAGGGCATGTAAAATACAGAAATTTACTCTTTCATAGTTCTGGATGCCAGAAGTCCAAAATCATGGTATTGGCAGGTATGTACTCCCTATAAAGTCTCTAGGAAAGAATCTATTTTTTTCCCCATTTTCCAGCTTCTTGTGGATCTGAACTTTCTTTGGTATTCTTTGACATTCACATCCCTGTCAGATTCTCCCTCTGTCTTCACATTCCTTCTCCTCCATATGTCTGTCTTATCTTCTGTCAGTGTTTTTCTCCTACTCATTTAGTGCCCATTTGGATAGTTCAGAATGATACCCTCACTTCAAACTTAATTACATCTTTAAACATCTTCTTTCCAAATATGATAATCCAGGGATTAGGATTTGGATATATCTTTTGGAGGCAAGATTTATTATCAGAATCATTTCTGGTAATTTTTTCCCACTGTTCACATCTCCTCAGAATAAGGATTTAACAATAAAATAGTCTTTTAGTCATGAGTAATAATTTCAGTTATGTGGTTAGGAGAGGGCAAAGGCACACGATTAGGTTTTGTTAGATCCAGTAGGCATGAGGAAGTCAAGATTCTAAATGATCAAATACTAAAGCATAATTTTCAGCATTAAATTCACAATCATTGGAGGTAAGATGGAATATACCTCTTGTGGCTATATATCCCATATTTCACTCCTCTACACATATATACTGCTTCAGTAACAATTAGTAAAGGAAAACCATGTTTTAAATCACTAAGTATTTACAAACAAATTAAAATGTATGAAAAATGCACTCATTTGAGACTCACCAAAATTTAAGAAGAGTGAACAGAATGCAAAAGCAATATAACAAAAGTAACCAAGAAACAATTTCATACCCAAGAACAAAGATTTAATAGAAAAAAAGGCATCACTAGAATAAACATCATCAATGACCTCGGCAAAATGTAAGACTAAACCTCCACCACTAACTAATAAAACCTGGGTTTAAAGATTGAAACAAACAGGGGCACCTGGATGGCTCAGTTGATTGAATGTCTGACTCTTGGTTTCAGCTCAGGTCATGATCTCACAGTTAGCGAGTTCACTGGCAGCACAGAGCCTGCTTCGGATTCTCTGTTTTCCTCTCTCTCTCTCTCCCCTCCCCTACTCACACTGTCTCTGTTTCTCTCAAAATAAGTAAACTTAAAAAATAATTGAAAACAAACTAACAGCTCTTTAAAGGTGTCAGAAAACATCAAAGAGAACCAGAAATCAAGGGGCTAAGATCTCAAAGAATAGATTAAGATACTGAAAAAGCCCCAGATTCATCAATGATATTATGCTTTAGAGAGTCTAATCATTTTCTGACTCCTGAAAAATATTTAAAATTTAAAGAGAAAGTAGTAACGTAAGTCTTACTGAGTCCTAAGTGAGTCAGGGAGGTAATAATTATACACAGTTCAGCACTACCACACTGCCAGGGCATGAGGCATTATAATCATGGAGAAAAAAAGAACTATAAAAAAATGCATGAACCTAATATTTTATAAGCAATCGTGCACATAAGGCATTGGACAACCCCTAAAGGTCTATTGCAGGGAGTGAGAAGCAGACAGAGCAGAAAGCAGTTGTTCTGTGCCTGAAAACTTAATCAGAAAATTCTACAATCTGGAAGTACTGTGTACACACTCTATTGGGTCTTTTCTCTGGAGAACTCACATACAGTATTCAACTATTGTTAGCCTGGTGTTGAGGGGAGAATGTACTTTGTTTTTTTGATTTAGCCTTTGTCTTAGATAAGCACCAGGTCCCTGAGTCTCAGCTATGAATTTTATCTGTGCCCCTGCCCTTCTCTAGATGTATTTCTGGGCCCATCTCTTAGATTTCCATTCCTCTTCCAGGGGAAGTTTTTGTTTTTAGTTTTGTGTTTCTGTTCCTTTCCTTTCGATGTAATATGTTTACTTCAGTGCCCAATAGTGATAGTACTTATGGCTCTCAACATCCACATATTGAAAATTTTCTTCCAGAAGGGATAGAATGGAGAGAGAAAGTAGTAGAATTACGTACCCTTCATGCAGTAGCTGCCATTCTTCCTCTAAGTCTGCAACATTAAGGGCATTTTTGTACAACTTTCTCCAGTAATTTCCAGGAGCACCTGTTGGGGCTCAAGGAGAAAACCCTAAAGAGGAAGTAGACTCACCAGTTTCTGTGGCCACAAGGGCTTCACGCTCCCTCAGCAATACATGCGTGATGTCGACCAGTTCACAACCTATGCTGAATAAACGCTTCCTCGTATCTCATTGTCTGGTAACAATGCTTGCGTCCAATCTTTCCCTGCGGCCATCTCTTCAGATTTTGCTCTATTTGTTAGCCGGAAACCTCATTGCCTAAATAGGTTTTAGGTAAGTTGTGAATTTGTAACTTGTCTGACTTTTTTCCCCCTGTAATATTGAAACACTCTTCTAGGTATCTCATCCCTGAGCACATACCAAATGTCAACAATAGGCTTCTAAAAAAGAATTATTGTACATGTGTTTCTGACCCCCACACCACTACTTTGTGCCAAAGGGAACTTGGAATATTAAGTTCTGGAGGTTGTATATTTATATGGTGGTTTGACTAAAGCTTTATTTTTTCTCCCCTATTCTTTCTCATTCCTTCCATTTTAGACGGGAAGCAGGTCCTAATTATGTAATCAATAGAGTTCCAATATTTTCTTTTTTTTTAATGTTTTTAAAAGTTTATTTATTTTTGAGAGAGAGAGATAGAGTGAGAGCAAGCGGAGGAGGGTCAGACAGAGGGAGACACAGAATCCGGAGCAGGCTCCAGGCTTTAAGCTGTCAGCACAGAGCCCGACACAGGGCTCAAACTCAAGAACCTTGAGCTCATCACCTGACTCCCAGTCTCACGCTTAACCGAATGAGCCACCCAGGAGCCCCCAATATTTTCTTGAGGTCTGATATAATTTAGACTTTTTCCACTATTTTTTTCAGATACAACTGACATAATATCATATTAGTTTCAAGTGTACAACATGATGACTTGACGTATGTATATTCAGAACTGTCATGTGAACACCACACAAGTCTAGTTAGCATCTGCTACCACACAAAGTTATGCACATTTTTCTTGTGATAAGAACTTTTAAGATCTACTGTCTTAGCAACTTTCAAATATATAATACAGTATTAAGTATATTCAATGTTGTACACTACATCTCCATCTCTTATTTATTTCACGACCAGAATTTTGTACCCTTTGACCCCCTTCACCCATTTCAACTATCCTCACACCCTCCCTCTGGCAACTACCAATTTGTTCTCTGTGTAAATTCCTTTTTTTCTTTTAAAAATTTTACATATAACTAAGAACATATGGTATTTTTTTCCTTTTCTGCTTGATGTTTTACTTAGCATAATGCCCTCAGGCTCAATCTATGTTGTTGCTAATACCAGATTCCCTTCTTTTTTATGGCTGAATATAAAGAGAGAGAGAGAGAGAGAGAGAGTTAGTTCTTGAGTTAGTGTTTTCATTTCCTTGTGTTAAATACCCAGAAGTGGGATCACTAGATCATATGGTAGTTCTATTTTCAATTTTTTGAGTAACCTCCATTCTGTTTTCCATAGTGCCTGTGCCTGTGCCAATTTACTTTCCCACCAGAGGTTCCCTGTGCTCCACATTCTCACCAATGCTTGTAGGTTTTGTTTTGTTTGTTTTTGATAAAACTTTCTAACAGGTGTGAGGTAATATCTCATCATGATTTTGATTTGCATTTTCATGATTTGCATTTTCCATGTACCTATTAGCCATTTGTATGTCTTCTTTGGAAAAATGTGTATTCATCTCCTCTTCCCATTTTTTAATTAGATTGGGTTTTTGTTGTTTGTTTTTTGGGTTTTTTTTTTTTTTTTGTAGAGATTTATATGAGGTTTTAATACATTGTAGATGTTAACCCCTTATTATATGATTTGCAGATATTTTCTCCAATTCTGTGAGTTGGCTTTTCATTTTGTTACTGATCGCCTTTTATATAGTCCTACTTGTTTGTTTTTGCTTTTGTGGTCTTTGCTTGTAGTGGCAAATCCAAAAAATAATTGCCAAGGCCTACGCTAAGGAGCATACCACCTATATTTTCTTCTAGGAGTTTTATGTTTTCAAGCCTTACATTCAAATCTTTATTCCATGTCAAGTTGACTTTTGTGTATGGTGCAAAATGGTGGTCCAGTTTCATTCTTTTGCATGGGGCTGTTCAGTTTTCCAAAGACGATTTATTAAGGAGACTTTTCTTCTAGTGTATATTCTTGGCTTTTTTGTCCAAGTTAATAGACAATGTATGTATGGGTTTATTTCTGGGCTCTCTATTCTGTTCCACTGAAATATGTATCTGTTTTTATGTCAATACCATGCTGTTTTTATTATTATAGCTTTGTAATATGCTTTGAAATCAGGAAGCATGGTGCCTCCAGCTTTATTCTTTCTGAAGATTACTTTGGCTATTCAGACTTTTAATTAAAATTCTTGAACATCTTGGTAGTTATTTTTAATAAAAACACATATCTCACGTCATGTGTAAAGAAATAAATCCAGTTAGAGATACAAATGTCAAAAACATACAACCATACACGTATGACAATGAAACATGGGTGAAATTCTCTTAAATCTCAGGGCAGGGAAATGATTTCTATCCAAGATTTTAAATATCCAGAGGCAACAAGTAAAAAGATTAATTAATTTGAGTATGTAAAAAAAATTTAAAGCTTCTGCCTTGTGAAAATCAACATAAAATAATTAGTGAAAACTGTGAAATTGGGAAGAAACTTTTGCAATATTCAAAACAAAGTACTAGGGGCGCCTGGGTGGCGCAGTCGGTTAGGCGTCCGACTTCAGCCAGGTCACGATCTCGCGGTCCGTGAGTTCGAGCCCCGCGTCAGGCTCTGGGCTGATGGCTCAGAGCCTGGAGCCTGTTTCCGATTCTGTGTCTCCCTCTCTCTCTGCCCCTCCCCCGTTCATGCTCTGTCTCTCTCTGTCCCAAAAATAAATAAACGTTGAAAAAAAAAAATTTTTGAAAAAAAAAAAAAACAAAGTACTAATATTCCTAATGTTAAAAACAGGCTTAAAACTGATGGATTAAGTAGCAAACCCTGATTGAAAACAAGAGAAAAATATATGAATAGTTAACAGAAAAGACAGAAAATGGGTTTTGAAAGTATAAAAACATTTTGAAACTCACTCATATTTAAAGAAATTCAATCAAAA
The DNA here is from genome assembly GCF_028749965.1 of Puma concolor. Classification (NCBI taxonomy): domain Eukaryota; kingdom Metazoa; phylum Chordata; class Mammalia; order Carnivora; family Felidae; genus Puma; species Puma concolor. The sequence goes on along the minus strand of NC_141667.1, from coordinate 79,360,762 downwards.
CAATGAGATACTGTTTCTTACCCATCAAATTGGAAAACAAATTAAAAGTATGAAAATAGAGTGATGTGCTGTCAATGTCAACATTGCCGGTGGAAATGCAAGCAGGTATGTCCCTTGTGGCTGGAATTTGACAATACCTAACAAAACTACACATTAATGTAACTTTTGACCCAGAAATCCTACTTTAGGAATCTACCCTGAAGATTTCTGTCTTATACAATGAAAATACCTTTAGGCAAAGTTATCATTGTAACATTATTTGTAGTTTCAAATATTGTAAGTAACATAGTGCTTATGTAGAAAAGAATAGGTTGAATAAACTGTGTTAGTCTACGGCGGTTTAAGCTTCAAAGGGGCTGTCAAGTGCCTTAATAATCCACACTACAATGGAGAGTCCTCACTTGAAGCATAGGCTCTAGAATCATTTTTGTTACATGTCAGTGAATAGTATGAGCCTAATTAAAATTGTGAACTTCATAAGTGTGTTATAATTAGTGAAAACTGTAACTTGTTGCTGTAGTAATAGGTGTTAGAATGGGTTCTTTGTGATGGTCTGGACTCTTGCATGCAAAGGTGTAAAGATTTAGTGAGGCCTTTAAAAAGTATCACCTGAAATGTTTTGGAAATAGATTTTACAGATTCCTGGACAGGTGATGTGAATCCTGTGAAGTCTGCAGCCCCACCCTATAGAGATGGTGCCTGAGATTTGACTCCTAAATGATTGTGTTTAGCCATGGCTTTCCAAAGATTCTTTTTGCATGATGTCAATCATAAGAAAGTAGAATTTGGTCTCTGTTATTGTTTTAACTCAGCTTTAAATGACACTTTCCTGAGCTAGTAACCAAGTAAGATTTTAAGTTAGGTTTCACTGATCTATGAGGGCAAGAGAAAATATAATCTATTTACTACAAATTGTGAATGATTATTTATATTTATATATGTTTAAACTTTTATCTAGAATATAAGAAATATATTCTATATTTTTATACCTTTTTTTCTGGAGATATATCTATATCTATCTATATATCTATACATCTATATCTATATCTATACCTATATCTATATCTATACCTATATCTATACCTATATCTATATCTATATCTATGCAGGGTTCAACCCCATGACCCTGGAATTATGCCCTGAGTTGAAATCATGACTTGGATGCTCAACTGACTGAGTCATCCAGGTGCCACAATCTAATATTTTAATCATATTCACTCTTTAAATGGTAAGAGCATGGGTGATTTTCCTTTATTTTTCTTTTCAGTAAAATTTAAATACATAGGCATAAAATGGAATCCATTTTCTCATACACTGTAATTTTAGAATATTGACATTTCACCATATTTGCTTTATAATTTAATTTTCTTTCTTCAGGGAACCAAATATTAGTAACACAGGAATTTTCTGTGTCCCTCCTTAACCACATTCATTTGACTTCCAAAGAAGCAAGCATTCTCCTGAATTTTATTTGTATCTCTGCAGTTTATATATTTACATTTTTACTGATTATATATGTATCCGTCAGCAGCATATAGCAGATGCTCTATTAATTGCTGATAAAGCTATTTGCTGATTTTTAGCAAGTAGTTTTCCTCACCTGTGTAAAATACATTGTTTCCACAGAATATTGAATGCTTACAGTTCATAATGTACTCCCTGCTAATGTTAATTCATTCACCAAATGGGTTGTAGGTTTAACAAAGCTTTGACATTTTTATTCTAAATCTATTTATGTCATATATACTTCATCTGAATTTATTCAACTTAATTAAGTATTATACAATGCAGGAAATGCAAATAAACAATACTTTTTTCCTACAACTAAATTTCATGTTTTGAAAAGTTCCCCCTAAAAAGTTTAGCACAAGAAAGACACGTTCATGAAACTGGGGAAACATAGGGGCGCCTGGGTGGCTCAGTCGGTTAAGCGGCCGACTTCAGCCCAGGTCATGATCTTGTGGTCCGTGAGTTGGAGCCCCGCGTCGGGCTCTGTGCTAACAGCTCAGAGCCTGGAGCCTGTTTCAGATTCTGTGTCTCCCTCTCTCTGGCCCTCCCCCGTTCATACTTTGTCTCTCTCTGTCTCAAAAATAAATAAACACTAAAAAAAAAAAAAAAAAAAAAAATTGGGGGAACATATACAAATCTAGAAGCATCTTATATTATACTTGGATTGATATGGAGATGTTTTTAAATTCTTGCTGTAAATAAAATAAACTGGAAATTGTAATGCTGTGTATTATAAAAAAGAAAAACCTATATGAAATTATACAATAGACTCATACGCAAAGAAAAAGCAAAGCACTAAGTCCTAAAGTAAACTATTTATGATTAAATAAACATTTTTGAAATAAAAAAGTAAAAATGTATATATTTTTAATGATGTAACAAATGATGGGTAACAGTCAATGTGCATAAAGGCCTTTTATGTAATTTTATTGATTTAATATATTGATTATATATGCATTTTAGATATTTTTGATATCATTATGCTTTTAGCATCTACCCATGTCATTGTGTACAGATATATTTTATCAAGTACACACATTATTCTTCCGATGTCATATTAGTCATTTGTTCACATATGGATGTATACTTATATATTTATATTTTTAGTCACATGCAAGAGTTTCTCAGGAGGTAGTGTTCTTTTCTTGACTTGGACATTAATCAATTAATTAGCTTTTAGAGTTTCTAAATTAGATATTATATTTATTAAAGTTTTTGACATGTTATTTTGGGGAGGGGTTAAGATTTTTCCTTCCAATTTTAGTTTCTTAGACATTTCTATCATGAATGAATAACGAACTTTTTCTAATAATGTACTGATTGAATAAAATTTTCCTTTGTAAAATTTTTATTTTTTTCTTGAACACTGAAGCATTCCTGCATTTCTGAAATAACCTCTCCTTGGAGTAGATTGCTTTTTTTAAATGCTGGATTTTTTGCCTAATATAGTATTTTAATACTTTAAAGGCACCCTCTGGTTTTTCTTATGTTGAATGCCAGTAGTTTATGATAGTCATATCAGTCTCAAAAACTGACTTGTGTATCTTTATTTCTGTTTCTGTTGTGATCTATAGGGGTACTTGTTTTCAGAAGAATTTAGAAAATTCAGCTACCTGAGTAGCTCAGTTGGTTGGGTGTCCAACTCTTGATTTTGGCTCAGCTCATGATCTCACAGTTCATGAGTTCAAGCCCCTCATCAAGCTCCTTGCTGGCAGCACAGAGCCTGCTTGGGATTTTCTCTTACCCTCCCTCTCTCTCTCTCTCTCAGAATAAATAAATAAACTTAAAAGGAAAGAAAAGAAAGAAAGAAAGAAAGAAAGAAAGAAAGAAAGAAAGAAAGAAAGAAAGAAGAAAGAAAATTCAGCTTTCAATCATCTGAGTTAGTTTTTTTGTTGTTTGTCATAGTTTAGGATTATGTGTTAATTCTGTTTTATCTATTGATATAGTTAGGTTTTCTTGGTCTTCAATAAGTTAATATTTTGATAATATCTGTCTCACCTCAATTTTCAAAAAGCTGTTGGCATAATATTCTTTTTTGTCATTTATATTTTACCTCTATGTTTCCATTTTTATTCCTAACATTACATATGAACATATACTTTCATTGATTTTGATTATAAAAAGTTTACCTATTTTATTCATATTTCACAGAAATAGTTTTTATTCTACTACAATGATATCTGCATTTTTACTCACTTAATTTTCCTGTTTTATAGATTACTTATTTTAATGCTTAATGTATTTTCAGTCTTTCAACTGCTTCTGTTACATGTATTTACATAGCAAGATTACATTCTAAATAGTTACTAACATCCTTCAGTTTGACCAGCAATACTTTATTAACTTATTTAAGATATTTATGTATTGTCTAATTTTTGACAGTAATCATTTTAGATATTTGAGATATGTCAATATTAAAAAACAGAAACAGAATTGCCCCTGTCCCTATGGAGCTCACAGTATGTTGTGTTTTTTTTGTTGTTTTTTGTTTTTTGTTTTTTGTTTTTTTTTTTTTTTTGGTGGTGGGGGCAGTGGAAAGAATAAGAAATAAAAAGAACAAAAATAATAAAATTGCATGATTATGTTAGAAAGTGAAGAGTGCCATAGACAATCTAAAACAAGTGAGGATAAGAGATTGGGAGGGAAGTAGTGATCCAATGAGATGTCAGATAGGAAAGGTAGAGCATGTCTCACTGAAAAGGTCGCATTTAAACAAAAACTGAAGAAAGAAGAGTTAGTCCAGAAGTTAGCCAAGACTACATAACTAGATAATAAACCTGGCTATTGTTAAGTACAGATTAAAGGGACATAGGGAAGAATCAGAAATGCTTTCAGAGATAATGGTGTCTGTGAACAGCTGGTAGCAATAATGAGATTGGACATAACTTGTATACATTTTCAAAGTAGAGAATATAGGATGTACTAATGGACTGGATATGGTGTGACAGAGGAATAGAGTACACAGTTATGATTCCACAATACTTGCCAAATGTATGGATGATTAGCAGTGGAGAAGAGGTGATCTGTATGCAAAGGAAGAAAATATTTTGAATTTTGGTTTTTAATGTGTTGAGTATGAGAAAAGTTGTGCACATCTAACTTGAAATGTGGAGTAGGTAGTTGGGATTTTTTAGAGTTCAAGAGAAGTTTATGATAGAGAAATAAACTTGGAATTTGTCAACTTAGAGATGTTATTAAAATCATTAGAATGGATGCTACCTCCAAAAAACACCACATAGAAAGAAAAGAGTACCAAAGGCAGAACCCTAAAGAATTTAGGTAAGTTCAGATAAAAGAGAAGAAACCACTAAACAAAGATTTTAAAAGAACAACTAGTCAAGAAGAACACAAAGAGAATCTGGTGTTTTGAAAATAAAATGAAAAAAGTGCATCAAGGAAGGAGCTATCAGTTGTATCAAAGGCCATCCATGGGAAGGTTGAAATGTGAGACGTGTAAATGTGAAAATTTACCTTTTGAACTAAGCACTGAGATATCATCATTGACTTTCACAAGGACTTTTGTGTTGCATATGGTACTCTAGTACAAGTCAGAGCTTAGGCCATCAAAAGACTGAAGAATGGGAGAAGTCAGGGGGGAATCATGGATTATAGATTTTAAAAAGGTTAAGGAATTGTGGGCATTGGGCACTACACTGAGTTAGAGAGGAGCTGATGGTCACAGATTAGGATACATGAAATTGAAACTATAGAGAAATTACAGTAATTGACAATTGTAAACTCTTTGGCATAACCATTGGAGTAAGTGGCTAAAGGAAGGATATGGACAAAATAATTGGAGGATCAAAGTTTAAAGAATGAATGGCTAGAGTATAGAAAGGATTATCTGTGTATATATCGAAGCTTCCAAGAATTACTATCAAAGTGGTATGTAAAAGAGGAACAGTGAGGGGCGCCTGGATGGCGCAGTCGGTTAAGTGTCCGACTTCAGCCAGGTCACGATCTCGCGGTCCGTGAGTTCGAGCCCCGCGTCGGGCTCTGGGCTGATGGCTCAGAGCCTGGAGCCTGCTTCCGATTCTGTGTCTCCCTCTCTCTCTGCCCCTCCCCCGTTCATGCTCTGTCTCTCTCTGTCCCAAAAATAAATAAATGTTGAAAAAAAAATTAAAAAAAAAAAAAAAAAAGAGGAACAGTGAGACAGTAGCTAAATCGTTACAAAATCAAGGGTGACGTCTCAGGACCAGCATATGATAATGGCAATGAGATGTGGTGGTTAATATAGCTTGATGACCTGAGAAACAGAGCTGGAGATTTTAGGAAAAAATGATTGTATTAAATTTTGCTGTACAGCAATTAAATAAAAATTTAGGACCATAAAAACACAGCAAATATTTATGAGAGTTGGTCAGGCATTTAAGAGTACCATTTCTTCATGTTTCTGCCTTGGGAATGTCTCTTATGACGTTGCAACTTTCATGTCATCCTTGACTGGGTCATCAGAGTTATTTTTATTGGACCTGCAAGATTTATATCTAAAATTGCTCACTCATATGATTGGCAAGTTGATGCTGGTGGGTGGAAGAAAATCTCAGTTAGTAAAAATATGGACTTGTGGATTTGTCTATAGAGCTGGTCTATGGGTCCTCAGGACATGACTGCCAGATTCACAGCAAGTGATTCAAGAGAAAAAAGGCAGAGGGTTCAAAGTCTTTAATGACCTACTCTGAAACTCACACTTTTATCACTTCCCACATTGTGGAAGAGGACTACACAAAAGTGTGAATACCAAGAGATGAGAATTATTGGGGATTATATTTGAACATGGCTACCAAAAAGGTGGGAATATGTTCTAAATTTTATTTTGGAAATATAAGAATACGAGGGTGCCTGGGTGGCTCAGTTGATTGAGTGTTCAATTCTTGATTTCGGCTTAGGTCATGATCTCATGGTTCATGAGTTCAATCTCCTCGTCAGGCTCTGGGATTCTATCTCTCCCTCTCTGCCCCTCTCCCCAAATTGTGCTCAGTGTCTCTCTCTCTCAAAAATAAATAAATAAAATTTACCAAAAAAAAAATGAAAAAATAAAAGAATACCTAGTTCATTTACAAAACAGTGATATAAGGACTCAGAAAAATAAAGCCACAACTGAGAAAAATAAAGCCATCGATGAGAGACACTATGAGGGAATTCACATACTAATTACTGCATCCTGGTGATAGTTGGATTGCAATTTGAACAAAATGAATGAAGGGACCACTCAGGTAATATGTTGACAGTATAAAGATTTTATGCAAAACTCTTATGCATAACATTGAATTTCAAGGAATAGAGTAAAACATTTTAAAAAGTTGATATAAGACTGCAAAAGGAGAAATAATAGAGATGTATAAAGCTTTACTGGATTCAGGTGTAAAAACAGAAAGATAACATGGCAGTTTAGAAGTTTCTTGGTAACTGAGATAAAGACATAATGAGATTTGTTCTAATAGATTTTTGCAGATACCGGTAGGAAGGATTTGAGTAATATGGCATATGACCCAGGGAGTTTCTGGGTTTCTCTTCTTCATTGGGTATGTAGAGGTCCAAGGGAAAGTAAGGTTTTAGCCCCGTGTTCAGTCCTATCCTGAGGACTATAAGTTTCTAGGAGAAATGGGCTTAATCCCAGTTGTTTTATAAGAGGGTTTTAGTTGCTCCTCTAGGAGAAAAGCTACTCTAGCTCTGTGCTTTCTTTTGCTAGCGTTTGATGGACTGAATGACTAATGAGGAAGCTGGGTGTTAACCCAATGTGTGGGTCTCTTCCTCAACCATGAAAATAGGAGTAGAGGGTTTAGGGGAAGAGACATGCTCTTACTTTCATCTTTTTGTATCTACAATTATTTTGTAATTCCGATTATGATTTCATTTTTACTGGAAGAGCTTTTTAGATGTATTGATTTTTAAGTTCCCAAAATGCAACAGGATGGGGAGGGGCTTTTTAAAATCAGTGATTTTTTAATTGAATTATATTATTTTTAAAGAAGAGGATTTGTATGGTGGTGAATACTATTTTTGTCACCATTTCTTATAAATATGACTTTCTGTGCCCTAAATGATGATCACATTTTGGAAAAGGGTTATGTTTGATAGTGGTTGTGGGGTTATTACGAACATGTTGAGATCTATCTATGTCATCATATGAATGCATATTTGTTGCTATATATGTGGATATAGATATATACATTTTGTATTTCATGTTATAAAATATGCATTTATAATATGTAGAATATTAATATGTATTCTGTATAAACTGCTGTTAAATCAGTGTTCTTAATACTTATTTTTTCTCCTGGCTGGTTCATTTTGAGACAAATTGATGTTAAATATACTTTTATTACTTGAATTTTAACATTCAGGTATTAAAATTTTTAGTCTATTGTAAAAGGTATGTAACAATACATGCTTTTTATATCTTGATGAGTAATTATATTTAGATACTGTCCTTTATTTCTATACTCTTCTGTTTAAATCCTCATGAGATTATTATATTGCCTTTCGTTTATAGATTTGTCTACAATTTTTCTCAGCCCATTCCTTGATTTTCTACCCTTCTGAATCATGATTTAGGTAAGACTTTTTGAAACCGTGTATTGCTGTAATTTTAAAAATACATTTCAAGAGTCTGTTTAAATGATTTTTAAACCTTACATTATGGTCACTAATATATGTGAAATTGTCCTTAACATGTATACTGTTTCTATTGAGCATCTTTTCTTTTTCTCCTTTTCTGCCTTATTTTAGATCATTGGTTCTCAAGTGAGGCTATTTTTGGTTGTCCCAGCAGTGACAGTGAGGGGTGCTACTAGCATCAACGAGGTATGTCTAGGGATGCTACTCAACATCCTACCACGCATAGGATACCCTGCCCAACAAATGCCTTACCTAAAATATCCATATGCTGAGATCTATTCCAAAATATGTGTTCTGTATCCTATTCATTTTTTTTTGCTTCTATCAATTTGACAGAGATTTTTAAGATTACTTTAGTTATTAAAACAGTCTTTAGAGTATGTTGAAATAATAGATATTTTTATTCTCTTGTAGTGCTAGAAAATACTATTTTGAAAGACTTAAACTGGGGCGCCTGGGTGGCGCAGTCGGTTAAGCGTCCGACTTCAGCCAGGTCATGATCTCGCGGTCCGTGAGTTCGAGCCCCGCGTCAGTCTCTGGGCTGATGGCTCAGAGCCTGGAGCCTGTTTCCGATTCTGTGTCTCCCTCTCTCTCTGCCCCTCGCCCGTTCATGCTCTGTCTCTCTCTGTCCCAAAAATAAATAAACGTTGAAAAAAAAAAAAAAAAAAAGACTTAAACTAATGCGGTTTTAAAGTGTATTTTTAACCACCCCACACTGAGTTATTGTCAATATATTTACAGAGTAGTTACATACATATAACATATGGATGTTATATGTTTATATTTATATTTATATATTTATTTCCATAGATTTTACCATTTTCTTTACTTCTTATACCTCGTTCTTTCTCTCTGGGTCTCCTCTCCTGCTTGCTGAGTTGGATGGCATATTATCTGGCTTTCATTACATCTAAAACTTTTAATTTCACTTACATTATTTAATAATAGTGCAGCTGGAATAAAATTATATTCATAATTTTCATAGTAAATTCCCTTCAGCACTTTTAAGATTTTATTAAAATAACACATTTTTGCTCGCTGTGATCAGAATGTTATCACTAAATGTTATTTATTACCAACATCTTTTTTACTTGCTAAGTCAGTCATTTTGATTCTGTGTGTCTTAGTGGAAATTAGCTTTTGACCCATTTGAAACCCATTACAGTTTTGTTGTTATATAGTTGGATAACACATTATTTTAGTTCTGAAAAATTATTGGTATTGTCTTGTGAAATGGTATATTCTTTAAGTTGTCTGTAAATTTCTGAAATTATTATTAGAAGCCTAATGGACCATTTTTTTATCCTCTATAGTTCAAATTCTATTTTGTGTTTTCTATCTTATAATTCCTTTGCATAATCATAACGTTTTGGGGATATGCTTGAATTCAATTTTTACTTCATCTGTCTAGTTTTAACTTTTAATTCTCCATTAATTATATTTTCATCTTAAATATTCTGTATTTTGGAATCGTAGAGACTGGAACGTCTGTGTTTAGCTTCATCAGATATACTTATTTTAATTTTTACAGTGCCCTCTTTTCCTCTTATGTATTTTCTACATTCTTATCACTGTTTACCTCATGGTCACATATGGCAAGTCAATATCTAGTGTCAGTGTTCTAAGAAAAAGAGAAATTAAGTTCCAATATCTGGAGCATATCTATCCTTTTAAAAGGTTATCTTGGAATTCCTACCCCATTGTGGTCCCAATTACAACAGTGGAAAAAAAGGAGTCAGTAACTTTCCTCAGAAAGAGGCCCCAGAAAACCATACAAGAACTTAGAAAAGTGCATGTATGAGTTGTAATGGGTAGATTGCTACTGCCATTAAAGTGCTTTGCTCGAATCTCTTTGGAAGCATTTTATGGGGAGTATAGCTGACTTTCAGCCTCCAGCTGTAACCCTATTAGTTCCATCACATACAGACCAAGGCCTGTTTCTTTTGGGCTCTACAGCCCTGCTTCTTCCAGGCTGCACCCAGCCAAAGACTAAGCCTGATACGGAGTCCTATGTTCATTTGACTTCTGTCCACTTTAGGACTCCATTGAGGGGTGGCTCATTGGCCAGGTCAGATTTTTCTCACAACTGGCATGTGGACCGAGACACTTCCTACCCAGACCTTCTTTTTACAGTTGTTAATCTTGCATCATTATCTGAAAGCTCTCCATTCCTACCCCTGCTCTCATGGTGGACCACCTTTCATCTTGGAGTTTGTGAAGGCATTTTCATTAGTTTCTGGATATGTTGTCCAGAAGATTTTGGATTCCCCAGTAGTTGGTCTAATTAGGATTTGGAAAGACCCAAATCTGTGTTGCCACCACTGCCACCATATTCCCCAAACTCCAACCATTAAGTTTGTACAGATAAAGATCTAATGTTTTTTTATCAGCTGTATCATCCATATGATATCCATATTCTAAACAAATACTGAGGTATATAATTTTCTTATTTATTCAGTAATTTTAGAACACATAGTGGAAATGTGGATTCTAGAAAGTTACTTCTAAGCACAACTATAGGCAAAGCACAGAGAAACTGAGTTCAGGAGAGTTGACAGTATAATTGCGACAATATCAATAATTTTGCCATAATTAATGGGCTGAATTTATATATAAAGCAATTTTTAGACAATTTCCATACAGCTGCTAATAAAATTATAAATAGGAGTAGAGGAGTCATAATATATTTCTCTTATTCTAGGAGTAAAAACTCACTATAGTGTTGATCCAGGAATTTTTAGGAGTTAACATTATCATCTCCACAGTGAACTTTCTTGTATTCAGCAAACTTTGATAATTCTGCAAGTGAAGATATGTACTCAGATTTTATTTATTATTTTACATTTATTTACTTATTTATTTTGAGACAGAGACGGAGGGGCAGAGAGAGAATCCCAAGTCAGGCTGCTTATCCGGTGCAGAGCCTGACGTGGTGCTCAATCCCACAAACCACGAAATCATGACCTGAGCCAAAATCAAGAGTTGCACGCTCAATTAACTCACCACCCAGGTACCCCAGTACTAAAATCTTAGTACAAAGAATATCAGTATCCATGAGCAAATGAAAAGTGACATCCTTTATTTTAGCAAATTATACATAAGATATTCATTTGGCATATATAATTTGTAGAGATAAAGAGAAAAGGTACATTCAGTTGGAAATTCTATGCCATGGCACACAATTCTGACATAAAAGGAAATGGCATTGTAAAAATTGAAGTCATTTTGACTGAGAGAAGTAAAACAGGAAATTTCTAAGTAACAGAAAGCAGTTAAAGCTGCCCTTAGAGAACTGTAACTTACATAACTATAACTTACTGACACTTAAAAGAGAGATAATAATTTGTGTAGACACTAAGTTTGGCAGAGCTATGGGGATAATATATCTTTTTCAATATCAAACATTATTTCATTTTTTTTTTAATTTTTTTTTTCAACGTTTATTTATTTATTTCTGGGACAGAGAGAGACAGAGCATGAACGGGGGAGGGGCAGAGAGAGAGGGAGACACAGAATCGGAAACAGGCTCCAGGCTCTGAGCCATCAGCCCAGAGCCTGTCGCGGGGCTCGAACTCACGGACCGCGAGATCGTGACCTGGCTGAAGTCGGACGCTTAACCGACTGCGCCACCCAGGCGCCCCTCATTTTTGATGTCAAGTCTTTCCTACAATATTAACTTTTTATACTATGTTTTCCTCAGTGACCTTGACCAACATGTGAGAAATAATCAACCCCATTTTCCTATGTCTTGAAGAGATGTCAGTCAGTGTAGTATATGTCCTCATTGGTACTTGAAAGCTGCATCCTCCTTAACAAACAAAAAACAATGAATTTTATATTAGGCAGATGTGAAATCAACCAAAACCATGAGTTTTAGTCTGCAGAATATTTTAGATTGCAACAAAATAGTTTCTGTTTCCATCCAGTGGGATTTTGTGATATGGAATTATTGTGAGATAAAATTCATGGTAGACGAGACAAAGGCAGGGTAGTCTGAGACCTAATCTTGATTTTTCCACATTTAATATATTTATTTTTAGAATTATATGTAAATGTTATCCCCCAACTTTCAAGCTGTTAAATACATTTGCCATGTGGCATGTCACTAATTGCATTAGTATTTATTTGATCACCAGATTGCTCATATGATAGTCTTTAGAAAATGCATTTTTCTACAGTAACTTTTGGGAATCCTTGCTTCCTCCAGGATACTAGGTTCACTGTTCACTGCTTAATTTTGAAATGAAAGTAAATAAGTGCTTGATACTTCATCTCTCTGGCTTTACAACCAAAGCAACCTGCATCTTACCATTCTAGTATGATTCTGGAAGAGACTTTTCCATTTTGTTTTTCACGTTTATTCATTTTTTGAGAAACAGAGTGTGATCAGGGCAGGGCAGAGAGAGGGAGACACAGAATCTGAAGCAGGCTCCAGGTTCTGAGCTGTCAACACAGAGTACAATGCGGGGCTTGAACCCACAAACCATGAGATCATGACCTGAGCCAAAGTTGGACATTTAAACGACTGAGCCACCCAGGTGCCCTGGAAGAGCCTTTTCAAACCTTCCTAGGGAGCAAGAAACTCATTTTTTCTTAGTCACTACTGCACATGGATCACCAACACTTTGGACAGGCAAGGAGATTAGGAGAATTTCTCTTAATTCACCATTAAATATCCTATCATTTCCTCTTTCCCACCCCACCAACAAAACATGCCACCAAAGCCATTTTGAGTGATGTCACTCAAGGCATTTTTTTTTTCTCATCTGTTAAATGGCAATGGTATGGGCTTGAAAGGACTGTTATGAGGCAGTATATTGGAACTTCCTAAGAAAGTAATAAACTGCCCAAGTGGCAGCTATGCTGTGATGTTCTGTAAAATCTTTGCACACCTATTGTGAATCATTATTTCAAATTGACAAATTAAAGACAAACAAATGCTCAGATAACAGACAGCCAGTTACCAGCAGCCTAAGGAGGTCCCCACAATGAATTTTCCCTTCTTTGATTTTTTAAGTCATTTGGAATATGACCATTGGTGGATTACATTTAAAACAAAACTTTACTAATGTCCTACACCCAACCAAAGAAAGCTTCAACTAAATCACCAGTATTCTTATTTTGAACATTTTGGAAATGTCTCTTTGTCTATTTTTTCCACAGGTATATTTAATGGGATTATGTTAGCTTTTGATCCATAGGTTACCACCATTAATGTTTACATTCTCTTCATATGATACAAAATTTATATTATAAACTATATAGCATATATAATTTATATATTATATACTATAAAATTATAAACCTAGTTGTTTTATTATAATAAACTATAAAATCCCTTAAATAAACCTAGACTTCAAGATTCTAAACTAAAACACAATACTTATTGTAATTTTTATTCTTTTAATATGAAATTTATTGTCAAATTGGTTTCCATACAACACACAGTGCTCATCCCAACAGCTGTCCTCCTCAATGCCAATCACCCACTTTCCCCTCACTCCCACCCCCAATCAAACTTCAGTTCATTCTCAGTTTTTAAGAGTCTCTTATTATTTACCTCCTTTCCTCTCTAGCTTTTTTTTCCCCTTCTCCTCCCCCATGGTCTTCTGTTAAGATTCACAGGATCCACATAAGAGTGAAAACATATGGTATCTGTCTTTCTCTATATGATTTATTTCACTTAGCATAACACTATCCAGTTCCATCCACGTTGATACAAAAGGCCATATTTCATTCTTTCTCATTGCCACGTAGTATTCCATTCTATGTATATAAACCACAACTTCTTTATCCATTCATCAGTTGATGGACATTTAGGCTCTTTCCATAATTTGGCTATTGTTGAAAGTGCTGCCATAAACATTGGGGTACAAGTGCCCCTATGCATCAGCATTCCTGTATCCCTTGGGTAAATTCCTAGCAGTGCTATTGCTGGGTCATAGGGTAGGTCTATTGTTAATTTTTTGAGGAACCTCCACACTGGTTTTCAGAGCGGCTGCACCAGTTTGTATTCCCACCAATAGTGCAAGAGGTTTCCCGTTTCTCCACATCCTCTCCAGCATCTATAGTCTCCTGATTTGTTCATTTTAGCCACTCTGACTGGCGTGAGGTGTTATCCCAGTGTAGTTTTGATTTATATTTCCCTGATGAGGAGTGATGTCGAGCATCTTTTCATGTGCCTGTTGGCCATCTGTATGTCTTTACAGAGGTGTCTATTCATGTCTTTGGCCCATTTCTTCACTGGATTATTTGTTTTTCAGGTGTGGAGTTTGGTGAGACCTTTATACATTTTGGATACTAGCCCTTTGTCCAATATGTCATTTGCAAATATCTTTTCCCATTCCGTCAGCTGCGTTTTAGTTTTGTGGATTGTTTCCTTTGCAGTGCAGAAGCTTTATCTTCATAAGGTCCATATAGTTCATTTTTGCTTTTAATTCCTTTGCCTTTGGAGATGTGTCAAGTAAGAAATTGCTGCAGCTGAGGTCAGAGAGGTTTTTTCCTGCTTTCTCCTCTAGGGATTTGATGGTTTCCTGTCTCACCTTCAGGTCCTTCATCCATTTTGAGTTTATTTTAGTGAGTGGTGTAAGAAAGTGGTCTAATTTCATTCTTCTGCATGTTGCTGTCCAGTTCCCCCAACACCATTTGTTAAAGAGACTGTATTTTTTCCATTGCATATTCTTTCCTGCTTTGTCAAAGATGAGTTGGCCATACTTTTGTGGGTCCAATTCTGGAGTCTCTATTCTATTCCATTGGTCTCTGTGTCTGTTTTTGTGCCAATACCATGCTGTCTTGATGATTACGGTTTTGTAGTAGAGGCTAAAGTCTGGGATTGTGATGGCTCCCGCTTTGGTTTTCTTCTTCAATATTACTTTGGCTATTCGGGGTCTTCTGTGGTTCCATACAAATTTTAGGATTGCTTGTTCTAGCTTCGAGAAGAATGCTGGTGCACATGTGATTGGGATTGCATTGAATATGTAGATTGCTATGGGTAGTATTGACATTTTAACAATATTTATTCTTCCAATCCATGAGCGTGGAACGTTTTTCCATTTCTTTGTATCTTCTTCAATTTCCTTCATAGGATTTCTATAGTTTTCAGCAAACAGATCTTTTAAATCTTTGGTTAGGTTTATTCCTAGGTATTTTATTGTTCTTAGTGCAATTGTGAATGGGATCAATTTCTTTGTCTTTCTGTTGCTTCATTATTAGTGCATAATGTACTAATTTCTGTACGTTAATTTTGTATCCTGTGGCTTTGCTGAATTCATGTATCAGTTGTAGCAGACTTTTGGTGGAGTCTGTTGGATTTTCCATGTATAATATCATGTCATCTGCAAAAAGTGAAAGCTTGACTTCATCTTTGTCGATTTTGATGCCTTTGATTTCCTTTTGTTGTCTGATTGTTGATGCTAGAACTTCCAACACTATGTTAAACAACAGCGGTGATCGTGGACATCCCTGTAGTGTTCCTGATCTCAGGGGGAAAGCTCTCAGTTTTTCCCCATTGAGGATGATATTAGCTATGGGATCTTCATAAATGGCTTTTATGATGTTTAAGTACATTCCTTCTATCCCGACTTTCTTGAGGGTTTTATTAGGAAGGAATACTGAATTTTGTCAAATGCTTTTTCTGCATCGATTGACAGGATCATATGGTTCTTTTCTTTTATTAATGTAATGTATCACATTGATTGATTTGTGAATGTTGAACCAGCCCTGCAGCCAAGGAATGAATCCCACTTGATCATGGTGAAAAATTCTTTTTATATGCTATTGAATTCCATTTGCTAGTATCTTGTTGATAATTTTTGCATCTGTATTCATCAGGGATATTGGCCTGTAATTCTCTTTTTCTGCTGGGTGTTTGTCTGGTTTAGGAATCAAAGTAATGCTGACTTCATAGAATGAGTCTGGAAGTTTTCCTTCCCTTTCTATTTTTTGGAACAGCTTGAGAAGGATAGGTATTATCTCTGCTTTAAATGTCTGGTAGAACTCCCCTGGGAAGCCATCTGGTCCTGGACTCTTATTTGTTGGGAGATTTTTGATAACCGATTCAATTTCTTCACTGGTTATGGGCCTGTTCAAGTTTCCTATTTCTTCCTGTTTGACTTTTGGAAGTGTCTGGGTGCTTAGGAATTTGTCCATTTCTTCCAGGTTGTCCAATTTGTTGGCATATACTTTTTCATAGTATTCCCTGATGATTGATTGTATTTCTGAGGGATTCGTTGTAATAATTCCATTTTCATTCATGATTTTATCTATTTGGGTCATCTCCCTTTTCTTTTTGAGAAGCCTGGCTAGAGGTTTATCAAATCTGTTTATTTTTTCAAAAAAACAACTCTTGGTTTCATTGATCTGCTCTACAGTTTTTTTAGATTCTATATTGTTTATTTCTGCTCTGATCTTTATTATTTCTCTTCTTCTGGGTTTGGGGTGTCTTTGCTGTTCTGCTTCTAGTTCCTTTAGGTGTGCTGTTAGATTTTGTATTTGGGATTTTTCTTGTTTCTTGAGATAGGCCTGGATTGCAATGTATTTTCCTCTCAGGACTGCCTCCGCTGCATCCCAAAGCATTTGGATTGTTGTATTTGCATTTTCATTTGTTTCCATATATTTTTTAATTTCTTCTCTAATTGCCTGGTTGACCCATTCATTCTTTAGTAGGGTGTTCTTTAACCTCCATGCTTTTGGAGGTTTTCCACACGTTTTCCTGTGGTTGATTTCAAGTTGCATGGCATTGTGGTCTGAAAGTATGCATGGCATGATCTCAATTCTTTTCTACTTACAAAGGGCTGTTTTGTGACCCAGTATGAGATCTATCTTGGAGAATGTTCCATGTGCATTCGAGAAGAAAGTATATTCTATTGCTTTGGGATGCAGAGTTCTAAATATATCTGTCAAGTCCATCTGATCCAATATATCATTCAGGGCTCTTGTTTCTTTATTGATCCTGTGTCTAGATGATCTATTCATTGTTGTGAGGTATTAAAGTCCCCTGCAATTACCACATTCTTATCAATAAGGTTGCTTATGTTTGTGATTGTTTTATATTTTGGGGGGCTCCCATATTCAGTGCATAGACATTTATAATTGTTAGCTCTACCTAATGGATGGACCCTGTAATTATTATATAATTCCCTTCTTCATCTCTTGTTACATCCTTTAAAGTCTAGTTTGTCTGATATAAGTATGGCTATTCCAGCTTTCTTTTGACTTCCAGTAGCATGATAGGTAGTTCTCCATCCTGTCACTTTAAATCTGAAGGTGTCCTCAGGTCTAAAATGAGTCTCTTGTAGACAGCAAATAGATGGGTCTTTTTTTTTAAATCCATTCTGATACCCTATGGGGCATTTAGTCCATTTACACTCAGTGTTATTATTAAAAGATAAGGGCTTAGAGTCATTGTGATGTCTGTAGGTTTCATGCTTGTAGTGATGTTCTAGTACTTTGTGGTCCTTGCAACATTTCACTCACAGAATCCCCCTTAGGATCTCTTGTAGGGCTGGTTTAGTGGTGATGAATTCCTTCAGTTTTTGTTTGTTGGGGAAAACCTTTATCTCCCTTTCTATTCTGAATGACAGACTTGCTGGATAAAGGATTCTCAGCTGCATATTTTTTCTCTTCATCACATTGAAGATTTCCTGCCATTCCTTTCTGGTCTGCCAAGTTTCAGTGGATATGTCTGCTACTACCCTTATGTGTCTACCTTTGTAAGTTAGAACCTGTTTATCCCTAGCTGCTTTCAGAATTCCTTCTTTATCTTTGTATTTGCCACTTCCACTATGATATGTCATGCAGAAGATTGATTCAAGTTACATATGAAGGTAGTTCTCTGTGCCTCTTGGCCACAGTTCAATGCCTGTTTCCTTCTCCAGATCAGGGAAGTTCTCAGCTATGATTTGTTCAAGTACACCTTCAGCTCCTTGCTCTCTCTCTTCTTTCTTCTGGAATTCCTATGATACGGATATTGTTCCATTTGATTGCTTCACTTAGTTCTCTAATTCTCCCTTCATACTCCTGGATTTTTTTATTTCTCTTTTCCCATTATTTTATCTTCTAATTCACCTATTCTCTCCTCTGCCTCTTCAATTTGTGCTATGGCTGCCTCCGTTTTATTTTGCACCTCATTTATAGCATTTTTTAGCTCCTCATGACTATTTCTTAGCCCCTTGATCTCTGTAGCAATAGATTCTCTGCTGTCCTCTCTACTTTTTCAATCCCAGTGGTTATGACTATTATTCTAAATTCTTGTTCTGTTATATTGCTTAAATCGTTTTTGATCAATTCATTAGCTGTAGCTGCTTCCTGGAGTTTCTTTTGAAACTCCATTTCGTCATTTTTGTTAGTCCTTGTGGTGGCTCCAAACTGCAAGGCACTTCTGCTGTGCTGTCTGGAGTAACTTGCGTTGGTGGGTGGGGCCACAGGGAGACTGGTGTGTACCTTATCTTCCCCTCTCCCAGGGGCAGGACTCACTGTGGAGTGGTGTGACCCCTGTCTGGGCTACTTCCACACTGCCATGCTTGTGATGCTGCCTCTCTGGGATCTGGCCCAGGGCATATTAGCTGGGGTGCACAGGGGCGGGAGTGTTAGGCTTAGCTTGCTTTGGGGTCAGTGGTCCCCTGTGGCAGGGACCCTGTAGCACTGGGAGGGAGGCAGACTCTTAGGATGGATGGATTCACAGAAGCACAGGGTTGCAAGCAAGTTCAGTGACAGGAACCAGTTCCCTTTGGAATTTCAACTGGAGGATGGGAAAGGAAAATGGCGCTTGCCAGCGCCTCTGTTCCCCTACTGAACTCTGTCCTTCTGGGGCTCAACAAGTCTCCCTCCTGGTGTCCTCTAGCCCTCCCACTCTCCAAGAGCAGAGCTGTTGACTTTTAACATTCCAGATGTTAAGTCCTGCTGGTTGTCAGAACTCATGCAGTCCGGCCCCTCCGCTTTTGCAAGCCAGACTTCAGGGGCTCTGTCTTGCCAGGCGGGCTGCTCCTCCACCGCCCTGGCTCTGTCTTGCTAGTCCATGTAGCATGCGCGGCCTCTTTGCCCTTCCTACCCTTTTCTGTGGGACTCTTGTCTATGCTTGGCTCCGGAAAGTCCATTTTGCTCATCTTCTGGCAGTTTTCTGGGTTATTTAGGCAGG
This sequence comes from Puma concolor, assembly GCF_028749965.1. Taxonomy (NCBI): domain Eukaryota; kingdom Metazoa; phylum Chordata; class Mammalia; order Carnivora; family Felidae; genus Puma; species Puma concolor. The sequence goes on along the minus strand of NC_141667.1, from coordinate 79,341,498 downwards.
TGTGGGTGGAATCTAAGAGATCTGCAGGACGAGGTGTGCCCAGCATCCTCCTATGCTGTCATCTTCCTGTCTCCATGCAGCCCTTTTATTGTTTGTTGTGAGGAAGTTGTTCATCTGGTTTTCAGGTCGTTTTCAGAGGGAATTGTTGCACATGTAGCTGTAGACTCGGTATGTTCATACAAGGAGGTGAATTCAGGATCTTCCTATGCTGTCATCTTGGACTGCCCAGATCACGAGGTGAGTGACAAAGGATGTGACTCGGGAACAGCCAGATGGCGGGGAGGAGGTGTGCAGCAAGGGCAGGCAGCTTCCCTGAGCTCACCAGGCTGCCACTCTCCCTGCAGCTCCACGTGGTCACCAATTGGAAGCTCCCTTATTGTAATTTTAAATTGTAATTAATAGGCATTTAGTATATTTGAATTGCTAAATGAAAGTCTTATACTACATTTGATGCTTAGTAATTTCAGAGTTACCTAAGAACAAAGGAAAATTGGAAGGAAAAAAGGCTTTCATAGATTCAGAAGAAGTAACAATAGAAAATAATTAACATAATGAGAAATAATCCTTTTGGATCGCTTGACTAACTGAAGTTATGGTTACCCTTTAAGCTACATAAAACCATTAAATATATTAGGGGGTTTAAGAGAAAAAAATGATGAAAGGTACTGTGAGTCATGACAGGATTTTAAGTGGCTACATGTATCAAACATGAGTAATGGCCTCTAACAGTTATATCAGAAACTACATCTTCAAAACTTCCTTGTAAGATTAAATATTATTTAAAATGGTATAAAGAAGATGAAAGCCGATAAAAGTAAAATATAATGGCCCAAATTTAGAAATTATTATTATTAGTTGTTGCTCCTAATGTAGTACTTCTAAAAATCCACCTTCTCTCTGTAACAAAGAGGCTGAGCAAATAATCTCTTAATTTGTTTTTCTTCTGTGATTAGACTAAGAATTGCATAGTGGGCTTAGAAATCACCCCCAACTCTGAATGACTTTTCATTTCATACCAGATTCCTTCCCAACCAAGTTACATTTGAAATTGATGATTCATCTTGAAATTAGGCCCATGAAGTTATTGAGTTGGTCAAGCTGAAATCTTGTTACAAAATGCTATAAACTTACTGTTGAATGTAAAACCTTTCACTGTAAACAAAATATGGCATAATTTAAAAAAAGCTGAAAACAGTTGGAAAATTTTCTGAAAGAGAAACTGAATGAAAGAAACTTCTTAGTGAAAGCCTACTAAAACAGATACAAATAAGCGAGGAAACACAGTAGCAGAAATTCAACACCTACCATTATATCTTAACAGGTCGAGAAAGAAAACAAATTTAAAAATCACTACCACTCTTAAACTCTATAATATCTCCGCTTCTCCCAGTATTAGAGGGGAAGAAAGGGGAGTGATCAAAATCTGATACTCATTCTTATTACCACCCAAAATGATATTGTGGAAGACCCATCTTGAGTATGTGGGCAGGAAGTATATAAAGAGAGGTTGAAAACTCCTCTAGCATACATGTATAACTACCATTCAATGTGTCACTGCTGCTATCCATCACTATTCTTTAAAGCTAAGAGGATACTTCTAAAGAAAAGGCAGCTAGTTTAAATTGCTCTTGAGACTTTCTCTTCAACTCATGGATTAGATAGATGTGATTTTTATTTTCTAAATATTTGGAGATTTTTTGCCTACCTCTCTAATATTGACATCTAGTTTAACTTTGTCTCCGTCCAAAAGCATATTAATTTCTGTTTTTAAATTTATTAAGGTTTGTTTTATACTCCTGGATGCAGTTTACATAGATGTCTGCTCCGTTTGTACTTGAAAAGACTGTGTATTCTATTATTGTTAGATGGAATGCTCCAGAACTCTCAAAGAGATCCAAGTGATGGACAGTTGCTTGGGGGTTATCTATTTTTTTATTCATTTTCTGGCTACTTGTTCTGTCAATTTCTGAAAGAGGCATGTTAATGTCTCCAATCATAATTAAAAATCCATTTATTTTTCCTTTTGTTTTTATCCATTATTTCCCCATGTGTTTCGATACTTTTTTTTTAATGTTTATTTTTGAGAGAGAGAGAGGGAATGTGACAAGAGTGTGAGTGGAGGAATGGAAGAGAGAGAGGGAGACACATATCCAAAGCAGGCTCCAGGCTCTGAGCTGTCAGCACAAAGTCCAACATGGGGCTCAAATCCAGTAACGTGAGATCATGACCTGAGCCGAAGTCAGACACTCAACCAACTGAGCCACCCAGGCATCCTATTTGATACTGTCTTGACACATGGATACAAATTTAAGATTCTTTAGTCTTTTGGGTAAAATTTACCCATTTCATCATTTGTTTCCTATCTATCTCTGAAAAAGTTTCTTGTACTGAAATGTAATTTATATGAAATTAATATAGTTTCTTGAGATTTATTTTGGTTAATGATTTCATCTTTCTTCATCCTCTTACCATACATAACCTATCAGTATCTTATATTTGTAGTGGATTCTTATTGACAAATATAGTTGGGTCATTATTGTTTTATATAAGATTCTCTTTTGACTAGTGGGTTTAGATCATTGACATTCACAATGACTATTGATGTGACTGGATTATATTGTAGCATCTTGTTATCTGTTTTCTATTTTCTCCATTTGATCCTTCCTTGTAACTTTTTTCTCTTTTTCTGTCTTCTCTGGTTTTAATTTAGCAGTTTTTAATGAGCCCATTTAATCTAATTTATTGGTTATATTGTCTTAACACATTTTTTACTGGTTGCTCTGGGGTTCACAATATACATTTAAAAATAACCTGCAACAGTTGTAACATAATATTATATCACCTTGTGTGCAGTGTAAGAAATTTTTAATTGTGTAAAACCTATTCTCTCTTCCATCCCTTATGCCATTGTTTTCCTGAATTTTATGCTGTAAACACCTAATATATAATTCAGCCTGGTTTTTATCAGTTATGTTTTCAAAAACTACAAATAAGAAAAAAATACTGTATGTACTTTTTTTTTTTCCATTTTCAATATTCTGATGTTCTATTTTCTGAATGATCCTGTCCCTTTTTCCTAAAGACCATTCTCAAACATTTCTTTCACAGTAGGTCTAATAGCAATGGGTTCCCTTAGTTTTTGTTTCTTTGAAAGCATTTATTTCTCCTTAAATTCTGAATAATGTTTTCATTATAGAATTCTGCATTGACCACTTTTTTATTCAGCACATTAAAGATACCACTCTCCTGTCTTGTTTAAGGTTTTCTGATGAACAGATTGCTATAATTCTTAATCCTTCTCCTTCTATAAATAGTATATTGTTGTCATGGTTGCTGTTAATATTTTTTCTTTTCATTGGTTATCATTGGCTTTTAACAAGTTAAATATGATATGCATAGTTTTGCTGTCTCTTAGATTTGTGGTTTGCTCTCTAACTTTGGAAAATACTCAGCATTATTTTCTTCTATATTGTTATCTGTTTATTCTACTTTTAATATTCTGATTACCTATGTGTTGAATTCTGACATTGTCACAGTGAAAGTAATGGCTAGAAAGAGGGAGATTGATTGTCTCTGACCAAATGTTAACCAAAACATCTACCCATGATTAGGAGTAAATTACAATACAAACTGATATTTCAGGTAACAAATGAGTTAGCCTTGTCATTTTCTATCAACGAGAGCACATTTACTAAGAATTTCTCACCAGAAATATAATGGGAGTCCTGAAATACAGTTGCAGATGGATTTACATCATTGGAACTGCTATTTTGAACTCAAATTTTAGCCTCCTTAAATGTTAGCTTGAGTTCTAGGCTTATTTCCTACTATTTCAAATCATGGGCATCTCACATCTAGCTGAAGAAGAGATGAATTTATTTTCATCATTTTTTTAAGTTTAGAGAATAAGTGTTTTTCCATAAACTATCCCCTCAGCAGGCAATTTTTTTCTTTTTGTGATATTAATCAAGATTGACTAAAGTAAGTATTTGCTCACTGTAATGGAGAGTGGAAAAGCTAATATCTGAAAATAATAGCTTTCATAGTAAAAGATGAGCTCAGGCAAGAAAATATGTAGATAAAAGGTTTTTGAGTAGGTAAGTATTGACACTATCGAACACACTTTTCCCCAAAATCTCCTGCAATGGAAGAGATGGATAAAATCTACAGTGCTTAACCCATCAAGTCACAATTTCACTTTAAGGACAAGTGTCTTGGATTACATGGATGTCCAGTATTACCACCTGTGACGTCATCCTGGTTCATGCCATCAAGATTTCTCAATGACTGTAAAAGACTTGGAACTGTGTTCTCAAATTCTCACCTTAGGACCTATTGTCTCTTCTCCTTTCAAGGTAATTTACCCGTCTGCAGTTCAGGGTCTAGGATTTTATTTTATGTCTGTCCTTGATAAAATACAAGCTGAATTAGGGTAGGGATAGTTGGAATTATTTTTCATTATGTATTCTCATAATCACTGGAACCTAGTAAGTACTAATAAATGTTAAAAAAAATTAATGAATGTTTTACCAGAAAAACCATTTTGACAGAACTTCTTATCTTAGATATTGATACTATATATGGAAAAGATATGTGAGGGAAGCTATGCGAAAATGCTACCTGAGGATAAAAAGGAAACTAAATGCATATATCAGATAAATTGCTTTTGGAAATCAAATCTAAGAAATTCAGGTATTTTCATTCAAGTTTGTTGTACAATGGAAAAATCTAAAAATAAAATTAATTTTTAAAAAATTAAAATAAAAAGGGATCTTGACAAGCTAAGTAAACTAAGAACGAGAAAAACATCACTAGGAATGAAAATGAAAGGTGGAGTGAGAGATGTGAACATGATGGAGTAAAGACACTCCAAAAAAGCCACAAAAGTAGCCACAAATTGTCAGAATTCCAAAAATTAACCTGAGACTTCAGCCATGAGGTGGCATTTCATCAAGAAAAATGGAATGGCTGAATCTTAGCATCAACAACATGCTTTGTGGTATTTCATCTCTTCTAGTTTCATCCACCACTTGATGTCTAAAGAGTAGCTTTAGAAAGATAATAGGCCATACTCCTGGTATCAGAGGAAGCACAATAGCACTGCAGCTCTTTCCAAACTTTATTTCCAAAGAATAGTAATTACTTGACCTGAGTTGTGGTTCTCTGGAAGACTCTACTAAAATAGCTTATTTTATTTCACCTTATTTGAACTTGCTGAGTGCTAAAAGCTTCTCCCCAAGAGGTATTTGTCAAATGTTATAACACCCTGACTGCCTAGCGTGATTTAGAAGAGTTGGGCACACAAAAGATTAACCAAAATCTTGAAAAAAAAATTTTTAATGTTGATTTATTTTTGAGAGAGACAGAGACAGAATGCGAGCGGGTTAGGGGCAGAGAGAGAGGGAGACACAGAATCCAACGCAGGCTCCACGCTCTGAGCTGTCAGCACAGAGCCCAACGCAGGGCTTCAACTCACAAGTTGTGAGATCATGACCTGAGCCGAAGTCAGATGCTCAACCGACCGAGCCACCCAGGCACCCCAGATTAACCAAAATCTTAAAAGGGAAAGGTGAAGAATGAGATGGGTGTAGGGGCTTTAAAAAAAACCTGACATATTCCTAGGAAGCATCATGCATTCAAAGAGTTGTGTTCATGTTCAGGGAATTAAAAAAAAAAAAATGAGAAGGTCTTAATGATATATAGATCTTTGATATATCCTGAGGCTCTGCACAGCAGAAAATGAAGGTTAAGTCCGGGTTCAAAATACCTGGTTGTGTGTTGAAGATGTGTCCTAACAGTCACACAGAGCCCCTCAGCAAAGACTGGGAGATTTATTCCAAGAATTTTTAAAAATCCATAATTAGTTATTATCTGATCACTAACCAAACTAAAATAAATTTAAAGAAACAGAGTTTAAAATTTGTTTAGAAATGTCATTAACTAAATAACAAAAAAGTAGGCAGCAACAACAAACTCTGCGTAGGAGGAGCATCTGATTTCCAGAGTTGTACCTTACATTACTTGAAACACATATTTTTCATCAAAATATTATGATATATATGAAGAACCAAGCAAGTATTACCCATCCAAAAGAAAAAAAAATCAATAGGAACCATCCCCAAGGAAGCCTCAATTACTGTAAATTAGCTATTTTAAGTGTGTTCAAAGAGCTAAAGGAGATCATGTCTAAATAACTAGAGGAGCACATGAGAATGTTCTGTCAACAAACAGAATATCAATAAGGAGATAGAAATTATGAAAAAAAGGATCAAATATAAATCCTACAGTTGAAAACTACAGTAGCTGAAATAAAAATTCAGTAGAAAAGATCAACTGCAGACCTGTGCAAGCAGAAGAAAGAATCAGCAAACCTGACAAAAGATAAATTCAGAGTATCCAGTCTGAGGAATAAGCAAAGAATGAAAAAAGATAAATGGAACCTCAGAGACCTGTGGGAAACCATCAGATGCACCAACATCAAGTGGACAATTGAAAGAACTAAAGGCAGAAAGAGATATTTCAATAATATTTGGACATTTCAATACCCAATTTTCAATAATGTATAAAATAAATAGGCAGAAAATATAAAAAAAAATAGAAGACTTTAACATTATTAGTGAACTAGAACTAAAAGACATTCTACCCAACAAAAGAACACATTCTTCTCAAGTACTCAAAGAACATTTTCTAGGATAGACCATATGTTTCTTAGTAAAACAAGCCTCAAAAATTTTAAAGGATGGAAATCATATAAAGTATGTCCTCTGAACATATTAAAGGAATTAGAAATCAGTAACAGAAGGAAATTTAGGAAATTTAAAAATATGTGGTTCTTAAACAACAAATTAACCAAAGAGTCAAATAATGAACCGTAGTGGAATTACAAAATACTTGGTAATATCAGTACTTATTGCAGGCAATAAAATTAGTGCTCAGATGGACATTTACAGCTATAAATGTTTCCAATAAAAACGAACATCCCAAATCAGTAACCTAATCTCCTACTTTTATAATAATGGAGTAAAATTCAGTAATCCAATGCAAGAAAAAGAAGGAAGAAGTAAATATTAGACAACAACAAAAATAAAATATAGAGAAAATTGAACAAAACCAAAAACTGATTCTTTGCAAAGATACACCCAATTCCAACCAAGGAAAAAGAAAAGTTTCAATTGTTGAAATCAGGAATTAAAAATGTATCTTAACTACAGACTTTACAGAAATAGAAGTGGATTATAAGGGAATGTTTAAAAAAGGTATATGCCAAACAACCGATAGTGAGTACATTTCTATAAAGACATGAACAGATTGAATTAGTAATAAAAACAACTTTACAAACAATCATTCAGGACCAGATGACCTCACTGGTACATTCAACCAAATAATTAAAAGAGTAACACTAATACTTCTTAAATACCTATTTGTTAAAAAGAAGATATATAGGAACACTTCTTAACTCATTTTAGGAGGCCAATATTATCTTGGTAAAGTCAGACAAAGTCCTCACAAGAAAATATAGTATGCCAGTGTCCTCTATGAATATTGACACAGATATTCTCAGCAAAATATTAGAAAAGCAAATTTAAAGGATTATATATATGATGTATATATATACATACATATATATGTAATACAGTATTATATACTATAAACAAGTGGGAGTTATCTCACAAATGTGAGGATGGGTCAACATACAGAAATCAATGTAATATACCATATTTATAGAATAATGGGGGAAATGGAAAAATATTTACATATTTATCATAGTAGATGCAGAAAAATGTTTTTGATAGAGGATAGCTACAGTAAATCCACAATCAACACCATTCTTAATGCTGAGAAACTGAAAGCTGTTACTTAAGATCAGGAAAAAGACAAAAAAAGTCTGCCCTTGTCCATTTTATTCAACATGGTATTGGAAGTTCTAGACAAGGCGATAAGAGATAGTTTTACTTTTTACAATCAAGTCTGAGTATTTTTATTTCTTTTGCTTGCCTATTTGCAGCTGACATGATTTTATACATAAGAATTCTTGAAGAATCCAAAAAGATAATAAAAATGATAAGTTCAGTAAGGTTGCAAGACAAAAAAATTAATGCACAAAACTCAATTATATTTCTATATGCTAGCAATTCATAATTCATTCATAAAATTAAGAAAACAATTCCATTTATAATAGCATGAAAAATAAGATAATTAGGAATAAGTTAAACAGTCAGGTAAAAAATTTGTACATGTAAAACCACAGGAAATTAAAGACCTAAATAAATGGAAAGACTCCTCATGTTTATGGATAGGCAGTCTTAATATTGTGAAGATAGCAATACTTCCTATACATACTCAATATAATTCTTATCAAAACTCCAACTACTTTTTTTTTTACAGAAATATACAGGATGATCCTAATAATCACATAGATACATAAGAGACTGAGAATAGTACCCGCCCTCCCCCCCCCGCAAATCTAGAAAAAGTAGAAATCTATAGGACTTATGTATCCCAACTTCAAAACCTAGTAACACAGCTACAGTAATAAAATGTGTTACTAACATAAGGATAGACAAAACAATAGAATAGAGTTTGGATTCCAGACATTAAACCTCCCTTTTATACTCAGTCGATTTTCAACAAAGGTGTTAAGAAAATTTAATGGTGAAAAGAATCACCTTTTTAACAAACCATCTTTTTATCTAGTTGCTGGGACAACTGGATATTCATGTGTAAAGGAATGAATCTGAAACCCTACCTTCTACCACATATAAAAATTAACTCAAAATTGATCACATATGTACATTATTTTTAATTATGACAACAAAATTATAAAACTCTTAAAAGAAAACATAGTTATGAATCTTTGCAATATCATATTAGGGAGTTTTTGAGATAGGACACCAAAAATGAAGCAACCAAAGAAAAATTACAATACACTGGAACTCATCAAACATAAAACCTTTTGTGTATCAAACAGAATGGAAGAAAATATTTGCAAGTAATACATATGATAAAAGTCTAGTATCCAAAATCTATAGAGAACTCTCATAGCCCAACGTAACAAGATACATCAATTAAACATGGGAAAAGTATTTCAATAGATATTTCTCCAAAGAATATATACAAATGGCCAATAAGCACATGTAAAGGGACTCAGCATCATTGTCATTAGGAAATAAAAACCAAAGTAATACATAATGTGCTACCACTGCACACACAAAAACCAAAAAGGAAATGGTATAATAATGTAAAAACAAATATAAAACAGGAAGCATTGCCAAACATGTGGAGTAATTGGAACTCTCATGCATTGCTTGTGGAAATATGATTTCAGTCAAAACAGAAAGTGGTTTGGTAGTTCCACAAAAAGTTAGACTTGCTACATAACTTAATGTTTCACTCCTTGGTATATAGACATCAAATAACAATTAAAAATTGAAAACAGGTACTCAAATAGAAATTAATACATGAATGTTAGAACAATATTCATAAAAGCTAAAAGATTGAAGCAGCCTAAGGGTCCATCAACAGATAAAAAATATCTATTAATATGAATACATATGTATATATATTATATTATATAAATATATTTTATATGCATATAGATTATACTATAATCATACAATTATGTAATATATAATTATATTAATAGAACTTACAGTATATAAACATATATATATTTATATAAAATTCATTTTATAAATATATATGAATATTATTCACCCATAAAAAAAGAATAAACAATTGATACATACTACAACATCAATGGACCTTGGAATCATTATGCTGTGAAAGAAGATTAAGCAGATCCATATAGTCAGAAAGTATACTTTCCCCCTGGGTGCAAAGGGGAAGGGGGAGAGAAACTGATAACTGGAATGGGGTTTCTTTTTGGAATATTAAATATTCTAAAATTACTTGTGATGGTTGTACAACCTTGGCCATATACTAAAAACCACTCAAGTTTTCACTTTAAAGTGGTGGATTTTATGTATTTAAATTATATCACAATAAATATACACTTACATAATGCAAAATTGTGCAAAAATCTAGGAACATTATAATTGTCAAAATTCTTAGGATCGATGGTATGATGAAAACCCAATAATTGTGATCGCTACATGAACTCAGGAAATATCACTATCATAAGGCTTTAGCAGTGAGGTCAACAATAAATAAGTGAAAATCTATAGTAACAGTGTTGCATTTTTAATACAGAATATATCTAAATATAGAACTAAAGCTAAAGAGTTTTGTGAATTATGAATAACAGAATATAACAGATTGACTCATACAGGATAGGTGATATAAAAAATGTTGCATCTCGGGGCGCCTGGGTGGCGCAGTCGGTTAAGCGTCCGACTTCAGCCAGGTCACGATCTCGCGGTCCGTGAGTTCGAGCCCCGCGTCGGGCTCTGGGCTGATGGCTCAGAACCTGGAGCCTGTTTCCGATTCTGTGTCTCCCTCTCTCTCTGCCCCTCCCCCGTTCATGCTCTGTCTCTCTCTGTCCCAAAAATAAATAAACGTTGAAAAAAAAAAAAAAATGTTGCATCTACAAAAATACCAATTTCACACAGTTTACCACAAAGATGTTATAGAGACAAAGTAAAAATTATATTTTAAAAAGTGTAGAGAAAGAGGTGACAGAAAATGATAGCATGTCAATTTCTGTATTTTTTCCTAATGATGTGACAAATTATATAGTCAAACTGATAACTGCGGGAAAATTTTAATGTCTTATTTAAAATGATAAACATTGGGGCGCCTGGGTGGCGCAGTCGGTTAAGCGTCCGACTTCAACCAGGTCACGATCTCGTGGTCCGGGAGTTCGAGCCCCGCGTCAGGCTCTGGGCTGATGGCTCGGAGCCTGGAGCCTGTTTCCGATTCTGTGTCTCCCTCTCTCTCTGCCCCTCCCCCGTTCATGCTCTGTCTCTGTCTGTCCCATAAATAAATAAAAACGTTGAAAAAAAATTTAAAAAAAAATAAAATGATAAACATTAAAGATAAAGTAAGCTATGTTAACAGAAGAACAAAATATAATTAACAATAATTGAGAGATTGAAAATGGAAAATTGAGAGGAGGTAAGGAAATATTTTAACTGTAAGAATTTTCTAATCTTACATTCTTAAAAAATGTAGCTAAATATTTGACACCAGAAAGGGAATAGGAACCTAAATACAATGGAATTAACAAAAAAGAATAGAACCAAATTCATGTTAGACTTTATAATTATATTTGAATCATAAATTAGTGGCAAAAAATTGGACATTTCAACTGTTTTTATCATAACTATTCAGGATAAAACATGGTTCTCCTCTTCCTTGTGTATGTCAAAGATAAATAATTACAGATGATTTGTAAAAGAAGTCATAAATGCAACACACCATGTATGTTGTATATTATACATTCAGTATTTGGTATTATGTTTTTGGAAAGAAATATGACAATGTCAATCAAAATGTAAAATGTACATTATTTTATTTTATTTTAATTTTTTAAATGTTTATTTATTTATTATTGAGAAACAGAGAGACACAGAGCATGAGCAGGGGTGGGGTAGAGAGAGAGGGAGACACAGAATCTGAAGCAGGCTCCAGGCTCTGAGATGTCAGCACAGAACCCGACGCGGGGCTCGAACTCACAAACTGCCAGATCATGACCTGAGCCGAAGTCGGTTGCTCAACCAACTGAGCCACCCAGGCGCCCCTTAGATTCAATAATGTAACTTCTAGAAATTCATCCTGGATATTCACAGAAAAAATAGGAAAACACGGAAATGTATGCACAGAATTTTTTCATAATAGCCAAAGTTTGGAATTGACTTGAATGACCATCAGTAGCAAATTACTTTTTTTGAAAACTATGTAGGGTATATGTGAAGGAGATTTATTTACTAATTTCAGAATGTGAGCTACAAGGACAGGGATCTTCAGATTTTTACAGGAACAAGAGTGCTGGCAGATGCCCTTTCCCTTCCCCTCCCTCAGTATAGACAGCAGCAACCAGACCTAACATTCTATCTCTCTTGCTAGTACTACATGCCCCACCCTCACGTTGCCCCTCAGCCTCCCCTCATCCAACCCGCCAGCCTCAGCAGGCTCCCTCTGGAGTGGCTTCTACCCTACCACACCCTGCAAGCAGTCCCTGCAGGAACCTCCACCACCTTAAAGTGACTCCTGTCTGCGGAGGGGGGAAATAAGCCCACACACCAGTGCCCCGGCCGTTCCTGCAGCCAGGTCTTATAGCTGGCTACAGAAGGAGCAAGATTTGCCCTTCTGCTGCCTACAGCTGTGGCAGAAAGGCTTATTGTAGACACCTAGTCTGACTCCTGGCCTCTCTCACAAAGAGCCTGCAGTGGTCTTGGGCCTCTCAACACAGTAACCAAACCCAGTCCAGTCAGTGCATACACAGCAGGAAAACTGGGTCAGAGCAGCCAACTGAACTGAGGATAAACATGACTCAATCACAACAGTAGAGTACAGACAGCTCACCCAGGAGACACCCTGGATGCCTGGTGCTGGTGACCAGGGGCACTGGTAAAGAAAGAAGGCCCATCTATTTGCTGCCTAGAAGAGACTCTCTTCAGACCTAAGAATACACACAGATTGAAAGTGAAGGGGTGGACAAACATATTCTGTGAAAATGGAACCAATTAAAAAAAAAAGCCAGTGTAGCAATATTTAGGTGGATGAATGGATAAAGAAAATGTGGTATATATATATACAATGGAGTATTACTCGGCAATCAAAAAGAATGAAATCTTGCCATTTGCAACTACATGGATGGAACGGGAGGGTATTATGCTAAGTGAAATTACTCAGAGAAAGACAAAAATCATATAACTTCACTCATATGAGGACTTTAAGAGACAAAGCAGATGAACATAAGGGAAGGGGAACAAAAATAATATAAAAATAGGGAGGGAGACAAAACAGAAGAGACTCATGAATATGGAGAACAAACTGAGGGTTGTGGGGGGGCGGATGGACTAAATGGGTAAGGGGCATTAAGGAATCTACTCCTGAAATCATTGTTTCACTATATGCTAATTTGGATGTAAATTTAAAAAAAATAAAAAGTAAAATAAAAAATAAGATAAAATAAGCTTTAAAACGAAGGCTGGAGTGAGAGAAAAGAAGACCATTACATACTGATAAAGTGATGAATCCAACAAGAGAATGTGTTAATTGTAAATATCTATGCAGCCAACATTGGAGCACCTAAGTACATAAAGAAAATATTAACAACTATAAAGGGAAAAATTAGCAGTAACACATTAATAATAGGGACTTTAACTCCTCACTTATAACAACAGATAGATTATCCAGACAAAACAACCAGGAGACTGTGGTTTTGAATGACACATTATACCAGATGGATCTAACAGATATATATTGAACAGTCCATTCCCAAACAGCAGAATATATATTCTTTTCAAGTGCTCCAGGACAGATTACATGTTAGGCTACAAAATAAGTCTCAGTAAATTTAAGAAGACTGATACTGTGTCAAGCACCTCTCCCTACCACAAAGGTATAAAACTAAATTTCAATTACAATAAAAAATCTAGATAAAACCACAAATACATTGAGGCTAAACAACATGCTACTAAACAATGAATGGGTCAACCAAAATATCAAAGAGGAAAACAAGAAAGAAATACAAATGAAATGAAAGGAGAACAGTCCAAAGTATTTGGGATACAGTGAAAGCAGTTCTAGGAGGGAAGATTATGGCATTATAGGCCTTCCTTGAGAAATAAAAAAAAAATCTCAAACAACTTAATCTTACACCTAGAGGAGTTAGAAAAAGAGGAACAAACAAATATTAAAGCTAGTAGAAGTAAGGGAATAATAAAGATGTCAGCAGAGATAAATGGAAGAGACTTTTAAAAAAATCAGTGAAACCAGGAGCTGGTTCTTTGAAGGATAAAAAAAGTAATAAAAATTTTGGAAGGCTCATGAAGAAGACAGAGAATTCAAATAAAATCGGAAATGAAGGAAGAGAAATAAGAACTGATGCCACAGAATACACAGAGAATATTATGAAATTTATCTGCCAACAAATTAGACAATCTAGAAGAAATGGAAAAATTCCTTGAAATATACACTCTTCCAAAACTAAATCAGAAAGAAGTGGAAAATTTAAATAGACTGATTACTAGTAATGAAATTGAATCAGTAATTGAAACACTCCACTAAGCAAAGCCCAGGACCAAATGGCTTCACACTTGAATTTTACCAAACATTTAAAGAGTTAATGCCCCTTCTTTCTAAACTATTCCAAAAAACATAAGAGGAAAGAAAATTCCCAAATTTATTCTATAGGCCAGCATTACCGGGATATCAAAACCAAACAGCAAACTACCCAGAAAAACAGAACAAACTACTGGCCAATCTCTGATTGACATAGATGCAAAAATTCTCGATAAAATATTAGCAAACCAAATTCAACAATACATTAAAAAATCATTCATTATGATCAAGTGCGACTTGTTCCAGGGATGCATGGGTATTTTAATATTTGAAAATCAATCAATGTGATGCATCACATTATTAAGAAAGGGATAAACACTGTATGAATATCTTAATAGATGCAGAAAAAGCATTTGACAAAATATAACATTTGTTCATGATAAAAACTCTAAGGGGGTTTAGAGCAAACATAGCCCAATATACTAAATGCCATATATATATATGATGAGTAACCTCATACTCAATGGTGAAAAAGAATTTCCTCTTCCACTTTTATTCAACATAGTAGTGGAAGTCCTAGCTATAGTAATCAGACAAATGAAAGGCATCCAAACTGGTAAGAAAGAAGCAAAACTGTCACTATCTGCAGATGACATGATACTATATATAGAAAACCCTAAACTCTGCTCCCACCTAAAAAAAAAACAACATACTATCAAATAAATAAATTCAGTAAATTTTCAGGATTCAAACTTTATATAGAGATATCTGTTGCATTTCTACACACTAATAATGATATAGCAGAAAGGGAAAGTAAGAAAACAATCTCATTTATGATTGTATCAAAAATAAAATACCTAGAAATAAATTTAACGAAGGATGTGAAATACCCATACTCTGAAAATTATAAAACACTGATGAAGAAATTGAAGACAACACAAATAAATGAAAACATATACCATGCTCACAGATTGCAAGAATTAATATTAAAATGTTCATACTACCCAAAGCAATCTACAAATTCAATGCAATCCCTATCAAAATACCCATTACATTTTTTTAAAGTTAGAGCAAATTCTAAAATTTGTATGGAACCACAGAAGACCTCAAATAGCAAAGCAATCCTGAGAAAGAACAAAGCTGGAATTATCACAATTCCAGATTTTATGAAATACTACAAATCTAGAGTAATCGAATCATTATGGTACTGGTATAAAAATAAACACATAGATCACTAGAACAGGATAGACAGAAATATACCCACACTTATATGGTCAATTATTGTATGACAAAGGAGGCAAGAATATACAACGGGGAAGAGACAGTCTTTTTAACAGTGATGTTGGGGAAACTGGACCACTTTCTTACACCATATACAAAAATAAACTCAAATGGATTATTCTGACCTAAATGTGAGACCTGAAACTATTGAACCCCTTAAAGAAAAAATAGTAATCTTTTGGACATTGCCTTTAGCAACATGTTTATGAATATGCCTCCTCAGGCGATGGAAACAAAAGTGAAAATGAACTATCAGAACTACACCCAAAATGTTTGCACAGCAGAGGAAATCACCAACAGAACAAAAGACAACCCACTGAATGGGAGAAGATATTTGCAAATGATATATCCAATAAGGGGTTAATATCTAAAATATATAAAAAAAATTATACAAGTCAACACCAAAACAACAAACAATCCAATTAAAAATGGGCAGAGGATGGACACCTGGGTAACTCAGTTGGTTAAGTGTCCAGCTCTCGGTTTTTGCTCAGATCATGATCTCATGGTTTCATGAGTCGAAGCCCCACATCAGGCTCTTTGCTGGCAGCACAGAGCCTGCTTGGGATTCTCACTTTCCCTCTCTCTATGCCCACCCCCCAACTCATGCTATCTCTGTCTCTTTAAAAATAAATAAGCTTTAAAAAAAATGGGCAGAGGAACGGAATAGGTATTTTTCCAAAGAAGACAGACAGATGGCCAACAGATATATGAAAAGATGCTCAACACCACTAATTATCAGGGAAATACAAATCAAAACCACATGGAGATATTACCTCACACCAATCTGAATAGGTATTATAAAAATATATATAAGAAATAATAATTTGGGGGAAGATAAAAAGGGAACCCTTGTGTACTGTTGGTGGGAATGTAAATTGGTACATCCACTCTGGAAAACAATATAGAGGCTTCTCAAAAATTAAAAAAGGAATACCATTTGATCCATTCATTGCATTACTGCATATTTACCCAAGGAATGAATATATATATATATATATATATATATATATATATATATATATGTATATATATAACATATATTATATATATGTTATATATATACATATATATATATATATAACATATATACATTTTTTTATATGGAATATAAAAAAAACAACAACAAAACAACCAACAAATGAAACAAAAGCCAGAAGCAGATGCTTATATAAAGAAAGAAACCAGAAGGTTTGCCAGAGGGGAGATGGGAAGGGGGATGAGTGAAATAGATAAAGGGGATTAAAATGTACTTTTAGTTATAAAATAAGTCACAACAAAATAAGAGATGATAAGTACAACATAGAGAATATAGTCAATAATATTTAATAACATCGTATGGTGACAGATGGTTGCTACACTTATGGTGAACACCGAATAATGTATAGAAGTGTCAAATCAATACATTATATACCTGAAACTAATATAACATTTTATATCTATATTTAAATTTAAAAAAGATAAAGAGAAAATGCAACTAAGTTTCCCATTATATTATTATGAAAAATTATTTTATTATGAGTATAGTAACCTACATAAAACCTTGAATTATAACTTGATATTTGTCATTTCCAACTTAGAATAAAATATCGATTTTGTATTATCTGGGTAGAGCTAAGTTAAAGTTCATCATACACCATTGATTTCCACTAGTCAAAATGGCATAGAAAATGATCTCACTCTGGACATTATAATCACAGATTTTCCATGATATATTTGCTCTCAGAACAATATTCTAATTAAAAAACCAAAAAAGAAAACACTGAAAAATATACCAAATCAGTAATCAGACAATGTCATTAAACAAAACAAACCATTATTTATCATCAACATATTATAAAAATATAAATTGAACACCTAATGTTTTATTTGAACACTTAAGGTTTTTATAATAAGGAATGTAGAACATGCTAAAATATGTTCATTTCACAGTCATAAAATCATTGATGATCAAATTAATATTAAACCTTTGCTGGTATATATTCAAAATTCCTTAGTATTATACTTCCTAATTCTAAAACAGTATGATATTTTTAGAATGCTGTTTGGCATCATTAATGGCTAATTCAAATTTCATAATTCAAGGAACTTAAAAAAGAATAAAATTTGGTAAATCCTTTAAACCAGTACACGTTCAGATACATGTTTGTTCAGATGTTCTGTGGTTCTAAGAAATTTTATAAAAAAATTGTAATTCTTGGCCAACTAACAAATAAAAGCCAATACTTATGAGCTTCTTATCCATATTTACATATTTTACATAGAATAAATATATACACACTATAATGATTATTTGATAAAATTTGTAAAATATTATAAATCAATATATACTTATTTTTTAATGTCAAGGACCACTGATGCATCTTCACAGACTTCAGAAAAAGTTACTGGAAATTTGTGTATCAGAGTGCTGACACAATTATATGAAAAGCAACCTAAAATGAAAATCCATATAATATATGTAACTGAAGATATTACTTAAGGCAATGGGAAAATACCATAACATCACATGGAAAATTTTGTTAACAAATTTTCTTTAGGATACAATCCTTATAATATCTCTTATTTCTACATTTCAAAAGTAAGAATATTATCAACAGGCTTGGATACACCCATGCAGAATAAGGATAACTAAATTATCAATCTTTATTTGAATGCCTACAAAGTTACAAGCTTCTAATTAGGTGATCACAATGAAAGAGATAAAATGTCCAAGGAATATTTTGCCTAGTAAAGATGACAGGCAAGTAAATAATTTCAGTATGTCATGAACTCTATGGCAGATTAGAGTATAGGCTTTTATGGTAGTTCATGCAAGTGTACCTTTTATGAAGAAAGGAAATAATGACTGAAGCCATGTGGAGTGAGTTGTCCTCTAAATTGAACCTTAAAGTTGAATGGGAATTGGTCATGTGAAATTGGGGGTCAAGTTGATTCCCCCAGATGGACCAATAAACGAAATACCACAAAGGCAAAAAGAATGGCACATTCAGAAGGGTAAAGATGTGTGCACATCTAGGCGTGATGTCCAGGGAAGGAAAAGGTAAGAGAAAAGTCTCAAAAAGTAGATATGTTAAGATCTTAGGTGTCTCTCTGGTAGCCAGAACTTTAGAAATTGTCACTGTGTTACTTCTCTAAAACTCAAATTTTTCCAGTTATATGCCAGTTGTGTCATATAACCAGATTTTGTAGCCATATGGAATAAACTGAAAATAATTTCATACTAGAGTGCCAGCCTGCCATTAAAATATATGAAAATATGAGGCCAAGAGCCACATCCCACTGTCAAGACCTGGAGGCCACAACAGATAACTGACAGTTCTATTAAACCACCCAGAGCATTATCCCATCATCTAAGGAGCATCACTCTCTTATCTGTGCTTTATTACTCAAAAAGCTTCTGACATATTTTAGAGGTAGATTTCCAAATGCAGATATTTCACAAGGCTATCATTTTATCTACTGATAATAATGGCCTGAATGTAAACAAGGGTATTTCCAATGTATTTAACTGTGTCCATAGTAAATGTGAAACACTCCATTATTTTTAAAATATTAAAAACAATACTAAAATGCTGAAATAAAATGACTATATGTTTATTTGAGTAGTAGCATTTATAACTGACTTTGACATTTTGAATTTTGTCCTAGTTTTTCTATTTTATATAAGTAGGGAGAAGGGGAAGAGCCAAATGAACAATACTAAAATGCTGAAATAAAATGACTATATGTTTATTTGAGTAGTAGCATTTATAACTGACTTTGACATTTTGAATTTTGTCCTAGTTTTTCTATTTTATATAAGTAGGGAGAAGGGGAAGAGCCAAATGAACATTTACTTGAAATGATTAAGTAGTAAACTAACCAGCTACTGTTTCAAGATGTGATGTTCCATTTGGATATGCAGGAAGTATCAAAACCATGAACATTAAACAACAAATCATTCCTTAAAAGCCTGGTTGGGTACTGTAATCATCTATGGAGAGTATGAAAAGTACAGACTCTCAACAGAGTCTCCCAAGATAAGGATTGAAAAAACTGGGTAGAGACACAATCATTTATATTTCTACTGAGTGCTTGAGATGAGATTGAAACCACACGCATGCTCACGGTCATTTGAGAAACAGAGCTACAGGGATTACCTTTTCAGCTTAGATCTGAGCCAGGAAATAAGTTTTCTGTTTAATGTACACATTAAAACTTTTATTTAGATCAAATTACAGGCAAGGGCCGAGTGGGCTCAGAATTTAGAGATAACAGGAGATATGTAGCTCTCCAAATTGAACTAATTATACAATAACTATAGTTATAGGCAGTTTTCAAAACATTAGTGATGAATCTTATAAAGTGAAATTTGTGAAGGTAAAACAGAATGTTAATATGGACTCTCCCCATTACTGTTTTGCCTGAACCCCAAAGTCAAAGAATTTACAAAAGATTACAAATATCCCCTCATCCAGAAGAAAGGTAATTGACCCTTTACACTTTTTACAGATAAATTCTGCCCATGTTAGTGATCATCTATGTCCAGAGTATAAAATGATGGGATTGAACTTTGCAAGGGAAGATTTCGTCAGAAAGTACTGTCAGCAGAATATATTTTTTCCTCAAGATCAAGATGGAAAGGGAAAGGGAGAGGGAGAGGGAGAGAGGGAGAGAGGGAGAGAAGGAGAGGAGAAAAGGAGAAAGAGAGAGAGAAAGGTTTTCCTCATACCTCAAACGAAGAGAAAGGGGGTTATGAAATCATTCAAATAGTTAAGTTTTTCATACTGCCAGGAGATCTGGAAATATTATCCATGTGACAAAGGTTATAAAAAATCATTATTCTTAAATGTGGCAAAATAAGGCAAACATTCTGGGGCCAAGTCCTTTTGGTATACAATGATGACCAAAAAATACACAATAGTAGTCTAAAGTAATATACATACTTGATCTTACTTTGTATGATTGATTTATAGTTTTCAGACTAAGTAAAATTTCTTCTTGTAGACTTTCCTACTGTACTGACACAAAGAAATTCCATCTGGTGGAACAGATTGCTCTGAAGATTTATGGCCTGTTGAGCATTAACCAGTTTTATATCTAACCCAGCAATGCTATACTAATATTTCTTTGTTAAATTGACTATAAATAATTTAGCTTCTCTGATATCTGTTGAACCAATTATAATGACTTAATTTCCCCCTCATTAATTACTGGGTTAAATAAGATCGTATATTGGCTCATTTTATGTTTGCATTAAAGTTTTAAAAACTACTGTTTTTCAAGCATAATAGCGTGGCAGAATAAAAAGGGATAACTATATCACAATGATCTGTCCTCCTCACTAGGATTGTGGGGAGGGAAATAACCTCATCTGGGAATTGTTTCTCACAACTACTTCCTAAAGAATCAATGTGATTTCGTCATAGAGTTGTACATGGTGTTTCACCAAAGCCTTCATTAATAAATAATGGGTTATATAAAACATATGATGTATGTTTATTTTATATTAACTTGAGGGTAAAATTTTACTTTTGATAATTATATTTTCATAGTTTTGAGTGGTTGAGGAAGTATATCCTGTAAGCTCTTTAAGTGTAAACAAGTCTTTGTAGACTCCCGGAGTATTGCAAGCAAAACCCAGAACTTTACCCTTGTATCTGTTTCCCTGTCTCATTTACTCTAGATTTTTACTGACTTTGACTTTGTGTTTCTGTTTTTCTAGTTCGCTGGTGGCAGAGGTCTGTTTAGGTGAAAGATGACAGAGAATTAGGTAAGGACTGGAAAAACCAGTTCATTTTTTTCTCTCAGTGAAGCTATTAAAACATCTTGTTCCATGATAGCAAGAGAACAATCTTGTTTACCACTGTATCCCAAATGTCTGTCAAAGAGTTTTGCAAAGAGTAGGCATTCAATAAATACTTTTCTAGTAAGTAATATTTTTGCTTCCGTGAGTCTGTTTAGTTTAATCCTTGTTCTGCTTATTACATTAATAGTTAGTAATGTTTCTGCCCATTAATTGCACCCCCCTTTCTCTTCTGAGTTTAGCAAACTGTATTTTTAATGAAGAGAATTAACTCTCAAAATTCCATTCTATGTGACCATACTGAGGTCTTATATAGCCACTATATCCTATTTAATGGAAGGTGCTCATCTCCAAATGGCAAAATAGCTTTTGATAAATATTAACATCAAGAAAAATATAATTATAGATAGAATTCTACCAACAATAGATTCTGTTTTCTGACAGGTTCTTATCGAAGTGTGGATGTATTTATGTTTAATGTCGGGATTAGAAATATAGATGGACCAATTTGTTTCAGTACTGCTGGGATATATTGAGCTGCTAGAAAACTGGCAAGATCTCTAATAAATTAATGTTTCCATAATACTATAATGTTTTTATGAAAATTGATACGGGGTCAGAAAAGAAATGTTAGCAAAAATAACAAAATATAAAGTTTTAGGTATGGTAACTAATATATAATCTCTGGCTCTCTATTTTATATCCTGAAGCCCTGGTGTAGTATACTGTGTTTCTAATTTTTCTAAATTATAAATCTAAGTCTTCCCTAAATACTTACTCCTTGAAATTCTCACTCTCTAATATTAAGTTTTCTCAAAAACTGACAAGCTGTTCAGAGGTGTTTTCCATGATTGTACATGTCTATACTTCTGTTAAAATGTACTGCAAGGACTCAAATGGGAAAGAACATCTTAAACCATTTCCTCTTACCCAAATATATCTTCACTTAATATTTACTTAAGCCGCTTTTTTGATAAGGCAAGATCATGTTAACTAGAATGATGTGCCCCGAGAAGATTAAATGAACCAACTATTATAATAAAAACCACTATTGTTCACTGTACATATAGAATTCACACTATAATGAGGTAGAAGCAAAGTCATCCACACCTAAAAACATTCTAACACTTCAAAATCTGCATATCAAAAGTGAACTTTCTACTTTTTGCCTCAAAGCTTTTTTTTTTTTTTTGACTGTGCTCCAAAAGATGGCTTCAAAATTCATTCACATCCTGGGAGAGATTAATGAGTTCTTCTTACTTCTTATACATTTTGTTCTGAAATCCTCCCTGCAAACTATAATCAGACTTCTCTTTTTAAAACCCAAACTATTGTATCAATTTAGAATATGATTTTGCAGTGGGTTCTTTAGGGTATTTATATGAATAGGTCAAGTTGGCATTGGAAGTATTAATCTAAAACATCAAGAAACAGGTTGAAAGAGACAGATTAAGGAATTGTCAAAACAAATAATATGCACCTAACAACTTAAAAAAACAATTAAACGGCAGTTAAAACAACTAAACAGTAATAGAAAAATATTGACAAACTTTATGAGCAAATGTATTACAATTTATTTCAGTCAGAGCAGATATCCATTTTGTGATCATAGCCATTGATAAGTTTGGTGGAAGCTATGGTGACATGAGTATGCACCTTATATTGGACATAATAATTCCTGGATATCATTAATCAAGTTTAGATAAGCCAATCAAAATGTACTTTGGTTAATGTAACATAAACAATAAGACATATCAATGTAAGATAACACATTAAAAAAAAGAAGGATAAAAACCATATGATCATCTCAATAGGTGCAGAAAAAGCAGGTGAAAAAAATTTAACATCAATTTACGATAAAAACTGAAGGACTATATACAAAGGGAACTTCAACATATTATATAGACCATATATGATAAGCCCACAGCTAAAATCATGCTAAATAATGAAAATCTGAAAGTTTTTTCTCTAAGATAAGGAAGAAGACAAGGATGGTCATTCTCACCACTTTTATTCAACATAGTATTGGAAGTCTTAGCCATAGCAATTAAGTAAGAAAAATAAATAAAAAGCATTCAAATAAAAAAAGTCAAATTGTCATTATTTGCAGATGACACGATATTATATACAGTAAACCTTAAAGATTTCACCAATAATTGTTAGAACTAATAAGTTCGGTAAAGTTACAGGATACAAAATATACAAAAATGTGTTGCATTTCTGTACACTATCAGAAAAAAATTAAGGAAACAGTCCAATTTGCAATTGCATCGAAAAGAATTTAGAAATAAATTTAACTGGGGAGATGAAAGACCTGTACAATGAAAGCTGTAAGACATTGGTGAAAGAAATTGAAAAAAGACAAATAAAAAGATATCCCATGGTTATATATTGCAAAAATTACTACCACCCACATATTATATCCCATTAACATTACCATATTACTCAAAGTGATCTACAGATTCAATTCAACTCTGTCAATATTCCACTGGCATTTTTCACGGAAATAGAACAAGTGTAACACTTGTATGGAACCACAAAAGACCCTGAAGAATCAAAGAAATCTTGACCACCCCCCCCCATAAACAAACACAAAACACAAACAAAAAAAAACTAAAGCAAAAAACAAAACTGAATACATAATTGATTTCAAACTACATTACAAAGCTACAGTAATCAAAACATTATAGTACTGGCATTAAAAAGGGACACATATCAATGGAATAGAATAGACAGCCCAGAAATAAGCCTATGCATATATAGTCAATTAACTACAAAGGAGCCAAGAATATACCATGAAAAGATAGTCTCTTCAATAAGTGGTGCTAGGAAAACTGCACCACTATTTAACACCATATACAAAAACTAACTCAAGGTGGTTTGAAGTCTTGAACATAAAACCTGAAACTATAAAAGTTTTTTTTTTTTTTAATTTTTTAGGCTTATTTATTTAAGTGTGAGCGGAGGAGTGGCAGAGAGGGAGACAGAATCCCAAGCAGGCTCTGCCCTGCCAGCACAGAACTCAACATGGGGCTTGAACTCATGAAACTATGAAATCATGTCCTGAGCTGAAACCAAGAGCTGGATGCCCAACTGACTGAGCCACCCAGGTGCCCTGAAACTATACAACTTATGAAAGAAGACATAGGCTGTAAGGACCTGGATATCAGTCTCAGTGATGATTTTTCAGTTGTGAAATAAAAAGCAAAGGAAACAAAAGCAAAAATAAACAAGTGGGACTGCCTCAGACTGAAATCTTTCTGCAGAGTGAAGGAAAGCATCAACAAAATGAAAATGCATCCTATGAAGTAGGAGAAAATATCTGAAAATTGTATCCAAGAAGGTCTTAATATCCAAAAATACATAAAGAACTTATACATCAGTTGGGAAAAAATAAACTGATTAAAAAATGGGCAGAGGGACCGAGTAGACGTTTTTCCAAAGAGAACATACAAATAGATAACAGGTAGATGAAAAGACACTCAACATCACTAATTACCAAGAAAAGGAAATCAAAACCACAATGATCTCACACCTATTAGGATGGCTATTATCAAAAAGATGAGAAGTAACTAATGTTGACGAGGAGGTGGTGAAAAGGAAACCCTTGTGCGCTGTTGAGGGGAATGCAAATTGGTGTAGTCACTGTGGAATAAAGTATGGAGTTCCCATTAAAAATTAAAATAGAACTACTATATGATCCAGAAATTCCACTTCGGTGTATTTATCTGAAGGAAATGAAAGCACTAACTCAAAAAGATATATGCCCTGCCATAGTTATTACAGCATTATTTACAAAAGCCAAGACATGGAAACAACCTAAGTGTCCATCAATGGATGAATGGATAAAAAATGTGATATGTATTTATAGTGGACCTTACATATATATTTACACACACACACACACACACACACACACACACACACACATAACTGAATATTATGTAGCCATAAAAAACAATCTCTGATACTATAGATGGGTCATGATGACTTTATGCTAAGTGAAACAAGCGAGAGAAAACCAAACTGTAAGATCTCATTTATATATGCAATCTAAAACAAAATACCTCATAGAGAACAGATTGGTGGTGGCCAGAAGAAGGGATGGGGGTGGGCAGAATGGGTGAAAGGGGTCAAAAGATATAAACTTCCAACTGTAAATTAAAGTTTGTGGATGTAATGTACAGCATAGTGTCTATAGTTAATACTGTATTGTATATTTGAAAGTTGCTGTGAGAATAAAATTTGAAAGTTCTCATCACAAGAACTGTGTAGTAATGCATATTACTTCGAATTATTGT
This sequence comes from Puma concolor, assembly GCF_028749965.1. Lineage (NCBI taxonomy): Eukaryota > Metazoa > Chordata > Mammalia > Carnivora > Felidae > Puma > Puma concolor. The sequence continues at coordinate 79,315,941 of NC_141667.1, read as the reverse complement.
AGTGATTATTTCACAGTATATAAATATTAAAACGTTATTTTGTACACTTGAAACTAATGTTATATGTTAATTATACCACAGTAAAAGAAAAGGAATAGGGGCGTCTGGGCGTCTCAGTTGGTTTAGAGTCCACCTTTAGCTCAGATTATGATTTTATGGTTTGTGAGTTTGAGCCCCACCTCAGGCTCTGTGCTGATAGCTGGGAGCCTGCTTCAGATCTTCTGTCTCCCTCTTTCTCTCCTCCTCTCCTGCTTGCACATGCTCTCTCTCACCAAAATAAATAAAATTAAAGAAAAAATAATAATACATACACTGACTTGGACTCATCCATTTGAAATCATCGTTCTACAATTTTAAAGGAAGTTAATGAAAACCTAGGTTATATTTTATTTCAATTGTACAATTTTCTATATATTTAAATGTAAACCAGATGCTCCTTAACCTATATAGACTTATATTCCATATAGTAAAGAATTTAAAAGTGAATTACTGGGACCTTATGAAGATAAAAAGCTTCTGCACAGCAAAGGAAACAACCAACAAAACTAAAAGGCAACCAACGGAATGGGAAAAGATATTTGCAAATGACATATCGGACAAAGGGCTAGTATCCAAAATCTATAAAGAGCTCACCAAACTCCACACCCGAAAAGCAAATAACCCAGTGAAGAAATGGGCAGAAAACATGAATAGACACTTCTCTAAAGAAGACATCCGGATGGCCAACAGGCACATGAAAAGATGTTCAGCGTCGCTCCTTATCAGGGAAATACAAATCAAAACCACACTCAGGTATCACCTCACGCCAGTCAGAGTGGCCAAAATGAACAAATCAGGAGACTATAGATGCTGGCGAGGATGTGGAGAGACGGGAACCCTCTTGCACTGTTGGTGGGAATGCAAATTGGTGCAGCCACTCTGGAAAACAGTGTGGAGGTTCCTCAAAAAATTAAAAATAGACCTACCCTATGACCCAGCAATAGCACTGCTAGGAATTTATCCAAGGGACACAGGAGTACTGATGCATAGGGGCACTTGTACCCCAATGTTCATAGCAGCACTCTCAACAATAGCCAAATGATGGAAAGAGCCTAAATGTCCATCAACTGATGAATGGATAAAGAAATTGTGGTTTATATACACAATGGAGTACTACGTGGCAATGAGAAAAAATGAAATATGGCCTTTTGTAGCAACGTGGATGGAACTGGAGAGTGTGATGCTAAGTGAAATAAGCCATACAGAGAAAGACAGATACCATATGGTTTCACTCTTATGTGGATCCTGAGAAACTTAAGAGAAACCCATGGGGGAGGGGAACAAAAAAAAAAAAAAAGAGGTTAGAGTGGGAGAGAGCCAAAGCATAAGAGACTGCTGAGAACTGAGAACAAACTAAGGGTTGATGGGGGGTGGGAGGGAGGAGAGGGTGGGTGATGGGTACTGAGGAGGGCACCTTTTGGGATGAGCACTGGGTGTTGTATGGAAACCAATTTGACAATAAATTTCATATATAAATAAAAAAAAAAAAAAAAAAGAATTTAACTTAAATTCAACTGACCCAAAGTGACAGGCTCTACTCCCTCTTAATCATTAAACCCTAAAGCAAACATTGAATGACAATATTTAAAATTATTGTTGTTTTTAAATGGAAAGCCCTTTCCAAATTAGGTGATCATCCAAAAACAAACCTAGAGCGTATTACTCGATAAGATTTAAAGCCACTTTAAATGATCACTGGAGGAAAAAAGTGTGCATCAATTTTCAAGGTTCTAAAAGGTAAATTAATTCCTATCTTGGCATTTATTCTGAAGAATCCCTATGTCAAGAAAATTATTTTATCCTAAGTTTACATGTTATATCAGACCAAGAATGTTTATTTTTTAAGTTAAATTTTTATAGTAGAAATATTTCTTAGGTTTTCCTCATTCTATCGGTTTAATTAAGAACATTAAATAATTATGTTGTCACCTAAAATACTTAAATTTGAAAGGCTAACAACATGATTTACCCTATGTCCTCTTTTTAATAAGGGTCCTTATTTCTAAGCATCCATGCTTTGATTTTCAGCATTTTAATTTGCAAAAGTCACTACGGGAGGTTTGTGTACAGAGAGATGTGTCCTTTTATAATGTTGACATTATGTTTTAAATTTTTAATGTAGGTTTGCAGTAACTCAGTTTGAAAATTGGATGAAATCAACGCTCCCACAAACTAAATTTTTCATTAACTTAGTGGAAAGCCTAAGGATGTCTATAGTTGCCAATATACAGTTACATTTTCCTATTTATCTATTCAAACAGTTCCAGAAAAGGTGAGATTGAATTTTAACAGTGGTTGAGATGCTGTAGATATCTATCACTAGAAGGATAAAATAGTCTTTGCAATGATTTTACTGCAAGCCAAGAAGAGCAATCAGAAATATTATGACAGAAAGTGAGTGCTGTTAGACATAGGTCTTTTTTTTTTTAATGTTTATTTATTTATTTTGAGAGAGAGTGAGTGAGAGGAGGAGCAGAAAAAGAGGGAGAGAGAGAGAATCCTAAGCAGGCTCTGCGCTGTCAGTGCGGAGCCCGACCTGGGGCTTGATCTCACAAAATGCAAGATCATGACCTGAGCTGAAATCAAGACTCAGACACTCAACCAACTGAGCCATCCAGGTGCCCCAGATAATAGGTCTTAAATAGCCTTGGAGTCTTAGTTTTACTTAAGGAAATAAAAGGAAAAAGTGCAGATGCACAAAGAATGTTTTTCTTTAATGGGAAATTGTTTGGTTTTTTTTTTTTTGTTTTTTTTTTTTAGTTTTATTTTATATATCTACCCATAACATAGCTGGTCAAAATAATCACTCTTTAAACTCTTGTTTTCAAAATTCAATATTCTATTACTTTTAAACATAGGAATGTCTTAGAAAATTACATAAACGAAGGTAGACAGTAAGTACAATAGAAAAACAGCCACTTGTTTTTGGGTTTTTTGTTTTGTTTGGTTTTGTTTTCCCCAACATGGACCCCAGTAATACTTCTCCAATTAGCACAGGGTCTAATGTTGGGCAAGTGACACGTTTCTTATACCAGAAGGTTTATATACAAATGAAGCTCTTGGATTAGGAGATGTCCATGATCTTGTAAACTTTAAACCTCGCTACACAGTTTCCTATTTACTTTCTGCAGTGGTAAAAGTTAAAAGCCTCATAACCTTTCTATTTCTATGGTCAAAACTAATTGAAACAATCCATAAACACTTTCAAGTTGAAAACAACATCATTTATTGAAGTAGTGTAGTTCACTATTTGCAGTTTTTCTGATCTATCATAGATCTAATGTGACACTTGCCTAGGTGATATCAAAACTACATGTAGTGTTTTCTTACAAGTGACTCTGAGAGACTCCATTATACCACAATACACCAGACTCTTACTAGACTCAAATAAAGACTATTTCCTAAACAAGGAACACTGGGACTTATTTTAATACACTAAGTTCAGGCCTATTAGGAATTTATGCTTAATTAGCTCAACTTAGGTGAACCCCCACCCCCATCCCTCTTCCTACACTTAAAAATTCCTAATTGTACCACTTAGCAAACCATGCAATTACTTCCATCATGGGTTTCCTTCTCTTGGAATTAACAGACCTAGTTTCATGCGTATGTTTTGTTGTTGTTCTTTGTTTTGTTTTGTTCTTACCTTCAGTAATCTTCTTACACTTTAACAGTATAAAGGAGCCACTCAGATTTCTTCAGAAGTTTCACTCACAAGTACTGTGCTACTTGTCAACAGAAAGTGAAAACATTAGCTCTCATGGGTTCTTTTTTGCTCAGCTTAGTCTTCTGGTGGTCCCACACTGAGCGAGTCTTCTATAGAGAATTATAGTCTCCTGTGAGAGTTTAATTCATTAAGGCATTTTTCATTTTTTCCCTTAAAATGTCTGTTTTGCTTATTTTTCTTTTTGTCATTTTGGCAGGAGAAGAGAAACTAGTGCAGACTTTTTCAGAATTTGTGTTTTTCATCTGTAAAAGAAAATCTTTCTGTGTCTATTCTATGTGAAACATGGTACCGCCAAGTTTTAAACAAGTTTTTCATGCTTTTAAATAGAGTGTTAATATGGTTTTACAAATATAGAAAGGGAGAAATTCGTATATGATATTTCAAGTAAAATGAATCATTTAAATTAGAGTATTTTGATAATATAATTTTGCCCTGGTTTTACCAGAGTATAAAAAGGTAAGTGTCAGGGTGCCTGGGTGGCTCAGTCGGTTAAGCAGCCAACTTCTGCTCAGGTCATGAACTCTTGGTTCATGAGTGAGAGCCCCGCATTGGGCTCTGTGCTGACAGCTCACAGCCTGGAGCCTGCTTTGGATTCTGTGTCTCCCTCTCTTTCTGCCCCTCCCTCTCCCCTCTCTTTCTCTCTCAAAATAAATGAACATTAAAAAAAAGTAGGTGTAATCCAGGTTGTGCAATATTTACTGTCTTATAGAAAACATAAATAATCAAAACTTCCTATTCTCTATAACAAATTTACTAGGTTTAGGCTACTTTAATTTCATAGATGTTTAAGATTAACCTAAGGTTATATTAACAGCGAAAAATGTAAATTATGAATCCAAACAAATTGAATTATAATATCCAGTATCTTCACAAATTAGATTATTTCTGGTAGTTTCAGACATGGTAAAATTTACATGAAACTACAGAGTTTCCTTAATAGAATTACTTAGACCAAATGCCATATTCTGTAGGATGGTTTTTAAATCAGTGCTAAATGAATTGTTCTTTAGGGATACCTTAAATCTAATTTCTGAGATACCTATTTGGCTTTGAAAATCTGAGAGATCTTATTGATTGGATGGTTTTAATTAAGAAGAAATGCAATAAAATCAAATTCCTAAGATGGAGAGAATAAGCATTTAGATTTATGCAATCGCTGTTTATTATATTCTTTCTTATATCTTAAGTACTTTGTTCTTTTTTATTTTTAAATTTATCTTATTTTTTTGTTATAAGAACACTTATCCTGAGATCTACCTTTCTAACAATGTTTTGAGTGTATAATGTAGTAAGTACTGTTGACTATAGACACAATGTTTTATGGCTTATCTTTAGAATTTACTCATCTTGCATAAGTAAAATTTTATACCCAATGAAAAGCAGCTCCCAAACACCCCCTCCCCCAGGCCCTAGCAACCACCATTCTATGATCTATGATTCTATTTTAGGCATCTCATATAAATTTGAATCATAGTTTTCTGTGACTGGCTAATTTCACGTAGCATAATGTCCTCCAGGTTAATACATGTTGTTGCATATGACAGGATTTTCTCCTTTTTAAGGCTGATTAATATTCTGATTGTATGTATATATCCAAGATTCTTTAGCCATGCAGCTCTTGAAGAACCTTCAGGTTGTTGCCATATGTTGGATAGTATGGATAATGCAATGAACCTGAGAGTGCATAAATCTCTTTGAAATCGTGACTTCAGTTATTTTGGATATATATCCAAAATTGACATTTCTGGTTCATATGATCTGTTTTTATTTTATTTCTTAAAAGTTTTTCTTTTTTAATATTTATTTATTTTTGAGAGACAGAGTGTGAGCAGTAGAGGGGCAGAGAGAGACGGGGAGACACAGGACAAGAAGCAGGCTCCAGGCTCTGAGCTGTCAGCACAGAGCCCAACACAGGACTAGAACCCACAAACTGTGAGATCATGACCTGAGTGAAGTCAGACTCTTACCAAATGAGCCATCCAGGCACCCCAGTATGATCTGGTTTTAATCTTTTTAGGAAGCCCCATATTATTTTCCATAGTGCTAAACCATTTTACATTTCCACCAAGAGAGCATAAGGGTTGCCTTCTCTTCACATCTTTGCCAACTGTTCTGGTCTTTTTCATAATAGCCATCTTAACAGGTGTGAGGTGATATCTCATTATGGTTTTTATTTGCATTTCCCTCATGAAGAGTGATGTTGAGCACTTTTTCATATACTTGTTACCTGTTTGTATGTCCTCTTTGGAAAAATGTCTATTCAGTTCCTCTGCCCATTTCTAATCAGATTATTTGTGGGGTTTGTTTTGCTATTGAGTTGTGAGTTCTTAATATATTTTCAATATTGACACTTTATTAGATACCATTTGGATATATTTTCTCCCCTTCTATAGGTTGCCTTTTTTGTTGGCCATTTCCTTTGCTTTGCAGAAACTTTTCAGTATGATGTAGTCCCACTTGTTTATTTTTGCTTTTGTTGCCTTTGCTTTTGTTGTCAAACCCAAGATTAATCATTAATACTGACATTAAGGAGTTTCCTTCTAGGAGTTTTATGGTTTCAGGTTTCACATTCAAATCTTTAATCCACTTTGAGTGATTTTTGTGTATGGTATATAATAGTGGTCCAGTTTCATTCTTCTTCTTCTTCTTTTTTTTTTTTTTTTTTTACAGTTTATTTATTTATTTTGAGAGAGAGAGAGAGTGAGCAAACAGGGGAGTAGCAGAGAGAGAATCTCTGACATCACAGGGCTCAGGGCTCAATCTCATGAACTATGAGATCGAGAGTCACTTACCTGACTGAGCCACCTAGACATGCCTAGGTTCATTCTTTTGATGGGGCTGTCCACGTTTCCCAACACCATTTATTGAAGAGACTATTTTTCCTCATTGTGTATTCTTGGCTACTTTGTAGTAAATTAATTGACCAAATATTCCTAGGTTTATTTCTGGGCCTTCTATTATGTTACTTTGATCTATGTGTCTGCTTTTATCCCTATAACATACTGTTTTGTTCATTATAGCTTTGTAATGTAGCTTGAAGTCAGGAAGCATGATGCCTTCACTGTTTACCTTTCTCAAGATGGCTCTGATTATTCAGGATCTTTTGTGGTTCCATACAAATACTAGGATTATTTTTTGTATTTATGTGAAAAATGCTGTTGGAGTTGTTTTTTTTTTTTTTTTTTTTTTTTTTTTTTTTTAATCAGGATTGGATTGAATATGTATACTGATTTGGATAGTATTGACATTTTCACATTATGAATTCTTCTAATATATGAGCAGTATAACTGCTGATGCTTTAGGCTGAGGCCTCAAATAATTCACAAGCTGAATGACAGTATAGTTTTCTTATGTATATGTATAGTTTTAAGATAATTTCCAATGACTTGTTTTTGGATTCACTGATTGTTATCTATTCAATCAAGTCTGTGGTTGAAGCTTTCCACTGAATTTTTCAATACAGTTATTGTATTTTTCAGTTTCAGAATTTGGTTTATGTTTTTTCTTTGTTGATAGTCTTATTTTGTTCATGCATCAGTATCCTTGATTTTGTTTAGTTGTCCATCTGTGTTCTCTTGTAGTTCACTATTAAGAAGATTATTTTGCATTATTTTTTAGGCAATTCGTAAATATCCATTTCTTTAGAGTAGGTTACTGGGAATTTATTTTGTTCCTTAGGCTGTGTCATATTCCCTTTATTCTTCAAGTTCCTTGCTTTGCATTGGTGTCTGTGCATTTGAAGAGACAGCCATCTTCCTTGGACTTTATGGATTTTCTCTAACAGGGAAAAAGCTTGACCATTCAACATGACTAGAAATTTTTGGAAACTCTCAAACCTTTTCTATGCATGTATATACTGTACTCTTTCCCTCCCTTTGGAGAAGTCTCCTTAACTTACAAGCCATGGTAGCCACAGGAGGCAACCTGCCCATTTCCCCCGGTGCCAGGGACTGCAAGTCCACAACATTGGAAGCCCATTCCTCTCTTCTCCTGGGGAGGTCTCAGGGTTGTGTGACTATCCATAGTCTCTCAGAACTGTGCCACCTACCATAAGCTAACATTCTTTTCCCTTGTTCTTAGCTGCCCACAAACTGTGCTCCTATGACATAAGACAGAAACAAATACCTCAGGCCAAAGTGATCTCTCTCAGTACTGAGTGCTGGAAAAGATAACATACATGTACAAAAATAAATAAATCTTTGTGGTATTTCATACTGGTTTTCCTTCCACCACTGCAAATTTTAAAAAGTAAATTAATTAAAATAAAACAAAAAAAACCTTTTAGGTAGAATTCACTGACTCTAAATAGTTCTCTGTTTTTTTTCCTCAGTGTTACTATATCCATTTTTAATAGACTATTTTTAAAGTAGTTTTAGTTTCACAGTAATGCTGATAAAAAAAGTATACATAATTCCCACATACCACCTGCTCCAACACATGCATAGCCTCCTCCATTAACAACATCCCCCATCGGAGCCAGCACATTTATTATAATCAATGAACCTACATTGAAACATTGTCACTCAAAGTTTATAGTTTACCTTAGGGTTCACTCTTGGTGTTGTACATCTGTGGATTTGACAGATGTATACTAACATATATCCATCATTAGGGTATCATACAGAATGGTTTCACTGCCCTAAAAATTCTCTGTGTTCCACCTATTCATCTGTCCCTCCCTACAACCTGTGGTAACCATTGACCCTTTCACTATCTTCATTGTTTTGCCTTTTCTAAAACAACACACAGGTGAAATCATATAGTATGTAGCCTTTTCAGATTGGTTTATTTCATTTAATAATATACATCTAAAGTTTCTCCCTGTCTTTCATGATTTAGTAGCCTGTTCCTTATTAGCATTAAATAACATTCCATTGTCTGGATGTACCACAGTTTATTTCTCCATTCGCCTATTGAAGGAAATCTTGGTTGTTTTTACATTTTGGCTATTATAAACAAAGATTCTGTAAACATAAGTGTACAAGTTTTTGCATAGACTTAAGTTTTCAGCTCATGTGGGCAAATGCCAAGAAGCACCATTGCTAGATAGCAAAGTAAATGTTTACTTTTGTAAGAAATAGCTAAACTGTCTCCCAAAGTGGTTGTACAATTTTGTATTCCCACCAGCAATGAATGGGAGTTCCTGTTGCTCCACATCCTATTTGGTGTTGTCAGTGTTTTATCAGTTTTTGCTATGTGTGTAGAATTATTTCATGGTTTTAATTCACAATTCTCTATGTGCCTATGATGATGAGCATCTTTTCATATGCTTATTTCTCATAAGTAACATGTCTGTTCAGGTCTTTTGTTCATTTTTTAATTGGTTTATTAACTTTTTTATTGTTCATTTTAAAGCATTCTTTGTAAATTTGGATAATTGTCCTTTGTCAGAAATATTTTTGTAAATATTTTTTCCAAGCCTGTAGTTTGTCTTCTCATTCTCTTGACTTGTATCCAATTCTCACCTTTTTTAAAGCTGGGCATACTGGAGCCACATGTCAATCAGGGTTATATAAAAGACTTGGCTAATGTCTGTTCATTCTGGAATATTAATGTTAGTGTCAGATATGGTTCAATTCTAGTCCCATATCTCCTACTTACGAAATGTGTAACCTTCAGATTTACTATTAAAACCTTTTAACATTTATCTCATCAAATGATTTTTAATGAGAATGAAATAGCATATGTGTTATCAAAGCTTTGTCACAGAACGTAAAGAATAGAATCTATGCAGATACATAAACTAATAGTATGGTGTTAAAAGGATAGATGAGGAATTAATTAAACAGTGCAATCTTAGCTGGTGCTCACTCAGATCTCATAGAGACTGTAATACTGTTCAGGAACCATATGATCATTTAGGAGACAGTACAGCCATGTGGCCATGGTTCATTTATTGCTTCCTTAGCAATAGCTATACATGATTTGCTATTCTAGTGCTTCTTCTGCATTCTTTGTTTGTATTGTTCAGCTCTGGATCTTGCCACTGCCTTTACTCTATTTCTGCATGTTTTATGCAAAACTCTTCAAGACAGGACTGATTAGTTTGGTTGGAAGAACACATATACCAGCATTATTATTAAACTCCTGACTCACTGTATGGTTTGATGGCTTTGGGCCAGATATATTTTCCATGCCCAGTCAGCTGTTGCAAGAATAACTGAGCCCTATGCTCCTGAAGAAAACACTCTTAACTTTCTAAAAATTCACTATATACATATATAAATATATACATATATATATATTTATATATATATTTAGTATATATACTATATATACACAATGTGGAGTTGTAGGCATGGTTCAACTAATAGTGTCATGAAAAATACCAAAAAAAAAAACCTGTGTCATTGTCTTTTGTATACAAAACTAAAATGCTAATATCTATCAATCTATTTCTTTGCTTATTTTGTGAAATTTGAGGTTTTCTTATCCAGTAAACTGTTACCAGTTGTAAAAAAATATCTACAAAAATATATCTGACAAAGGACAAAAATATATCTGACAAAGGACAGTTATCCAAATTTACAAAGAATGCTTTAAAATGAACAATAAAAAAGTTAATAAACCATGTTACCATGGTTGCCAGAGATCGATCTATCTATATCCATATATATATATTTATATTTATATTTATATTTATATTTATATTTATTTATATTTTTCAAATATATAAAATGTATATACAAAATTTAATATTTTGTACCACTATACCTCTATCCTCTCCCCTCCCCTCCCCTCCCATCCCAAACCATCCCATCCCAAACCATCCCATCCCATCCCATCCCATCCCATCCCATCCCATCCCATCCCATCCCATCCCGAGAGAGGGAGGAGGGGAGAGGGGCAGAGGGAAAGAGAATTCACCTGAGTTGAATCATGACCTGAGCTGAAATCTAGAGTCAACTGTTCAACTGAGCCACCCAGGTGCCTCACTATACCTCTTAATCACTGAATTTCAACCATGCTGATTTTATATCTGAAATTAGAAAACATGTCTCTTCCACAGGGGCTTTGTCTCTTTTTTTTCTGGGAGCATTCTTTCTAGATATTTTAAAGTTGATTTCATCTAGTAATTTCAGATTCAGCTTAAACATACTTCCTAAAGCATTAGACTTTCCCTGGCCAACCATCTACCGTCACTCCCTATTCAATTACCAGGTTTTATTTTCTCTACGTTATATATCCATCTAAAATTGCTTTACTTTTCTATTTGTTATTGTACTGGAATATATGCACCATTAAGGCCTGGATTATGTCTGCTTTGTCACCCTGAATCACTAGCATCACACATTGGCTAGGACAGAGTAGATGCTTACTGGATGATATGAATATACTAATGGTTTATTAGCAGAGATTTAGAACAATATTCCCCTCAATCAGGTAAGGTATATCAAACACCTTGACACTACCCTGTATAAAAAGTGGTGTTGACAAATGCTCCCCAAAATTTAATATATGCAAATGCCTTTTTTTTTTTTTAATTTCCTAAGACAGGACTTATATATATTCCATCAATGTGTGGAAGCTTCATTTGCTGTTTGGTTTTCCAAGCATTTTTAATGCTCTCAAGACCCTGAAATTCTGCTAGTGTTGGAGTGGGAGTACCTCACAAACCATTGCAGTGATGCTATAATCTCCCCAAAGCCTAGATTCTATGCTCCAGGCAACAAAAAAACACAATAGTGTGGGGGTGCCTGGATGGCTCGGTTCGTTGAATGTCCAACTCTTGATTTCATCTCAGGTCATGATCCCAGGGCTATGCCATCAAGCCCTGTGTTGGGTTCTCTGCTGAACATGGAGCCTGCTTGGGATTCTCTCTCTCCCTTCCTCTCTGCCCCTCCCCTGCTCATTCTTTCTAAAAAGTTAAACACACACACACAGAGACACATATACACACACATACACAATAATTTGCTTTAATTTTCTGAAGTCTGGAGAGATCAGTTTCCTTTTAAAGTTCCCATAGCTTGCCACATGGTAACAGTTTACTGGGTAAGAAAACCTCAAATTTCACAAAATAAGCAAAGAAATAGATTGATAGATATTAGCATTTTAGTTTTGTATACAAAAGACAATGACACAGGTTTTTTAGTATTTTTCATGACACTATTAGTTGAACCATGCCTACAACTCCACATTGTGTATATATAGTATATATACTAAATAAAGTAAAAAACAGAATGAGGGGAAGCACAGAAAGAAATGAAAGAAATGAAGTTAAAACTTTGTATATTTTTCTTAGAGATTTTTAACATTAAGTATTAAATTGCAAAAACATAAAACATATTTTTTTTCTTTTTAGTTTTCTCTGCTAACCAGCAGAACCAAAATGTGAGATCACTTTACCTGTTCCTGTGATTCTTAATGTAGACTATTTTATAAGAGTAATTTGCACAGGAAGATTCCTGAAAATATTTTTTCACACAGCCAAGATCAAGTCTTACTGGCAAAGTAATGGAGGTACATTTCTGTATTAACAGGTTTTGTTGCCAGAGATCTTGTTTGTTTTTATTTTATTACTATGTATATATATATATATATATATATATATATATATATATATATATATGTATACACACACACACATATAGTAATATAGATATTACTATGTGTATGTATGTGTGTATATATATGTATGTGTATATGTGTGTGTGTGTGTGTGTGTGTATATATATATATATATATATATATATATATATATAGTGTGTGTGTGTGTGAGAGAGAGAGAGAGAGAGAGAGAGAGAGAGAGGGAGGACATGCATGAGGAGGGGAGAGGCAGAGAGAGAGGGAGAGAGAATCTCAAGCAAGCTTCATGCCCAGTGTGGAGCTTGATCCAGGACTCAAACTCATGACTGTGAGATCATGAAATGAGCTGAAATCAAGAGTTGAAAACTTACCTAACTGAACCACCCTGGTACCCCAAAGATCTTGTTTCTAATGCAGGCATCAAAGAAAAGAATATGAACAAAGCAAATACCTTGTATAGAATTGTAGCAAAAAATGGTCCCTCAAAATCTGAAGACAATAGAAATGAATGCAAACAAAATGTGTAAACTTATTTGTAATGAATTTTTATCTGATATAAAGCCATAATTCAAGAAGATAGAAGGTAATAGCCTGTACATTGCAATATCTATTGAAACAGTATTGACATGAATTTCAGGTCCTGGTAGAAATTACAGAAGAAATTTTAATATTATGCCCTTGGAATTAAATTTAAAATTGACTCTTTGCTACACTGAAATCAATTTTTATTATTTCTGTAATGGTATCATTTTGGAATTATAAACAGGGAATTTAATAAGAATAAAAGGGATTAGTTTACATATGTATATAGTTGTATCTTTTATTGGTTTATATATAACTTGAAGGAAATTGGAAAAATATTTTAGAACAATATCAATTGGGAGTACAAATAGCAAAATCCATTCTGGGTAGATCAGTAAAATATGTTAGATTGTTCACAGATTCTTAGGGAGATCCAGAAAGTTGTAACTATGCCCAAATACACCCATTAACACAAATGACACCTGCATCTGGGTACCAGCATTTCTGTCACTATAGTCCATGAAGAATCAGGTCTTCATTACCACACTGATTGACACCAAACCCAAATCTTGTTCACTTGTATCTGACTGATGAAACCTGGGTCATAAACCTGCACCTTAGATATAGAGAAGTCTGCCATTATATAATCGGCCTTTTGTAATGGAAAATCAAGACATCAAATACAAGGAGTTATTACAACATTCCCAATGTTATGAAAGCACAAATAACAAATATATACTATAAAATCATGCCAGAGTTTATTAACAAAACTGCTTCTTACAACAGATAATTTAGATGTAGATATGATGACTTGAGTTCAAGGAAAGATTTCTGAAACTGAGTTCAGCTTTCTGGCCAAATGTGACATGTAGAGTTGTCCTCATTATCAGGATTAGAACTGAGTTATTACTTTCTTAAGTCCTGATACACTAATTCCCTGGAGTAATTCTAATTTCCCTAAAGAGGCCTCACAACTTAAGCTTTTCACTTCAAACCCGTTAGAATGACTAGAATAAAAAATCAGATAATAAGTATTGGCAAGGATGTGAAGAAATGTAAATCTAATATAGTGCACATAGGAAAGTAAAATCATGAAGACACTTTGAATGATGGTCTGGCAATTTCTCAAATAGTTAAACACAGAGTTAATATCCAAGAAATTCTAAGTTATGTATTCAAGAGAACTGAAATATATGTCTACACAAAACTTGCACAGGAATGTTTATAGCAGTATCATTTGAAATAGGCAAAAAGTGGAAATGTCCCCAAACTAATAAATGGATAAACAAAATATAGTATATCCAAACAATGGAATATTATTTGGTCATAACAGTGCTACATGCTACAACATGGATGATCTTTGAAAACATTATGGTAGGCAAAAAAAATAAAAAAAAAAAAGTTACACAAGAGCACATATTTATTTATTTATTTATTTATTTATTTATTTATTTTTAATTTTTTTTAAACATTTATTTATTTTTGACACAGAGAGAGAGCATGAATAGGGGAGGGTCAGAGAAAGAGGGAGACACAGAATCTGAAATAGGCTCCAGGCTCTAAGCTGTCAGCAAGAGCCCGATGCAGGGCTCGAACCCACGGACCGCGAGATCATGACCTGAGCCGAAGTCGGAGGCTTAACCGACTGAGCCACCCAGGCGCCCCAAGAGCACATATTTATAATTCCATTTATATGTAATGTCCAAAACTAGGAAAATCTATAGAGGATCTAATATATAACATGGTGACTATAGTTGATAACACTGTATTGTATAATTGAAATTTTCTAAGACAGAACATAAATATTTTCACAAAAACAAAGATAATAAATGTATGTATGAGTGTGTATGTGCATATACATATATATATATATATATATCATATATATATATAGAGAGAGAGAGAGAGAAAGAGAGAGAGGGAGAGAATATATATGTGTGTATAAACAGGGGAGAAAAGGAAGGAGAGAAAGAGACAGCAACAAACAAATAATTATTTGGAGTTTTAGACCTAACATTACTTTTTCCTAAAAACCATCAATCAATGACCAATGAAATACTTGCGTTCATTTGACTAATTTCAAAATTCAAATGTATATGACATAATTTTTTCACTGTTACTATCATATCCATAAGGATGCCTAGCATATAATAAGCACTTAAAATATATGTATTAAATGAATAAAGAAATGAATAAGGTAAAAAGAATAAATTTAGGCAACATCAACAAATTGATAAAGAAAGATTACTAAACATTTTTAAAATGTTATGACCTTAAAATGACTGAATAAACTAAGATAACAATCAAAATACTGGCATAGACAAACTTATCAGCTTTAAATCCTGAAGGCAGAGAATGGTCGAAATTTAAGAAATTTGATACCAGATGATCATTACATAAAGGAAAATATTGTTAAATAAAGAATTAAATCTGTAGATTTAAAAAGGCACACTGCAGAACAAGAAAAAAATGGTGTAGAAAAATAGTGAGTTATATAGATCATATTATTCAGCAAAGATTTCCCTTCACTGCTCCCTATATCAAAGAACCACTTTCTGCCCCATTGATGTATGGCCAAGTAATGGCTTTGGGAATATGAATAGATGTATGGTGGCCTTGTTTACAGTCTAGGCCTAAAGTG
The DNA here is from genome assembly GCF_028749965.1 of Puma concolor. Classification (NCBI taxonomy): domain Eukaryota; kingdom Metazoa; phylum Chordata; class Mammalia; order Carnivora; family Felidae; genus Puma; species Puma concolor. Next base: position 79,300,483 of record NC_141667.1, on the reverse strand, counting down.
ATTTTGAGAGATTCTGCAGGTCCTATATAAGCATATGATTATTGCCTTAGGAATCTATGATCCAATATCCAGGGCCCCATTTGCCCGGATCCCAAAATGAGATACACAGAATAAATCCTCCCCAACCGACCAGCAATCAACAGCCTGAGGCAGAGTTGCCAAAGCCAAACTCAGGTATATGAATGATGCTTATCCTTATATGCCACTGTTTCGTGCAGGTGGTTATATACTGTTACTGTGGCAAGAACTAACTAATATTAGATATTGCACTTTTGCTTTTAAATTAAAGGAAAACAAAAAGATTCATGAGAAAACAGGCATAAAAAGTAAATTCCTTTAAAAAAATCCCTTGTACGAGAATAAGTACAACTGTACCAAAAAGAATAAAATACCTAGGAATAAACTGAAACAAAGAGGTAAAAGAGCCACATTCTCAAAACTATAAAACATCTATGAAAGAAACTGAAGGTGACACAAACAAATGGAAAGATATCCCACACCACATAGCCAAAGCACTCCTGAAAAAGAACAGAGCTGGAAATACCACAATTCCAGATTTCATGATATAGTACAAAGCTATAGTAAACAAAACAGTATGGTTCTGGCACAAAAATAGACACAGATAAATGGATCAGAGCAGAGAACTCAAAAATAAACTCTCACGTATAAAGTCAATTCATCTGTAACAAAGGAGGCAAGAATTGGGGAAATGACGATCTCTTCAATAAATGGTGCTAGGAAACTTGGCCAATTCCATGAAAAAGAATGAAACTAGACCACTTTTTTACACCATACACAAAAATAAACTCAAAATGGATAAAAGACTTAAATGTGAGACGTGAAATCATAAAAACCTAGAAGAGAACACAGGCAGTAATTTCTCTGACATCAGCCATAGCAACATTTTTCTAGATATGTCCCCTCAGGCAAGAGAAACAAAAGCAAAAATAAACACTCAACTACACCAAAATAAAAACCTTTTGCAAAGTGAAGGAAACCATCAACAAAATGAAAAGACAACCAACTAAATGGGATATTTGTAAATGATATATCCAATAAGGGGTTAATATCTAAAATATATATATAAAAAAAAAACTTACACAACACTGAAAACAAACAAATGGACAGAGGACATGAATAGACATTTTTCCAAAGAAGATATACAGATGCTTCGCAGACTCTTAAAAAGATGCTCAACATCACTCATCATCAGGGAAATGCATTTCAAAACCTGTCAGAATGGCTAGTATCAAAAGGCCACAAATTACAAGGGTGAGAAAGGATATGGAGAAAATGGAACCCTTATGCACTGTTGGAGGGAATGTACACTGGTGAAACTACTATGCAAAACAGTATGGAGTTTTCTCAAAAAATTAAAAACATAAACACCATATGATTCCGTAATTCCACTACCCTGTATTTACCACCCCCCACACCAAAAATAAAACCACCAATGTGAAAAGATGTATGCACTCATAGGTTTACTGCAGCATTATTTACAATAGCCAAGGTATGGAAACAACCCAGGTGGACATCAATAGATGAATAATCAAGGAAGACAGAGTGCCACAGGGAATAGGAACAACCAGTAGAAGCTGGAGAAGTCCAGGAAATGGTTTCTTCCCTGGAGCCTCCACAAAAAAATGCAGCCCTGCTGACATCTTAGTTTTAGTCCAATGAGGCTAATTTTGGTCATCTCACCTCCAGAACTGGAAGCTAATAAATCTTTGTTAAGTCACACACACACAAAGAAGAGCAATTTGGGTGGTCTCCTCCACATAAATAGCAAATATCATATGACAATGGAGCAATGTTTGCAAATTTTTCAAAACAATTTTAACCCCAATATTATAATCAAATCATTTGTAAGCTTATTAAAACAACAGTGATGTAATAAAGATGAAACTATTCAAAAACTATTCAAAAAACATGAGAAAATCTTGGCGAAAGTGCTTGACTGGATTTCGGCCAACAATAAAATCAACCCAACTAAGATAATTAGGAGTGGAAAGCTGTGGTAAACAAAACAGACAACTGATAATGAGCAATTGGAACGATTTTCACATAACTTAGGTCCGAACAGGTAAGTATTATAGAAAGAAACTATATCTTAAATACCATAACTCTTGAAAAATAAAATGAATATAATTCTCCAATAGGAAGTAGAAAAGCAGAAGAAAGAGAAATTACAGCAATAAATACAATGTGTACTTTTCTGTCATTGTCCACAATCATGTTATGTTTATTTTCACTGTTTTCTGACCCAAGATAAAATGTTGGTGAATATTCCATGTGCACCAAAAAAGGAAACATTTTCCACTGTTGGGTGAGGTACTCTATAGATGTCAGTTATATCCATCTGGTTTATGATGCTGTCAGTTTTATATTATTTCTCTAGCATTTCTGTCAATTACTACAAGAAGAGTATTGGAAGTCTCAATGAAAACATTGGATTTGTCTCCTCTTTCTATTAAATCCTTATTTGCTTCATGTATTTTAAAGCCCTTTTGTTAGGTACATGTACATTTTAGATTATAATGTCTTTTTAGTGAATTGACTTTTTTATTATGTAATATCCCTTTTATTGTTGAAAATTGTCTTTGATCTGTAGTCTGTCATTTGATACAATTTTACTTCTGCCTGAAGAACATTGTATAGCAATTTAAAAAAAAAAAGTTTTCTTGCAAAGGATTCTCTTAGTTTTCTTTAATCTGGGAATATATTCACCTTCCTTCTTAAAAAATATTTTCATTGGATATGGATTTCTGGGTTGACAGTTTATTTCAGCTCTTTAAACATGTTGTGCTACATTTTCCTGGCCGCTATAGTCTTTCAAGAGAACTATACTGTCATTTGCTTTGCTGTTAACTTTAAAATTTTCCATTAGCTCCTTTCAGCATTTTTGCTTTGTCTCTAATTTTTAGCAGTTTGATTATGGTAGGTCTTAGTATCAATTTCTTTGTATATTATTGAAGGAGGTCATGAGAGGACATGACTGCCATTTGACCCCAGAGCTGGACCTGGGCAATCAGAGGATCCTCACCCCCCACTCCTGACTTTGGAATGTATGTTCTGCCCACCATTTCCATAATAGGAGCCCATTTTAAGTATGCAAACTTGAGAGAGTAATGTGTTCCTGAGACCATCTAGACTATGTACATGACCTGAGCCCTCTTAAGGCCTTCCTATGAACTTTTAAGATCCTCGTGGGCAGATCTTTTTGTCTTGACCAAAATTATGTTCTGTATGTAATGTAGCCTTGTATGTAATTTTCATTCCTTATGAAACCTATCACCTATCACTCTGGAGTGGTCCGCCCCTTCCTTCCAACTCTCTGCCCTTCTCATGTATGGGAGCTGGTTTTGGATTTGACCTGGGAACTCAGGTTGCCAGTTGTGTATACTGTTTAGGGTTCATTTAATTTTTTGAATCTATGTATTTATGTATTTTGCCAAATTTGGGGTTTTTCTAGGCTTTTTAAAAATTTTTGACATTTTTAAAAAATTTTAGTTTCTTATTGAATTTTTTTCTCATTTTCTATCATGGGTAGTCTCTTAAAGGAATCTTACATACTATTTATATTTTTCAATCTTTTCTCTTTTGGTCATTGGATACTTTATTTAGGTTTATCTTTAAGTTCCCAACTCTTACCTTTGTCATCTTTAAGTTCCCAACTCTTACCTTTGTCATCTCCATCCTGTTATTGAACCCAAAACACTAAAGGGGTTTTCTTTTTTAAAATTTCCATTTGAATTATAAATAATGTTTCCCTTCTTTATATCACTTATTACATTGCTGAGAATTTCTATCTTTCCATTCATTTGACAGGTGTTTGTCCTTATTTACTGGAATATTTTTACAAAGTGTTGCTTTCAAGTTTTTCTCAAATAAATGTAACATCTGTGGTCTCCAATTTGATTCTGTTGGTAATCTTTTTCCATGTGAATTATTTTTCTGACTCTTTTTATGCCAGGCAATTTTGGATCATCTGATTTTCATTTTGAATAGTACATTATGAGACTGTGTCTTGTTTAAACCCTATAGAGTATGTTGGTATTTTTGTTATTTTGACAGAAAATCAACCTACTTGGTTAAGGCTTTAAGTTCTGTGGGTCATGGCTTTAAGTGTTGTTTTCAAATCTTTGCAGGGTTATTCAGCGCTGTCTCATTGTGCCCTACCCACTGTCTAATCTGGGATCTTGGCAGTGGTCTATCTCATGGTTCAGTTTCCAATGTCTGTGCATGTTGTTTAGATCACATTCACATATGCACGTCTTAGAGGTGAGTTCAGGAGTTCATATACAACCCTAAGGGGTTGCTTTCTAAGTCTGTCTGTCTCCATAATCCCCTCCCCCTACTTGTGGTACCCTGGTGCTTCTTTTTGTTTTTTTGTTTGTTTTTTGTTTTTGTTTTTGTTTTTGTTTTTTTTTTTTTTTTTGTTACATTTTGGCCAGAAATCTGCACCTTTATTTTCCTGGATCTGCTATGAACTCTTCATATCTGTGCTAGTGATTCAAGAGACAAGATGGAGAAGGAAAAACCACAATAGTGACAGAGATTTGTTTTATCCTAGTGGGACCAGGTCCTCTAATTGGAATAAGTTTCCCTACCTTAGATTTTCAGATACTCCAGCTGCCCTTTCACTGCTGTTGCTACTTCTACATCATAATCTTGTTTGGGTGCTGACACATAGGTGAACAGAGAAAAAGTAAACTTTTGAGGATTCCTCGCACTCACTGTGAATGACAGGAGACCCTTTTTCTTCAAACCGAAACTAGAGGGCTTATCTTTGACCACACTTGCTCAGACTCCATGCTCACTTTTAGGTTTCAAGCTGCACTAAGTGCAAATCAGGCTAAAGTGCCAAACAACACTCTCTAGTCATATTTTGAATTTCCATTTTATTCCTCGATATACCTGCTACTGTTTACTTTTCAGAGCCCTCCAATTAGCTGTTCCATGCATTCTGTCCAGGTTTTATAGCTGTTTACAGTAGGAGAGATGGTGAAGTGTGTTTACTCCACATTATGTGGAACCAGAACTCTTCACCTCATCCATAATATTTTTATTCTAACAAAAAGTATAATCATTAGTCCTAAAAGGAAGAGGTCACTGAACTTGGATTTTCAGAATAACACATTTTCAGGGCTCTCTAAAACTTGATGTGTTAAATCGTTATTCATTTTTTTAGTCTATTTTTTTCACTGTAAGCATATGAAAAATTAGTCATAGTTCAAGATTTTTCAACTAACCAGTCTCTGTATACCTTAGAACTTCCTTTCTTCAGCAGAAAAATGAATGAGCCAGAGAAAAATATTCTACTATATTTCTTTCAATCCAAATAATTTTATTTAAAATTCAATTTAAGTAAACCTATAATCCCCATATTTTAGTCTTTATTACTGCTCCATGGCATATTAAGCTTGGATCTTTTTTTCTTGATAAAAATATATCCAGTTCCATATTAAAATTATCTTATTCACTTAATGTGCTGAGACCAAATGACTCTGATTCATGAGAACATTTTGTGTACATGTCTCTTCCTAACTCCACATTCACTGATGATATCTTAGTAGTTTGGATTCAGCCACAGTAGAAATATTTGATTAACACAAATTATCAAATGGTATAAGTTGGATCTTCTCCCCACCCCATAACTAGTTATTAAACATTTACCAAAAAAACTCTGCTTATACTTCTCAAGAATAGAAATTTGTACTTCATAGAAAAACTATTTTATAGAATATTTCAAAGATTTCAAAGGTTATCAAAAGGTAGATTAGAACATAGTTCTATCATATATTAGATATATTAGTTCTTCTCGCAATACAATCTACTGTCACAGAATTTGGCTGTTATTGTTGAAACAATGCCTAGTATTTTCTGACACCCTGTAAGATTTTGATTACAAATAAATTAAAATTGTACAAATAAATTGTACCTTACAAAGCCAAAACCATGGCTGTTTTCTCAAAGACTCTATTCATTAGTCTAGGAGTAAGGCTTGCAAATATTGCCTATAGACCCTATAGATAGAGCTTATATGGTATATCCAACTATAAATTTAACTGAATTGTAGAAATTATTTGCACATCTGTAGCAAATTTCTTTCCAACTAACATTTGAGAAGAGCTTGTGAACATAGTTTATTAGAATCACTTTGAGGGAAAGTAATCTTTTGCTTTTAAGAATCCCTCTTCTAGTTACAGTTACCAAGACATGTTTCCCCTTGCTGTGGTTAGAAGTTAAATGGAGGAGGGGTGCCTGGGTGGCTCAGTCAGTTAAGCATCTGACTTCGGCTCAGGTCATGATCTCCTGCTCTGTGAGTTCGAGCCCCGCGTCGGGCTCTGTGCTGACAGCTCAGAGCCTGGAGCCTGCTTCAGATTCTGTGTCTCCCTCTCTCTCTGGCCCTCCCCTGTTCATGCTCTGTCTCTGTCTCAAAAATAAATAAACGTTAAAAAAAATTAAAAAAAAAGAAGTTAAATGGAGGAAGGCAAGAGGGTGGTGCATAATAGTCTTGTATTGAGAAGCAGGGAGTGATGAATAGCTCTCATCCAACACACATTTGCCCTGGTGATTTTATCATTGTACTACAATTAAGTTATGGTCCTCATGTTGAAGAGTCAAAAACCAAATTTCATCAAACAAGTATGGACCTTCTACCTGGGGAATGTTTCACATAAGTGAACCTGAAGATTGGCATATGAAAACAGAATACTAACCATATTTTACCAAAGTACCTGAACCCAGCTACACAAATAGGCAGAGCTACATGGAATGCCAAATCATAATCAGAAAATTATTAATTTTAATCAAATGCATTTACAATGGCATCAGTTCTGGGAGTCTAATCTGTTCATCTCTGCAACAGGATTTACGTATTCAATGAAGCTATAATTACTGCTATCAGTGGATGAGATAACCTGGGCTGGCTCCACTAAGCTTATTCTGGAATCCATCATCCAAAATCTATTGGCTAAGGCTGTTACTAGGACTCATCTGATCTGACATCTTTATCTGATATTCATATTGAAGCATTCTCTTCTTTATATTAATGGGTTTTTTTTTAAATCACATTTTATATTTATTCAGAGTAAAATGAAAGTATCCCCACATACACTTACACATGTTTAAATTCTTAGGGAGAAGTAACAAGCCAATTTATAATGAGAGGTTTTCTAATTTTTTTTAATTAATGATGTCAAAATAAGTTTGTAAGCAGAACACTGCTGATTATGTGACTCGTATAAAGAAAATACTGTATTATGCTTATTTATATTTCTCTCACCCCTACCTCTAAAAGCATTTGATGCAGTTAATAGGTAGAAATAGAGCAAAATAGAATATTCACCAAAATAAAACAATCATCTTTGGTAATGTAATAGTTGTGATTGTATGGACTCATTTTTGCTGCTGAACATAGAAAGGTAATGAGATTAAAATTTTATTTATTTTTTCTAAGTTTTTATTTAAATGAGATTAATTTTTAAAAAAATACATCAAAGCTCAAAAGACAATACTCAAGGGGTGCCTGGGTGGCTCAGTCGGTTGAGCGTCCAACTTCGGCTCGGGCCATGATCTCACAGTTCGTGAGTTCGAGCCCCACATCGGGCTCTGTGCTGACAGCTCAGAGCCTGGAGCCTGCTTCGAATTCTGTGTTTCCCTCTCTCTGCTCTTCCCCTACTCATCCTCTGTCTCTCTCTCCTTCAAAAATAACTAAAACATTAAAAAAGTTAAAAAAAAAAAAAAAAACAACAAAGGACAATACCCAAGTGCCAGAAATAAATTCTACCAAATAAACACTGCTCACTAGTTGAGGAAATGATAAAGAAAGCTTGATGCCTGGCTGGTACTGAAAAGGAAAGAATGTTATTTGGTAGTAAAGGACTTACTCTTCTTAGTAAAGATAACATGATTAATCACTTAATATATATTATTGACCACAGGCTGAAAGGACCTCTTATAAAAACCCAGATCTTATTCCTTTTCAGATTACAGGTGGTTAACATGGAGAGAAATTGCTTGAATTTTTATAAAACTTTACTGAAAAACATAAGAAATAGCTTAAAAATATTTGTGAAAGACATTTTTCTACACTTTACTCTCACTAGTATACTCCCTGATTTCCAAATACACATTGGGCAACAATTCAATTCTTTTGCATTAAGGACTATAGGCAACCCAAGTGAAGATGAAGGAATTCTCATTGCTCTGTCTCTAATGTCAACTAAGACAACTTCACATTTAAGGTCCTTCCCTTGATATATTCTATTTTCAAATATCAATTTCTGCGAGCAAAACCCAAATTAAACTACCTTAACCAAGAAATGTGAATATATTACTTCATACAACTGGGAACTAAGAGATTTGTGGTTACAGCAAGCTTCAATCATGAATGGACCTATTTACTTAAATTAATCTCAGGCCTTTGATTCTTTCCTCTTTCTTGACTCTAGTAGTCTTTGTTTAGTTTGATTCTTCAAGGATGATCTCACTACTTGTTGAGTGATCTGACCACTAACTTACACCTCAGTAGTCTCAGAGTCTAACATCCTTCTTAGGAATCTATCTTTCCTGACAGCTCAGACACATCATGTATAGGAAGATTTTCTCAGCGTGGGCTTCACCTTAATTTATGAAATAATCAATTGACAAGATGATGAGGTTCTTTTGTTGCTCTGACCTGTGACACAGGCCTAGCCTCTCTGTTCAAGATATGAATTTGCTTCATCTAAGCTGTGTTCCCCTCAGGCAGAGAGGTATGGAAACAGATAAATCATCTGATATTCACTAGAGGTTCCTTTCCAAAGGTATTTTCCATTTGCCCCATTAGATCCATTCCCTACTCTCTATAAGAAGCAAACCAGGACAGAATAAATCAATGAGCACCCTTTTCTCTGTTTTGTTTTGTTTTGTTTTGTTTTTCCCAAGCACCAGGCTCCTTAGTACTGGATCTGAGGAAGGAAGAAAATGATGCTGATTATTTTGCCAGATCCTCCATGTGGAGTCACTTCAGGCTAACTGCATCAGTCACCTCAAGGTCACAGCTTTTCTCATGGTACACTTTTCTCCATTAGTCACCCTTTTCAACTTTACTCACATCTGATGGCGTTATTTGCTTCCTCTTGAAAACCCTATTGACAGAATATGTTTGTTTCACTGGTCTTCATTGGTTTTATGTTTTACTGCTTCTTAATTAATTAATCTTTATTATCCCCCCCTTTTATTCTGATCAATTTTATCATTAATTTGTTGGCAGAGTAGTGGAATGCTTGCTTTCTGTATTTTTTTTAATCTTTCTATGTATCTGGATTTGTTTTTCTAATCTCACAATTACTTGGACTACCAGTACCCTTAAGGTAATGTTTTCTTGAAAGATAGCAGCAATGATTCTTCAAATTCTTGACTTTTTCTAATCATAGTTCTGTTGTATTATCTACATAAGTAGATAAGAATGAAATACCTTTGCAAAACTGTGTCAAAATTAAAATATTTAAATAGCACAAACCACTGACCTCAAATATAATTCCCTATGTGTACATAATATTACAACTTAAGAACTATTCCATAATCAAATCAAAGTCTGATACATAAGATCAAACTCAAGGAACTCCATGAGGAATAAGTAAGTGTCATTACGTTCCAAGTCCTAATAAGTCTTGCTCTCATGGCTTCTACTTCTGATTTATAGCTCCCTTTTTAGCCCACATGCATGAGCTCATGAGGAACTCCCTATAATCAGTAGACTAAAGGAAAACAAAGTTGAACTTTTCCCCACCTACAGATAGAAAATAGCAACAAAATAGAAAGAAATCTTTAAACACTAGTGCTGAAGGAGAATCTCAGTAGACAAAAGTTCAAAAAAGATGGCCATAATCATCTACAATGATCCATAAGCCACTACCCACTTGCTGGTTGGATGCCATGGAGTAGGAAAAAACACAATTCATAAATTAGTGATAAGAGTTTCGGGGAGGAGATAAGCAAAAGGACATCTTAGTATAGGCAGAAATCATAACCACAACAGAGAAAGCTCTAAATATCCAGATAGAAAAGATGAATGTTTGATAGCCTCTCTTCCCAGAAACCTCTTCGGTTTCTCAGTGGCCTCTTGAATAAAGTGGCCATGGTGACAGGAAGTTAGTTGTAGACTTTAAAATGTAGTACTTCCTTTATCCAAGAGTTAACTTATCTAGAGCTCACTCACCAGTAGTTGTGATTAGCTATAAGCTCCTAACATGACACCATTTCCCTGGGACAAACCTGTCACTTGATACCAGGTCTATTAACTTCCATAGGAGGTTGATTATCTTGTATACTTTCATGTTAGAAATAACAGCGTCTGCATTCCCTAGAACAAATATTAATTCTGGGTAGAGACCTGCTTTTCCTGACTCATCTAATGCTCTATTCATGATCATATAACATCATTTACTCTAAGCCCCATCATACACAACAACCTTAAAGATATTAAAGAGTTGATGGATATTTGAAGAAGAGAATCAGCAGGATAAACACTTAGCATGACTGGGCAGTGTCCTCTTGGATGTGTTATATGCTCTGTACTAGTGACCAGTAGGATAATGTTCTTTATCTCAGCGATTGTTCATATCACAAACTTAATTTCCCATCAGCAGAAGTTTTGTATCCCATCTTCACAACATTGGGCTATGATGATCTGGAGTCATGGTTACTAAAGAGGAAGGATATTTGAACTAAGGGGCTCAAGATTGATTCCATTTAACCAGAAGCTACACATTTTATTTTCCTTCTGTCACTCGAACATTAGGTAAAGAGAAGAGATTTACTCTATTAGCTGAGTTGATTTGTCTTAATTGGAGTTCTATTATTCAATGGAGGCAGAGAGAAATAGGCCTGGAATCTAGGAGATTCTCTTACTACATCTGTGTTTTCTGGTTAAAAAAAAAGTAATGAAAAATGGAACTACTTCACACAGGGAACACTACTTAGGACACATGATCTTTTGGCAATTAATTTGAGGATGCACCAGGCAAAGAATTATGATTGGCTATTGTGCTAGTTGAAGAGGAGGGAATGTGGACAGCAGTGAAAAGGGAAGTTTTAATTGCCAACTAGGACAATGCAACTTTTTGCAAAGGGAAGGACTGTACTGATTATGCATATTTTTTTCTTTGTATTTATGTACATGTAACTTTGTAAAAAATAACAAATCCATTTTTTCATCTTTCTCCCTGTGGTTCTCATATTATCTAATGTACATGGTATCACTAGAGATTGAATTTATATTTTACTTTTTAAGTTTCAAGATACCAAAGAGGGATAGTGAATGAGCTGGAAAAGAAATGAAAATTATCCAGAGATTAATAAATAAAATGGCATATGGGATTTTCTATTTCCCTTTGTTGGAAGAAGATGATTATGCCTTTGACTATACACGGATAGTTCTGACAAGTTATGCAAAACATAATACTGTTACTTTTGGTCAGGTGTTAAATATGCATAAAATGGGTGTGGATAGATGGTAATTTCACAAATATGTGCATAATACAGGACCATCTGGGGTCACTTAGGCACCATTTTCACCTGTGAAATAGAAACTACATTTCCCAGAATCCTCTTCACTATATGATTATTGGATAAGATTTCCCTACGAGAGGGAAGGCTGGGTGAAGGGGAAGCAATTATTCCCAGGCAAAGATGAAGTTCACCATAGCCCTCTGACAAGTTCTTGAAAACCACCCTCTTCTCTGGAACAGACTGAACATTTTGTGGGAGCCTCTCAAAAGTCCTCAGGGAATGTAGCAGCTTGTGGGAAGACACCTGAGGAACTCTGGTTTAGTTCCTCAGGTAAGAAAAACCTCAATGTCAACTTTTTGTGAATTTCTGTGGCATAACCCTGAAAAACTGGTGGAAAAATTCCCTAAATTTCACTCCTCAAGCAACTGCAAAGTCAGGTAAAGGCCTCATTCTATAGTCCATGTAGAGTGGCTTGTGTTTTCCTGGCTGAATACAGACTGAAATGGGAGTGTAGTTCCTGGAGGACTGCAAATGGAATATATGTTTTCTGCATCTATTTAGTGTTTAATACAGAAAAATTGTTCAATCAACTGTAGGTCCGGATTGAATCTGTTCTTAACCTCACATGGAGAAAAAGCTCAAAAAAAGTAAATGGTAGGGAATTTTAGGAAGAGATAAAACTGTTGCTTCCATGCAATCACCTTCCTATACTGATAATCAGTCAACAATCCTCTCTTGAGAATTCAAAGGTCCTGAATTATTTAGACAGGCCATTGTAGCACTGACTGTTCCCTTACTTTTACCACATAGAATTTCCACTGATAGCTTAGATCCCCTGGCATTTCTGTAGGTCAGTTGCCTCAATAATGAAAATGCAAAAAACAAAACAAAACAAAAACACCAAGGAAAAGACTACAACAAAATTTTTTCACCAGTAAAATAAAATAAAGTATGAAAGGGTTGTAATTAACCCTGCGCATTACTATATATTGTACTCCAGTTGTGTTTTTTAAGAGATAGGTCCTAGAAATCTTGTCTTTAAGTACCTCTAATATTCTTTCAATACATTTAAAAGTCAATCTTTGCTAATCTCTTTCGTGAAATGTACATTCTTTGACAGATTTAAAATTACATAGTCATAGAAGGTTTTCTCCAAGCTATACTACAGAATTCACAGTTTGACAGTCACATGCATGCACAGAATACGTTTGATGGCCTGGATCCTAAATCATGTCTGCTTATGTGTTTTTTTCTTTTATTTTTTTCTCCTAAAATGACTATGAGTAAATGGCAACACTCAAGCCAGGAAAATTGAGATTTGGGTTGAGGGTAGGTAATCTAACGTAACAGAAGTTGCGAACAGAGTCTAAATTTTATAATTTAATATCAGAAATACCAACTGGAAAGCAGTCAATAAGAAATTATAGAATTTGACTGACCACATTTTGAGAATGATTCATTCAATTCACTTAATGTTTTCCATAACTAACCACTTACTTGCAAGAACTACCAGGACATACTTTTTACTGACAGTAATCCTTGCTATTGATTACAAAAGTCTGTTTCAGCTAAACTAAATTGACATTTATATCGCTAACCTAGCATGTATGAAATTTTAAGGAGTCTATTGCTCTGCCCTGAGGGGCAGCAGCATCACATAACATAAAAGGCTTTGATCTGGCTTCTAAGGTAGAAGGAAAGAAAATGTATATACAAGTAGCAGTTCTTTTTTTCATACAGCAATTTAGCTGCACAGTGGACTACACTGTTTTTATTGTGCACAGAAAGGCATATTTTGATGAATGGATTTATAAATACATATCATCTGGTTGGATTCAGCTGTTAATAAGCGTAATGAAAAAAGGGAAGTATCAAATCAAGCATGATTAAACTTGGGAAACAAGCCTTTTATAATTCTTAACGTTTTCTTTAGAGTGTAGATAAGAATAAAACTTCCCTGGATTCACAACACATTCAAGATACCTGTGACTAATGATAATAAAGGCAGAAACTAGTATGATTCAGTATTATTGTCTCACTAATATTACTATTCAGGTTATTAAATTTGGATGGCCCATTTCTTCTTCTATACTGTACTTATTATATTCCTATCCTATTAGAAAATAAATTCAGTTTCCTATCTAATATTGCTGCAAAGCTATTTTAGTGTATTGTAAAGAATCTATGATCCTGCTCTTTTGATAGATTCTATTGTTTCTTTTTCATTAATATTGATTAATGAAATGGTATTGTCCTCCCCTTTACTCTAAGTCCACTTACTTTCAGGGATTTGATCATTTAGCTATTGCTTCAATCCTAGTCTTAAACAGGTTTCTATTTAAATTATTTTCTCTATTTATATTTGGTCTGATTTTTAGAACTCATTCTATTAAGGTTCCAATATCCATTTCAATATTGTTAAAGTTATTTTATTTTTGTGGACTATTATGAAAACAACTGCCTTTGAACAATTTTCTATGTTTCAGGTTGCAATAATGCTATTAGTACATATTATTTAAATTAATAATCTAGGGAATATCTGCTAATATCTACACTACTGAATAAACTGAAAATATTATATTTTTTCATAAATGTTTAATATTTTCTCATCTATTTATAAATCTTTTCAAATAATTGGGTTTGAAATGTCATAAACATTATATGGTTATATTATGAATATTCTTTATAATATTCATTTAGTATGGTGCCTGGATGGCTCAGTCTGGAGAGCACGTGACGCTTAATTTTGAGGCTGTGAGTTCGAGCCCCGTGTGGGTAGAGACTAGTTAAATATATAAATAATTAAAAAAACAAAACAAAACCATGTGCATTTAGTTATCTTTAACTGGAGGCACTCTCACAACAATTTGAAATGTATGGAGTAAGATTAACAAACCTATTTTTCTTTGTACACTAAAACAATCTTTGCAATATATCCTGAAAATTCTGCTTCATCAGAAAAATATATTTTTAAAATATCACCAGATTTGAAGAACAGGAGAGTGGTGAATATTTATTGTCTTTTAAATAATGTATAAGTAGGCTAGCAGGAAGTGAGTGACATTGGAGTTTGTGAAAGGTAAGAAAATACAATGAGAATGCAAGGCCTGTATAAAATAAACATATTTTGCATGATACAAGGAAGTAATGATATTTCTCAAGGAGATCAAAAGATAAATCATGAGGTTGTTAATAAACTCATAATTTTCACCAATTAAAATCACAGCAAGTTTTATAACTATTTATACTATTAAGGTCTTTTAAATACAGAACTCTAAAGAGGAAAAAGTCCCCACTCATATAATCAATCAGTATTGATGAGTTTGAAAATATAAATGGGTATGTTTAAAATTCAAATGTATAAAATGAAAAGGAAAATTCCATACTCCCTCCCACATTTCCCTATTCTTATAGGTGTACCTACTGTCACATGTTTTTTGCTTTCCACAATCAGAAACAGACAGCTAGATAAATAAGTAAATGCATGTAAGTTCCTATCTTTTGATAGCAACAAATAGATTTTTTATACAACTTTTTTCTTTTAGTATATATACATTGTACTATAAACCTTCCATCTATTGCCTTTTGCCATAGTATATTTTGGGTATATTTTCAAATCAGCATAGTAAAGACATAACTTGTTTTTGTATATAAATATAAATGTGCACACACACACACACACACACACACACACACACACACACACACACACCCCAGAATGTATTTAAATAATTTCTGCTTATTAAACTTCAGTTATACTTACTTTGCTATTATATGCAGTTTTCCAAACGTATCCTATTGTATATAAGCATATTTTTTAAGTATAACGCTATGACATATTTCTACATCTAGAATCTATTGTTTATAATTTATTTTGTATAGCTGTCAATTTTGACCCTAAAGGTGCTGAGTTGCCATGAATCTACTCCCTAACTTATTATCTCTTTTTATTTTTCCTCTGTCTCTCGTTTTCTCTCAATTACCAGGTATCTCATAGCTTAAAAACTGCTATCTCATTTGTATTTTTTTTTATTTATGGGTGATGCTTTATGTCTTTCTGTGTATATACTAATATTTCTAATTGCTGCTATTTTACTCTCAATTGCTGACTTATATCCTTTCATAATTGGCCTATTTTCTAAATCTTGGTTGAGGCTTTTTTACATTAATAGAGTTGTTTTCAAAAATACTTTGTTTTTCTTACTTTTATTTCTCCCTTTCTTTTCTGTCATTATTTTGCAAAACAAAAGTATTTTGTTCCGCTTTGCAGCTTTTCATTAAAAGCATT
The DNA here is from genome assembly GCF_028749965.1 of Puma concolor. NCBI lineage: Eukaryota > Metazoa > Chordata > Mammalia > Carnivora > Felidae > Puma > Puma concolor. The sequence goes on along the minus strand of NC_141667.1, from coordinate 79,284,696 downwards.
GAAAAATAATTTCTGATTAAATCATTTCTCATTTCTGGTTGAAAGGATTTCTCCACCTTAGGATCATAAACATATTAAAACTGTGTTTTATCTAGAATAGCATTAACTGAAAGTATGTTGTGAGCCAGATATATAATTTAAAATTTTCTAGTAGTCACATTAAAAAAAGTAAAACAAGTAAAATTAATCTGATAATATATTTTATTTCAAATATCCTAATTATTATTTTAACATGTAATCAATGTAACAGTTATTAATGAGATATCCTGTAGTATTTTATGATAGGCATATTTTAGACTTACAGGACAAAATGTAAAGTTTTCATCGGAAATATTTGATCTGTATTTAATTTTCTTTTTTTTTTTGTTTTCTTTTTTTTTCTTTCCAAGATTTTATTTAAATTCACATTAGTTAACATAAAGTGTAGTATTGGTTTCGGGTGTGGAATTTAGTGATGTGTATTTTAATTTTATACAATTTACAGTTTAAAATGTAGATGACATTTCAAGTTTTTCCAATCATGTGTAAATATTTTCTAATAACTGAATCAAATATCAGTTTTTAATTCAAATATAAATTAAATAAAATTAAAACTTGAGTTGCCAGTTACACCATCCATATTTGAAGTTCTCAAAAGCCACGTGAAATTAGCAGCTCTCACATTAGAAGCACTGTTCTAGAAATTGTACACTTTAGTCATTTGAATGGCTAATTTATCCATTTGAATGATTTTGGGATCCAGCTTCATTTTTCTCCCAAAGAGTTAAGCATTTTTATTAACATTATATTTTTTAATAAAAAAATTTAAATAAAATATTTAAACAAAAAATTTTTTATATAATTTTTTAATAAAATTTTTTCACCACTAATTTTTGTCAACAAAATTCCTATTCTTTGGGTCTATTTCCATGTTGTTCTTCTGTCTCACTGAGTTTCTTGCCTATTTCTTCTCTGCATTTTTATTTCCTGATAACTCTGGTATAATCCCATTCTGCCTTCCTGCTTGTATTTAAATAACTATATAATTCTTCCTAAAGTGCTCTGAAGAAACTGTTTTCATTTTAGCTCACATGTCAATTTTAATATGGTTGGAGTAGATACCATTGTAGTTAAAAAGCATTCACGTTTTTCCACTTTCACTGAGAAGTTTGGCTTCACTTTTTTAGTCATACTTTTCTAACTATGTATTTTTCCCCACTTATAGGAATCAGATTTATTGTTAAATTCTTCACTAAGAATGCCGAGTTAGAGCATTTATCTCCTTTTATTTACTGTATTCTGGTAGGCTTTTGAGAAATTCCCCAGGTATACTGCAGCACATGTGTTCATTTTGCTCTCCAACACCCCAAAATATTTTTGCATCAAAACTAAATGATCATTTAGTCTCCAAATATTGAAGGCAAAATATCATCCTCTGTTTCAAATTCAGCACTGCATTTTATGTAACTTTTCTCTTTAGGCTCCCGGACATCCTTGTGGCATGTAACCGGCAGCATCAATGCCACTAATGGTCTCTCCAGTGGCATCTCCCAGATCCTGGCTGGGTTTTATCAGGGAATAGAGCATCTTTCTTCAATTTCTTCCATTTTTCAGTTTTAATTACTTCAGTTCAAGTTTATATTTTTGGATAAAGTGATGCAGGTAAAGAAAGAACTGAATTATTCTCTTTGATAGGCCCCACTGGAGTCTTCCCACCTACATGTACATTCTACGTGAGCATGAATTCCACAGTGTGGCAAGGGTGTGCTGTGGGAGAGACGCAAACACAAGGAACTTTCTTACACCTTTGTGGTACTGGTGGGGGTGGGGGCAGTTCTTAATAATTGCTTTATTTTTGTAACTTATTCTTCTCTTCTTATTTTCTTGGTAAGGCCCATTTAACAGTGTGTCACATTCTAAAGGAGCATACATTCAGCTCCAAAAGACTTTAAAATGATGTAACATTGATGCAATGTGCTTGAAAAGGAAGCTTGGAAACTGTAACATTCCATCCTTAAACAAGGCAATACTGTTCTAAAATTCATCTTTGGTCAGTTTTTCCCTCAAAGTTCTTATCATCTCAAGGGCTGCTCCTTCAAATTTGGTGTCTACCCCAAATTAAAACTTGAGTTGTCATCTGTCTGTAATTCTTTCCTTTCACTTTGCAGATATTAGCTATTCTCTGATAAACAGATTTAATTTCCTTTTAACGTAAACCAAATATGCTTTTCCTCGATTATTCCACTTTTCACTACTTCTCCATATCAAATGACAATGGAAACAGAACTATGTAGAGAGAACGCAGAATTATCTGAATAAGTATATATGCCTTAATATTTTCCATGTTTGGAATATTTGATATGGATTTGATATGGAATATATATATTTGATATATATTTGATATGGTTTTCTTTACCTGTCACATAAAAAGTTTTCAAATTATTCACCATACAGAGATTATATCTAAATATAGATTTACATAGGTCTCATCTGCCTTTTTAAGCATCAGTTAATATCTGATAGTTATCATTATTCACTGTATTATTGGATTAAGATAAAATATTGTCTAAACCAGGCAGTCTTCTCCACACAAATTAAATACTAGATACTAACACTTGTTTACTTTTATTAAAACTGTTTCTTCTAAATTGCCAAAATGCCTAAGAGTGAAATTTTTTTTTCCAAAGTAAATGATACTTTATATAACACCAAATACATTTCTTGTTGTGGGGGAGGAAGGCAGGGGCACTATTTGGTGGTTTGGAAGTCATTCCTAGTTTTTTATTCAAATTCTCAATAAATTATTCATACTCATAGACTATATCCAAGGTCAACTCTATTTGTGTTTAGATGAAATTCCTAGGATCCAAACTCAAATAGGATCTAGCATTTGTGAAGTTCTAGAAAAGAGAAATTCCTTCATCTATTAGTGCTTCTAATATTTCCTTTATAACCAAGAAAGGATGATTTGGAGGGAACATATTCTCTTCCCCTATATCCAAAGTATCAGATGCGTTATTCTTTGGGCATATCCCCTCCAGGACACAGCTTTATGCAAAGCAGAATCACCAAAGACATTTCTAAAATTCAAACCGGATCTGTTTAGTAATGTAATCTGGACTCACACTATGGGTAGTTTCAACACTTACAAATGTACTCAACACTTTATACACAATCCTTCAACATACATATGTAAATCTTATAAAATATGGCTAATTCCTTACCAACATATTTATGGATATGTCTCCAAAAGCAAGGGAAACAAAAGCAAATATAAACTATTGGGATAATACCAAATTAAAAAGCTTTTCCACAGTTAAAGGAAGCCATCAACAAAACAAAAAGGCAACCTACTAAAGGAGAGAAGATACTTGTAAATGATATATCTCATAGAAGGTTAATATACACAACACATAAAGAACTTAGACCACTCAACACCAAAAAAACAAAATCTGATTTAAAAATGAGCAGACCTGAACAGACACTTTAAAATATGTATATATATATATATATATATATATATATATATATATATATATATATATATATATATATGGGGCGCCTGGGTGGCTCAGTCGGTTAAGCGTCTGACTTCGGCTCAGGTCATGATCTCATGTTCCGTGAGTTCGAGCCCCGCATCGGGCTCTGTGCTGACAGCTCAGAGACTGGAGCCTGTTTCAGATTCTGTGTCTCCCTCTCTCTGACCCTCCCCCGTTCATGCTCTGTCTCTCTCTGTCTCAAAAATAAATAAACGTTAAAAAAAATTAAAAAAAATATATATATATATAATTACAGATAAATAGTTATAGATATAGATATATAGTCAACTCATACCAGTCCAACTGGCTAATATCAAAAAGACAAGTGGGACGCCTGGGTGGCTCAGTCAGTTGAGGGACCGACTTTCACTCAGGTCATGATCTCGCTGTCCCTAAGTTCAAGCCCCACATTGGGCTCTGTGCTGATGGCTGAGAGCCTGGAGCCTGTTTCAGATTCTGTGTCTCCCTCTCTCTCTGCCCCTCCCCAACTCATGAGCACACGCTCTCTCTCTCTCTCTCTCTCTCTCTCTGTCAAAAATAAACAAACATTAAAAAAATTAAAAAAAAAGACAAGAAATAACAAGTGGAAAAAGAAAACACTCGTTCACTGTTTGTGGGAATGTAAACTGTGCTTCCACTGTTCAAATAGGTATGGAGGTTTGTCAAAAAATTAAAAACAGAAATACCATATGATCCAGTAATTCCACTCCTGGGTTTTTATCCAAAGAAAATAAAAACACTAATTAAAAAAGATATATGCACCCTTATATTTACTGTAGCATTACTTACAATAGCCAAGGTATGGAAGCAACCTAAGGGTCTGTTAGTACATGAATGGACAAAGAAGTGGTGTACACACACACGCACACACGCATGTATACACACAATGTAACATTACTCAGCCATAAAAACGGCATTACTCTTGCCATTTGCAACAACATGGATGGACATAGAAGGTATATGCTAAGTGAACCAAGTCACAGAAAGACAACTGCCATATGATTTCACTTCTGTGTGGAATCTAAAACACAAAGCAAATGAATAAAGGAAACATATACTCTTAAATACAGAGAACCACCTGGTGGTTGCCAGAGAGTAAGAGAATGGGTAAAACAAAGGGGATTAAGAGGTACAAACTTCCAATTATAAAATAAGTAAGTCACAGAGATGGAAACTACCCATAAAATAAAGTAAGGCTAATTTCAATAATTACTATGGAAAACTATTGCTTTAAAACCTTTCAAGATGCTAGTAGGAAACTCCACAGGCAAAATGGAAAAGTCAGGAATTATAGGCTGAATTGAAAATTTAGGAAAAGATAACTTTGGAAAGAAATACCTGAAAATAAAATATCAACAAGATACAGACAGTAGTACTAGACATAGCAAATGCTCTGATTATCAGAAACGAATATTTCCAAATAGCACACTTGCTACTACATATTCCCAGAAAATTGAAGTTATTTTTATATTTGAACAATATGAAATTCTAAAACACAAATCCCAAAACTCTATGGACCTCATATTATTCATTTTTCTAGAAAAGAGAGATCTTTTTTTTTTTTTTTTCTGACAGGTAGTCAGTCATCTTTGCCTCATTTGTGAAGATACTTGACAATCTAGCCTGTCCTCATATACCTGGCAGAATTTAAAAATACGATTATGCATGATCCAGTTAGTCTTAAATATGGTATTGCACAGCACAGGTAATGATAGAATATTTAGTGGAAAAAATAAAGCCATGTGAATATTTTTTTATGAAAGGTATAAACAAGATCAAAAACAGACCTTTCCCTTTACTTATGCCTAATGACAAAGCCAGACACAGTTCCTTCCCCTTTCATCCTTCCTGTCATGTTTGTTGTCCCAGGAGTAATTAGAATTAGAATGCTGTGTCCCCCAGAAACTAGCTCCACACAGAGATAAACATTTCCCATTCAAATAAGTGACTGACACTCCCCCTACATACAAAATAACTCTGAGTGTAAAGCACCTTGACTATAGCTTTCTTCCCCTCACTATAAAAGTTGCTAAGGCAAAAAATACTCTTCTGAGACACTTCGATTTTCAGATATAGCCTGTTCTGCTTATTGCAGTGGCCCAATAAAATCATCTCTTAATTGTCCGAGGAATTTTGTCTTTGACAGTGCCATCCATCTCTATCAATAATTCTAAACAGATAAAAGAATAAGTAATAGCATTTGAACTGAGGCAAGTGACTTAAAGAATGAAAACAATATCGAGGAAACAGATGAATCTGAAACACATATTTCATTGTCAATCAGTACTTGACAGATAATACAAAATTCTACATTAATAACTTATATGCATGGGAGTTCGAACTATTTCATAAGATCAATTTCAATAAATGCTGCCTTGAAGAACTATTTCTAGAAATAAAGGGAGAATATTGTTGCATCTAGAAATAAAGAAGTACAAGACTTACCATTCCTTCACTACTATATAATCTTCAGTTTTCTTCTCTAAACAAGTCTATTCTCTACCATCTGCTCTATTTTATTGTTACCACTTTTGCAATATATCTAATAAATAGAAGAGATATACAATTTACCAGAACTCTCAATATGATGTGAAATCAAAGAAAGTAAAAAGGAGCAGTACTAAATTCAGAATGACAGAATTATATTGAAAAAATTCTAGTATAAAATTATTTATAATCTAAACCACATATACGTGTCTTGTTGACCTCATTCACTTTCTATTTTTTTTTTTTTGTAACTTCTGTGATTTTCTTCTCATGTCCCAATAATTGGACCCATATACAATGCCTACAGTTTATCTTTTGTTTAAAAATTTGCTTTGTCCTGTTGACATCCACAGCAAGGCACTATTTCTATCTTCTTCAGTTACTGCTAGACTTCCCTAGTTCTCGCTTAGCTACAGATTGTCTGACAAAATGGAAGGATAGATCACAATTCAAATGTCTTTTTGTAATATGTGTATAAAGACAATAAACCTTAAATTTTTAAATATTTTTCAAAATTGTCAAGGTCATAATAAAACAAACAAGACTTAAATACAGTCACAGGTTGGAAGAAACAAAGGAGAAATTATAATTAATAATTAAATACAATGTGCTATTGTGGATGGAGCCTGGAGCAGACGAAGAGCACTATTGGAAAAAATATGAGGAAATGTGAATCAAGTCTGGAGTTTAGCTGATGGTAGTACACAAATGTTGGTTCTCAGTTTTATAAAAATATATCATGCTGTAAAATTTTACAATTGGCAAAAAATCTAGATGAAGAGTGTATGAGATAAGATAGAGAATTCTATCTTTCCAATTTTTCTGTAAATCTAAAATTACCACAAAATACAAAACTAAAACTAAAACACAACAACATTATAGAAGTACCTACCTTATTCTTCTTCAAGAAAACCTCCACAAAGTTATCTTTTTCTGAGAGACTGTCTCAAAGTCCTGACTATGCTCACTGGGAGAGTTCTCGTTTGGATTTGATGATGTCACTCAATGCTCTCAAACCTGGAAATCAAAGAAATGATATTGTCTATATTCTCCATCGTGACCATCATTCTGGTTGAGGCTTGTGCTCTTGGCCCTTCTTCCCCACTCTGGGTAGCTTTGGGTCACCCTCTCTCAGGAAATGTGCCAACAGAAAGTTCTTTAGGAAAAAAAAAAGTCTGAAGCCTCTCCTTTTCATATGATTCAAACTCTATTTTATTGCAACATTTGGGACCCAAACCATTTTATCATTCATTGCCATTTCTAACCTGTAACAACCCTATTAATTCACACGTGTACTTCCTCCAGCCAAAATCAAGTGAGAATGAGGATGCAAAAGCTATGATTTATCTACATCTCAAGCTCAGCAATTCATCGGATATAACCAGCATGTCAAATTCCCCTGAAGTGCACACACAGAATTCTGCTCTTTTATTGTTACAAACAATAGTTGAGCACAATTTTCTCTGAGAGGTTCACGAAAAGTCTCTACTAAAAATAAAAACAAAGCAACTATTCAATAATGGTCAAAAGTGAATATTAATCATTGGTTATTTGATGGAGTTGGTATTCATCATGTTCCTTAACTAGCACTAAATCTGCATTTACAACTCTGCCCTGAAACAACTTAACTCATGCTGTAAAGTCTTGCTAACAAGCTGGGCTCCGGTGAAGACACTTCCTAGCAAAATGTATAATTTGAATCCGAAGAATATATACGCTTTTTGACCATATGAAGCAAAGGTTTCATTACCACCATGTTCTGCTTCCATCAAGTATTTAAACTCCTCCCTTATTCTTTAATGATTAACACTTTAGAGTCGGTATGATGTGCCATTTCTTCACAGGCCTTCATGTCATCTACTAAATTTGTTTTATACGTATATAGCCAATGGCTGTATAGGAGGCAGATGTGACTGGGAGGCCTTTTAAACAGTTGAAAATCCATTCATATTGTTATCTGATTCATAGGCCATGAAAATTAATATTATTTATGTTCTACATGGCTGCCTTTACTGCAGGAAGTTAAAAGGTTTGGAGAGAGATGGGACATTTAAAGGAATTATTTTTTTCAACTTGGAAGAAAGATGGCATGTAAAGGAGCATTAAAAATTCATAGATGTACAAAGTGCTTTTGGATTTGCTAATTGTTTTCAAAGATTTACATGGTATCTAGAGAAATATAAAGTTATGAGCTATAATAAATTTTTATGTAATTTAAAAAATTGATTTGGATCAGAAGCACTTATTCACCAGTATGGATGTTATTGACTTTATGTAAGAGCAATAAATATTTTGCATTTAAATTAAAATGGTGCATTACATTACTTGTATCTGCATCTACCCACAAGGCTACTGATGTATGACTTTATGCCTGCAAATAACAAAAAGGGGGCAGGCAACATTAGGAGCAGTTATTTCTGTTGCTCTATTTTTTTTTAATTAAAAAAAAATTTTAATGTGTATTTTTGAAGGAGAGAGAGACAGAGTATGAGTGGGGGAGGGGCAGAGAGAGAGAGAGGGAGACACAGAATGTGAAGCAGGCTCCAGGCTATGAGCTGTCAGCACAGAGCCCGACGCGGGGCTTGAATTCACAAACTGCAAGATCATGACCTGAGCCCAAGTCGGACGCTCAACTGCCTGAACCACCCAGGCTCCCCTCTGTTGCTCTATTTTTTTAAATTAAATATTATTTGAAAACATAACTTATGCCATATCATTAAAGAAAATTATTAAAAAGATCATGAATAGGGGCATCACTCAGTGAGTTAAGTGTCCAATTCTTGGTTTTGGCTCAGATCATGATCCCATGGTTTGTGGGTTCGAGGCCCGCATCAGACTCTGTGCTGGCAGCATGGAGCCTGCTTGGGGTTCTCCCTTTCTCCTTTCTCTGCCCCTTCTCCGTTTTGGCTCTCTCTCTCTCTCAAAGTAAATAAATAAAACTTTAAAAAAGGTAATGAATATTCTCTTAAATGTTTATTAGAAACAACAAAGTATCTTTTTATTCCATATACTTAATTCTCTTTGGTTCATGTACCAACCACATTATTTTCATCTGTTTGTTCATTTTAATGAAACATACCCCTCCTAAAAAAAGATACAAAATATGCTATATATTAGAGTATATATAATGTCTTGTTCGTATACTCTAAACACAAAGATTGTATAACTTCTTCACATTATAAAAATAGCTGTTTATTAAATTTTTAATTTAAGTATAGTTATCATATAGTGTTATATAAAAATAAATGTTATGTGGTGGCTAGGTGGCTCAGTCAGTTGAGCATCTGACTTCAGCTTAGGTCATGACCTCACAGACCCTGAGTTCAGCCCCGCATTGGGCTCTGTGCTGACAGCTCAGAGCCTGGAGCCTGTTTCAGATTCTGTGCCTCCCCTCTCTCTGCCCTTCCCCACTCATGCTCTGTCTCTCAAAAATGAATGTTAAAAAAATAAAAAAAATAATCCTTCTTTTACTGATTGTTTTTTATTTTTCTTCCGAAAATATTTATTTATTTATTTATATTGAGAGAGAGCAAGAGAAGGAACAAGCAGGGGAGGGGCAGATAGAGAGAGAAATAGAGAATCTCAAGCAGGCTATGTACTGCCAGCACAGAGTCTGATGCAGGGCTTTATCTCATAAATCATAAGATCATGACCTAAACCAAAACCAAGAGTCAGATGCTTAACTGACTAAGCCACTCAGGTGCCCCAATTTACTGATTGTTTTTTAAAGGACATTAGTCACCAAGGAGACTAAAGAATATCGTACCTTTCTAATTTTTTAAGTTAGAGAAGACTGATAATTGGAAGAATGACAAAAATGCTTATAGACTGCAGGCATGCTCAGACAAGGGGGGTAAAATTCATCTTTCATAGAGTGTTAGGTCCTTTTCATTGTCAGAAAAATCCATTAGAATATTTTTCATATACCTAACCAAAAGCTGATTCTTGTGTTTCATCCTTTGTCTTTATAGCTCTATGGAGTGCCACAGAGTAAGACAGATATTATCAGCTCATTTGAGAGTATGTATATTCCTTTGATTTAAAAAACTTTCATAGTTTCTTTAGAGGTTTCATATCTAGTTTGCTTTCCTTACAAGTATTTCAACTCTTGTTCCTCATAAATATCTGGATTTCTGAAGTAAATGCAACATAGGGTCTTACCAAGTCTATAAAATGGATCTATCCTGGAGCACTTGGGTGGCTCAGTCGGTTAAGCGTCTGACTTCAGCCCAGGTCATGATCTCGTGGTTTGTGAGTTCAAGCCCCACATTGGGCTCTGTGCTGACAGCTGGGAGCCTGGAGCCTGCTTCTGATTCTGTCTCCCTATCTCTCTGCTCCTCCCCTGTTCATGCTCTGTCTCTCTCTCTGTCTCAAAAATAAATAAACATGAACATGGATTGATCCTTTCTTCTGGATTCTTTTTTTTTTTTTTTTTTTTTAAGTTGAGAGGGAGAGAGAGAGCGCGTGAGCAGGGGAGGGTCAGAGAAAGAGGGAGACACAGAATTGGAAGCAGGCTTCAGGCTCTGAGCTGTCAGCACAGAGCCCCAGGAAGGGCTTGAACTCATAGACCCAAGATCATGACCTGAGATGAAGTTGGACACTTAACCGACTGAGCCACCCAGGTGCCCCCTCGATCCTTTATTCTGGATTCTGATAATGTAGACCCAATCTTCGTAATTTTTCTGTACTCATATGTCCCCATATTTTAAATACTTGAGAGCGGAATCTAAAGATCGTTTTACCAATTTCCCCCATCTTGTCATGTTCATAATTATTTCCTCACTTTCTCTTCCTTATCTTCTAAATTGAAATGAACTAGTCACACGTTTTTCTAGCATAAATGAATAGTTTGAAGATAACTATGAAAATGGCTAAGGTTGGTGTTTGTGTTTCTAAAGCATGCTTATGAACCAAATATTCTAGGGAAATGGAACTAACAACCACTTTTCAAATCACTGCCTACTACATGCCATACATTGAGCTAGGCACTGTGTATATAATGGTGAATACAACTATTTATGATTCTTGCCTTAAAAAATTTACAGTCAAATGACGGAGTAACTTCAATAACAAAACCCACAACTGTTAAAAGTACATGTAAAGAGTGGTGAATATTAGTACATAGTTCGATTTTAATTATGGAAATTTTCACACAACTGTACTTAAATAGACACAAAAGTATCCATGTTTTGGAATAAATCTACTTAAATAGACACAAAAGTATCCATGTTTTGGAATAAATCTAATCTATTTTGGAAAATATTCAAGATCTAGACATAAAACACTAAAATATATTCAGAAAAAATAAGGTCCGAAATTGGTGAAGTCCTATACCATGTTCACAGTTTGAACACTAAAAATATTAAAGGTGTATTTTCTTCCAAAATTTATCTATAGATATAATATCATCCCACTTAAATATCCTACATATGTTAGTCAGGTTTGATTAAACTCAAAGTGGGACTACCTAGGGAAAAAAAAACTGACAAATCAAACTTCAAAGTTCACGCAAAGTTCTAATCCAAGAAGATATACATGTAAAAGTTAAAGGTCTAAGAAAAAAAGATTCTAAAAATTAGTAAATACATTCTTCACTAAAAAGAGGTTTATTTTTAATTTTTACTTTATTTTCCTTTCTATATATGTTTACCATATTTAGCAAACAAAACTCCATGACCCGTAGTTAAATGTAGATTTCATGTAAGCACTGAAAAAACTTTTTTTCATATAAATGCATACATGCAATACTTAGAAGATACATGTACTAAAATAATTTGTGTGGCTTATCTAAAATTTACATTGACCTGGGTATCTTGTATTTTATCTGACAACTCTATTTCTTGGGCACCAAAAGAAAATTATAGTAATGTTCATGGCAGTATTATTTGTCAGAGTTCTACACTTGATACGACTCTATCATTGGTAGAATGATAAATAAACTATAGTATATTCACAGAATGAAATACTATAAAGTACTTAAGATGAACAAACTACAGCTAAAGTAAGTAAGAAAAGTCCTAACACTGAATACATATTTTATGATCCTATTTATAAAAGTTCAAAAACAGGAAAAATTACATTTAGTATTCTGAGGTGCTGCCAATGTTGGTTTCTTGATCTGGTAGGTATGTATACTTAGAAGTGATTCATTGATATCTATATGTATACTTTTCAGTAAGAGTTATAATTCAACAGAAAATACTAGAATTCACAGCTACACGCATGTAGCATAATTGATTTTAAGGCAAAGAAGCTTTACTAGAAATAAAAAAGGTCACAATACCATAGTAAAATATTCAGTCAACCAATGAGATGTGAAAATTCTGATCTTGTGTTTAGGTTGTAATTGGTTTTAAAATAGTGAAAGTAAGAAAATGGCAAAACAGCATGAAAGTTTTTTTTGTGTCTCGCATCCATGAAATACAGCCAGATCAACACTAAACCATCCTGGGTGCCTAGAAAACGGATTTGAGGATTAATATAACACTCTTAAAAACTTGAACCACAGAACTCAGCAGGTGCATGGCACCAAGAGGTGAAATGGGGGAGAGAGAAGCTGCAGAGGGCAGGGAGCTGCTTTTGCTTGCAGAGAGAGGAAAGAGACAGAGGGGGAGAGTATAGGAAAAGCATCCCCCCCAAAAGCCTCTGGAGAGAAAGTGGAGAAGTGGAAACAGCCACAGGGACTGAACAAAAAGAGAGAAAGGAGAAAGGAGATGGTTTAAATTCCATTAAGACTCTATATAAACACGGAAAGGGAAGAGTCTGAAACTCTGCAGCTTAATACCTGGCGGTGCTCTGATGAGAAGGGCGAATCCTGAGGAGCCGAGTGAGGTCTGGGGACCCTCAGGCCACACAGGGAGAAACAGTTCACTTGCTGAGAGTACATTTGGTAGAGGATGTGTGGCCATACCACAGGCAAAAGTCCCAGCAGACCCCAAAGAACAATCAACAGTCACTGGTACCGGAACAAGGCTGTTAAGGGTGAAGCTTGGTGCCAGATGTGTGTTATGATTTTCCATAATCCCTGAAACTCTGCTGCTACACAATCATGTGAACTTTTTCTGTGGTGGTCTGGCACCCAGCCACAGTCACTGGGCATCAGCAGCAACACGGTCCTGCAAACATACCTGGGTGTGGCCAGCACCTGGCCATTGCTTGGTGAAACCCTTCCCCAGAAGTTCTGAGCAGGTCAAAACCACAGTCCTTCAGAAGTGAGGGGTGGGGACACACAGCCACATCTGAGATTAAACTCAGGAGGGAGATGCCGCCTGGCAAAGACCAAAACACACCTAGGATCTAGCATCATTTATTGATTTGTGTGTGTGTGTGTGTGTGCATGTGTGTGTGTGGTTTTTAATTTTAATTATTTTTGCCTTATATATCCTTTTCTTCCTTCAAAATGATGAAATGAAGGAATTCAACCCAAAAGAAAGAACAGGAAAGAAAGACAGCCAGGAACTTAACTCACATAAAAGCAAGATGTCTGAACCAGAATTTAGAATCACGATAATAAGAATACTAGCTGGGGTTGAAAATAGATTTGAATCCCCTTCAAAAGGGATTTGCGGAGATAAAAGAAGTAAAAAATAGCCAGAATGAAATTAAAAATGTTACAACTGAAGTACAATCTTGAACGGATGCCATGGCAGCAAGGATGGATGAGGCACAGCATCGAATCAGCAATAGAGAGGACAAACTTATGGAGGATAATGAAGTAGAAATACAGTGAGACTAAGGCAAAAGAGCAAGATTTAAGAATTAGAGAAATCAGTGACTCATGAAAAAGGAACAACATCAGAATCAAGAGGTCTCAGAAGAGGAAGAGAGAGAAGTAGGGGTAGAAGTGTTATGTGAGCATCATGGCGGAAAACTTTCCTAACCTGGGGAAAGACACAGACATCAAAATCCAGGTAGCACAGAGGACTCCCATTAGATTCAACAAAACTGACCATCAACAAAGCATATCACAGTCAAATTCACAAAATACTCAGGCTGGGAAAAATCATGAAAGAAGCAAGGGGAAACAAGTCATTGACCTACAAGGGAAGACAGAGCAGGTTTGCTGCAGACCTATCCACAGAAACTTGGCAGGCCAGAAAGGAGTGGCAGGACATATTCAATGTGCTGAACTGGAAAAACATTCAGCCAAGAATTCTTTATCCAGCAAGGCTCTCATTCAAAATAGAAGGAGAAATAAAGTTTCCTAGACAAACAAAAATTAAAGGAGTTCATGACCACTAAACCAGCCCTGCAATGAATTTTAAGGGGAAATGAGGGGAGAGAAGATGGGGGAAAAAAAAGACCAAAAGCAACAAAAATAGAAAGGACCACAGAACAGTACCAGAAACTCCAAACTCTACAGGCAACATCATGGCAATAAATTCATATATTTCAGTACTTACTCTAAACATCAATGGTTTAAATGCTCCAATCAAAAGACACAGGGTAACAGAATGGGTAAGAAAACAAGATCCACTATTTATTGTTTACAAGAGAACCACTTTAGACCTAAAGACACCTTCAGATTAAAAGTAAGGGGATGGAGAACAATCTATCATGCTAATGGTCAGCAAAAGAAAGCCGGAGTAACCATACTTTTATTAGACAATTTATACCTTAAAATAAAGACTCTAACAAGAGATGAAGAAGGGAATTATATCATAATTAAGGGGTCTATCTATCAAGAAGACCCCTTCAACTGTGCTTGCACCCAAATATATAAATCAGTTAATCACAATCATAAAGAAACTCATTGATAATAATACCATAATAGTAGGGACTTCAACACCCCACTTACAACATTGGACAGATCATCTAAACAGAAAATCAACAAGGAAACAATGGCTTTGAATGACACACTGGACCAGATGGACTTAACAGATATATTCAGAACATTTCATCCTAAAGCAGCAGAATACACATTTTTCTCCAGTGCAAATGGAACGTTCTCCAGAAAAGATCACATACTGGGACACAAACCAGCCCTCAGCAAGTACAAAAAGATTGAGATCATACCATGCATATTTTCAGATCACAACGCTATGAAACTCGAAATCAACCACATGAAAAATTTTGGAAAGGTAAGAAATACCTGGAGACTAAAGAATACCATACTAAAGAATGAATGGGCTAACCAAGCAGTTAAAGAGGAAATTTAAAAGTAGATGAAAGCCAATGAAAATGATAACACCATAGCCCTAAATCTCTGGACGCAGCCAAGACAGTCCTAAGAGGAAAGTGTATAGCACTCCAGGCCTTCCAAAAGGAGGAAGAAAGTTCTCAGTTATACAACATATCCTTACACCTTACAGAGCTGGAAAAAGAACAGCAAATAAACCCCAAGAACAGCAGAAGACAGGAAAGAATAAAGATTAGGGCAGAAATGAATGCTATTGAAACAAACAAACAAAAAACAGTAGAACAGATTAATGAAACCAGCAGCTTATTTTTTGAAAGAATTAACAAAATTGATAAACCACTAGTCAGTTTGATCAAAAAGAAAAAGGAAAGACCCAAATAAATAAAATCAAGAATGAAAGAAGAGATCACAACCAACACAGCAGAAATAAAAACAACAATTAGAGAATATTATGAGCAATTATACACCAATAAAATGGGCAATCTGGAAGAAACAGACAAACTCCTAGATACATATACACTACCAAAACTGAAACAGGAAGAAATAGAAAATTTGAACAGACCCATAACCAGTAAGGAAATCAAATTAGTAATCAAAAATCTGCCAAAAATGGCTTTCCAGGGGAATTCTACCAAAAATCTAAAGAAGAGTTAACACCTATTTTCTTGAAGCTGTTCCAAAAAACAGAAATGGAAGAAAAACTTCCAAACTCTTTCTGTGAAGCATTACCTTGATTCCAAAACCAGACAGAGACCACACTAAAAAGGGGAACTATAGACCAATTTCCCTGATGAACATTGATGCAAAAATCCTCAACAAGATATTAGCCAATGGATGAAAGACCTAAATGTAAGACAGGACCCCATCAAAATCCTTGAGTAGAAAGCAGGCACTCTTTGACCTTGTCTGCAACAACTTCTCACTCAACATGTCTCCAGAGGCAAGGGAAACAAAAGCAAAAATGAACTCATTAAAGCAAAAAGCTTCTGCACAGCAAAGGAAACAATCAGCAAAACTAAACGGCAACTGACAGAATGGGGGAAGATATTTGCAAATGACATATCAGATAAAGGGTTAGTATCCAAAATCTATAAAGAATTGATCAAACTCAATACCCAAAAAACAAATAATCCAGTGAGGAAATGGGCAAAAGACATGAATAGACACTTCTCCAAAGAAGACATCCATATGGCCAACAGATACATGAAAAAATGCTCCACATCACTCATAATCAGGGAAATACAAATCAAAACCACATTGAGATACCACCTCACACCTGTTAGAATGGCTAACATTAACAACTCAGGCAACAACAGATGTTGGCAAGGATGCAGAGAAAGAGGATCTCTTTTGTACTGCTGATGGGAATGCAAACTGGTGAAGCCACTCTGGAAAACAGTATGGAAGTTCCTCAAAAAATTAAAAATAGAACTACTCTATGACCCAGCAATTGCACTACTTTTATTTCTCCAAGGGATATAGGCATGCTATTTCAAAGGGGCACAAGCACCCCCAATGTTTGGCAGCACTATCAACAATATCCAAGGTATAGAAAGAGCCCAAATGCCCATCGATTGATAATGGATAAAGAAGATGTGGTATATATATATATACAATGGAGTATTACTTGGCAATCAAAAAGAATGAAATCTTGCCATTTGCATCTACCTGCATAGAACCAAAGGGTATTATGCTATGCGAAATTAGTCAAATAAAGACAAATATCATATGACTTCACCCATATGAGGACTTTAAGATACAAAACAGATGAACCTAAGGGAAGGGAAGCAAAAATAATATAAACAGGGAGGTGGACAAAACATAAGAGATTCTTAAATATGGAGGACAAACAGAGGGTTGCTGGAGGGATTGTGTGAAGGGGGGATGGGCTAAATGGGTAAGGAACATTAAGGAATCTAGTCCTGAAATCACTGTTGCACTATATGCTAACTAACTTGGATGTAAATTTAAAAAAAATAATTAATTGAAAAATAAATAAAATAAACCATGAAAAAACAGCCTCCCCCCAAAAATAAAATAAAATAGTGAAAATAAAATTAACATTTTTCAAAATTGACAAGACTGCCAAATAATTGGAGGTTTTAACATAACTTTCTCCAAAAGAAGCTATAATATAGATTTAATAACACAAAATTAAGTTTAATCCAATGAATATGAAAAGAATATTGAACTAAAAATCGAAGCGTATGCATTCTTTTTCAATATATAGAAAATATTTACTAAACTCACCACTTACAAGATCATAAAGTCATGTTTCAATGAATTTCAAAGAATAGGTGACTTTAAACTATTTTTTTCTGCCTATGTAGTTTTTAATAAAAAATGGAAAAATAGTGGAACCTGGGTGGCTCAGATGGCTTCTGACTCTTGATTTTGGCTCAGGTCATGGTGTCAGGGTTGTGAGATCTAGCCTCCCATGAGGCTCCACACTGGGCATGGAGCCTGTTTAAGGTTCTCTCACTCCCTCTTCCTCTGCTTCTGCCCCTTACCAAATCACGCATCTTTGGACACCTGCTCTATAAATACATAAATAAATAAATAGATAAATAAATAAATAAAATAAATGACCCTCCATATATTTATATATTAAAAATACACTACTGAGTCAAAAAGAAATCAAAATCAAAGTAACAGTTGAAAATGCTACCCAGAACTGAACAAATAATTTACATATCCAATTACTAGGATTAAATTTATGTGGTATACAGAAAGATTTTTGTAGCATAAAAACCAATATGAGAAAGAAGAAAGGGTATAATTTATTGATGTATATTTTTAAAAATACAGACAAGACAGTCTTATTTTAGATATAAATTGTGTTACATTCCTATCCTGGTATATGGTTGCAATGGACCAAAATTGAAATAAACCACATGACTTTCATTAATACAGTGGTAGTGAACCTGTAAGTCAGAGAATACATACATAATGTATTAATATAACACATGTCAAATGCTTGCTTAGGACTACCTGTATGTAATATTATTTTTAAAAAGAGAATGAGTGAATGATAAATACAAAACTCTTCATTATAGTTACCTCTAAGAGGAACAAGGAGAATGTGAAGGAGGAGGGGCACACAGGTAAAAGATACTTTTAATTCCTCATTTCTGTTATTTTGAAAAAAAGTTATACAAATATGACATGGATGCATCACCTTTGTCAAATGATTCAAGCACTGCATTGAAAGTAGGTTATAAAGTGTAAGTCTCTTAACTTCCCTCTTAGCACTAACCTTTTCTGTGACCATGCTTTTTAGACATTTTTCTATTCATTAAAAATGAATTTAAACTATTACCTATGTATATATAAGCATATAGTTGTTTTATTACATAAATTATATGGAAGCATTTATACTGTCCTATTAACCATATGTCTTATAGATCTTTTAATATCAGCACTGAAAGCTTGGTTCTCCTTTTTCCTAAATAGTTGCATAGCAGTCCAAAATATAGATAAGACAAATATTTTAAAGTAACTCCTTCTTGAAACATACGTAGGTATTTTTTACCAAGATTTCATTTTTATAGATATTAAATCAAAGAATACTGTTTATTACACAAATTTTTACACATACACATTTTTAAGAGGAGAATATCAGAATTTAGATTGTATCTCATTGCATAATCATATAATAACATTTCAGAATCTTTCTCAAGGGCATCTGCTTCTCCTTCAATCAATGAGCTCTGAATCTGATGGTACAGACATGGAAACTAAGTTAGGTATCACTGTTTTCTACTGTAGAGCTGATGTTCATCTTTTTCTCACCAGGTCTTGTGATTTCCTAAGAATATCATGTCTCTGAGCCATTACCACAGATCTTTGTGGGCTAAGGTAATATATCTTATGGTATCGCTAGCCATTGTGATAACTATCCTTGTCCTTTGTCTTGTTAGTACTGACACTTGTCTTCTACTATTCTGGAATTCTATCATTCCCATGAACTCTAAGGACTAGAACCCAGGTACATGACAGCCTCTCCACTGCCAACCCTGATCTAGAGCAAAGGGTCACAACTAAGCCTCTAAAAAGTAATGGTGACCCCTTGACTGGAGTATTCCTTATTGCTTTAGTGAAAGGAATATTTTTAAGCATTTATTACAGAATATTTTCAGCTGTGGGTCTCGTAATAAATCCATTCTAAAATTCCCTAATCCTTGAGCTTCTGGAGTTATTCCTTAAGATTCTTCCAAAGCTTTTCTAGCAAACTATTAAATAGGAAGACTTAAATTGATTGTTTAAGTCTGCCTTGTCACACTTATAATTGAATTTTGACCCTGAGTTTTACTAATGTTTGCCTTGTGACTGCCAGGGTGCCATAAAGGATACTCACATTAAACATGGCCATGACTTTTTCAGTGTGTTTTGAGTGATGTTTGTTGACATGAATCTTTCATTCTTTCTTCATGGCTTTAAGGCAGCTAACCAAAAGAAGAAAATTTTACATTTCTTACCACTACAATTGAGCTTATACTATTTTAATGCTAGACTTAGTGCATTCCCCAATGCCACCTTTTCTAGTTCACCAATCTGTCACACAGGATAGGTTTACAAATGCTAATGCTATTGTGCTCCAGAATCTCCTACTGAACGTCTGTTTTCTAGGGCAGAGAGACCATCATGTGCTTCACTGCAAGCGGAGCATGAGGTTAGACTTGGATAAAAGTAGGTTATTGTGAGGTGCTACCAGCAAGCACAAGTGAAGGAGTGGAAAGAGGAAGAGTCAGGGAAGATGGAAAATGAGTATAAGAGTGATTAATGTCACAGGGAAGACTTAGCTGTGACCTCTGAGAAGTAAAAATGTCCTCCAGTGATGCCAACCTGAATGAAAAGAAGCCAGTGCATTTATCCATTTATCCCCCTCCTCTCACTGGCTTCAGAGGCACTCTTACAGGCATTAACAATCTCACATTTTATGTTGTACATGAATGTGGTCAAATTAGATTGTCTCAGCACCAAAGGGACCCTGAGGCAGAAAGTGGAAAATTGAGTGGCACACATTTGAGATGGAATGCAGCCAGTGCATTCCAGAATGCAGAATGAGCCTTCCTACATCTGCCTTGTGAAACCATATATAAACAGAGGAGGTATGATGTGAGAGCCAAAGGTATCTGCCACCATGGACAGCACAAATGATATCTCTTGGCAAGGGCTCCTGGAAACTAAATGGTATTCTCATCATATTTATGATGTAATGTCAATCAAAAGTTATTAGAAATAAATTTATATTCATTATTTAAAGGTATATGTAAAAGATGCTAGACCAATTTTTAATTCTGACCTAATAATGCAGGTATGAGTCTATTTATACAATTGTATTTGTATTATTATAGTTAGGAATACTAGAATCATTTTTTAAGATGACACTTTCTTTTACTCTGTGATACAAGAACTTTGTGATTTTTCCCACCTGTATTTTGATGAAACTTAGAGCTATGGTTTATATTTATGTATGAAAAGATCTTGAAGTAAAAACACTTGACCCTGGATTCATACTATTCAATTGTCATACAGAATGAAAAATTTAGTAACTATAATATACAGGTAAATAATGTTACACTGTTAACTCTTGATGGAAATCAACAATAGTATTTTAAAACAGATACACATGTCAACTTTTATGAAAACGAGTCATCGTTCTTAATGTTAAAATATTAAATATGAGTTGGATCCTACTTTATTATAGAAAAATATAAAAACTATAATATCTTTGGGTTTTATAGCTTAATCAGGTCATGGCTGCACTGCAAAAATTTCTTAAATTGAATTTTTTTTAAAAAAGCAAACAAACAAATCCTGCGAATTTTTGTTTGCATGTTTGCTTATTTTAATGTGGTATCCATTAGAGAAATATTTTACTTTAGGTAATTTAAGGAGAAAATATTAAGAATCCATTAGGTAGAGAGACTTTCCAGTGATTTCCTTCAAGATCTTTTCCAAGATCTCCTTCAGTTGAGATCTTTTCCTTTTATTCAAAAAAGATGTATTTCTACTTTGATGAACAGAATAAGAGAATTTTGCTAGGAATACTTCCTACTACCTAAATAGTAATAAAATGCAGGCTTTTTCTAAGATATAAAAGTCAAAAAACTACCTGATTTTTTCTAATACATTCCTTCTCCATTTTAATTAACAATATCAGTTTCTATAGTTTGTATGCAATAGCTATTATTATGAAAACATATATCTGGCAAGCTCTATTCCTGAATTTATAGGAACCTACTTGGGAAAATTTTTAAACTTAAAATACGTGATTTAATATTGTTAGTTAAACTATGGTACTATGCTTGTTACCACTTAGAATTTTTATTTTTAACTTATTAAAAGAGCTCCTTTGGACTTAATTTAGTCATATTCTTATCATATATAAATCCTAGCCATATGTAATAGGGAAAGTATAAGTGAAATAAATTGGCTAAGATGTTCCTAAACATCTCTGGGATGCCTGGGTGGCTCAGTCAATGAAGCCTCCTACTCTTGATTTTGGCTTAGGTCATGATCTCAGTTTCATGAGTTCCAGTTCTGCATCAGGCTCTGTGCTGACAATGTGGAACCTGCTTGGAATCTCTCTCTTCTCTCTCTGCCCCTGCTTCTCTCTCTCTCTCTCTCTCTCTCTCTCTCTCTCTCTCACAATAAACTTTTTTTAAAGATGTTCCTAAACATCTCTACACTTAGAAAAAAAAAATGTGATTTAACACTGATGCTCAAAATTTTTACATTTTTTTAGTCAATTTTGAAACATCATAATTCAATTTGATTGTACATTCATATCTTTTTTAAAGTTAAGAATAATTTTATCTATTGCACCACTGCAGTTTGTTCTGGGTGAATTTTCTTATACCTTTCTGGAAAACTCATTCCTTGTGTTTTTAATGTGAAGTCTATCATCACCTGTTTTCATCTCTTATTACTCCAGCCATACATTCATAAAGAGTTGGTAGATTTGTCCTCTCTATAATATTGATCTTTGTTTCTATGGTTTTCTTTTTTATAACAGCAACAAAAAAAATTTTATTCTACATTAAGTTTTTGGTTCCTTTCTTTTGTTCCCTGTATCATCATACTTTCTTTTAATCAATGTGTATGATTTTGTCATGTCTTCTAAATATCTTCTTCTTAAAATTTTTTAAGAATACAGGGAAGATGGTGGTGAGAGGGGATGCTGGGCTTACCTCGTCCTGCTGACCACTTAGATTCCACCCACATCTGCCTAAATAACCCAGAAAACCATCAGAAGACTACCAGAATGGATTCTATGGAGCCAAGCATAGACAAGAGGCCCATGGAAGAGGGTAGGAAGGGCAGAGAGTCAGTGCATGCTACAAAGACTGGCAGGAGGGAGCCAGGGCGGTGGGGGGGTAGCCCGCCCAGCAAGGCAGAGCCCCCAAAGTCTGGCTTGCAAAAAGCACAAGGGCCAGACTGTGTGAGTTCTGACAGCCAGCAGGACTTATCATCTGGAATGTTAAAAGTCAACAGCACTGCTCTCAGAGAGCAGGGAGGGTGAGAGGACACTGGGAGGGAGATTTGTTGAGCCCTGGAAGAAATAGCTAGCTCAGCTTGGGGGGGGGTAGAGGTGGGGGGGAAGTGCTGGCAAGCACCGTATCCCTCTCCTATCCCCCAGCCAAAATTCCAAAGGGAACCTGTTCCCATCACCGAACTTGCTTGTACCAGGCAAACGCCCAACATTGTACTTCTGTGGATCCATCCCTCCAATGGGTCTGCCTCCCTCCCGGTGCTGCAGGGCCCCTCCCGCAGGGGACCACTGACCCCAAAGCAAGCTAAGCCTACCCCTCCTACCCCTGTGCAACTTGTGGATCCACCCCAGCTAATACGCCCTTGGCCAGATCCCATTGAGGCAGCACCACAAGCATGACACTGTGCAAGTAGCCCAGACAGAGGTCACACCACTCCACAGTGACTCCTGCCCCTAAGAGAGGGGAAGATAAGGTACAGTCCAATCTGACAGTGGCCAGAGCAGTGGGCTGGGGGCAGACATTGGGTCTGACTACGGACCCACCCACCAACACAAGTTACTACAGACAGCACAGCAGAAGTGCCCTGCAGTTTGGAGCCACTACAAGGACTACCAAAAATGACAAAATGGAAGAATTCTCCTCAGAAGAAACTCCAGGAAGTAGCTACAGCTAACGAATTGATCAAAAACGATATAAGCAATATAACAAACAAGAATTTAGAATAATAGTCATAATTTAACCACTGGGATTGAAAAAGCAGAGAGAACAGCAGAGAATCTATTGCTGCAGAGATCAAGGGACTAAGAAATGGTCATGAGGAGCTAAAAAATGCTATAAATGAGGTACAAAATAAAATGGAGGCAGCCATAGCACAGATTGAAGAGGCAGAGGAAAGAATAGGTGAATTAGAGGATAAAATAATGAGAAAAGAGGAAAATGAGAAAAAGACAAATAAAAAAATCCAGGAGTATGAAGGGAGAATAAGAGAACTAAGTGATGCAATCAAATGGAACAATATCCGTATCATAGGAATTCCAGAAGAAAGAAGAAAGAGAGCAAAGGGCTGAAGGTGTACATGAACAAATCATAGCTGAGAACTTCCCTGATCTGGAGAAGGAAACAGGCATTGAACTCCAAGAGACACAGAGAACTATCTTCAGATGTAACTTGAATTGATCTTCTTCATGACATATCATAGTGAAACTGGCAAATACAAGGATAAAGAGAAAATTCTGAAGGCAGCTAGGGATAAACATGCTCTAACTCACAAAGGGAGATCCATAAGAGTAGTGACAGACATATCTACTGAAACTTGGCAGGCCAGAAAGAAATGGCAGGAAATTTTCATTGTGATGAACAGAAAAAATATGCAGCCAAGAATCCTTTATCCAGCAAGTCTGTCATTCAGAATAGAAGGGGAGATAAAGGTTTTCCCAAACAAACAAAAACTGAAGGAATTTGTCACCACTAAACCAGCCCTACAAGAGATCCTAAGGGGGATTCTGTGAGTGAAATGTTGCAAGGACCACAAAGTACCAGAAACATCACTACAAGCATGAAACCTACAGACATCACAATGACTCCAAACCCACATCTTTCAATAACACTGAATGTAAATGGACTAAATGCTCCAATCAAAAGATATAGGTTATCAGAATGGATTAAAAGACAAGATCCATGTATTTGCTGTCTAAAAGAAACCCATTTTAGACCTGAGAACACCTTCAGATTGAAAGTGAGGGGATGGAAAGCTATCTACCATGCTACTGGAAATCAAAAGAAAGCTGGAGTAGCCTTACTTATTTCAGACAAACTAGACTTTAAGTTAAAGGCTGTAACAACAGATGAAGAAGGGCACTGTATAATAATTACAGGGTCTATCTATCAGGAAGAGCTAACAATTATAAATGTCTATGCACCAAATACGGGAGCCCCCAAATATATAAAACAATCACAAACATAAGTAACCTTATTGATAGGAATATGGTACTTTCAGGGAACTTTAATACCCTACTACAACAATGGATAGATCATCCAGACACAGAATCAATAAAGACACAAGGCCCCCTAGGGGCGCCTGGGTGGCGCAGTCGGTTAAGCGTCCGACTTCAGCCAGGTCACGATCTCGCGGTCCATGAGTTCGAGCCCCGCGTCAGGCTCTGGGCTGATGGCTCAGAGCCTGGAGTCTGTTTCCGATTCTGTGTCTCCCTCTCTCTCCGCCCCTCCCCCATTCATGCTCTGTCTCTCTCTGTCCCCAAAATAAATAAACGTTGAAAAAAAAATTAAAAAAAAAAAGACACAAGGCCCCCTATTGATACATTGGATCAGATGGACTTGACAGATATCTTTAGAACTCTGCATCCCAAAGCAACAGAATATAATTTCTTCTCGAGTACACATGGAACATTCTCCAATATAGATTACATACTGGGTCACAAAACAGCCCTTTGTAAGTAGAAAAGAAATGAGATCATACCATGCACACTTCCAGATGACAATGCTATGCAACTTGAAGTCAACCACAGGAAAAAGTCTTGAAAACCTCCAAAAGCATGGAGGCTAAAGAACACCCTACTAAAGAATGAATGGGTCAACCAGGCAATTAGAGAAGAAATTAAAAAATATATGGAAACAAACGAAAATGAAAATACAACAATCCAAACGCTTTGGGATACAGTGAAGGCAGTCCTGAGAAGAAAATACATTGCAATCCAGGCCTATCTCAAGAAACAAGAAAAATCCCAAATACAAAATCTAAGAGCACACCTAAAGGAACTAGGAGAAGAACAACAAAGACACCTTCAACCCAGCAGAAGAAGAGAAATAATAAAGATCAGAGCAGAAATAAACAATATAGAATCTAAAAAAAACTGTAGAGCAGATCAACGAAACCAAGAGTTGGTTTTTTGAAAAAATAAACAAATTTGATAAACCTTTAGCCAGGCTTCTCCAAAAGAAAAGGGAGATAACCCAAATAGATAAAATCATGAATGAAAATGGAATTATTCCAACGAATCCCTCAGAAATACAATCAATATCAGGGAATAATATGAGAAAGTATATGCCAACAAACTAGACAACCTGGAAGAAATGGACAAATTCCTAAGCACCCAGACACTTCCAAAAGTCAAACAGGAAGAAATAGAAAACTTGAACAGACCCATAACCAGCGAAGAAATTGAATCAGTTATCAAAAATCTCCCAACAAATAGGGGTCCAGGACCAGATGGCTTCCCTGGGGAATTCTACCAGACATTTAAGGCAGAGATAATACCTATCCTTCTCAAGCTGTTCCAAAAAAATAGAAAGGGAAGGAAAACTTCCAGACTCATTCTATGAAGCCAGCATTACTTTGATTCCTAAACCAGACAAACACCCAGCAGAAAAACAGAACTACAGGCCAATATCCCTGATGAATATGGATGCAAAAATTCTCAACAAGATACTAGCAAATCGAACTCAACAGCATATAAAAAGAAATATACACCATGATCAAGTGGGATTCATTCCTGGGCTTCAGGGCTGGTTCAACATTCGCAAATCAATCAATGTGATACATCACATTAATAAAAGAAAAGAAAAGAACCATTTGATCCTGTCAATCGATGCAGACAAAGCATTTGACAAAATTCAGCATCGTTTCTTAATAAAAACCCTTGAGAATGTCAGGATAGAAGGAATGTACTTAAACATCATAAAAACCATTTATGAAAAGCCCATAGCTAATATCATCCTCAATGGGGAAAAACTGAGAGGTTTTTCCCTGAGATCAGGAACATGACAGGGATGTCCACTCTCACCGCTGTTGTTTAACATAGTGTTGGAAGTTTTAGCATCAGCAATCAGATAAAAGAAAATCAAAGGCATCAAAAGTGGCAAAGATGAAATCAAGCTTTCACTTTTTGCAGATGATCTGATATTATACATGGAAAATCCAACAGACTCCACCAAAAGTCTGCTAGAACTGATGTATGAATTCAGCAAAGTTGCAGGATGCAAAATCAATGTACAGGAATCGGTTGCATTCTTATACACTAATAATGAAGCAACAGAAAGACAAATAAAGAAACTGATCCCATTCACAATTGCACCAAGAAGCATAAAATACCTAGAGCTAAATCTAACCAAAGATGTAAAAGATCTATTTGCATAAAACTACAGAAAGCTTATGAAGGAAATTGAATAAGATACAAAGAAATGGAAAAACATTCCATGCTCATGGACTGGAAGAATAAATGTTGTTAAAATTTCAATACTACCCAAATCAACCTACACATTCAATGCAATTCCAATCAAAATTGCACCAGCATTCTTCTCAAAGCTAGAACAAGCAATCCTAAATTTGTATGGAACCAAAAAAGACCCCGAATATCCACAGGAATATTGAAGAAGACCAAAGTGGGAGGCATCACAATCCCAGACTTTAGCCTCTACTACAAAGCTTTAATCATCAAGACAGCATGGTATTGGCACAAAAACAGACACAGAGACCAATGGAATAGAAGAGATACTCCAAATTCGGCCACCAAAGTATGGCCAACTAATCTTTGACAAAGCAGGAAAGAATACCCAATGGAAAAAAGACAGTCTCTTTAACAAATGATGCTGGGAAAACTGGACAGCAACATGCAGAAGAATGAAACTAGACTACTGTCTTACACCATACACAAAAATAAACTCAAAATTGATAAAGAATCTGAATATGTACAGGAAACCATCAAAACTCTAGAGGAGAAATCTATGACCTAAGCTGCAGTGATTTCTTACTCAACACATCTGCAAAG
This sequence comes from Puma concolor, assembly GCF_028749965.1. Taxonomy (NCBI): domain Eukaryota; kingdom Metazoa; phylum Chordata; class Mammalia; order Carnivora; family Felidae; genus Puma; species Puma concolor. The sequence continues at coordinate 79,257,269 of NC_141667.1, read as the reverse complement.
GCAAGGGAATTAAAAGCAAAAATGAACTATTGGGACCTCATGAAGATAAAAAGCTTCTATACTGCAAAGGAAACAATCAACAAAGCTAAAAGGCAACCGAGGGAATGGGAAAAGATATTTGCAAATAACATATCAAAGGGCTAGTATCCAAAATCTATAAAGAACTCACCAAACTCCACACCCAAAAACAAATAACCCAGTGAAGAAATGGGCAGAAGACATGAATAGACACTTTTCCAAAGAAGACATCCAGATGGCCATCAGACACATGAAATGATGCTCAATGTCACTCATCATCAGGGAAATACAAATCAAAGCCACACTGACATACCACTTCATGCCAGTCAGAGTGGCTAAAATGAACAAATCAGGAGACTATAGATGCTGGACAGCATGTGGAGAATCGGGAACCCTCTTGCACTGTTGGTTGGGAATGCAAACTGGTGCAGCCACTCTGAAAAACAGTGTGGAGGTTCCTCAAAAAATTAAAAATAGACCTACCCTATGACCCAGCAATAGCACTGCTAGGAATTTTTCCAAGAGATACAGGATTGCTGATGTATAGGGGCACTTGTACCCCAACATTTATAGCAGCACTTTCAACAATAGCCAAATTACGGGATTTCCATCAATTAATGGATGGATAAAGAATTTGTGGAGAGGGAAGATGGCGGCGTAGGAGGACGCTGGGCTCACCGCGCGTCCTGCTGATCACTTAGATTCCACCTACACCTGCCTAAATAACCCAGAAAACCACCAGAGGATTAGCAGAACGGAGTCGCCGGAGCCAAGCACAGACGAGAGGCCCACGGAAGAGGGTAGGAAGGGAGGCGAGGCGGTGCGCGCTCCACGGACTGGCGGGAGCGAGCCGGGGCGGAGGGGCGGCTCGCCGGCCAAGCAGAGCCCCCGAGTCTGGCTTGCAAAAAACGGAGGGGCCTGACGGACTGTGTTCTGACAGCAAGCGCGACTTAGCGACTTAGCGTCTGGGAGGTCATAAGTTAGCAGCTCTGCTCAGAAAGCGGGAAGGCTGGAGGACAAAGGGAAGGAGAGCTGCTGAGCCCCCTGACGACAGAGCTCAGTTTGGTGGGGAACAAAGGCACTCGCCAGCGCCATCTCCCCCGCCCATCCCCCAGCCAAAATCCCAAAGAGAACCAGTTCCTGCCAGGGAACTTGCTCGCTCCGCGCAAACACCCAACTCTGCGCTTCTGCGGAGCCAAACCTCCGGCAGCGGATCTGACTCCCTCCTGCTGCCACAGGGCCCCTCCTGAAGTGGATCACCTAAGGAGAAGCGAGCTAAGCCTGCCCCTCCTGCCCCTGTGCACCTTGCCTACCCACCCCAGCTAAGACGCCAGATCCCCAGCATCACAAGCCTGGCAGTGTGCAAGTAGCCCAGACAGGCCACCCCACCCCACAGTGAATCCCGCCCCTAGGAGAGGGGAAGAGAAGGCACACACCAGTCTGACTGTGGCCCCAGCGGTGGGCTGGGGGCAGACATCAGGTCGGTCTGCAGCCCCGCCCACCAACTTCAGTTATACACCACAGCACAGGGGAAGTGCCCTGCAGGTCCTCACCACGCCAGGGACTATCCAAAATGACCAAGCGGAAGAATTCCCCTCAGAAGAATCTCCAGGAAATAACAACAGCTAATGAGCTGATCAAAAAGGATTTAAATAATATAACAGAAAGTGAATTTAGAATAATAGTCATAAAATTAATCGCTGGGCTTGAAAACAGTATAGCTGACAGCAGAGAATCTCTTGCTACAGAGGTCAAGGGACTAAGGAACAGTCACGAGGAGCTGAAAAACGCTTTAAACGAAATGCATAACAAAATGGAAACCACCACGGCTCGGATTGAAGAGGCAGAGGAGAGAATAGGTGAACTAGAAGATAAAGTTATGGAAAAAGAGGAAGCTGAGAAAAAGAGAGATAAAAAAATCCAGGAGTATGAGGGGAAAATTAGAGAACTAAGTGATACACTAAAAAGAAATAATCTACGCATAATTGGTATCCCAGAGGAGGAAGAGAGAGGGAAAGGTGCTGAAGGGGTACTTGAAGAAATAATAGCTGAGAACTTCCCTGAAGTGGGGAAGGAAAAAGGCATTGAAATCCAAGAGGCACAGAGAACTCCCTTCAGACGTAACTTGAATCGATCTTCTGCACGACATATCATAGTGAAACTGGCAAAATACAAGGATAAAGAGAAAATTCTGAAAGCAGCAAGGGGTAAACGTGCACTCACATATAAAGGGAGACCTATAAGACTCGTGACTGATCTCTCTTTTGAAACTTGGCAGGCCAGAAAGAATTGGCACGAGATTTTCAGTGTGCTAGACAGAAAAAATATGCAGCCGAGAATCCTTTATCCAGCAAGTCTGTCATTTAGAATCGAAGGAGAGATAAAGGTCTTCCCAAACAAACAAAAACTGAAGGAATTTGTCACCGCTAAACCAGCCCTCCAAGAGATCCTAAGGGGGACCCTGTGAGACAAAGTACCAGAGACATCACTACAAGCATAAAACATACAGACATCACAATGACTCTAAACCCATATCTTTCTATAATAACACTGAATGTAAATGGACTAAATGCGCCAACCAAAACACATAGGGTATCAGCATGGATAAAAAAACAAGACCCATCTATTTGCTGTCTACAAGAGACTCATTTTAGACCTGAGGACACCTTTAGATTGAGAGTGAGGGGATGGAGAACTATTTATCATGCTACTGGAAGCCAAAAGAAAGCTGGAGTAGCCATTCTTATATCAGACAAACTAGACTTTAAATTAAAGGCTGTAACAAGAGATGAAGAAGGACATTATATAATAGTGACAGGGTCTATCCATCAGGAAGAGCTAACAATTATCAATGTCTATGTGCCAAATACCGGAGCGCCCAAATATATAAAACAATTACTCATAAACATAAGCAACCTTATTGAGAAGAATGTGGTCATTGCAGGGGACTTTAACACCCCACTTACAGAAATGGATAGATCATCTAGACACACGGTCAATAAAGAAACAAGGGCCCTGAATGAGACATTGGATCAGATGGACTTGACAGATATATTTAGAACTCTGCATCCCAAAGCAACAGAATATACTTTCTTCTCGAGTGCACATGGAACATTCTCCAAGATAGATCATATACTGGGTCACAAAACAGCCCTTCATAAGTTTACAAGAATTGAAATCATACCATGCATACTTTCAGACCACAATGCTATGAAGCTTGAAATCAACCACAGAAAAAAGTCTGGAAAACCTCCAAAAGCATGGAGGTTAAAGAACACCCTACTAACGAATGAGTGGGTCAACCAGGCAATTAGAGAAGAAATTAAAAAATATATGGAAACAAACGAAAATGAAAATACAACAATCCAAACGCTTTGGGACGCAGCAAAGGCAGTCCTGAGAGGAAAATACATTGCAATCCAGGCCTATCTCAAGAAACAAGAAAAATCCCAAATACAAAATCTAACAGCACACCTAAAGGAAATAGAAGCAGAACAGCAAAGGCAGCCTAAACCCAGCAGAAGAAGAGAAATAATAAAGATCAGAGCAGAAATAAACAATATAGAGTCTAAAAAAACTGTAGAGCAGATCAACGAAACCAAGAGTTGGTTTTTTGAAAAAGTAAACAAAATTGACAAACCTCTAGCCAGGCTTCTCAAAAAGAAATGGGAGATGACCCAAATAGATAAAATCATGAATGAAAATGGAATTATTACAACCAATCCCTCAGAGATACAAACAATCATCAGGGAATACTATGAAAAATTATATGCCAACAAATTGGACAACCTGGAAGAAATGGACAAATTCCTGAACACCCACACTCTTCCAAAACTCAATCAGGAGGAAATAGAACGCTTGAACAGACCCATCACCAGCGAAGAAATTGAATCGGTTATCAAAAATCTCCCAACAAATAAGAGTCCAGGACCAGATGGCTTCCCAGGGGAGTTCTACCAGACGTTTAAAGCAGAGATAATACCTATCCTTCTCAAGCTATTCCAAGAAATAGAAAGGGAAGGAAAACTTCCAGACTCATTCTATGAAGCTAGTATTACTTTGATTCCTAAACCAGACAGAGACCCAGTAAAAAAAGAGAACTACAGGCCAATATCCCTGATGAATATGGATGCAAAAATTCTCAATAAGATACTAGCAAATCGAATTCAACGGCATGTAAAAAGAATTATTCACCATGATCAAGTGGGATTCATTCCTGGGATGCAGGGCTGGTTCAACATTCGCAAATCAATCAACGTGATACATCACATTAACAAAAAAAAAGAGAAAAACCATATGATCCTGTCAATCGATGCAGAAAAGGCCTTTGACAAAATCCAGCACCCTTTCTTAATAAAAACCCTTGAGAAAGTCGGGATAGAAGGAACATACTTAAAGATCATAAAAGCCATTTATGAAAAGCCCACAGCTAACATCATCCTCAACGGGGAAAAACTGAGAGCTTTTTCCCTGAGATCAGGAACACGACAGGGATGCCCACTCTCACCGCTGTTGTTTAACATAGTGCTGGAAGTTCTAGCATCAGCAATCAGACAACAAAAGGAAATCAAAGGCATCAAAATTGGCAAAGATGAAGTCAAGCTTTCACTTTTTGCAGATGACATGATATTATACATGGAAAATCCGATAGACTCCACCAAAAGTCTGCTAGAACTGATACATGAATTCAGCAACGTTGCAGGATACAAAATCAATGTACAGAAATCAGTTGCATTCTTATACACTAACAATGAAGCAACAGAAAGACAAATAAAGAAACTGATCCCATTCACAATTGCACCAAGAAGCATAAAATACCTAGGAATAAATCTAACCAAAGATGTAAAGGATCTGTATGCTGAAAACTATAGAAAGCTTATGAAGGTAATTGAAGAAGATTTAAAGAAATGGAAAGACATTCCCTGCTCATGGATTGGAAGAATAAATATTGTCAAAATGTCAATACTACCCAAAGCTATCTACACATTCAATGCAATCCCAATCAAAATTGCACCAGCATTCTTCTCGAAAGTAGAACAAGCAATCCTAAAATTCATATGGAACCACAAAAGGCCCCGAATAGCCAAAGTAATTTTGAAGAAGAAGACCAAAGCAGGAGGCATCGCAATCCCAGACTTTAGCCTCTACTACAAAGCTGTCATCATCAAGACAGCATGGTATTGGCACAAAAACAGACACATAGGCCAATGGAATAGAATAGAAACCCCAGAATTAGACCCACAAACGTATGGCCAACTCATCTTTGACAAAGCAGGAAAGAACATCCAATGGAAAAAAGACACTCTCTTTAACAAATCGTGCTGGGAGAACTGGACAACAACATGCAGAAGGTTGAAACTAGACCACTTTCTCACACCATTCACAAAAATAAACTCAAAATGGATAAAGGACCTGAATGTGAGACAGGAAACCATCAAAACCTTAGAGGAGAAAGCAGGAAAAGACCTCTCTGACCTCAGACATAGCAATCTCCTACTTGACACATCCCCAAAGGCAAGGGAATTAAAAGCAAAAGTGAATTACTGGTACCTTATGAAGATAAAAAGCTTCTGCACAGCAAAGGAAACAACCAACAAAACTAAAAGGCAACCAACGGAATGGGAAAAGATATTTGCCAATGACATATCGGACAAAGGGCTAGTATCCAAAATCTATAAAGAGCTCACCAAACTCCACACCCGAAAAGCAAATAACCCGGTGAAGAAATGGGCAGAAAACATGAATAGACACTTCTCTAAAGAAGACATCCAGATGGCCAACAGGCACATGAAAAGATGTTCAGCGTCGCTCCTTATCAGGGAAATACAAATCAAAACCACACTCAGGTATCACCTCACGCCAGTCAGAGTGGCCAAAATGAACAAATCAGGAGACTATAGATGCTGGAGAGGATGTGGAGAAACGGGAACCCTCTTGCACTGTTGGTGGGAATGCAAATTGGTGCAGCCGCTCTGGAAAGCAGTGTGGAGGTTCCTCAGAAAATTAAAAATAGACCTACCCTATGACCCAGCAATAGCACTGCTAGGAATTTATCCAAGTGACACAGGAGTACTGATGCATAGGGGCACTTGTACCCCAATGTTCATAGCAGCACTCTCAACAATAGCCAAATTATGGAAAGAACCTAAATGTCCATCAACTGATGAATGGATAAAGAAATTGTGGTTTATATACACAATGGAATACTACGTGGCAATGAGAAAAAATGAAATATGGCCTTTTGTAGCAACGTGGATGGAACTGGAGAGTGTGATGCTAAGTGAAATAAGCCATACAGAGAAAGACAGATACCATATGGTTTCACTCTTATGTGGATCCTGAGAAACTTAACAGGAACCCATGGGGGAGGGGAAGGAAAAAAAAAAAAAAAGAGGTTAGAGTGGGAGAGAGCCAAAGCATAAGAGACTGCTGAGAACTGAGAACAAACTAAGGGTTGATGGGGGGTGGGAGGGAGTAGAGGGTGGGTGATGGGTATTGAGGAGGGCACCTTTTGGGATGAGCACTGGGTGTTGTATGGAAACCAATTTGACAATAAATTTCATATATAAATTTAAAAAAAAAAAAAAGAATTTGTGGTTTATATACACAATGGAATACTACTCGACAATGAGAAAGAATGCAATATGGCCTTTGTAGCAACATGGATAGAACTGGAGAGTGTTATGCTAAGTGAAATAAGTCATACAGAGAAAGACAGATACCATATGTTTTCACTCATATGTGGATCCTGAGAAACTTAACAGAAGACCATAGGGGAGGGGAAGGAAAAAAAAGTTAGGGAGAGACCCAAACCATAACAGACTCTTAAAAACTGAGAACAAACTGAGGGTTGAGGAGGAGTGGGAGGGATGGGAGAGCAGATGATGGGCACTGGGGAAGGCACCTGTTGGAAGGAGCACTGGGTGTTGTATGGAAACAAATTTGACAATAAATTTCATATTAAAAATTTTTTTAAGAATACAAATTAGATACCTTATAAATGTTTATTTTAACAATTACTTTTCTTATAGAATTTTCTTCAATATTTAAAATTATGCTCTGTTTTCCAGCTGTTTCAGATCATTTTTTTGGATTGGGATTTTGTTTCTATTTATTCATCCTTCAACAAAGAGGGATCTAGGAAGAACCAGTATCCACCATAAGCTGCAAGGGATTTTCTTATTTTCTCTTGATTTACTGGAAAAAACAAAACAAAACAAAAGAAAAAAACCTGTTCACAAATCAAGTAACTAGTGTCATTGATAAGCATCTGCATCACTGAAATTCAAGTTCCTAAGGCTGATCCTAGCTTCTACTGAAATTGTTCTGGTTGGTGGTTGGGTTCACTTTCTGCTCATTTTAAAGATGTAAAACCCTTGTTTATACACAAATTACACATAAAAATTGACTATCTAAACAGGCCTTGATCATAAAGCTCTTAATGTCTTTCAGAACTACATGGCTTAGTTATCTAATATTTCTGTATCCAAAAGTGTAATGATTTCCCTAACAGGTCCCTCTCTAGCCATACTCATATTGTATACTAGGAGTTTAAATTATTGAATGGGAATGGAAACAAAAAAATCTGTTTGAAGTGGTGATTAGCAGGATTTCTGTAGTATAACACTTGTATAAAAATGGCCTCTAAAAATCTATAGATTATAGAAAACGGCAGACAAAACCTTTTTACTACATTTTAAAAAGTCACCAACATAGTTTGTGGTGCCTAGGTATCTCAGTCAGTTGAGCATCTGACTTTGGCTCAGGTCATAATCTCACAGTTCATGAGTTCAAGGCCGGGTTCAGGATCTCCACTTTCAGCATGGAGCCCACTTTGGATTGCCACTCCCCCACTCACACTTTCTCTCAAAAATAATACACATAAAAAAAAAGTCGTCACCATTGTTTTTTAAATTTTTTTAATCTTTATTTATTTTTGAAAGACAAAGAGAGACGGAGTGTGAGAAGGGTAGGGGCAGAGAGACAGAATCTGAAGCAGGCTCCAGGCTCTGAGCTGTCAGCACAGAACCCCATGCAGGGCTCAAACCCACAAACTGCAAAATCATGACCTGGGCCAAAGTTGGACGCTTAATTGACTGAGCTACCCTGGCACCCCAAAAGCCACCAACATTGTTTTAAGTAAGGAACATTTGCAGTGCAGCTAAATCATTGTCATTTCTTTTCCAGGGCCTTGAATTTAAAATGAGACTGATGTCAATATGGTAATTTAAGCATCATCATGTGTGCCTATTTATAAATTGAGAACCAGTGAAGCAAGAACTACTAGTCTGCTGCTAAGACAGGAAAATTCTGCTTACTAGGATTTAATCAACATTGGATCTTAAATTCTGGATTTGCATTCAAACATACTGGAAACTAACTTCTGGGTTGAAAAAATATCAATAAATCCTTTGTAGTCTTGAATTTATTAACTGCCTTATATCTGAGATTTCTCATTACAAACACTTTAATTTTATCTCCAGTTATGGGGTTATCCAGTGACAGTGGGATGAAAGAATACAATGAACCCTTAACAGTTCTTTTACTAAGTTTTATGGGCAAAGCAACAGCCTGACCATTATGCAGTAACAGTTTTATTTAAGCTTTTTTAAATGGCCAGATTTTATCCATAATTATACATTACAGCTTGAACAAAGAATATAGTATTTTTTATATGACTAGCCATCCCATCTGACAAATGGAAATTACTGAACAAGTCATTTGATATATATTACTTATTAGTATTAAAATAATTGTGATTCATGGCAAGCCTACTCAATGTTGTAATTTCAGTTCTTCATTGTCATTCTTAAAAATCTATCTGAAAAATAATAGCTCTTGAAAATCATATCAAGAATAAAATTTGCTAAACGAATGACTCTCTTTGGAAATGAATAAACAGCTCAAGAGCTTAGCAATCAATCACTGCAATGATACTATATAAATATAATTTTCTGTTCCATTAGTATTCGGATTATTTGCTGTATTTTTCTGTTATTTAATATATTGGTTTGTTTAAATTATTATCAACAGTTATTTTATACTTCTGTTTATTTCACTATAATATTTAGCTTAATCTATAATTTCAGTGACCGTCTTTTGTTTATATATAAATGCTCTTTCTAGGAGATCTTGCCAACTACCAACTGCCTTAATTTCTGAATAAAGAAATGTAATGAGAGATTCAGTACAATGTATTTGTTTCTTATAAGATTACTGGGTGAAACTCTATCAAGATTTCTTATCAGATATCTTTGTCTTTTATTTTCAATGAAGTGAAATCTGATGCTATTAGCTTATTTACCAAAGTCTTATAAATGATATTCATTAATCTCATAGATAGTTGATATTCAAAAATTGATTTGATATTATGAAAAACTATATGCCAATAACTTAGACCACCTAAAAGAAATGGATAAATTCCTAGAAACATGTAACAGTAAAATTTAACGGACTGATTAAAGAAACAGAAAAATTTAACGGACCAATTACCAGCAAGGAGATTGAATCAGTAATCAAAAAATGTTCCCAACAAGCAGAAGTCCAAGAGCAAATGGCTTAAGAGGGGACTTCTACCAAAAGATTTAAAGAAGAGTTAATATCTATTCTTCCCAAACTCTCCCAAAAAATGATGAAAACTTACAAATTCATTCTGTGAGGCCAGTATCACCCTGATGCCAAAACCAGATAAAGACACCTCAAAAAAGATAACTATAGGCCAGTATCTCTGATGAACACAGGCTCAGAAATCTTCAAGAAAATACTAGAAAACCAAATCCAGCAATACATTAAAAATGTCACTCACCACAATCAAGTGGGATTTATTCTTGGGATGTAAGGATGGTTCAATATTTACAAATCAATCAACATGATACATCACATCAGTAAGAGAAAGGATGAAAACCATAGGACCATTTTAAGAGATACAGAAAAAGCATTTGACAAAGTAGAACATCCATTCATGATATAAAATCCCTCAACAAAGTAGGTTTAGAGGGAACATACCTCAAAATAATAAAGGCCATATATGAAAAAACCACAATGAACTATGACCTAAGCTGCAGTGATTTCTTACTCAACACATCTGCAAAGGCAAGGGAATTAAAAGCAAAATGATATTCATTAATCTCATAGTTGATATTCAAAAATTGATTTGATATTATGAAAGACTATATGCCAATAACTTAGACCACCTAAAAGAAATGGATACATTCCTAGAAACATATAACCCACCAAAACTGAAGTAGTAAGAAATAGAAAAATTTTTTGGAGAAAAACGAGAGCTTTCCCCCTAAGGCCAGGAGCAAGATAGTGATGTCCATTCTCACCACTTTTATTAAACGTGGTACTGGAAGTCCTGGGCACAGAAATCAGGCAGCAAAAAGAAGTAAGAGAAGACCAAATCAGTAATAAACAAGTAAAACTTTCAATATTTGCAGATAACATAATACTATATATAGAAAACCATACAGACTCCAACAAAAAGCTACTAAAACTAATAAATTCAGTAAAGTCACAGTATAAAAAAAGATCAATATGCAGAAATCTGTTGCATTTTTAAAAATTTTATTTCATTTTTAATTGGTCTCTACACACAACATGGGGCTTGAGCTCACACCCCAAGATCACCATTCATGCACTATTGAGGGGGATGCAAACTGGGGCAATCACTGTGGAAAACAGAATGGAGTTTCCTCAAAAAATTAAAAATAGAACTACCCTATAATCCAGTAATTGCACTCCTGGGCATTCATCCCCAAAATACACAAACACTAATTCAAAGGGATATATGCACCCCTATGTTTATATCAGATGTACCTTAGCCAAATTATAGAAGCAGCCCAAATGTCCAACAATTATTTAGTCATATTATTTAATCATAAATAATATTGTTTATGTTAATATTAGTCATAAAATATTATGACTAAATAATTTATTACACTTATAAAAAGAATGAAATCTTGCCATTTGCAAATGTCCAATTATTTAGTAATATTTTTTAGTCAAAATTATTTGTTAATATTAGTCATAAAGTATTATGACTAAATACTTTATTATTTACTTGCAAAAAGCACTGAAATCTTGACATTTGCAATAACATGAATGGAACTCAAGAGTATAATGGTAAGCGAAATAAATCAGTCAGAAAAAGACAAATACAATATGATTTCACTCATAGGTGGAACTTAAGAAACCAAACAAATAAGCAAAGTAAAAAGAGAAATCAAGAAACAGCTTCTTAACTATAGAGAAGAAACTAGAGTAGAGGTAGATGGGCAAATGGGTTAAACAGGTGACAGAAATTAAGGAGCACACTTGGAAGAGCACCAGGTGTTGTATGGGACTGCTGAATTACTATACAATACATCCGAAACTAGTATAACACTGTATGTTAACTATACTGAAAGAAATATAATTTAAAAAATTATTTGTATTACACTGAGAGTTGATTCAAAATTCTTCTTGTTTAGATTACTTAATACCTATTTTGCACACCTAGAAGATAAGAAAAAAAAAAGGTGTGTGTGTGTGTGTGTGTGTGTGTGTGTGTGTGTGTGTTTAATGCAGCAATGTGCTTGTAGCTGTTAACAGGCTCTCCAGAGAGGAAAGGAACTGATTTGTAGCATTTGACAATTTCTCTGATGTAAACTGTCCCATCAAGGACAATTTTTGTGCTCCTCATGTGAGGTCACTAAATGAGGAGTTAGGAAGGAATAAATACAATCACTTTCATGAGCCTATAAAAGCTGATATTGATAGCCACCATGACATTAAATATGACAAAGTTTTTTACTTAAAGTTTATAATTAGGTAAATATATTAAAATCTCCTGAATGTGTTTTAAAATGTATGGTGTTCTATAATTGAAGGTTAAAAGTTGTTTTGTAGTAATAGGTGACCTTAAAAATAAGCTTTTGTTATGCCCTTTGCCAGGTCTTATGCTAATGTTTCAAATTTCCCCATACTTTCTACCCAAAGATTCTTTCAAATGTCACCTCCTCACCCATCTCACTCCATTTGTTCATAATTATTAGAGTTTCATCACACCCCAGCAAATGGTAAGCTGATCTATGTGCTATTTCCCTCATCTCCTACTTGATACACAACAACATTTTCTAAATCTTCCTAAGTACTTAAATATGGGTGTACACCTGAAAAATAGACCACAAAACAACAAAACAACAAATAATTTTTAGTAAGTTTTGTAAGTTTTTTAGTAAGTTTAGAGCAGGAATGGCATTTATTGACTTTTCAAGTGTGTCAATTTAATTATTATAATATGTGATTAATAAAATCATTAAAATTACCTTCTGATATGAAAACCTTCTGTTAGGAATTCACATAAAGCACCAAATGTATATTACACTGAAATATTGGAAACCAGGGGGATTAGGTGGAAAATGGAGGAGGGATGCTGTGAAAAGGGAGGTAAACATTTCAATAACATTTACTAGGTATTAAAGGAAAAACAAATTCAAAATGTCTTTCCTCCAAATATGCTGGCACTTGCATAAAACACTGGAGATATCTCACCTTGGGAAATAATTTATAGCTGAAGTCCTCACTTCTTTTCTGTAAGAATTGGAATCATGCAAATATAGAAAATGTGCTCAAGATGCACAAACAATCTTAGTGATTTATATTTCTGCTCAAGATCTATTATTTTATCAAAAGAAAAAGCTCAAATAAAAACTTCAGAACCAACCAAGAGACAGACTCTTAACTATAGCGGACAAACTGATGGTTCCTGTAGGAGAGGAGGGTTGAGGGATGGGTAAAAGAGGTGATGGGTGTTAAGGAGAGCACTTGTGATGAACACCAGGTATTGTATATAAGTGATGAATCACTAAACTCTACCTGAAACTAACATTACACTGTATGTTAACTAAGTGGAATTTAAATACAAATTTGGACAGAAAAAAAAAAAGCTAATGCTCACCTTCATCTAATATAAAACAAGAATCTATTTATACACACAGGACATAAATTACCATTCTTTTTGTTTGTCTGTTTATTTATTTTGAAAGAGAGCATGCAAGCACGCAAACGGGGGGGGCGGTGCAGAAAGGGAGAGAGAATCCTAATCGGGCTCTTCACTGTCAGTATGAAGCCAGATGCAAGTTTAAATCCATGTACAGTGACTTCATAACCTGAGTGGAAACCAAGAGCCTGACACTTAACTTATTGAGCCATCCAAGCACCACAATTACCATTATTTTCTGTCTATGCTAATGCATACAGGTTGCTTAGATCATGGGTGATTTACATTTACTCAAGTTACACTAAGTAAATTCAGCAATACAGGCAATTCTAATTACCCAACTATTTGCTTTCCATACAAACAGTATGAATGTTGTATAGCAAAGAGAAAACATCAAAACAATTCACCAATGACGAAACAACTTAAAAAAGTACCATACCCATCTGAAATGTTTGCCTCTTCCTGAATGGAATATAAACAGATTTGTACATTTGTAGGCTTAGAGTGTGGCTTGTTTCATGTGGTTCAACACTTTTGAGATACATCCATGTAGATGCATAGGGATGTATGTCTCAGCAGTCTGTTCCTTTTTATTAACATATGGGTGTGTTAACGAAATATTTATTTACTTATTTATTAAATGTATTTAACTGCAGTTGATGGGCACTTGTTTTTTTTTGGGGGGGTGGCTATTATTGAAATAGCCCTTAAATGTATTTGTATACAGGCCTTAGTGTAGACATTTATTCTCATTTCTCTTGGGTAAATACCTAAGGGGGATTATTGGCTTATATAGTATATTTTTGAGCTCTTAAGAAACTACCAAACTATTTTCCAAAATGGCTATTCATTTGACCAGCTTTCTGCTTATCTCCTCAGTCACTTCAAAACCCAGTTTTTCCTCATCTTCTCAGGTACTTTGGAGTGTCTTGTCTTTCTAATATTAACTATTCTCATAGGCATGTGCTAGTATCCATTATGGTTTAAATTTGCATTTCCCTAATTAATAATTTTGAACATTGTGTCATGGGCACATTGAAATTCATATATATGCCTTGGTGAAGTTCTTTGTTCATTTTTAAATAAAAAATGTGCCCCATTTCTTTTATTATATTGTTACCTTATTGTTGAACTTCAGGGAAATTCTCCATATTCTGCATTCAAGCTTTTTATCAGGTAAGTGTTTGCAAATATTTTCTTTTGGTCTATGTCTTGTATTTCATTTTACTAAGTGTCATCCAAAGAGAAATTTTAAATTTTAATAAACTTCAGTGCATACATTTTCCCTTTAATGTTTGTCCTTTTTACAACCTGAGAAATTTTGCCTAACCCAAGGTCACAAAGCTTTCTTATGTTTTCTTCCAGGGTTTTTTTGTTTTACTTATTAAAGTCTATGATCCATCTTGAGTTAATTTTTTGTATATACTTAAAGTAACAGTGAAGGTTTATTGACTTACAAATTCCCAATGTTCCAGCACTACTTATTAATAAACATTATTTTTCTTATATTATTTCATTTACATAGTTCTTAAAAATTAATAGACCACACATGTGAGGGTTTAATTTTAGGCTTTGTATTTTGATTTAGTGATCTATGCCTATCCATACAATACTGCATCGTTATGATTACTATAGCTCTATAATGATATTTGAAGCCGGGTAGTACAAAATTCTCTCACTATGGTTTTCATTAGATAAATATAAATTAAAATTACAACTTCATTCCTCCACGCAACTCAAATATCTAGGATTTTTTTATTTATCAATTTTAAATATCAGTGAGAATCTGTGGTAAGTGGATTTATTATACTTGTTTGTAGCACTGTAAATTTGTCCAATATTTTAGGAAATTCTATGAAAATAACTTCTAGGAATATAAATATGCATTGTCTTATGGCCTAGAAATTCTACTTCTACATAATAGGAGTCAACTTCAACTTGATATAAAAAAAATTCCAAGAACTGTAGATCATAAATGGCAATAGACGTTCTTACTACTATGCTTACAATGGGTACTTCAGATCAATGCAAATAAGTGAATTACATCTAGATACAACTTAGATAAGTTGCATAAACATAATGTTGAGTGAAAAAAAAGCAGGAATCAAAGGATAATATAAAAAGGACAAAAACTTGTCCATAGTGTTAGAAGTCATGGTAGAACCCACTTTGGTCAGGAGGTGGAAATAGTAACTAGAAAAGATAGTAGCGGTTTTCTGAATGTTAAATTTTTGTAGGTTTGGATGACAGTTATCTGAATGTATTCACTTTGTAAAAATTCACTGAGCTTATTCATTGTACTCTTTTCCATATGTATACGAATTATTTCAAAAACGTTTATTATAAAAGGGCCTCACATTTCATTTAATAGAAGACATCAATATAGAACCCTCATAATGTATTCAGTGGAGTAACTAAGGAGCACAGAAACTTTCTCAGATAACCATTTGCATTCCAAAAATAGAATAAATTCAGACATCATATTCTTCCATATGAAATAAAAAATATAAACTATTTCTTAAGGTCTATGGGTAGAAGCAAGGCTATCATTCCACATGTTTTAAAGGGAGTGTGGGCTTTAAAATAAGGGTATATTTTGTGTTTCGCTTTTTTGTGAAAATCTACTGTCCTAATTTGGATACTGCTATTCTATAATTGTTCACATGCTCAAAGTCAGAGTTCAGCAAACATTTTCTGTAAAGGGCTGGATGGTAAATAGTTTAGGCTTCCTAGTCCACATGGTCTTTGTCATAACTACTCAACTCTGCTGTCATAGAGCATTAATGCCCAGGAATAACATGTAAGCAAATGAGCTTACAAGTGTTTTAATAAAACTTTTGACACTGCAATTTGAATTGCATATAATTTCACATATAATTAAATATATTTTTTAAAATCTTTTAAACATTTAAATATGTAAAACACAGGGGGGCCTGGGTGGCTTAGTCAGTTAAGCATCCTACTCTCAGTCTCAGCTCAGGTCATGATCATGGTTCATGAGATTGAGCCCCATGTCGGGCTCTGTGCTGACAGTGTGGAGCCTGCTTAGGATTCTCTCTCTCCATCTCACTCTTTGCCCCTCCCCTATTTGCACTCCTCTTTTTCAAAAATCAATAAACATTAAAAAAATTAAATATGAAAGAAATTCTTGTGGAACATACAGAAATAAGTAGTGAGCTATATTTGGCCCATGGATTTCATTTTGTTTACCAAATATTAGCTTTTTTTCACCCTTTTCAATTTTGTCTGTAGTGTTCTAGTCTCAGGGTATAACATCCTGGAATCTGCTTGATTTTTTTTTTTTTTTTCTTCTCTGAGGCCTAACAGAAACCAAAGCGAAAAAAATTCCTGTATGATGGTCTCCTTCTAGTCAAGAAGCTGCTCATACACTACTTACTGGTCACTTAGTCATTAAGCTACTCTATTCTGCTGTAGTGTATGCAAATTTTATTCCAGAAATAGCAAGGACATGTTTAAATATATCTTCTTTAGAACAGATATTAAGCTGACTGCAGGGGCCTGGCAATGCTCTGATACTGTTTGCATATTTTATGCATGAATGTGCATTGTTTATGGAGACCTGGATATATCACTTTCATCTAATTTTAAAGAAGTCCATGGCTCAGAAGATTTTAGGTAGCATGGTTAAATCCCCAACAATATGACGACTTATAGTCAATTAATCTTTGACAAAGCAGAAAAGACTATCCAATGGGTAAAATAATGTCTCTTTGGGAAAAGTGGACAGCAATATGCAAAAGAATGGAACTGGACCACTTTGTTACACCATACACTAAAATAAATTCAAAATGGATTAAAGACCTAAATGTGAGACCTGAAATCATAAAAATCCTAGAGAAGAACATCTTTGACATCAGCTATAATACCTTCTTTCTAGATATGTCTCCTGAGTCAAAGGAAACAAAACAAAAATAAACTCTTCTACATCAAAATAATTTTATTTTATTGAGAATAAACACCTTCTACATAACAAAGGAAACAATCAACAAAACTAAAAGGCAACCTCCTAAACAGAAGATAATTTCAAATGACATCTGTATCCAAAATACATAAAGAATTTAGAAGACTCAACACCCCAAAAAAATGAATCAAAAAATGGGCAGAAGACAGAAGTAGACATCTTTCCAAAGAAGACATATGGATAGTCAATAGACAAATGAAAAGATGTTCAACATCACTAACTATGAGGGATATGCAAGTCAAAACTACAATGAGGTATCACGTCACACTGGTCAGAATGGCTAAAATCAACAACACAGGAAACCAACAGGTGTTGGCAAGGATGTGGAGAGAAGGGAACCCTTTTGCACTGTTGGTAGGAATGCAAACTGGTGCAGCCACTGTGGAAAATAGTATGGATGTTACTCAAAAAATTAAAAATAGAACTACCTTATGATCCAGTAATTGCACTACTAGGTATTTATCCAAAGGATACAAAAATACTAATTCCAAAGGATACACGTACCCCAATGTTTGTAGCAGCATTATATACAGTAGCCAAATTATAGAACCAGCCCAAGTGTCCATGGACTGATGAATGGATACAGAAGAGTGGTGTGTGTATGTGTGTGTGTATATAATATTTGATATAGAATACTGAACTATATATAATAGGATTATATATATATATATATAGATATATATATATATAGATATATATAGATATATATATATGTTGGAATATAACTCAGCCATAAAAAGAAAAATCTTACTATTTGCAATGACATGGATGGAGCTAGAGAATATAATGCTAAGCAAAATAAATCAGAGAAAAACAAATATCATATGATTTCACTCATACATGGAATTTAGGAAATAATTTTTTTTTCTAAAAAAAGGAAATAATAGAGAGAGACAAACCAAGAAACAGATTCTTAATTATTGAAAACAACCTGATAATTGCCAGAGGTGAACAGGGTGAGGTGATGGGTTAAATAGGTGTTGGGGATTAAAGAGGACACATGTCCTGATGAACACCGGGTTGTATGGAAGTGTTGAATCACTATATTGTACACCTGAAACTAATATTACACTGTATGTTACCTAACTGAAATTTAAATTTAAAACTTAAAAAAAAAAAAGAGCCCAGCATTATACCTATGCTCCTAGTACCTGTAAGGGAGGAAATGGCCACAATGAGGACTAACATATGTTGAAACGGGAAGAAGAGAAAAGCTTAATTTAGAGAAAAAGAGTTATGTATTCTACAACAATATGCACATTAATGAAATTTTATTGTTTAAAAATATGAGGGGCGCCTGGGTGGTTCAGTGAGTTAAGCATCTGGCTTTTGATTTTAGCTCAGATAGTGATCTCATGGTTCATAAGATTGGACCTACATTAGGCTCTGTACTGACAGCATGAAGCCTGTTTGGGATTCTCTCTCCCTCTCTCTCTGCCCCTCCCCTGGTCATGTGTATGTGTGTGTGCACTCTCTCTCACTCTCTCTCAAAATAAATAAACATTAAAAAAAATAAATATTAGAGGTATAGAATTCTTAGTTTCTTTAAAAATGTTCTCATTAAACCAATTTGTTTTTTAAATTTATTTAATTTATTTATTTAAAGGAAAGAGAATGGGGGAGAGGCAGAGAGAATCCCAAGCAGTCTCTACGCTGTCAGCAAAGAACCCAACGCAGTGCTTGATCTCACAAACCTTGAGATCATGACCTGAGCTGAAATCAAGGCTCAGATGCTTAACCTACTGAGCCACTAGGCACCCCAAGCAATATGCATTTTAGACTTAAACTAGAAACATTCTTTTTCTTTCACCAGAGCCTCTGCATTTATATCTTCATATTCTGTCATGGTAGTAAGATAAAAGTCTTTACTGGAACCTCCATTTTGAAGCTAGATACTTTGTTCATAGACCCTCCTCTGTCAATTCTGAGCTGGCTGGCCCGAGCTACTGGGCATATATGCCCTTTGTTTGACCCATCTACTTCAACTCTGATGGTGTTTGTTTTGCACATGGAAACACAACTATTGCCCTGTTTTTGTATGTCATCCGGCTTAAATCACTTTTATTGAAACACTAGATTAAGTACCCCTGGGCTGAATAGTCCATCTGGTTTCTAAGACTATCTTCTTACACAATCAGCAAAATCTCCTATGTACCTTCTTGATGTCAGATATGTGGTTTCTTTTGTTTCCTATTGCCTACCAGCAGTGTTTGCACTTATAACATTTTCCCTTTGTTTTTGCTTCAAGGACTCCTATCTGGGAAGCCATGAACAGGGCAGCTGTCTGTTCATCTTCTAACACAAGTTGTTTCTTAGAGGACAGCCCTTTCAATGAGAAACCTTCCTTTAGGTGTAATTGCTTATTATAAATGCAACTATCAAAGAGGTAAGTTTTAAAAATCAGCCTCAAAAGGACTTGTTCATAATGAGAAAGTGATTCTCATGATTAAAGATAATGTTCTAATCCATAGGTGTTTTTTTTTGCTGTACCTATCTTACCAATATTGCTAACAGTCTCCTTTTTCTCTTCCCACTTAATGTAGTACACAAGAAAACCTGCTTTTGAATGAAATGTTTTTGGTTATTTTCTTCCCATTTGTAGATTCAAATATCATACATATTTACATTTATAATTATATTCATAACAGTTACTGTTAATTTACTTTTCCTCATTCAAAAGCACACTGTAGATGCTTCTATTCTAAATCACTTAGATCTGAATCATATTGTAAATTATTGCATTGCATGTATTTTTTCATAACTGACTTTACTAAGGAATATTTAGATCAGGCTTTTTAGGAAGTATTATGGCCTGGCAGTCTATTGACATAAATCCTTTTAAACTAAGTGTTTTTGATGTTTTGTAGGCTTATTATTATTATTATCTCACTTGATTTTCCTTGACTCTGAAAAATGTTCTTGTTTTGGGGGTAGTGATTTCTTCCATTTTCTCTATTTGATATATTAATTACTGAGCTGTTAGATTTTCTGATTCTAAAAGTCAGTATCTTTTATGCTTTATTTTAAAATTTATCACTATTTCTTTGATTCTTAGGAGTGATGTGTTCTATTTATTTAACTCATGTAAACTAAAGAAACTCATTTAATTTAAGAGGGAAAAACATCCTTATGAAGTAGATATAATGACTATCTATATTTTACAGATGAGAAAATCGAGCCACATAGGGGTTAAGTAACTAAGCCAAGGTTATATAGTTAGTCATTTTAGAGTTTATAGTCTTAACCACTTAGGTAGAATATTTCTAGTATAGTTTTGCTTTTGGCTCTGGCTTTTAGAAGAATTCAAGAAATCAGTGTATTTCATCATTTTATCGTATCAGAAACTTTTTTTTTTTTTACTATTCAACATTTCTATTTAGTTTTTATCTCTAAGTTTGTTTTTTTTTACTTTCACTTATGATTTCTTAACTGAAATTGCTAACATCTCTATTTCTTGTTGAATTGATAGTTTTTAAATTATGTTTCTATATTTGTTAAAGAACTACAATACATTATTTTATAACTATATTTGTTAGTATGTAGATATTTTCTTCATTTAACTTGTTTTACCAGTTCATGTATTCAACTTTTTACAGTAAAAGTTCATTTAAATAGCTAATAAATAAAAACTTAATATGGATAAGTATGGAATTTACAAGTTAAAAATGTTATATGTTCACTGCCTTCATTATTTGAATTTGTGGAACCAAAGTAGGAGACCAGGTTATTTTATTTTTGTTTATTTTCTGTTTACTTTTTTTTTTTTTTTGGTAGAATACTTTGTTGATTAAATTTAAATCTGAAGTACACTTTATGGATTTGGATGCATGGAGGCTTCTCAATATTTTATTTTCTTCCATTCTTTTTAAGTAATGTTATTCAAAAATATTTTTGTTCACCATGTTGTCTGTTTATTAAGAATGCCAATTATTCATGCTCTGCATTTCTTTTTCTATTATTAGAAATGTATTGACTTCTCTTCCTGTTTTGGAGTAGTTTTACTTGATTTGTTTTATTGCTTGATTTAAACATGATGTACTCTCATTCCTTTGAGATGCTTTTTCCTTTCTTTATATTTTTGGAGATCCCCAGCTTCAAAAAAGCTACTTAATTTTCTTGCAAAATATGGCCTAGCCTTTACCATTTAAAATGATGTTTATACATCTCAAGTGACATTGTAAGTTAATTCCTGAATTAACTCTTCCAGATTGCTTTTATTTTTTTATACCTGAATTCATTAAAAGAAATTCTTGAAAGTGTAAATATGTTGCAGGGTAGTATATATCAATTTTTTTTCTGTTTCCTGCATAAATATTCATCACCTCTGTGAATATAATTTAGTGTATTTTTTATATTGGAGAACTTCGCTTATAGATAGCTATACTTAGTTGCTATTGAGTTGAGTTTTTAATTTTACTTTTTCTAACATTTTGAATTCTCCTTTAAGAACATGAGCTAGAGATTACTATTGTCATTTAGGTGTCATATTCCCATGCTTTGCGAACTCCTATGTCCTCTCATATACATGATATCAATCCACCTGCTGAATTTAGGCATCCCCAATTCAACTGATCAGCAAATATTTACAGCTGTCATATCTGGTTCTGTTTGCCAGATCAGAGTTTGTTTTCATGAGCATGACCTTTTGTCTGCATAATAATGATTGATATAATTATTAAAATTTCAAAATTACTTTTTATTTCATGTTATAAAACAGTTACACTGATGAAAATAGTTATGTGCATATGTCTCAAACATTTAGCATAATTAAGAGAATGTTGGAAATAATAAGACCTGCTAATGGTATCAAATCATTGAATACACATTAGATGTATATCTATTAGAGGTGCATACAATTATAAACAAAAAGAACAAAATAAATTATATTAAAAATCCTAGAAATAAATCATCTATTATTGTGTCCATCAGGGAAAATGAAATCTAAACATTTTATATTTTTAGGATTTTTTGGTATTAATAACCTCTCCTTTGATGCATGTATTGGTTGACTTTTGCATATTAAATATCACATATTTCCAGGATTACATTGTCCACAAAATGATGAAAAAAAAACTAGAACCATGGACAGATTCTGCTAAAGATACTGTATCTTTTCCCTTTTCTTTCTTTGTTGGAACATTGGAACATTAGTGTTTGTGTCTAATGATAGTTTTCTACATCTCTCTTTCAAAGTAAGTGGTCTGTATTCCATGTATTCACAGGGTTGCAGCTGTTTCCTTCCTTCAAGTTTTCCTTACCAATTTCGAGATTCTAGACTTAGATAAGAAAAGGTGCATAGTGAAAATGATGTTCCTTTGTAGTTATTGTCATTCAAAAGGATATTGCAGGGGCTCTCAGCACAGAGCTTGCTTCACCTCTCTCTCTGCACCTATCCAGCCTGCACGCTCTCTCTCTCAAAAATAAATAAACATTAAATAAATGGACACTGCAATATGAGAATAAGAAATAATTTATATTTTTATAGTGCTGGAAATGTGTACTCAGAACTGGCATTATCTTGGTTCTAACTTTCAAAGTTAAATGTTGTGAACATGAAGTCCCAAAACTGGGAACCTTTCTCTCCAAGTCTAAGAGATCGCTCTCTTTCTTCTTTCTGTCTGATTTTATTATTCTGAAGCGTAGTTTAACTGATTTACCACTGGTCATATTGAGTGCTCATTGGTCCTCCATGACAAATTAACTCTTTTCTGAAAGACTAAAAAGGTCTTTTACTCAAGTATGAAACAAACTTTGTTTTATTTTAAGAATCTTTCCTTGGTAATTGAATTCAATCCAATCTTGTTGCTGGCACTTTTAATCCAACCGTCTCTGTAACTCAGTTGATCTCAACTTTCATTGCCCTGCTTGAGACAGACACTGGTGCAGTATAATCAGGTAAATACATTCAAATGATAAAAGTCTCAGGTAGGAAAAATGCTCCTTATCAGAACTATCTATCCACCATGAGAGGTACTCCACCATTCATATTTTACAGCTGTGGACTTGTCCTGAGGGATAAATGCATTCAAATTTCCTGTTAAAGATTAAACACTAATCTCCCAAGAGGACAACATCTATTCAGCTATTTACAACAAGGTTGTAAGTCAACACCAAGCAGCTGTTCAGTTTATTTCCTCATACAAGGATTCTTAGCTTCATAGTCTAATGAATCAACCTGAGGTTGATTTAGCCCTGCAATCATGGCAGAGTTATACAGTTTATTTGTGACTCAATAACTTAAGAGGATCCTTGCCATTTTCTCATAATATAACAAGTAAATCAATCATAAATTCATGACAGATGCAGACTCAACAAATTAGAGAGTAACCTTAGGAAAACATAACATTACTTTAGCTTTTAAAGTTGTATAAATCATTTGGTAAGTCATTTCTGGATGAAAGCAAAAGAAAACAAGTCATGGCCTTTTCCAGCATGTTTAAAATGTGAATTAACCCCAAGGGAGCAGACTTGTTTCAAGTAATGAGTGTGTTGAGAGAAACGGTCACAGGCATCATGAAGCACAAGAAAACAGAAAACTGAACTGGCTGAGAACAGTATGAAAGATAAGTGACTTTGAATAAACTTGTTAGGAATAATTCTCTGACCATGGAACATCAGGTAATTATGTGGCCATAATTGCCCATCATGTGAACTAGGTAGTGTCAGACCCACCAAATAATAAATTTGGGTAAACCCAATAGCAATCTGTCATAAGATGGGGTATACATATGGGATTAGGAATAAACCAAAAGGGACTGGATGTTATATGTAAGTGATGAATCACTACATTCTACTCCTGAAACCAATACTACACAATGTGTTAACTAACTTGAATTTAAATAAAAACAGAAAAAAAGGAGCAAACTAAAAGGTTAATGCAAGCTGCTCATACAGATGGCCCAGATCCCATGCCATCAACAGATGTTTTATCATAACTTCTTCAGCTCACAGGTATAACCATGAGAATGCCATGTGAATAGCTGATTAAAAGGGGGTAAAAGTTCAGGCTTTGTTGAAGGTAGGGTCAGGTCAATATGTAAGTGCAAGCTGCAAATGGTTAATGGCTGTGCAATGGTACCATTTAAGAGTAGCCTAAAAGAGACTGGTAAAGAAATGTTGTCCTAATGGGTAGAATTTTGTCATCCACTTTGTGTGAAAATAAAAGTGGCTTGTGGTTAGAATATATATGAACTCAGACAATGTTCATATAGTGTGATGGGCTAAATTATGTCACCCCACAAAATGCATGTAGTGAAACTCCCACCCCCAGGACCTTAGAATGAAACCATACTGGGAGATAAGTTCTTTGAAAATGTGAATAAGTTCAAATGAGGCCATCAGGAGGGGGCCCTAATCCAATATGACTTAATATGACTTGTGTCCTTATAAGAAAAGAAAGACACACCAGAGATGGACACACAGGAAAAGGTCATGTCACAACATGGTAAGAAGGCGACCATCTTCAAAACAAGAAAAGCAGTCTCAGAAGAAACTAAATGCATCAAAATCTTGATCTTGGACTATAAGAATAGTAAGAAAATAAATCTCTATTGTTTAAGCAACTCAGTCTGTGGAATTTTGCTCTAGCTGCCCTAACAAACTAATATAAATGGAAAATAACTTGACTGGTTGGAAAAGAAAAGTTTGGAAGGACAGGGAATGAAAGATTGGAGACATGAAGATCTGCATCCTAGTTATGTTCAAGGAAATATGGAAATGGGAAATTAGAGAAACCATACTAAATAATGAAATACACAGAATAACCCAAACAGTTGACGTTAACAGGCACTTTCATGGCCTCTCCAGTAATGGCACAATAGTTGCTACTGTGGCAAGGAGAGAAGCTATGTAGCTCACCAGAATTGATCTAACTATTGCTTCTGTCTATTGCTCAGTCTTACAGCAACAGAGACCACCCCACAGCCTTTGATATAGCACCATTTATTGAAGAAACTAACAAGTCATTTGGTGGCAAACTAATAACAGTGGCTTTTTTTTTTTCACCTGGACAAGGGAAACATTTTATCATTACTGGGATAGACCCATGTTTTTGTATGGGATTGCCTTTCCTGCTTGTAATGTTTTACATAGCAACAGTATCTAAGGAATTACAGAGTATTTGATCTGCTGATAATTGCATCAGACCATGGGACAAACATAAGAGTAAAAGATATGTGGCAATAGTGAGCCCTTGATTATAGGATCCATTGGTGCTTTTGCATATTATGCCACCTTGAAGTTGCAAGCTTGACAGAGTAACGTAATGGCCTATTGAAGATATACATGAAGTATCATTTTGAAAATGATTCCTTGAGATTATGGGGAGCAATCCTCCCAAACACCATAATCCAGTCAGCATTATATTGTGAGTTATCTCCAACTGGTAAGTTGCATTAGTTTGAGAATCAAGGAATGAAATTAGCAGTGGCTCTGTTTATCCTGCCTCCTAGTAACCTGCTTAGGAAATGTGTGCTTTCCACCCCTGTAACTCTGGGCTCTTTGGCTTCAGTGGCCCAGTGCTTCATAGGAAGAAAACTTCCACCAGGTAACAGAACAATATTCCCATCAAACCTCCAAATACAGTAACCTTCCAATCACATTGTACTTTTCAAGACCAGTAGGCTAGGATAAGAGTCAATCCTGGCAAGGGGAAATTGGCCCTGATCATCAGAAGGAGGTAGGCTTTTGTTACAAAATGGGGAGGATAGAGAAGAATATGTAGGAAAACCAGGTGATTCACCTTATTGTCCTTTGGTATTCCCTTGACTAATTTTTTTTTTTTTAATTTTTTTTTTCAACGTTTTTTCATTTTTGTGACAGAGAGAGACAGAGCATGAACGGGGGAGGGGCAGAGAGAGAGGGAGACACAGAATCAGAAACAGGCTCCAGGCTCCGAGCCATCAGCCCAGAGCCTGACGCGGGGCTTGAACTCACGGACCGCGAGATCGTGACCTGGCTGAAGTCGGACGCTTAACCGACTGCGCCACCCAGGCGCCCCTCCCTTGACTAATTTTGACTGTGACTGGAAAAATAAACTAATTCCACCCAAGAAAGAGAAAGTTCTCTGTTAGTTGATTATACAGAGAATCTAAAAAGGATTGAAGAGGAGATGGTGATGATACACAGTTATGCCAACAAGAGACGCTTCAAAGTCAGGGTTTGTACTTTACCAGACTAAACTTCCTCTTACAACTTTGTCCCAGGAAATGAGGCCCAACAGAATCTGAAGAAGCAATCTTCATAACATTATGTGAATAGAGTGCATCCGAGTGCCTTAAGAGACGGACTGTGGTAGATTTTATGGTGAACAACCCAGATAACCCCTTCAGCACAGAAGCACTTGTTACTTTGGCTGCTGGGAGTTTTAGTGATTTATAGCTCTTAGCTGAATCTCTTTCTGAGACTTACCTTAGCTGTAGAAAGTGGCTTCACCCAAGGTCATTCCTCCTCTCTAAGAGAAACTTGTATTTCCTATCTAGTCAATATTGGGTATAAAAGCCTACCTCCCTTACCCAAATGAGGAATAATTTTGAATGTTCAATATTAACTGTAAAGCTCTTGCTGGAAAAAGAGATACTTTTGAGTGATTAAAGTTCAGTATTTATGCATTTTCTCTTCTAATCTCATTTTCTAGTCAATTTATTCTCTCTACCAGGTTATATATAACATGTATACTCTGATGGGTCAGGACTTTATACCCAGACCAAAAGTGTATCTTACATTACTATATTTATCTATATTTTATTACCACTTACAGATCAAGTAGGTATCTCAAACTTAATAGGTCTATAAATGAATTAATAATTGCCCCCCACAAATCAGACCCTTTTCCAGCATTCCATATCTCATGGTATCTCTATCCTTCCTGTTTCATACAGTTCTTTTAGATGTCTCTATTGTATCATACCCTAAATGGAATCTATCAGTATGTCTTATCATTGGCACTTTGGAAAGATCCAACATCTCATTACTTTCCACTACCTGTGCTACTATTACCCTAGTCCAAGGTACCATCTCATCTAATCTGTATGACCTCAGTTGCATACACAATTGGTTTCTTCCTTCCACTCCTATTTTCAGTATTTTCTTTATAGAGCAGCCAGAGTGATCTTTTTTAAAATAATGGATTCATTCTACTGTTTCTCTTTTCAAACACTTCTACTATTCTTCATTCTACTATTTCTCTTTTCAAACACTTCAAATATAACATTTAAGTTTTCCTATGGATTACACTTAGGAGATCAAGAAGCATAGTTACCTTGGGGCGCCTGGGTGGCTCAGTTAGTTAAGCATCCAATTTCATCTCAGTTCGTGATCTCACAGTTCCTGAGTTCGAGCCCTGCATTGGGCTCCATGCTGACAGCTCAGAGCCTAGAGCCTGCTTCAGATTCTGTGTATCCCTCTCTCTCTCTCTGCCCCTCCCTTGCTTGTGCTCGGTCTCTCTCTCAAAAATAAATAAACATTAAAGTTTTTTTTTTTCAATTTAAAAAGAGGCATAGTTACCTCTTGTCTGACCTCATCTCTAAGTATCTTATTTAAGCATACAAACATGATCTGCCTAACTTAACATCTGTAGGTTGATAAGCTAGGTGATTTCTAAGAACACTTCTACACCTCATATTTTATTGTTTAAAAATGAGAGAAAAAAGTTGGGGGTAATTTAGAAGTACAACCAAGACTCATAATATTCATTACCACTGCTAACAGCAGTTCAGTTCCCATGTGCAAGACACCAGGTAGTCAATTGTTGACAAAGTCACAACGGATATGGACAACTTGAAGGCAAGTGCCATATCAATCCATTCTTATTGATGAGTAGTACCTGTAAACATTGTTATCTCAATTGAAGAGAAAAAATATTTTGTCAAATGCATTTTTCTAAATTTCACATGGTAAATTTGAGATATGTTTAAGGAAAATGTTACCTATATAGGTAATCATAGCACCAATGTTATTTGTTACTCCATATTGCTTTTCTTAATTTTCTCAGTGCATTAGTCTTAGGAGATGATTAATTCACTTTCACTCTTCTCATTAGCTCTGACTATGAATGGATACATTACTAGATGGATCAAGCTGTAAAAAGTCTGAGCTGTCGGGGCACCTGGGTGACTCAGTCAGTTGAGCCACCCAGACTCTTGATTCCAGAACTCTTGGTTCTGCCTTAGGTCATGATCCTTGGGTCATGGGATCAAGTCCTGCATCAGGCTCCCCACTGAGCTTGGAGCCTGCTTGGCATTCTATCTCCCTCCCTCTCTCTGCCCCTTTTCCCTGCTAGCTCTCTTTGTCTCCTAAAAAGAAAAAAAAGTTGATCTGTCATAAAGACTACCATGATATCATCAGAGTATTTTATATACTTTGTCTTCCTCTTCAAAATGTAAGAGATGCCCTGATGGTACATTAACAATAAAAAATTATAAATTATTATAACAGAAATAAAAATGTATGAAGGAGATAATGTCCATAATTTAAATATTGTTAAAATTTTATGTAAATAGTTACTTTTATATTTTACATTGGACTATCATACATGTGCATATTTGAAATGTGTCGTATTTAGTCCTAAAAAAATGTTTTGTGTTTTTACTTTGACCATATGTCAACAGCCTACAGTAGGAAAAAAATTCTCATGTCTTTTATTTTACATAATGTGTGAAAATTGATAAAGACAGGCTATTTATTTTACACTATCAAGTCTTATGGGAAAGTTTTCTTTCCAGTCTTGCTATCAACATAATTATTATGAATTGCTATTGCTATTTTCCATTAAGCTCTGGTAAGAATTCCTTCCTCTACTTTACTCTCTGGGTAGATACTTTCCTTCTGTTAAAATGCAAGGTCTGCCTAAAATGCTGGTAATCTCAGCCACTTCATTCCTGGTGCCAGGAGAACACAGCTTTCTCTTTTCCCAGTCTATAATTTCAGTGGTGAAATAATGCATATATGTTATGCCCTAGGACTAGACCAGAGTTTGTAGTTTCAAAACCATCCTCAAATGCAAAATCTTGGGTTTAAACATATTTAAGTATTTAATAGTTATATTAAAAATTTCAAAAGCCATCTGTGGAATCAACACAATTTCTATCAAAATTCCAAAGGTATTCTTCATAGAAACAGAAAAACAATCCCTAAAATTTGTGTGGAACCACAAAAGACCCAAACAGACAAAGCAAGCCTGAGGAGGAAAAACAAAGCCAGAGATATCACACTTCCTGATTTCAAGCTATATTACAAATCTATAGTAATAGAAAGAGTATCAGTACTGACATAATAATAGATCCATAGCCAATGGAACAGAATAGAGAGCCCAGAACTAAAACCCCTACATATTTGGTTTACCAATATTTGACAAGGGAGCTAAAAACACCCAATGGGGAGAGGATAGTATCCTAAACAAATGGTGCTTAGAAAACTGGAAAACACATGCAGAACAATGAAATTGGACCCCTATCTTTCACCACTTGCAGAAATTAACTTGAAATGGATCATATAATTAAACATAAGACCAGATACCATAAAACTCCTGAAGAAAATGTAGAAAAGAAGCTTCTTGACATTGCTCTTGGAATGAGTTTTTGGATAAGACACTAAAAGCACAAACAACAAAAGCAAAAATCAACAGATGAGATTACATCAAACTTAAAATCTTCTGCACAGCAAAATAAATAAAATAAAATTTCAGTCTAAAAAATGGGAGGA
Source organism: Puma concolor (assembly GCF_028749965.1). Lineage (NCBI taxonomy): Eukaryota > Metazoa > Chordata > Mammalia > Carnivora > Felidae > Puma > Puma concolor. Next base: position 79,227,588 of record NC_141667.1, on the reverse strand, counting down.
CACTTATACAAACTATGTATCAAATATAGGGTTAATATCTAAAATATATAAAGAACTCCAACAACTCAATAACAAGGAACAAACAATTTGATTAAAAAATGAGCAGAGAAACTAAATGCACGTTTTTTTCCAAAGAAAACATGCAAATGGCCAACAGGTACATTGCAATATGCTCAATATCACTAATCATCTGGGAAATTCAAATCAAAACCACAAGGAGATACTACCTCACATTCGTTAGAATGGCTATCATGAAGGAGACAAGAGATATCAAGCATTAGCGAGGATGTGGAGAAAAGGAAATTTTATACACTGTTAGTGGGACCATAATTTGGTTCACCCACTATGGGAAACAATAGGGAGATTCCTCAAAAAATTAAAAATAGAACCACCATATGATCCAACAGTTCCAGGTTCTGCCATATGGTCCAATGGTCCTAGGTATATACCCAAAGGAAATGAAAAGAGAACATCAAAGACATATATGGAATCTCATGTTTATTGCAGCATAAATAGGAAAAATTCATGCCCATTCAAGGGATAAATGGATAAAGATGAGGTGGAATATTATTTAGCGATGAGGAAGAAAGACATCCTGCCATTTACCATGACATGGATGAACCTTCAGCACATTATGCTGAGCAAAAGAAGTCAGAAAAGACAGGTATTATATGGTATCAGTTATATGTACAATTTTAAAAAGCCAAAGTCACAAAAACAGAGAAGAAAATGGTGGTTACAAGGAGATGGTGTGGTAGTAGATAATATAGTGAGGTTGCTTAAGGGTAAAACTTGCTAAGAGTAATAAATAAACCTTAGAGATCTAATGCACACTATGATGAATATAGACAATACTGTATTATAACCATTAAACTTGCTATGAGACTCGAACTTCATTATTCCATCCACTAAAAAGAGATGATAATTACATAAGGTGACAGAAGTGCTAATTAAAGCTACAATAGCAATCATATTAAGATAAATAACTGTATCAAATGAACTTGCTAGACACACTGTTGCATGTGTGTCAAATATATTTTAATAAAAAAAATTCCTCCTTCCTTCGTAACCTGACTTTGAGCCATACTTGTTTTTAGGCAATACTTTTAATAAGTGACGCCACAGAACCTCATTATCTATGGCCACAAGTCTTCTCTCATTATGTCTGTAATATTAGCACAGATGTGCTCATCTCACTGATGACTGCCAGTAATTTATCTTTTTATTTCTCTTGATCTTATACTTTCAATTCTGCTTATTTACCAAAGGTTGTTTTCATTTTATTCCTTTTTTTATCTATGAATTTCTACTTTAAAAAAAAAGTTTATTTATTTATTTTGAGAGTTAGAGAGCACAAGAGCAGGGGAGGGGCAGAGAGAGAGGGAGAGAATCCCAAGCAAGCTCTACACTGTCAGCGCAGGGCCCAACGTGGGGCTTGAACTCATCAATGGTGAGATCATAACCTGAGCTGAAATCAAGAATTAGACACTCAACTGATTGAGCCACCCAGGCATCTCTCTACTTCTCTTTTTAATGCTTATCTGACATTCTTTTTAATTTTATTCCTATTTATTAGAAAGTTTAAAGTTTTCTTTGTACCAGCAATACATTTTTGATGCTGAATTTATTATTTTTTATCTTTTCCTGGAACATTATGTTGCAACTATTTATTTCATCCATTTGTAGAGTTGAATTTTTTATATATAGTTTTCACTGGTGGAATAAAAATATGGCATTTAAAAAAATAAATTTGAGATTTCTAAGGAAAAGAGAATCTTTATTATTAATTTTTGGCTTTATTTATATTGTTGTCAGAAATAGTGGCCTACACAAGTTCAGAACTGTAGTTTGAAGTTTGTAGTTTTTTGGTGTTTATTTTTTTTTTTTTGATGTTTGGTATATGGTGATTTTTGATGCTGCTTTTTTGGAAAGATGGTGGCTCTCATTGATTTTAGCTTGGTTAATTCAAAATTAGTTAACCAAGGTTTATTTTATGAGGAAAAATGGATTATTACATTAATTATATGAATTAAATAATAAGAATTAAATCAAAAATAGTAAGATTTCAGTATCAGATCTATAATTAATTAGCAGACCTGCAATTGTAGCCTAATTCAGACCCTACAGCCTAGACACTGAAAAGGCAAGTAATTCAACTGCTCCATATTTCAATTTATTTTTCTGTAATATAGAAATAATATATATTATTTTGCCCAACTATTAAATTATTATAATTATACTGCAGATCCAGGAAAACCTCTCACACATACCAAAAATTTGGCATGATGTTGAGACTTATTATACACACTCACACACCCAGAGGGTATGAAAAATTTCATCACTCATATAATGATACATCCTGTAGAAAACCAATATGCTCCCAACCATGTCCAAAAAGGGCATGAAAGAACAGAGAAAGGAAACTGGCTTGGTATGTTCATTTGGGATGGGGCTGGGGTGAAGGTTCCTACTCATGGCTTGAGCTTCCAACCAGTGACAAAGGAAGGGGCACCCTGGCTTTCTTACCATCTTGTCCAAATGTGGGGCAAAGGGGAAGAGGGAGGGATGAGATTTAAAAGTAGCAGCTGTCAACACAGATATATGGAGTCAGATTATTAGAATAAGGATTATATGTGACAATATTTGCAGATTGCTTAGGTAGTGGTTATTTTTATTATCATTATTATTATAATAAATAAACGATTTATTACCTCAATTACTTGCCCAAAATCTGTGAAAGAAGGAAGGTATCTGAAGTTTCAATGAGTTTCCAACAAACTTGATCTATAGCTAAATTGCTATATGACAAGAGCAAAGACAAACTCTGTTTTGGTTCACCATCTTTACACTTTCCATGATTTCCTCCAATACTTTCTTTGTAGCTATCCAATGTATTCCTACTTGTGACCATATTAGGATACATATAGTCTACATACATGGAAAGGACATCCAATGAAACTTTCTTAGCATATACAGCTAACAGGAATTCATAGAAACAACAAAAATTTGAATTATCTGGGGAAATATTCTTTGTATTTTGCATTAAATCAGACCAATTCTCCTTTTACCTACCATTGATTTGAATTAACAAAGAAGGTAAGTAAACTACATATTTCATAGTTTTAGCTGGTTAGTATATATAAGCATGCCATTTTTCTATTCCTGTTTACTAGAGATATGTAGCAATCTAGGGCTAGTGATAGTGTTAAAATGTATTATAAAGGTTGTTTCTCATATCTCAGAGACGCCATTGCCCAGCGATTAAATCATATGATTATTTTCACTTTATTTTTCAGGGGAGAACAAAGATAATTACTACAATATACCAGGTGTATTTTAAAGGATTGATTCTTCATCTCCCATCCTCACTTCAGACCAGTGTAATTTGATTTATTCCCTTCGACTACTTGATAGTGCTGTGGCCTGGCACTCTCACCTTCCACATTGCCAGATGTACAGTGGTCACTTGACTACCCTCATATCACTCTGCCAGTTAGCACTGTGCAAAATATTGACCAGTCCATTACTGGGGTGGAATGGAGGGTATTTTTTTTCTCCAGCCTCATTTTCTGCTATTACTCAATCTCCTTAAGTCTTATCCTATGTTCCACCTATAAATGAAGACTGTCTGCAGCACTGGTCCTGGACCTCCTTTTCTCCTCTACTTTTTCTCTGAAGCAATCTAATTCATCCCATTATTTAAATGGCATCTATGTACCAAGGTCTTTCAAATATTAAAATTTGGGTCATCAATTTATGATGATGAAAATACTATTACAAAAATATTCCCCCATATTCAACGTATTCATTTAGTTGTGGAATGCTGAATTTTAAATGTAGGTTAATTTTATTGCAATTGTTGATGGATTAGCTTTAATTGTAAAGTAAGTTTTTCTTTAACCTACATACTATGAGAATAATAAATTTCCATAATTTTAGCATATCTTTCATTTTGGAGATGTGTCTAGTGACAAATCCGTTTACAGCTGTTTAAAACAATCTCAAATTTATTGAAAGGATAAATATGTCATCAATAAAAAGCAAGGTTTTCCCTCATTAAAATAGAACGGAATTATTTTTTAAAATGTGTTTTCTCTTTTTTTCTCTTTATCACTATTTCACACTCTCAGGCAATCCGCAGAGGCTTTAGGGGTGCTTTGGCATGATTACATTTATACCATATTAAAGTGTAGCTTGATTAGTAAAATTGAATAAAATGAGATTATTAATTAAAGATGGAATTTGTTCTACAAATTTCATAAAAAATAAAGCAGTATCTTTCTGTTATTATTACTGTGCCTGCTTACCACATGTCATTAGGTCTTTATTTAAGAATACTAATTTTGTTACCACTGAGCTAATGAGTTCTCCCATGCAAATTAAAATATGTGGTTTTCATTATCTTATCTTTCACCACTGTCAGGAAGAGTTTTTATAATATTTGACATTCCAGTGAATTTTAGCAAGTGTAGGGATACTTAGAATTACTGAACCATCGTTTTCTTTATCACAGGAAATCAGAAATACATTTTGTTTTTATTCTATTTCATCCGGTTTGATACAGTGAATAAAAAAGAGAACTTCCAGACAGTTTTAAAGACTTTATAAAAAATGTAAAGGGGTATATTTATTTTATTAGAAATTTCATTTCCCAGATGCTTGGCTAATCCTTTCTCTATTTGCTATTTTATTGTTCTTATCTTTGGTAAGGTTTTGTTTTGTTTTGTTTTGTTTTTATTTTTAAAAAACAAAATCAATACTCATGCTATAGTATTAAATAAATCACATGCTCAACAATGAAATACAGGGGTACCTGGGTGGCCTAGTCAGTTAAACATCTGATTTCAGTGAGGTCATGATCTTGCAGTTCTTGGGTTCCAGCCCTTCATCAGGCTCCGCACTGTGGGGAGCCTGCTTGGGATTGTCTCTCTCTTCCCCCCCCCCACCTCTCTCTCTGCCCCTCTCCCACTTGCTCTCTCTCTCTCAAAATAAATACTTATTTTTTCTAAAAGAAAACAATGAAATACAAATCAACAACATCCCTGTGTGTAAAATACTTCTAGAGAACACTGTGTGGCAAAGATGCTTACTATAGGAATAAAAGGGAAGTGTTCCAAGGTGTGCTAAATGATGATTCTATCAAACTACCCTAGGATATAGGTTTTTGGTATCTGTGTTTTCTCTTAACGTGTTTGCCAAACTGCCATTCTTAATCAGAAGGGCTTATTACTCCCCAAATAATTAATAATAAAGTAACTTTAACTAGAAGAAGACAAGGTTCCCAATTTGGGAACATTCTTCCCCAGGCCTTTTCTTTAAAGATGATAGATAGATAGATAGATAGATAGATAGATAGATAGATAGATAGATAGATAGATAATAGAACACGAGATTGGTAGATTATCCTAAAAAGTTTAGCAGCACAAAGCTTCTTTTTAGGACTAAATTCAAAAAAATATTGTCTGATTTCTATGATGCCTTTAACAGCTTCTTTATGGCAGGTTTTCAGTCTGGTCAAGGTTGTTCTGTGGAATTGTTCACCTGAACTTTGCATAATTGAAAGATGCTGTTGTTTTCTTTTGGCCTGCCTATGGGTTTAGACAGCTGTTTCTCCAACAGGCAGTAAACTGGTAAACAAAAACACAGCACTTTCTGGACAGCTGTATAAAGGCATAAGAAAGAATTTATTAAGCTTTTACTGTCAATATGATAACTGCTTAGCCTATTTTTTTGCATAAATTCTGTTCGGTAGCATTTCTGTGGATAATTGTTTCGTTTATTTGCTACAATAAAAATATTTTAATCTACATGATCATAATGATGAAAATAAATACATAACACTTACCTTTCTTTTTCATCATACTGTCATTTATCTAATTTGATACTGCTGAAATAACTGGAGGAAGCAGGTGTAACTAAACAGGAATGAAAGCAATAATATTGGAGTTTTACTCTATGCTGATTTGAGCTTTTCAAAAGGGCCATTAAATATGTCTCTGTGCTCATACCATTTGGTTTTGCAAAAACTGGCATTGATGACAACTAGACACATCATCAAGTCAACAAAAATAAGTGGTAAATAATAGAACGTGGTGCGAATTTTTATTTATCTAAAAAATAAGTTCACTCCAGGAGTGCCTGAGTGACTCAGTCAGTTAAGCATATGATTCTTGACTTCGGCTCAGGTCATGATCTCAGTTTGTGGGTTTGAGCCCCGTGTTGGGCTCTGCGCTGACAGTGTGGAGCCTGTTTGGGATTCTCTCTCTCCCTCTGTGTCTCCCCCTCCGCTGTTCAAATGTACTCTTTCTCTTGCAAAATAAATAAATAAACGTTAAAAAAAATGAAGGTAACCAATGGATTAGATGTTTAATTACGTATTCTGTGGTAGATGAAGAGAGTTCACGTTATTTATTAGATTGTACATAATATGTAATGTGTATATCTGCATATCAGTACATATATATGCATTTTATATAAATTGCTTCATTAACTTTTAGTTCGCATCGCTTATGTATATATTTTATAGATCATAATTTCATAATAAATGAAAAACATAAAAAATGAAGTTGACATGGATTAAACAGCATGCATTAAATGTCTCTGTCCTAGGGACAGTAATGACAAGAGACCTCATTTAGTTTATGCTACATAAACTCCCTGGGGCAATGGGGAAGTTATTATTTGGGTCATTGTATATAACTTTCAAATTAAAAATCTTACAAAAATTATTTTTCCAAACCAATCAACCACAAGACTAAAAAAACATGTTTTTACATAAAGACTTTTACCTTCTTTTTAAAAATAACACAAAATTTCTTATTTTATTTAGATTCATTTCCATTGCTCTCGTTAGAAAAAAAGTAAAGACGGTTGCTTTTAAAAGCATGTGAAACTACATTAATTTTCTTCTAGAACATTTAGCTTCAGGTATAAATATGCCTTGTATTAAATTGACACAGAGGAATATAAAAGCACTTTCAAAAAATGTAAAGTCAAGCTATATTTAGGTTATGAAGGCTTAGGTATAAGGAGGAGAAAGCCAGAGAACTAAATTTTTTCTTTAAACAGCTGATTTCTTCCCTAATGCTAATATTTTACTTTTTCTGGAATCCATTATTATAAATCGAGAAATTGTAATATGCTTAATTATAAGCCATTTCATTTCTAATACTTGCCTAAAGTTTAGTAAGGAAACTAATTCCCTCTGAGTCTCCAAGTCTGATTTTTTTTTTTTAATTCCCAAACATCGATATGTAGTTATCTTCAAACACAATGTAAATGTTCTCTTTTCCTCACATTTCTATTTGATAAGTTTTGACCTGGAAAATAGTTTATATATGTGTACTTTAAAGAAATCTTGAAGAAATATGTCAAATATTACATAATTTTTAATGTATAATTTTAATAAACAGAACAAAAACAGTTTTTTGTTATTTGCATGTTGTTGCTATATTTCTATGTATGTTATTATGTTGTTATTAATAATGACTTTATTAAATTTAAACTATGATCTTTCCCTAGTTTATATATATATATATGCTTTATATTTATATAAAGCATAGTTAACTTTTTTCTGAAAAGCAAAGCATGCCTACTTGCATACTCCAATATTTGAGTTCCTCAACTGCTTTTTAAATCTGATGGTAAGTTTCTTAAAAAATACACAGAAGTTATGTATGTTAATATATTTATATCATATCTTTTAATATTTAACCCTTATCTGTATGGATTTTATTAATTTGAAATTTTTATTATACTATCCTATTAGAAATTAAATAAGAATATTAATATTATATAATTTGTTTAAAAAATATTTTATTTCTTATGTATAGTATACAAATGAATCACATTTAAAACTGAGATTTAATAAGTAAGTTTTCTAGGCATTTAGCATTTAATACTTACATATTTCTCCCTATAACCATGTCTTCACATCTTCCTGGTATAGCATGTTTTGTCTTTAAGGTCAACTATATAATATTTCAAATGGCTTAAACTAATTATCATTTGACAGCAATGTGTGATGTTTTATTAAATAATATAATAAGAAAGTTGATAAAAATGTAAAGCTGTTGAAATGTTATCTGCATTTATTTATAATTTGTAATTATATTTTTCTCGGGGTAGAAAAGATACATATAAATATAGTCAAAAAAACACTGAATCAAATAAGGAACAAAAAAAAATGACTGACAGGTGTGATCTTGAAAAAAAAAATAATCAGCATGGCAAAGAGATGCTAAAGATGAACTATAAACAAAATATAAACAAATTCCAAAGACAAATGATAAACTGGGTAAAAAAAAAAAAGTGACAGGAACATATATTGCGAATTCTCTAAAACTTTCTATCAATTCATGTAGACTAGTCCTTCATTAGGAACATGGGCAAAGTTAATGAAAAAACAAATCCTACATTAAAAATAAAAATGTGGAATATGTTCAGCTTTACTAGTAACTCTCAATTTAAAAATATAATCTTTTGATTTATTGCATTTTTAAAAATTATTAACAATGACAAACCCATACTTGGTAAAATGGAAAAAATACATGTTTGAAGCCCAATTTATAAACTGTAAATTGTTCCCAAGTTTCTGAAGGGCAATTTAACAATGTATATCATCTAAAACTTGTATATCATTTGTCCTACCTGTCTTTCAAATAGAAATTTATACTGGGGAAGGGGATGATGAACAAAATGGGTGAAAGGGAATGAGAGAGACAGGTTTCCAGTTACGGAATGAATAGAACATAAGAACAAAAGGAACGGCACAGGGAATATAGACAATGATTTTGTATAACATTACATGGTGACAGATGGTAAGTAGACTTGTGACGAGCATAGCATAACATATAGAAAATTTGAGTCACTATGGTGTATACCTAAAACTAATGTAACATTGTGTGTCAACTATATTCATAAGAAAAAATATATTTTAGGAGAAAGAAATTTTTACTAGGGAGTTAATTGTACATGTCAGCTGGCTTCTCTCCCCATGGTTATCTATTATACTATCATTTATATAGTGCAATGGTGAAAAATGAAATTTGCCTAAAAACCATAATTAGGGGAGTGGATTAATAAATTAAAATACACTTATATAATAGAATTCTAGGCAGCCATTGAAATGGCAATGTACATTTCAACTATTCACGTGGAAAGGAATACATATTGTTCATTGAAAAATTCAGGGTCCATAAATATAAGACCTTGTTAAATTTAAATGTTATACTACATTTGCAAAGTTATACGTGTTTACCTTAATATTAAAAATATTTACCAAGACATTAGCAATTATTTTCTTTGAGTGGAAGGATTTCATTGAATATTATTTCTGTTATTTGTTGCTTATGCTTTTCTGAAAACTTAAATTGGTAATTGTGCTGATTTTTTAAATTTTTATTTTTTTTAATTTAAATCCAAGTTAGCTAATATGTAGTGTAATAATGATTTCAGGAATAGAATTTAGTGATTCATCACTTATGTATAACACACAGTGCTCATCTCAACAAGTGTCCTCCTTAATACACCTCACCCCTTTGATCTTCCCCCCCACCCAACACCCACCAGAACCCTCACTTTGTTCTCTTTATTTAAGAGTCTCTTGTGGTTTGTCACCCATTCTATTTTTATATTATTTTGCTTCCCTTCCCTTATGTTCATCTGTTTTGTATCTTAAATTCCACACATGAGTTAAATCATATGATATTTGTATTTCTCATTGGATCCAGCCCTGTGTTGGGTTCTGTGCTGATTATGGAGCCTGCTTAAGATTCTCTCTCTCTCTCTCTCTCTCTCTCTCTCTCTCTCTCTCTCTCCTGTCCTTCTTCTGCCCCTTTCCTGTTTGTGTTCTCTCTCTATATATATCTCTAAAACAAGTTTAAAATGTCATGTACAGTAGCATCAAATTTAAATATATCATAATAAATCTAACAAAATATATTAAGATAGCCACAGTAAAACTAAAAAAGAGGAGAGAAAGCGAAATTAGTAAACCCCTAAATAAAGGGGAGAATGCATTACATTTACAGATTGGAGGAAAATGTTTAAAGATATCCATTTCCTCAATGGTAATTTTTTAATTTACAGGAAAATAAATGAAATTGCTTGAAAGATTTTTATCTCAAATTGACAAGCTCAATCTAAATTTATATGGAATATTCAACTCTAAAGCACTGAAAATAATTCTTTAAGAAGCAATTATTTACTTAAATTTATTTAAATTATTTACTTTAATTAAATTATTTAAGAAGGAGAGGGAAAAGGAAGCAGCTTTGTAAGACTTAGATTATTAAATGTAATACTTACGAAGCTAGAATAGTTGACTGTGTAGTATTGGCGTAAAGGTAGACAAATTGATTAATGGGAAATAATAAAAAGTCCAGGAATAGATTCACACATACATGCAGTATGATTCATGACACAATGACAGTGTGGTATAAAGGGATTCAACATCCTTGTCAATAAAATGGGAATAAATACCTCCTAAAGAGTGGCTGTGGGGACTGAGATAATCACTGTGAGTTTCCAACCGAGTATTCAGTACATTTTACAGCTGAGTAGGTGCCGGCTGTCAATTTACTACATCCGACAAATTATTCTTCTTGTCATATAATTACTGTTTATCATTTCATTTGGAAACAACTGCTCCTAAATAATTTCATTTATTTCCAAAATATAACTACCATTCCTGCTTCATGACCCATAGTCATTTTCTCCAATTCAAATCTATTTTCTCTGCCTTTAGGCCTGACTATTCACTTGTCTCCCTACAATATGTTCTTAAAACAGCATTTTTATGTATTTAAAATTGCTTTATGAAGAATGTAAGTTCTCTTCTTTTCCTTTTCTTTTATGTTTATTCATTTTTGAGAGACAGAGACAGAGTGTGAGTGGGGGAGGGGCAGAGGGAGAGGGAGACCTAGAATCTGGAGGAGGCTCCTGGCTCTGAGCTGTCAGCACAGAGCCCCCAGGGCTCAAACTCATGAACCACAAGATCATGACCTGAACTGAACTTGGATGCTTAACTGACTGAACTACCCAGGCACCCCTCTTCTTTTTCTTTGTATTCTGGGGCTTAACTAGACCTTCCTTTTTGGAAATCATAAACTTAACCATTGTCATAGAACATTCTGGATACTTATACTGTGTAATTTTTCTGTTTATGGTTATGGAAATAGCCAAATAAATTAATTGCTTAGAATCCTGTACAATCTACCCAGATACCCAAATTCTGAATGGAATATCAAAGGAAGTAATCTGCTCTAGGTAAATGGAATATTATTCCTAAATGTACTGAAAAAAAGCAAATTTGCTTTCAGAAAAAGACTGACTATGCTTGCCATTTCTTTCTTTTTTTTTCTTCTGAGCCTAAATATATTTTTCAGTGTGTATACAGCAAACACTAAGATGTCATGTGAAATGACCAAAGCCAATTTCGTCTGCCTTCCTATACTTTAGATTTTTTCTCTGATTTAAAGCATTTAATAACATCTAATACATAAGATAGCCATATGAGAAGACATCTTTTGATTGAATGTAAGAATGGTGATTATATTTGTTGGTATGACCACTTTAAACCATAAAAATGTATGAAAGCACCACATGAAGCCCATTTCCTATAGACACTGAGTACAGATCATCAGAACTGATAACTGGACCAAAAATCAGTTCATGAGCAAAATACTTTATTTTCATCTGCTGATTTCCATGACAACTGAACTGGTATACATAATGATTTATCTGTTTCTCTTACCCAGATGTCTATAAACATCAAATCATCTTTAAATTGGATTTAGATTTATCTTGAGATTAGTATACTGCACCTAAATAAATAGCATTCACCCTTTCAATACATGTATATAACTAAAGTTTTCTTTTAAATGACCAAGTAAAGGAAGAGTGAACCTCAAAATCAGATAGCATTGTGAAAAGCACATTATTTCAAGCAAGTCTTTCAATTCACAGCATACAGGATAGTTAATGAATCCAACTTATTTCTATTTTCTTCCCATAAAATTACTATTTTGTTTTACTACCCACTGAGACTGAAAACAAGTTGAAGAGAACATATTTAAAGCAACTCCCTGTTCTACTATAAATATATAAAATGCACTGCTGAAAATTAACATTTGAATCAAAATATAATGTTGATTTAATTTTTTACTGGTATGCCAACAATAATAAGACCCCTTTCCCTCAGGAATATAGCTTGGTAAGCACACAGGTGCAATGTTTCATTTTGTACAAATTTTGCAAATTATGTTTTCTAAAAATAATCATAGGACAGTATTAATTCATCCTTGGTTCTATAAAAATAAATGCTAAGATATGATAAATAAGACTTGTTTTTAGCTGCTATAAAAATGTCATCATAAAATTTATTTCTTAAATGTATGAACCAAAAGTTTTCAAGGGTGGTCAGGAATCTGTGCTATTTTTTTTTTTAAGAGAGAACCCATTTGTCCACAGTGAATACAAATATGCTATAAGCTGCAAACATCACAATTTTAGGATAAAAAAAAAGTTTGAAACAGGTCTATAATGATCTCTTTCTCTCTGGAAGGTGTATTTCCTCAGTCACTTACTCTGAACAGTTTTTTATACACAAGTACAGAAGAACTCTTCTATTTTAATACCAATCTTGCAACAATTTGAGAGGTAATGTAACTTGAAATTTTATAGACAACAAAATAATTTACAGTTGCCATATTTTAGATTTAAAATTATTTAAATTTACCAGAATGTAAACCATATATAAACTCTATAAATATCAAAGGTATTTATGTCTATTTATTATTCTCTAAATATTAGTTAACTCTAAGTCAATTGCTATTTTACTTGATAGTACTACATAAATTTTTTTGGGATTCCTGTACTTTTATTATGAGGTTTTACTAATCTTTTTCTGGTACGCTACATCATTGTATAATAATATGGTCACTTGAGTGTGTTTGAGCAATTTATTACAAACTGTATCACTTTTGCTTCTCTGTCTAGATTTTGAAAGTGTGATATTAAATAACAGAATCCTTGGGCCACCTGGATGGCTCATTAGTTAAGATTCAGACTCTTGGTTTTGGCTCTTTGGTTACTACTTTCATGATCTCGTGGTTTCATGGGTTCGAGCACCATGTTGGACTCTGTGCTGGCAGCACAGAGCCTACTTGGGATTGTCTCTCTCCTTCTGCCCCTCCTCCACCTGCGCGTGTGCTCTCTCTCTCCAAATAAATAAATTAACTTCAAATAAATAAATAATAGAATCCTTTCCAGTTAATTTGTATTGCCACTTAATTTTTAATTTATCTGTAGATTTAGAATTAGAACAATTAAGAATTGTTATTTTCTGAATCTGCATAGGTTTTACATACTCCAATCTCATGATCCACTCTCTCTTGTGAGCACAGTTATATCATGAACTGGTTTGCTCCTTTTTTTCAAGAATTATTTGTTGCCTCAGAACTTTTTCCTCAAACACAGAAACGTGATACTGTATTTTCCGTGTATGCTCTTAAATGGGTTTTGTTAATGCAACAAAATAGGATTTAATAGTTTAATTATTTCCTTCCCTCAATCATGCATGCTACACAAATATATCATGATTCAAACTCAAAATACATAGTTTAAAACATCCTGTTTTCACTTGGGATGGCAATGAGGTTCTAAATAAGAGCATTATCTTCTAACCTTTTACATAACACATAGCTACTGACACTGCTCATTACACAGTCTCTTCTTAGAGGGAGCAAATAATGCATGTTTCTCCCATGTTTGTATTCAGGGATACAATTCCAGATTGTACTTTGAATGTTAAATTTACTAAGATGATTTCTGGGATTTAGACCATTTTCCTGTTTTATTTATATTACAATGGCTAAGATGGAAATGTTTATATGTATAATATATATCCAAATCCTGCACAAATAACTGTGTATAGAATTTAATATTTGTATAATAGAGATTTCACTGGTGTCTTCAGCTGTGTCTTCTTTGTAAATTCAGTTATATCATGCTACAAAAAGCTCAGATGAGAATATTAGACAAAGATAAAACTATTACCCTCCCATTTTGATATGAGCACTTATATATTGGGAGATGCACTAAGCTACTGGTAAACAACAGTTACTCAGTAAACTATTAGCTGGAATACACACGGGGGACTGCGTGCTCTTTGATATCATAATGAAATATTATTTAGTACATATTTAGTACTGAATACTGAATTTGATTTAGTACAGCAATTGGCATTAAGATGTCCTTCTTCAGGTCCCTCTGGATTAGTTCTCCAGTCAATGTTAGAGTTTTAAGAACAAAGTATTTCACCATAAGGGAGCCTCCAGGTGTGCTCCTATGTTCTCTATGTAAACTCAAAAGTGCAAGGTGTGATACCAGGTGATTTCCTAATGGAATATGATGTTGCTAAGAGAAAGATCTTTTTCCTGTAATTTCAGATTTTCGAGCCCACTGGAATAGGGTAACAACAGGCCCTGATAAGAACAGATAAGAGTAAAGCATTTAACAGACATGAATGGTTTCTCCAAGAAGGGGTGGCAGTCCTACACAGCTCTGTCCCTGGCTACTCTGGCTACAGTTGGTGAAAAAAACCAGACATTTAACCTCTCCATTTAAAACAGATAAAGGATTTGTTTATAGCAGTATTATCAACAATAGCCAACCATGGTGAGAGCCCAAAACTCCATCTTCTGATGAATGGCTAAAGCAGATATGATAAACACACGCCCCCCCCACTACACAATGGAATAGTACCCAGCCATCAAAAAGAATGAAATCTTGCCATTTGCAATGATATGGATGGTGCTACAATGTATTATGCTAAGTGAAATAAGTCAATCAAAGAAAGACAAATACCATATGATTTCACTCATGTGGAATTTAAGAAACAAAACAGACGAACATATGGGAAAGGGGAAAGAGAGAAGTGAGGGAAACCACAAGAGACTTCTAATGATAGAGAACAACTATGGGTTGATAGAGGGAGGTGAGTGGGAGATGGGCTAGATGGGCGATGGGTATTACGGAAGGTTTTTGTTGTGATGAGCACTGGGTATTGTATGAAATATATGAATCACTGAATTCTACTCCTGAAACTAATATTTCCCTACATGTTAACTAACTAGAATTTAAATTTTAAAAAGGGAAAAATTAAAAAATAAATAAATAAAACACATGAAAGATTTGGACAGGCAGAGAATGTCAACATTTGAACTATGGAAATATTTTTCTTTATGGCTACTTCTGAAAACTTTCTATTTATTTCCTAAGATTGTGAAAATAAAGGAAATGTAATAAGGCCAGTTTACTTGGCATCAAAAAGAAGATTTTTTTAAGAAGGTTAAAAATTTCAGAAAATCTTTGAAATTCAATTTGTCCACAAGTGACAAACTTTGATAATAAATTTATAAAAGCTAGTGAAAAAAATTAAATGAATTTAAACTCCTTATTCTCCCAATGATGTTTTAAAACCAAATATTCAAAAAAAGATGTGGTAAAAGAGAGAATAATAAACTCAACTAATAAACTAACATCACCTTGATAAGAGTAGGTTGGCTCCAATTCATGCTTTTAAAGAAATAATGAATACATGCTCCCTATAGAAGTAAAGGATCTATTAAGATCACCTCCTGTTAAGTCTGAAAACCCTGAATTTTGGAGAAGTTATGTGACTTCCTCAAGGTTCGTAAGCAGCAAAACTACTAAGTGGAAAAGTTGAAACTCCCACCCAAACTATATGTTCTAAATAACAACACAGTATTTGAGTGGTTCTCTTTATCTTTGTTACAACTTTTACTATACAATTTCATATATTTTTTACTAAACCCTATATAACTTATTTAGATCTATTTTAGATATGAGGAAACTACCATATTAACTTATTTCACAGCTGTTACAGAGCTACCAAGTAGTGGAGTAATTCAGGCATCAAGGCCAGTATCCTTCCTTTATTTCATTAGTTTTTATATCTATCACCCTCTCAATTTTATTTTCCTTAGCTCTAGACAAAACTCTGAGGTATACACACACAGACACACAGACACATACCACATCACACATTACTGTTTGGCATATTTTATATATCATAATTACTATGATAAGCTGTTTTAGTGTTTTTAAGAATATTTGATATTTGTATTATTAGATTAAAAGACTTCATTCTTAAATTTTTTTAATGTTTGTTTATTTTTGAGAGAGGGGAGAGATGAAGCATGAGTGGGGGAGGAGCAAAGAGAGAGGGAGACACAGAATCCAAAGCAGGCTCCAGGCTCCAAGATGTCAGCATAGAGCCTCATGCAGGCTGGAGTGTCTCAGTCTGGACTTTTGTGCACAGTACAGAGCTAGTCCTTCTCTGACACTCTTCTCACTGCTTCCCAGGATGCCTCCATAGAGATACATCTTGACCCACCTGTTCTAAAGAGATTCCTACTTTCATTCTCCACTGCACTGCCCTATTTTATTTTATGCATTGTCCCTGTTACCTTCTGAAATGTTTCTGTTCAATCACTTGTTTGTTGTCTTTTATTGCCTACTAGAATGTCAGACCACTGAGAATTAGAAATGTCACTCTGTGCAGTCACTGGAATAATGCCAGAAACATAGCAGATTCTTAATAAATATTTGTGACATCCAAGAATCTTAATTGGCTCTCTTATTCCACATCTCTTTAATCTTTACTTCTCCCTTCACCTCCCTAGTTTGTTTTCCAGAGCTCCAATTTCTTTTCTTGCTGTAATGAAGATGAGCTTCTCTCCACTACTCTTGGGTCTCATTTTCTATGTTAAGCAGTAACCAAGCCATTCATCTAAACAAGCATAGTATTCATCCTAAAAAAGACATAAAATCTATGTACATCATTTCATAGTTGTATATTTGCAGATAGTCTATATACATACAAATATTTTTGTGTGCATATAAACCCATATTAACTTTTTTTTTTTTTTTCCAAACAGAAGCAATCTATGAGCTCCATCAAGGAGCATGTGAAATGAAATATGCCTGCATAGTAAATTGTCTATTTATGCTACAACTTTTAAATTTTTTTTTTAATGTTTATTCATTTTAGAGAGACAGAACAGAGCGTGAGCTGGGGAGGGAAAGAGAGAGAGGGGAGGGAAGAGAGAGAAAGCAGGCTCCAGGCTCTGAGCTGTCAGCACAGAGCCCAACGCGAGGCTTGAACTCACTCACCATGAGATCATGACCTGAGCCGAAGTCAGATTCTTAACTGACTGAGCCACCCAGGCGCCCCTAAAACATTTTTTTAAATAAATAGGGAGTAAATGATTTAAGGACAAAGAATCTAACATTGAGCAGGTATGACAAAGACAGATTCATTAATTACTCCAAAATACTAGTTAATATGAGATCCACAAAAGACACTTACTGAGGAAAACTTTCCAGCAAGCTCCAGGAGCCATTATGTATTTCTGTTACCAAGCTATTTTGCCAATGGTGTGGCTTTTGTAGAGCAATGCCTAAAGAGGAAGAACTTCAGGTGCTGCTGTATCTCTGAACTATTACTGATGAAGAAATAATTCAAAAGGATAATTCAGCTGGCAGGGATATTTTTGAGAAGATTAAAAATCCAAGAGTTATTGGGGCGCCTGGGTGGAGCAGTCGGTTAAGCGTCCGACTTCAGCCAGGTCACGATCTCGCGCTCCGTGAGTTCGAGCCCCGCGTCGGGCTCTGGGCTGATGGCTCGGAGCCTGGAGCCTGTTTCCGATTCTGTGTCTCCCTCTCTCTCTGCCCCTCCGCCGTTCATGCTCTGTCTCTCTCTGTCCCAAAAATAAATAAACGTTGAAAAAAAAAATTAAAAAAAAAAAATCCAAGAGTTACAAAGAAGTAAATAATGAAAGCAAAATCATATAAATGTCATCTAAGATCAGTAATTATTCAACAGCTAAGAGGATAAACTTGGACTTTCTGTAAAAGCAGTGTCATTCTACCATGGACAAATAAAAATGGCTTACTTATGCTAGAAGATGAAAAAAATTATGTTAGAAAACACAGAAAGAACAATACATAATTTCAGTTGCTGAAATACATAATTTCAGTTGCTGACTTCTTTTTGAGAGGGTGGGAGTGAGGGGCAGAGAGAGGGAGAGAGTGAGGGACAGAGTGAGGGAGAGAGAGAGGGAGTGTGAGGGAGAGACAGAGAGAGAAGCGGGGCTCACCTGAAGCAGGGCTCATGTTTTTACCCAAAGAGGGGCTCGTGCTCAACCAATGTGGACCTGAACTCACAAACTCACAAACTCACAAACTCACAAACTATGAGATCATGACCTGAGCTGAAGTCAGATGCTTAGAATGAGCCCTCCAGGAGACCTCAGTTGCTGATTTTAGGCTGAGAGTGCTATGGAAGTAATCTTAGAGCCAACTCGACTACTTTCCCTGAGTATGTTCCTAACTAGAAATTTTGGGAAAATCTAACAACTAACACTGACTGCTTTTATTAAAGCTATAAAAGATTGATACGGCCAAAGAAATCTCCAATTCAAAACTAAAATGTTAGATTGGAAGACTGTGTTTGCAATACTTGTGCCACTGCAAAAGCGTGACATAGGAATAGACAGTTCTAGTGAATGTGATTAGCAGACTAGATAGATGATAAGCATTATTTTTTTTTTTCTCATTAGTGATTTCTAATAAAGGGATAACATTTCTGTGATTGATAAATCTGAGTATTTCGAAGGAAACCAGGTATGGTGAAAAATAATGCAGATGAATTCTAATTTACATTTCGGTCCTAAGAGAACAGCGGCTGCACTGTTTATTTGAGTGTTGACAATTTTCTCTCTTAGAAGCCCGAGGAGACAGTGAGAGGAGCCACGTACTGTTCTAACATGTAGGAACTGATTGGTTGGTGATGAGAAAGTATCAGAAAAGCTTAAAATGCACTTGTAATTTTACTAGGGAATGATTATTATATTTAGACCTATGCCTTAACCTGTGAGGAGATATTCCAGTAATTCCTCAGGGTAAAGATGATGACAGAAGAGTTGGGCAGTTTTTCACTTAGAAGAAACGGCTAATCATCTTTTAATAGAGTTATGCAGCAAATACAGCAAAGGACATGAAGTGTAACATTTTAAGTGGGTATTTTGGCTAACATTTCTGCACAACCTAGAGCAAGAAACAGAACTTCCCATTACATCAGAGTTTGTGTGTGTGCATGTGATCCATTTAAGTCAATGTCTCTTTCCCAAATAGGAAAAGTGTACGACTTCAATTGTAGTCAAAGATGCCTGTTTTTGAACTCCATATGAATGGAGTCACACAGTATACACCCTAATGCCAGACTTCTGGTCATAATATCAGTGAGATTTATCTATTTTTTTTTTTTTTTTTTTTTTTTTTTTTTTTTAAATTTTTTTTTTTTTCAACGTTTATTTATTTTTGGGACAGAGAGACAGAGCATGAACGGGGCAGGGGCAGAGAGAGAGGGAGACACAGAATCGGAAACAGGCTCCAGGCTCCGAGCCATCAGCCCAGAGCCCGACGCGGGGCTCGAACTCACGGACCGCGAGATCGTGACCTGGCTGAAGTCGGACGCTTAACCGACTGCGCCACCCAGGCGCCCCAAGATTTATCTATTTTTAAGTGTGTTACAAATTTCATTGTTTATCAATGAGTATGGACACTGTATTAGCATACCACAACTATTTATCCATTGTATTGCTGACGGACATTAAAAGCATTTTGAGTTTTTGGTTATCTTAAAAGCTGCTATGAGTATTCTTGTAAATGTAGTTGGATGAACACGAAAGAGCATTTACAAAATATGGACGGAGAGGCCGAAGGCACAGTCGCTAGTTTTGGAGCCAGCTGCTTAACTGTGAATCCTAGTTCTTCTATTTTCTTTGTCACCCCAGGCAAGTTATCCAAATTGTCTTTGCCTCAGTTTTTCCTTTTTTGCAAAACTAGAATTTAAATAGCACTTAATTCATAGAATAACTGTGAAGGAAAATGAGTTGATATATACCAACAACACAGAGCAATGCCTGGGACGAGTACAATTTTTCAAGGTTGATTTATTTATTTTGTAAGAGAGAGACGGGGGGGAGAGAGAGAGAGAGAGAGAGAGAGAGAGAGAGAGAGAGAGAGAGAATCTTTTTTTTTTTTTTAATTTTTTTTTCAACGTTTTTTTATTTATTTATGGGACAGACAGAGACAGAGCATGAACGGGGGAGGGGCAGAGAGAGAGGGAGACACAGAATCGGAAACAGGCTCCAGGCTCCGAGCCATCAGCCCAGAGCCTGACGCGGGGCTCGAACTCCCGGACCGCGAGATCGTGACCTGGCTGAAGTCGGACGCTTAACCGACTGTGCCACCCAGGCGCCCCAGAGAGAGAGAGAATCTTAAGCAGGCTCCATGTTGTTGGCACAGAGCCCAATGTGGGGCTTGAGCTCACAAACTGTGAGAACATGACCTGAGCTGAACCCTTAACTGACTGAGCCACCCAGGTGCCCCAGGACACAAGTATTTTAAAGAAATTCAGGACAACAATCTCAGGAGAGCAAATAGCAAAATGAATGGATGTTAGTATAAAATTCAAATGACAATAGGATTTTTTTAACTTTGTGAAAATAAATCAGTGAGTTAATTAATTATTTCTACTTTCTCCATTAGGTAAGTGTAATCAAAGTAAAGATGTAAATAGCCTTTTATCATTAAAAATAAAATCAGGGCAGATGTTCAACTGGTATACCCCCCTGTGGCCATACCTGTTGTTAAATAACAGCTTCTGTTCCAACTAGTCAACTATTTTATTAGTTTTAGGTGAAGAGATACTAAGAGAGCAGTTGGCCATGTTAAGTGACTTCCCATTTCTAAGTTCAGACAAATTGCTTGTGGGATGTTGGACACATTTCAAATGCAAATATTTAGCAACTGTACATTCTTAGTAACATAAAATAGGAAAAGAGCCAGATGACAATGTGCAAAGAGAGTAAATTGGATTCTGAAAAGTACTGATTCGTGGCATACTTACTGAATGACAATCAGAGTCCAGAAACTGTGAAAGGCAGTGGGTATTAAATGATACACCAGACATGATTATTGTGTTTAAGAAATTTATATGTTATTCTGTGAAACAGCCAATTAACAGGTAAAAATGTCAATTAGCGATAAAATTTATCAGCTAAGATTACTAAGTAGAAATCTGCTGGGGGGAAAAAGAGTTAGTATTAGAGATCTTCAGGAACAGTAAGTCACCCCAAAATAAACAAAATTTTGTATGTAGGTTATGTGATCTCTAGATTGTGAAATGTACTTACATCGTTTTTATAAGACATATGTGTATCATTCAATTCTTCCATGTTAGAATCAAAATTATAATAAGCTTTTATTATGATATATGTAATTTGATTTGAAATATTTCAATACAGGCAGTATCATATTTGTCTTCAATTAGTTTAAGTATACACCAGGGATAGTCGGTGGCCTTTTAAAGGAATTCCTACTTTAAGAATGATCTCCTAGCATTTATTTACACTCTAAACATATTATGCTACAAAATGTTCAGCTTTCATATATCATTCTATCACTACAACGTTTGTTAATTGAAATAATGAATGTTAGAAAGGAGTTTTAATTTAAAAAACTATGATATCACAGCAATAAAGATAGGTTAAAATATTTATTGTGGATATCTACCTTTGTATGAACATGGCATAAAAATCTAAAGGGACCTTCACATATTACCAATGATCCCCAAATAGCTTGTGTCACAGCACTGGTTTGGAAGATTGTTTTTCACCTTATTCTGATAGATGTTTGAGTGTGGCCACTGGAAATTCTCACAAAGCTTTCACTAAAGGTTCCTTTAAAACAAAAAAAAATATATATATATATGACAGAGGGCTGAGGATATAACAGATTTATAAAACAGGTTTTAAAAACTGTGCCTGGGGACGCCTGGGTGGCTCAGTTGGTTATGCATCCAACTCTTGATTTCAGCTCAGATCATGATCTCATGGTTTGTGAGTTGATGTCCCGCATTGGCCTCTGCACTGCCCGTGCAGAGCCTGCTTGGGATTCTCTCTCTGCCCTCTCTCTCTCCTCTACCCTGCTTGCTCTCTCTCTCTCAAACATAAATAAATAAATAAACTTAAAAAAAAAGTGTTTTAAAACTGTGTCTGGCTTTTAATAAATGTCTGTGGGCAAGGCAGAATTAGGTCTGAGACTTTACTTCAGTATAAGCCAGACACCACACTGTAGGGATAGTTTATCTTTGTCTAATTGTATCCACGTCTACAAACCAAGCAAACAACCAAACACACGCACATGCCACTAGACAAAATGACATTATTCTTTTCTAGTTATGTATTCTACTAGACTTCTCTGCTCTATACCCACAAAGGACTAACAACAGACATAGAATATTATTTCAATACATGCTTTTGGACAATAGAATGACAGAGGCATTAAAGGAAGTAATGATAAACCCATTAAAATTTTGGTAATTATGGATTTAGAAATAACGAAGTTAAGTATAATCCTAAAAAGTATGTCTACGAGCATTGCCTAAGAAAAGGTGCCAAAACAAAGTATCAAGCAATTCTGTATAATTTTGGAATGTTTTCCTATATCCAGAATCTCGTACTCCTTTTTCCTTGTTTCTTTTTGTTTTACATTTCTTTTGGTAACCACATTAGACATCTACCCTTGTACCAATTTTAAGTGTGTAACACCTTATCATGCACCATAGGTACAATGTTACACAATAGATTCATTTTATCCATCTCGCTTAACTGAAATTTATGGCCATCAATTAGTAATTTCCCATTTCCCCCTCCCAGCAACAACCATTCTACGATTTGATTCTACAAATTCAACTATTTTAGATACTTCATACAAATGAAAACAGGCAGTTATTTGCCTTTCTGTGACTGGATTATTTCATCTAGCATAATGTCCTCAAATTTCATCCTTATTGCAAATCACATATTTTTCCTTCCTTTTCAATTCTAAATAGTATTACGTGCATGCCCCCCCCCCCCACACACACACACACATTTTGTTTATTCATCTACTGGTGTATATTTAGGTTATTTCTACATTTTGGCCATTAAAAACAGTGATGCAATAGACATGGCCCTGTTTCTTAGTTCACAAATTTTATACTATTTAGATGTATATTCCTTTGAGCATTTGCTATTCCTTTTCTCTCAACTGACAGATCTTAAGACAAATAAATTATTTCTATTAAAGCATGACTATGCTAGGAAAACTTAAAATCCTATCAATCTTGATTTGATTCTATTCTATGTCAAATAATAGTATCTAATTTCCTCTTTATTAATTATCTATAAGTAAAAAATTTACTGTGTATAGTTAAAACATAAAGGTCTAAACTCTCAAATAATTTAAAAATTTCTCTGACCTAGAAATATATGTATACCTGTGCACATACTTGCACACACACACCCACATGCATAAAAAATATGAGTTATACACATTCTGTATGTGAGATAGAGTGAGGGGATATTTTCTCCCTTTAACAGGAATTTGGAAAGAAGATGTAGATGACATCTGCATATCTACATTCAAAAATTATGGAGATTGCCACAAAATAATAAAATTCTGGTTAGAAAAGATCTTATAGATGATTTAGTTTAGTTTCCTTATGTTTTAGCTGACAATTCTGAGTTTCATGTAGATGGAGGAGTTTCAAGGGAGAATGATAATAATAAGGATTTCTAAGAGATGATATATGGCAGAAAGGGGGTTTGAGTAAGGTAAAAAAAATTAATTAATGAGTCAAAGAAGAAGGGGGGAAAACTGCACATTCCCAAAAATGTATCATCCTAATCTATTCTGATACTAAAAAATATAATTTCTGGAATGTTATAGTTAAAAGTAAAATGGAGTAAAACTCAAAACTAAGAAAACAATCAAAAATATATGAGATATGAACAAACATTTCAGTAAGGAAATAAACAGATGGCAACTAACCATATATTTAAAAATTTCCTAGCATTATTTGTCATTAGGAAAATGGAAATTAAAATGAAAATGAGATACCATTATACACCTATTCAAATGGCTACAATCCAAAACACTAGTACCTACCAAATGCTGGTAAGCAAAAGGAACTCTCATTGATTGCTGGTGGGAATACATGACAGTTAAATCACTTTTAGGACAGTGTAGAAGTTTCTGATACACTTGAGCCTACACATGGTTTTTAACCTAACAATTCCACTAATTTGTCTTTACCCAAGTAAATGGAAAGTACACCTTCACACAAAAACTTTTATGTGCATATTTATAGCTTATAGGAGCTTTATTCCTATTAACTTATAACTGTAAACCATGAAGTGTCTTTTAACAGGTAAATGAATAAGCAAACTGTTTTTCAGTGGTGCAGTGGAATACTTAGCAATGAAAGAAAGCAAACTGCTGAGTCATACAGAGACATAAATAAATCTTAAGCCCATTTTAGTAAGTGAAAGAAGCCAGATTCAAGAGGGACAGGGAACCCTACTCGAAAAATAGATCAATAGTTGCTAGTGTTTGGGATAGAGGAGGCAGCAGTGACGGCAAATGGGCTGTGCAGAGAAAACTTTAGGGTAATGTCACAACTGCTCTGTGTGCTACTGGAGTGATGGACACAGGATGGTAGCTTATCAAAACCCTTATAAACTGCACATCCAGAGCAAAATTTAATACATGCAAAAAATCCCAAATTCAACTAGATTTGGGAGTCCAGGGATGGAATGTAGGGTAGGGAAAATGAACATAACTATATTGCAAATAGATGACACAATCTTATTTGAGGCAGTGGGAAAAACAAGAGCTGACATAAGCAAGTTTGAAGGATTTTGCTTTGAGAAACAGCTGTAAGACTAAAGACCAAAGTAATTGTACATAAACACTGCTCTATTTGGTAACTTCTCCTCAGGATATGGTTTATCCATTCTGAAACTATGTTATAACTATTAAGGTCTGAACAAAATAATTAAGTTGTAGTTAATGGGAGACAGATTTCTCACTCTCAGATTAGGAAATTGTAAATAAATCACAATGACCCCATGATGCTGGATTAGAATCTGAGATATCAATATAAAGTCATATATATGTTTGCACAGAGATAATTATGGATATGTGTGAATAAATGGATTCATACATATGCTTGTATTTTTAGCCGTGCCTGCTGAGATAACTTAGAAGCAGTTATATTCTAATAGCATCAACCATACATGGAGTACATGTTGGAGTGTTTAATACCATCTTTCAGTGTCTAATACCCTTCCTTCAGTAAAAAGAATGAAAACACTTCAGAAAATAACTGATCCCCAGGTTTGAGTGAGAGAAATCTAGTATGAATCTACATTTTACAGTGTTAAGGAAAGTATGCGACTTACCAAAGCTAAACAAGAGCGAACCTGGAAGGGCATCCAACCCAACAGCAAGAGCTGAAGAAACTTGAGCAACAAGTAATGAAATGGTAGAGTACGACATGAAGTATGAAATAACTGTACAGAAGTTTATACTTATATAAATAAATTATTGAATGAGGCAAAAATGACCAATTTTTCTTACAGACAAATTATAATCTTTAAAGAAAATTGCCTTCCTTGAATAGAGATTAAATATCCTCCTCTTTAGTGTTTTCTAGACTGGTGACTTGCTTCCATAGAATATAGAGTGTAAAAATAAAAACAGTAACTTTTACAGTAAAGGAACTTGGAAGATCTCAACCAAATGATCAAGTTTAATGTCACAGTGATAAGTCATGCTAACAGCATGCACCTTCTGATATGATGAAATGAGAAATACAGTTTATCTCTACAGGACTTTTTCCAAAGCTCCATACCTCCATCTTAATTTTGAGGATAACATCAAACAAACCCAACTGAGTACCTGACCAATACTCTTCAAAACTCTTAAGGTCACGAAAAATAAGCATAAAAAATTGTCACAAGTCAGAAGAGACTAAGTAAATACAGCGACTATGGCCAAAGTGATATCCTAGTTTGGATCCAAGAACAGATAAATTACAGTTGTGGAAACTGATAAAATATGAGTAAAGTTGTAATTTAAATAATAGTAATGTACCAATGTTAATTATTAACTTTGACAAGAGTACCATTGCCTTGTTAACATTAGGAGAACTGGGTGAAAGGTGAATGGGAATTTTCTGTACTACGTTAACAGTATGTCTTTAAAATATTCCAAACAAAAGGTTTGCTAAAAGTAATGTACATATATTATGTGGAACCACTATGCTATACATCTTAAATTATATAATGTAGTGTGTCAGCTATAATTCAATTGAAAAAAATTTATTTAAAACAAAAATAGACCAGGGGCACCTGGGTGGCTCCGTTGGTAGGACCGCCGACTTCAGCTCAGGTCATGATCTTGTGGCTCGCGAGTTCGAGCCTGGCGTTGGGCTCTGTGCTGACAGTTCGGAGCCTGGAGCCTGTTTCAGATTTTGTGTCTGCCTCTCTCTCTGCCCCTAACCCACTCGCATTCTGTCTCTGTCTCTCTCAAAAATAAATAAACATTTAAAAAAATTAAAAAAAAATAGACCAGATTGGGTTATGGAAGTTCAGATGGGGTGTGATCTGTTTTGAGTCAGTATTGCCTTTGCTGATCTCACCATCCTTGCCACAACAGAGATGGCCAGATTTTGGACTATAAGTTAAAAAAACAAACAAACAAAAACAAATTTTTCCGGGACAGTTGGTTGAGCATTCATGGAACCTGCTTACGATTCTCTCTCTCTCTTCCTCCCTCCCTCCCTAACCTCTGCTCCTCTCCCACTTGTGCACATTCTCTCTCTCACACTCAAAATAAACAAACATAAAAAAAAACAAAACAAATTGTTCTTAGTGCTTTCTGAAGTGTTGCTATTTTTACACAGGAGACTGTATAGGCTTCTGAATTAATCTATTCAAGGTTGTATTTATTTAACTGATTGAAATTTGATACAAAATTGGCAAACCTTGAAATTCTGGTAAATAGCCCAATTTGCACTTTTGTCTTGTTAAGCAATCCACTTTGATAAATTCACTTGGCCAATGATATCATCATGACATCAATGGTGGGAGTAGATCAATAAATCACAACTCCATTTCTGGAATTTTCTGACTTTGTAAATTTATTTTGTTTTCCCTTCTGGCTCAAACATGGTAGATTTTGTGTGTGGGTTGGTTTCCCTGGAAAACAATTTAATGTGTGGTTCACAGATGTTTCCTTTACATTGGCCTGAGGACTTACAGATGTCTAACTCTGTCTATTTCCAACAGAGAAGAAATATTCTGAGTACTCTCTGGCTGCTGTTTTTCTGAAAAATTCTTAGTTAACATTTCTTGAAACCCAGGTATATAACATGGAACATGAACATATCTATCATAGTATTTAAGAGGAAATCTAAAAATTAGGGTTTACTTTTACTAAACTCATTAATTCAATATTAAACTGTAGTACTTATATATTAGGGATAGCAAGTATATTAGGTTCCACCAGTTGAACCATAAATAAGAAGAATCTGTCTCAGTCAGTACACAGACTAACTTAGAAAGAGCCAGGTAAATAATTAAATTTTTGACATAATAGTACATTTGAATATGGTCAGGTAGCTATTGTGCCAAAAAATTAAAATAATAAGTACTTGAATGACAGAATAAGCAGCATCAACCTTAAGACTATACATAAGTTGGATCTTAATGGATGTGTAGATATTTGGAAACTTGGAAAAATACTTTTTTTGCTGTTGCTTAAAATCTGTTTTTGAAGACTATATATCAAAGTGTTTTAGAAGTAAGCGCTTATTATCAACAACAACAAACAAATGATCAAACCCATATCTGTAAGATAAAACTGTGGGTGTGCATATACATATATACATATATACATATATATGCATATATCTGTATGTATCTATGTACATATATATGATCACACATATAAACAAACACGTGACATCTCCATCACCTCAAAATATATTCACTATTAAAAATTTAATATTTAAGTCTGTATGTATACTATGATTTGGAAGTTATACATATAAATTACAATAATATATACAATACTCAAGAAGTGACACCCTCAAATGAAACAGTTTACAGAAGATCTGACCCAGCTTTCTGGGCATGAATCATGCGATCATATAGGACCTCACATTAAGTTTAATTTTTTGCTGTTACCTCCTGGAATTACTGACAATTTTATCTTGGAACATGTGTTTTGAAAATGACGTCAGGTAAGAAAATGGAATGAGAGGGTAAGCAGAGGAGATGTATGCAATATGTTTTCCTGCCATTTCTTGCCACCCATTCACACAGCATTCCCAGCGCCCTACAAGAATGAACGCATAAATGTGGTGCACCTGTGATGTGTGGGATAGAGCTAGGCTCAAAATAAGGATAAATGGAGTGTGTTATGTCTACAACAGAGCAAATGGAGACACTAAGAGCCCCAAGAGGTCATGATTTCCATTCCAACAATAACTTACTCTGAACAAAGAAAAAGAAGGCAAAGGATTTCTAAGAAACACAGAGTCAAGACAAAATTATATTCTTTGTGTTATTTGCCTGTATTAGTTAAATAACCATTTTAACTGAAAATGATGACACAGAATGAAAAGTAGAGAAAGATAAGGCAACTCAGAATTACCTTCCTTTTCACTACTTCCTTACTCAAGAGTAAGTTGAAGGTAGAATACTAGTAAAATATACTACCTTATATCAGAAGTAAAATAAAAAGTCCTGTTAGATTTGCAGTTCCAATATTCTAGTAACAACAAAACATATACATGTTTGGCGAGCTAAAAAATTATTTTTGGTGATGCTGCTTATGAATTAAAAACTCTCATATTTGTATTAAAACTCTCACTGTAAAATATAGATGAACACTAAAATATAGATGAATGCTAAAATATAGATGAACACTAAAAGATGCTGATAATGACTTAAAATTTCAGTTTTTCTTTTCTTAGAATGGCATTAAATACCAAATAAAAGACAACATAACAATTAAAGAGCCCACAAAGGAAAATGCTGTATATTTTGGTATTTTTAGCAGCAATTATTTAACTACTTGCTATTATTACTGTTTGCTATGTGCTACTATATGAACAAAGGGATTCAAGATTTTTTTTCTTTTTTGATTGAGTCCCACAAATTATGTAGTTGGATCTACAGAGGAAAGAATGTTGGTTCATATCCATAGTAACTACAGCTCATATTTTTCATTTGAAACAGATTTGCATATGAGAGGTAGCATGGGACAGGAGCTAAAGGAGATGTGAAGACAAACATGCATGGTTTTATCTTATTTTTTTAATGTTTATTTATGCATTTTGAAAGAGAGAGAGAGAGAGAGAACATAAGCAGGGGAGGCACAGAGAGAGAAGTAACGAGAATCCTAAGCAGGCTCCGTGCTATCAGCACAGAGCCTGATGCAGGGCTTGATCTCACATACCAGGAGATCATGAACTGAGCCAAAATCAAAAGTAAGTCACTCAAACAACTGAGCCACCCAGGCACCCAACATGCATAAATTTATTTTATTTGTTTTAAATGTTTATTTTTCAGAGAGACAGAGTTGGGAAGGGACAGAGAGTGAAGAAGAGAGAAAATCCCAAGCAGACCCCATGCTGTCAGTGCAGAGCCCAACATAGAGCTGAAACTAATGAACCATGAGATCATGATCTGAGCCAAAATCAAGTTGGACACTTAACTGACTGAGCCCAAAAGGCATCCCCCAACATGCATGATTTTAGTCCTACTTCAATCTGTTAGCAGGTTTATCTATTCAATTTTCTTTCTTTTTTTTCTTTTTCTCTTGTACACTTTTCTTTTTCTTGAGTACAGAAAGAGAAAAAATTCATTTTTATTTTCAATTTTTATTAAAAATATTTTTCTTTAATTTTTATTATTATAGTTTTTATCTTTGTGTAATTTTTTTCAAATTCTATTCTACTTCCATCATTTTATTTTAGTCTATTTCAGTGTATTCACCTTTTCAAACTTTCAAACAATTTCCTTTTTATTATTTTTCTTTTTCATTTTTTCTCTTTTTTGTTTCTTTTCTTCAATGCAGAAAGAGAAAAACTCATTTTTACTTTCAACTTCTATTAAAATTTTTTACTTAATTTTTTACATTTTTTGCTTTTATGTAAATTTTTCAAATTCAATTTACTTCCATTATTTTATTTTAGTCTACTACAGTGTATTCACTTTTTCAAATTTTCAAATGATTTCCTTTTTTTTCTTCTTTTTTTAAACTTTTTTCTCTTTTTTGTTTCCTTTCTTTTTTCTTGACTACAGAAAAAGAAAAAAATCATATTTATTTTTAATTTTTATTAAAAAATATTTTTCTTTAATTTTTTTCTACTATATTCTTTACTTTTGTGTATATTTTTTGAAATTCTATTTTACCCCCATCATCTTATTTTAGTCTACTTCAGTGTATTCATTTTTTTCAAATTCTCAAACAATTTCAATTTTTTTTCTTTTCTTTTCTACCCCCCTTTTCTCTGATCTGTCAAACCACTTCAAAACCCAGACCAAAACACACCCAGGATCTAGCATCATCTATTCGATTTGTGTGTGTGTGTGTGTGTTTTTAACTTTTAATTTTAATATTTTTTTAATTTTAATATTTTTTAAATTCAATTTTTCTACCTCATTAATTCCTTTTCTCCCTTTAAAATGACAAACAAAGGAATTCACCCCAAAAGAAAGAACACAAAGAAACGACAGCCAGGGATTTAACCAACACAGATACAAGCAAGATGTCTGAACCAGATTCTAGAATCATGATAATAAGAATACTAGCTGGAGTCGAAAATAGATAAGAATCCCTTTCTGCAGAGATAAAAGAAGTAACAAATAGCCTGAATGAAATTTAAAATGCTATAACTGAGCTGTAATCATGGATGGATGCAGCGGTGGGAAGGATGGATGAGGCAGAACAGAGATCAGCGATATAGAGGACAAACTTATAGAGAATAATGAAGTAGGAAAAAAAAGAGGGAGATTAAGGCAAAGGAGCACAATTTAAGAATTAGAGATATTAGTGATTCATTAAAAAGGAACAACATCAGAATCATAGGGGTCCCAGAAGAGGAAGAGAGAGAAATTGGGGTAGAAGGGTTATGTGAGCAAATCATAGCAGAAAACTTTCCTAATCTGGGGAAAGACACAGACATCAAAATCCAGGAAGCACAGAGGACCCCCAATAGATTCAACAAAAATTAACCATCAACAAGGCATATCATAGTCAAATTCACAAAACACTCAGGCAAGGAGAGAATCATGAAAGCAGCAAGGGAAAAAAAGGTCCCTAACATACAAGGGAAGACAGTTCAAGTTTGCAGCAGACCTAGCCACAGAAACTTGGCAGGCCAGAAAGCAGTGGCAGGATATATTCAGTGTACTGAATCAGAAAAATATGCAACAAAAAATTCTTTATCCAGCAAGGCTGTCATTCAAAATAGAAGGAGAAATAAAAAGTTTCTCAGACAAACAAAAATTAAAGGAGTTTGTACCAATAACCCAGCCCTGCAAGAAATTTTAAGGGGGACTCTATGAGGGGAGAAATAGATGAATATATATATATATATATATATATATATATATATATATACACACACCCAAAAACAGTAAAGATTAGAAAGAACCAGAGAACACCACCAGAAACTCCAACTCTACAAGCATCATAATGGCAATAAATTCATATCTTTCAGTACTCACTCTAAATGTCAATGGACTCAATGCTCCAATCAAAAGACATAGGGTAACAGAATGGATAAGAAAACAAGACCCATCTATATGCTGTTTTCAAGAGATCCACTTTAGACCTAAAGACACCTTCAGATTGAAAATAAGGGGATGGAGAACCATCTATCATGCTAACGGTCAACAACAAAAAACCTGGAGTAACCATACTTATATCAGACAATCTAGACTTTAAAATAAAGACTCTAGCGAGACGAAGACGGGCATTATATCATAATTAAGGGGTCTATCCACCAAGAAGACCTAGCAATTGTAAACATTTATGTGCCAAATGTGAAAGCACCCAAATATATAAATCAATTAATCACAATCATAAAGAAACTCATCAATAGTAATACATAATTGTAGGAGACTTCAACACTCCCCCCTCCCCCAACAGCAATGGAAAGATCATCTAATCAAAAACTCAACAAGGAAAAAATGGCTTTCAATGACACACTGGACCAGATGCACTTAACAGATATATTCAGAACATTTCATCCTAAAGCAGCGGAATATGCATTCTTCTCCAGTGTACATGGAACGTTCTCCAGAATAGACCATATAATGGGACACAGATCAGCCTAAGTAAGTACAAAAAGATCAAGATCACACCGTGCATATTTTCAGACCACAACACTATGAAATTTAAAATCAACCACAAGAAAAAATTTGGAAAGGTAACAAATACTTGGAGACTGAAGAACATCCTACTAAAGAATGAATGGGCTAACCAAACAGTTAAAGAGGAAATTAAAAAGTATATGGAAGTCAATGAAAATGATAACACCACAGCCCAAAACCTGTGGGATGCAGCAAGGCAGTCATAGGAGGAAAGTATATAACAATCCAGGCCTTCCTAAAGAAGGAAGAAAGATCTCAGATACACATCCTAATCTTACGCCTTAAGGAGCTGGAAAAGAACAACAAATAAAACCCAGAAACAGCAGAAGACAGTAAATAATAAAGATTAGAGCAGAAATTAATGCTACTGAAACCAAAAACACAGTAGAACAGATCAATGAAACCAGAAGCTGGTTCTTTGAAAGAATTAACAAAATTGATAAACCACTAGCCAGTTTGATCAAAAAGAAAAAGGAAAGGACCTAAATAAATAAAATCAAGAATGAAAGAGGAGAGATCACAACGAACACAACAGGTAAAAACAATAATAAGAGAATATCAGGAGCAATTATATGCCAATAAAATGGGTAATCTGGAAGAAATGGACAAATTCCTATATACATATACACTACCAAAACTGAAACAAGAAGAAATATAAAATTTGAACAGACCCATAACCAGTAAGTAAATCGAATTAGTAATTAAAAATCTGCCAAATAACAAGAATCCAGGGCCAGATGACTTTACAGGAGAACTCTACCAAACATTTAAGGAATGTTAACACCTTAAACATTCCTTAAGGAAGAGTTAACACCTGTTCTCTTCAAGCTGTTCCAAAAAAATAGAAATTCAAGGAAAACTTCCAAACTCTTTCTATGAAGCCAGCATCACCTTGATTCCAAAACCAGAGACCACACTAAAAAGAACTATAGACGAATTTCCCTGATGAACATAAATGCAAAATCCTCAACAAAATTCTAGCCAACCAGATCCAACAATATATTAAAAAAATTATTCACCATGACCAAGTGGGATTTATACCTGGGATTCAGGGCTGGTTCAATATCTGCAAAACAATTAATGTGATTAATCACATCAATAAAAGAAAGGACAAGAACCATATGATCTTATCAATAGATGCAGAGAAAGCATTTGACAAGATACAGCATCCTTTCTTGATAAAAACCCTCAAGAAAGTAGGGATAGAAGGAGCATACCTCAAGATCATAAAAGCCATATATGAACAACCCAATGCTAATATCATCCTCAATGGGGAAAAACAGAGAGCTTTCCCCCTAAGGTCAGGAACAAGAGAGGGATGTTCACTCTTGCCCCTGTTACTCAACATAGTATTGGAAGTCTTAGCCTCAGCAATTAGGCAACACAAAGAAATAAAAAGCATCCAAATCGGCCAGGAGGAGGTCAAACATCCACTCTTCGCAGATGACATGATACTCTATATGGAAAACCCAAAAGATTCCACCAAAAAACTGCTAGAATTGATTCATGAATTCAGCAAAGTTGCAGGATATAAGATCAATGCACAGAAATCAGTTGCATTCCTATACACCAACAATGAAGTGACAGAAAGAGAAATCAAGGAATTGATCCCATTTACAATTGAACCAAAAACCATGAAATACCTAGGAATAAATCTAGCCAAAGAGGTTAAAAATCTACACACTGAAAACTATAGAAAGTTTATGAAAGAAATTGAAGAAGACACAAAAAAAATGGCAAAAGATTCCATGCTCCTGGATAGGAAGAACAAATATTATTAAAATGTTGATACAACCCTAAGCAATCTACATATTCAATGCAATCCCTATCAAAATAACACCAGCATTCTTCACAGATCTGGAACAAAGAATCCTAAAATTTGTATGGAAACAGAAAACACCCCGAATAGCCCAAGCAATCTTGAAAAAGAAAACCAAAGCAGGAGGCATCACAATCCTGGACTTCAAGCTATACTACAAAGCTGTAATGATCAAGACAGTATGGTACTGGCACAAGAACAGACATTCAGATCAAAGGAAGAGAATAGAGAACCCAGAAATGGGCCCACAGATGTATGGCCAACTAATCTTTGACAAAGCAGGAAAGAATATCCAATGGAATAAAGACAGAGTCTTCAGCAAGTGGTGCTGCAAAAACTGGAAGAATGGACCTGGATCACTTTCTTACACCATACACAAACATAAACTCAAAGTGGATGAAAGACCTCAATGTAAGACAGGAAGCCATCCAAATCCTCGAGGAGAAAGCAGGCAAAAACCTCTTTGATCTTGGCCACAGCAACTTCTTACTCAACATGTCTCCAGAGGCAAGGGACACAAAAGCAAAAATCAACTACTGGGACCTCATCAAAATAAAATGCTTCTGCACAGCGAAGGAAACAATCAGAAAAACTAAAAGGCAACCGAAGGAATGGGAGATGATATTTGCAAATGACATATCAGATAAAGGGGTAGTATCAAAAATCTATAAAGAACTTATCAAAGTCAACACCCAAAAAACAAATAATCCAGTGAAGAAATGGGCAAAATACATTAATACACAATTCTCTAAAGAAGACATCCAGATGGCCAACCAACACACGAAAAAATGCTCAACATCACTCATCATCAGGGAAATACAAATCAAAACCACAATGAGATCCCACCTCACATCTGTCAGAATGGCTCACATTAACAACTCAGGCAACAACAGATGTTGGCGAGGATGTGGAGAAAGAGGATCTCTTTTGCATTGTTGGTGGGAATGCAAGCTGGTACAGCCACACTGGAAAACAGTATTGATGTTCCTCAAAAAACTATAAACAGAACGACCCTACGACCCAGCAATTGCACTACCAGGCATTTATCCACAGGATACAGGTGTGCTGTTTTGAAGGGACACAGGTACCCCCATGTTTATAGCAGCACTATCAACAATAGCCAAGGTATGGAAAGAGCCCAAATGTCCATCGATGGATGAATTCATAAAGAAAATTATATAAAATATGTATACTATGCAGTATTACTCAGCAATCAAAAAGAATGAAATCTTACCATTTGCAACTATGTGGATGGAATTGGACGGTATTATACTAAATGAAATTAGTCAGTTAGAGAAGACAAAAATCATATGACTTCACTCATATAAGGACTTTAAGAGACAAAACAGATGAACGTAGGGGAAGGGAAAAAATAATACAAAAACAGGGAGGGGGACAAAACAGAAGAGACTCATACATATGGAGAAGAAACTGAGGGTTATGGGAAGGGTTGTGGGAGGGGATATGGGCTAAATGGGTAAGGGGCACTAAGGAATCTACTCCTGAAATCTTTGTTGCACTATATGCTAACTAATTTGCATGTAAATTTAAAAAAGAATCTGAAAAAAAATTATATTTAGGAAAAAAAGGCGTTCCCCAACATGCATGATTTCAAATCATGTTTCTGCTACTTATTAGCTGATGCTATGGAATATGGACATTTCATGAACCTCAATTATACCTCTGCTTTCTTTTTTTTTTTAAAGAGGAATCTCTAATATAAAAAAAAAAAATTAAGTCTTTATTTATTTTTGAGAGACAGAATGTGAGCCAGGGAGGAACAGAGAGAAGAACACAGAATCCAAAGCAGGCTCCAGGCTCCAAGTTGTCAGCACAGAGCCTGATGCGGGGATTGAACTCTGGAACCGTGAGATCATGACCTGAGCTGAAGTGGAACGCTTAACCAACTGAGCCACCCAGGCACCCCTATACATCTGCTTTCTTAACTAGAAAATGGTGACAATAAGATCACTTCCCTTACAGGGTCTTGTTTATAAATTATACACTTAGAAGGATATAGGCTCATAACAATGTGTATAGACCATGGTGAATAAAACGTATATTATTTGCATCTATCAATATTGCTATTCTATACAAAATATTCCCACACATGATTAAAAATGGAGAAGGAAAAATGGTGGATGGAAATTAATTAGAAAGGATTTGGTGAGTGAGGACTTGCAGAAGACAGAAAGGAATTACATATAATATTATAGCATAGCATGCAAAGTAAAAATTTATGATAAGTGGATTCATATGAAAATTATCTAGCCAGCCCTAAATAAGCAAACTGATTATACATTGACCACAGAACAACCATTCAAATCATGGTTAAAGTAGAAGGTAGTCTTGTCAAAGATTCAGAATGTCTGTGGACTCACTGTGTTACATTAAAATGTGGTAATGTGTGATGGGTTACCTCAGAAGGAAATGAGTAGTTCCTTCAGAAGAGGTAAACAAGTACTGGCTAAAGAAACAACTAGAAAAGCTATCATACACAACATTCAACATCTTTTTTTGAACTACATAGCCTATAAAGTTCCTTTTCATATATAAATTTGGGATTACAACAAAGAAATATAGATAAAAGTGAAATTTTCCTTTTTAGAAGAGTCTCATCTGGTTTTGGAATCAAGGTAATGCTGGCCTTGCAGAATGAGTTTGGAAGTTTTCCTTCCAATTCTATTTTTTGAAACAATTTGAGAGGAGTATTAACTCTTCTATAAACCTTTGAATTTAGAATTCCCCTGGGAAGCCATCTGGCCCTGGACTTTTGTTTGTTAGGAGATTTTTGATTATACTGATTCAATTTCTTCGCTGGTTATGCCTCTGTTCTAATTTTTTATTTCTTCCTGTTTCAGCTTTGGTAGTTTATATGCTTCTAGGAATTTATCCACTTTTTTCCAGATTGCCCAAATTTATTGGCATATAATTTTTCATTAAATTATGTTATCATTATATTTCTATGGTGTTTCTTTCCTCTTTCCTTCATGATTTTATTAACTTGGGTTCTTTCTTCTTTTAGCTAAGTCTATCTAGGGATTTATCAACTTTATTAATTCTTTCAAAGAACCAACTCCTAGTTTCATTGATCTGTTCATTTTATTTGTTTGTTTCTATATCATTTATTTCTGCTGTAATCTTTATTATTTCCTTCTTCTGCTAGATTTAGGATTTATCTGCTGTTCCTTTTCTAGCTCCTTTAGGTGTAAGGTTAGATTGTATTTGAGACTTTTCTTGCTTCTTGATATAGGCCTGTATTGCTACATACTTTCCTCTTATGATCGCTTTGCTACATCCCAAAGGTTTTGGACTATTGTGAATACATTTTAATTTTCTTCCACGTAGTTTTAAAATTTCTTCTTCAGTTTCCTGGTTAACCCATTTATTCTTTGGTGGAATGTTCTTTAACTGCCATGTATTTGTGCTCTTTCCAAATATTTCTTATGGTTGACTTCAAGTTTTATAGCATTGTTGTCTGAAAATATGCATGGTATAATCTCAATCTTTTTGTACTGGTTGAGGCCCGACTTTTGACACAGTATGTGATCTTTTCTGGAGAATGTTTCATGTACTCAAAAATAATGTGTACTCTGCTGCTTTAGGGTGAAATGTTATGACTATATCTGTTTAGACCTCGCTAAGAATTACAGGACAATATCCTTGATGAAGATGGATGAAAAAATTCTCAACAAGATACTAGCAAATCAAATCCAACAGTTCATTAAAATAATTACTCACCATAAAATAATTATTCACCATGATTTATTACAGGTCTGTGAAGGCAGTTCAATATTCACAAATCAATCAATGGTGATATTAATAAAAACACATTAATAAAAGAAAGGATAAGAAACTTATATCCTCTCAACAGATACAAAGCACTTGACAAAATACAGCATCCTTTCTTGATAAAACCCTCAAAAAGTAGGGATAGAGGGAACATACCTCAATATCATAAAGGCCATATATGAAAGGCCCACAGGTAATATCATCCTCAATGGAGAAATGGGAGCTTTTCCTTTAAGGTCAGGAAAAAAAAACAGTGATGTCCACTCTCACCATTGTTATTTAATATAGTACTGGAAGTCCCAGTTTCAGCAGTTAGACAATAAAGAGAAGTAAAAGACATCTAAATCGTCAAGGAAGAAGTCAAGCATTCACCATTCACAGATGCCATGAACCTCTGTTGAAAACTCAAAAGACTCCACCAAGAAATTTCTAGAACTAATACATAAATTCAACAAAGTCACAGGATACAAAATCAACATACAGAAATCTGTTGCATTTCTATTCACCAATAATGAAGCTGCAGAAAGAGAAATCTAGGAATCAACCCGATTTCCAATTGCACCAAAAACCCTAAGATACTAGGAATAAACCTAACCACAGAGGTCAAGTATCTGTACTCTGAAAACTATAGAATGTTTGTGAAAGAAATTGAAAATGGCACAAAGAGATGGAAAAACATTCCATGCTCATGGATTGGAAGGACAAATATTGTTATAAAATCTACACTACCCAAAGGAATCTACACATTTAATACAATCCCTATCAAAATACCACCAGAATTTTTCACAGAGCTAAAACAGTACTAAAATCTGTAGAGAACCACAAAATATCCTAAATAGCCAAAGCAATCTTGAGAAAGAAAAGCAAACTTGGGGCATCACAATTTTGCACTTCAAGCTATATTACAAAGCTGTAGTCATCAAGTCTGGTACTGGAACAAAACCAGACACACAGAACAATGGGTCAGAATAGAAAACCCATAAATGGACCTATAACTATATGGTCAACTAATCTTTGATGAAGTGGGAAAGAAGAGCCAGTGAAAAAAAAAACAGTTTCTTCAACAAATGGCATTGGGTAAACTGGACAGCGACCTGGAGAAGAATGAAACTGCACCACTCTCCTACACCCTACACAAAAATAAATTCAAATTGGATGAAATACCTAAATGTGAGACAGGAAACCATCAAAATCCTACAGGAGAACACAGGCAGCAACCTCTTTGATACTGACCATAGTAACTTCCTACTAGACATGTCTCCAGAAGCAAGAGAAATAAAAGAAATAATGAACTACTGGACTTTATCAAGATAAAAAAAAAACCTTCTACATAGCAAAGGAAATAATCAACAAAACTAAAAGTCAACCTACAGAATGGGAGAAGATAGTCACAAAAGACATATCAGATAAAGGGTAAGTATTCAAAATCTATAAAGAGCTTACTTATCAAACTCAACACCCAAAAACAAATAATCCAGTTAAGAAATGGGCAGGAGACATGAATAGACATTTTTCCAAAGAAGACATCCAGATGACTTACAGACACATGGAAAGATGCTCAACATCACTCATCATCAGGGAAATACAAACCGAAACTACAATGAAATATCACCTCACAACTTTCAGAATGGCTAAAATTAACAAGACAGGAAATAAGGAAATAACAGATGTTGGTGAGGATGCAGAGAAAGTGGAACTCTCTTACATTGTTGGTGGGAATACAAACTGGCACAGTCACTCTGGAAGACAGTATGGAAGTTCCTCAGAAAGTTAATAATATAACTGCCCTATGACCCAGCCCTTGCACTAGTAGCTATTTACCCAAAGGATACAAAAACACTGAATTGAAGAGACACATGCACCCCAATGTTTATAGCAGCATTATCAACAATAGCCAAATTATGGAAAGAACCCAAATGTCCATTGACTGATGAATGGTAAGGAAGATCTGGTTTATGTGTGTGTGTGTGTGTGTGTGTGTGTGTGTGTGTGTGTGTGTGTAATGGGATATTACTCAGCCATCAAAAAGAATGAAATCTTGACATTTCCAACAACATGGATGGAGTTAGAGTGTATTCAGCTAAGTGAAACAAGTCAGGAGAAATACCATATGATTTCAGTCATATGTGGAATTTAAGAAACAAAACAGATGAACATAGGGGAAGTGGGAAAAGAGAAGGAGGCAAACAGAGTACAAACTGTGGGTTGTTGGAGGGTGGTGGATGGGGGCTAGATTGGTGATGGGTATTAAGGAGGGCACTTGCTGTGATGAACATTGGGTGTTATATGTGTGTGATGAATCACTAAATTCTACTCCTGAAACCAATATTAAATTATATGGTAACTAACCAGGATTTAAATGAAAACTTGAAACAAAACAGTGAAATTTTCATAAAATGAGTAATTCAGTCAAGAAAGAGTTTATTTGTTGATATTTATGGTCAGGTTTTACCTTATGAAGATTATAGCTCAAGGGTTCAGAAATTATATTAAGAAAGATAAAGGAAGGAAAAAATATCAAATACATATAAAAAGAAATTATCCCTATAGATGGTTTTGAGAAAAAAAAGGTGATTTTTAAAGAGAAAAATATTAAATCAAATGCAGAGAATTATCTCATGTCAAAACATAGTATGTAAATTATTTCTAGAGCATTACACCTCAAAGACCACCCAGACTAATTTTGTGTGTATGACAGAGGGGGATTTCCTTTGATGCTAATCAAGCTTAAGCTTCAGAGACTTTAATTTATATGTCTCTATAAAGCTACCTAATTAAAAAAAAAAGGTTAATGAAGGTGTGTGTATTCTTGAAGCTTCGCAAAGTGTAGGCCATTTACTAAATGTGACTAAGGTCAAGTGTTAAGAGTCACAGTCACATGTGTTAAAAGTCATGTTTATATTTGTCAAAAGCCTTGCTCATATGTCACCCCCCTTTCTTGACAATGCATCCACATGATAGGGTGTCTTCTAAGTAGGTATTTGGGTAACTTTCCTTACATCCAGCCCTCCATTAGTTAGCTCATAAGGCTCCCATTTTTAGATACATTCACAGAGTATTAAGGAGACAATTTGAACTATATGACTAGCTTATATCCCTGGCCTTGTTAATTGGTGATAAAGCTGGTATTTTGATAATTATTGTTATTTTGTATCTATTACCTAACAGTGAACTCTTGTAAGGAGACATGGGTATGAATTAATTTCATCACAAGGGCACAGTCACCTAGGGATCGAGATGGCCCTATGCATGATGGCCCTGACTCAACTAAAGTACTATGTTTCTCCACTTTTTTGTGCCTTATTTTTAGGCAAATTGTGCAACCCCTTACTCCCAGAATAAGCTTTGCCTCTTTCCTACAACTGTTGAAGGCCTTCTCCTGTCACTATATCACCATCTTACTTTACACTTCACTTTTTCTTTCTATCCCATCTTTAACATACCCATCTTTATCAACACATCTTTCTTAACACAACAAATATGATACTCTCTGAGAAGTGTATTTCTCCCTTGTTTCTTGTATTACTACTTATTTACTATATTGTATACATATTCATCATTTTTAAATAGATTGTAACTTCTTTAATAGAAATATCCATGATTCACATTACTTTTCTATCTTTTTGAGACTTTTTAACAGAGTAGACATTCAATAAATATATATTGAAGAGTTTTTTGATAAATTATAGGTTGCAGGTTTCTTATGTTAGGGACATAGTTGCTAAATATCTGTATTAACAGCTCTTAAAGTCACTTATGTGAGTACAATAAAATTCACTGGCATTCATTTGGAAAATAAAAACATAAATTTTGTACCAGTGTCTGAACCTGCACATCTGTTGTCATAGTAGAAATAAATTTTCATTTGGTTTTATAATCCTGTAATCAAAAATAACATCTTTCGTGTGTTTTAAAAGAATCTTGACCACAATAATTTAAGAATATTTTACTTTCAATTCTTTAATTAAAATGCTTATTAACCATTTCTTATTTCTTTTTTTGAAATTCTTTAATATTTATTTATTTTTGAGAGAAAGACAGAGTGCAATCCAGGAGGGTCAGAGAGAGAGAGGGAGACACAGAATGTGAAGCAGGCTCCAAGCTCCAAGCTGTCAGC
This sequence comes from Puma concolor, assembly GCF_028749965.1. Lineage (NCBI taxonomy): Eukaryota > Metazoa > Chordata > Mammalia > Carnivora > Felidae > Puma > Puma concolor. The sequence goes on along the minus strand of NC_141667.1, from coordinate 79,185,491 downwards.
ACAGAGCCCAATGTGGGGCTCGAACCCACAGACCGTTGAGACCATGACCTAAGCTGAAGTAGGAAGCCCAACCGACGGAGCCACCCAGCCGCCTCCCATTTTTTTCTTATTTTACAATGTCTTCATTTTTAGTGCAATCCAGAAAAGAAAATGAATGTGACTTAATAATATAAGAATGCTTGGCTTTGGCTGGGTAAAGTTTACAGCCTTATTTTTTTTAGTCTCAGGGGATTTATAAAACTCAGAGGAGTTTAAAAAGTTGGTCTGTGAACCACGCTGACCAATCTTAAAATGTGTGATATTTTTCTCCCTTGCAGGACCTTAGAAGAGCCCCTATGCCATGCTTATTAATCCTCATTTTTTTTTATCTGCTTTTATGTTGGTAGGTAGAACCTAAAAAAACCTCACACTACCAGTAGCCTGAGAATTCCACTGGAGCATACTAAAGCAATTGTGACACAGGTGTATGTGTATGTGATCAAGTTTAAAGATATAAATCTGGGACTATGCAATGTATAGCTCTATGAACTTTGTAATGGAGCTTCTGCTGCTGGACTTGATAGGGTAACAGCAACCATATTACCCTCTCACTTAAAACAACTTAAAAAATAAAGAAAATATATAGAACAGAATTTTTCAGATGTTAGCCCTAGGACAGAACACTTCAAATGCAATCAACCAGTTACTTCCAATTTAATATATAAAATGTATATACATGTGAATTTTTATTCCATGATTGGATAAGACCCTGCTTAGTCGTTATAGCTTTTCTAGACAAACTACACCAAAACAGAGAAACCACAGACCAATACTTTCACAGGAACTCAGGAGAGTTTACTGATTTCATGACTCAACTAAGGATATTTTCAGAAAGATCATATAACTACACCTATTTCCACATTGAATCCTCATTTCAAATGCCTCAAATTGTCTCAACCACGTCATCACAAAAAGAGGTTTAGGAATTATTAGGAAAGATTAGCAGAACCAGTTTGTAATGGTTCTTCACTTTAAATGTAATGGTTTTATTCTGTTATCTTCTACCCAGTGATCACGTGTGTGTGTGTGTGTGTGTGTGTGTGTGTGTGTGTGTATACACACACGTGCATATGAACTCTTAGGGCTGGGGTAGGCAGCCTTACATAATCAGCACCTGAACTCATCCCTGGATTTAAATATTCCCTCATTTTGTTCAGTCATGAGTGTCTTCCTTGATGTTTACTCCAACAGATTTGATGAAGAAAAAGATTACATAGAATCTAGAAAACAAAATCTGGAGTAGTACATGCATCCCAATTTAACTAAATTCCAATCATAAAAAAAAATAGATACGTTTTAACATAGACTAGTGCCAAAAGGTGCTATGATCACCCCAATAGAGAACATGTATGTGCATTAAAGAAATCCAAGTAGATACAAACATTTGAAATTTCCACTTACATTTCTTTCCATGTGAGTAAATATGGAAAAATTTTCATAAGTAACTAAGCTGCACTAAGAAAAAATGCATTATGATACAAAAATTAAATGTTATTCTGTTAGGTATATCTGGCTAAAAGGTATTGAAATAGTGATAATAGCTACTACAAACTGGGAATGTTTACATTATGACTTTTTCCCTCTGTTAAATTCTGCCACAGCCATTTAAAAGTTATTTTTTATGAATTGTGAATTCTCAAAACAATTTCAGATTAACAGCACTATATGCATATACAGCAATAACAGATTCTTGGAAAATTAGAAATAACAGATACTTGGAAAATTAGAAAAGGTGGCTAATTGTGTAAAGAAAATAAGGCACTCACATTATAAAGAAAATAAGGTCTCACATTTGTTCACTGGGAAGCTTTCAACTGACAGGCTGCTGTGATCTCTCCTATCTACTCCAGCCTCTCAACAAATATCCTTGTTCAAATATCTACCCAGTAATTTTTCTATTCTCACCTTCAAGTCCTTTGCAAAACCAGATAATATGCTTGGAAACACCTATTTTCCCCTTCCACCATGCTGTTACTATTTTATCAGACATACCCAAATGTCTTATCATTCTGGACATTTCCTAGTTTAACCAGAAAACAGACATCTGCTACTTGTAAACCATTTGGTTTGGAAAAAGATTTCACATAGCAGTTCCCTTGTCACTTCATTTCGATTAAGTGCTTTTTATGTCCTCTCCTCTAAAACATACTTTGACATAAGGCTTATTTTACTGTCTCTGTATTTGTGTCATATATATATATGTGTGTGTCATATATATATATATATATATATATATATATATATATATATGTGTGTGTGTGTGTCATATATATATATAGCTTTTAATATAGCTCTGTATTTGTGTCATATATATGTGTCATATATATATATATATATATATATATATATATATATATATATATAGCTTTTAAATATATTGTGTTTGTATGATGTTCTCTTCCTTATTTTTACTGGGTTACTAGAAGCCAGGAAACTTGTCTATAACTCAACAAATGTCCATCCCTGTCTAGTTCTCAAGAAGGTGCTCACGAAAAGTCTTTCAGTGTAGAAGAAAATCTATCAGCCTGCTATATCAGTGAAGATTGTTTCTGAACCTCCAGGAAAGCCACAGATATTCTCACAGAAAAAATGCTTCCATAAGAATTTTCAGTACATTTTTAAATTAAAACAAAATAAGCCAATTGTCAAAAGGAAGCAAATTTCTTTTGGCCCAAAATGTATACTTTCAGAGGCTTACAAGTTATTTTCTGATGGATTGAATTAAAAGTATAACAGTTGCTGTCATTTATTATTGGTTAAAATGTTGAATCTAAAGATTCTATTCATAATTCCATATGGAATAGCTATCTTTTTAAATTGAAACTTGAGGGATTTTACTTGTTTTCTTTTTGTTTTTCCCCTTTGGTAGAGAATGAGGACTGGTTGCTACAGCAACAGATTTATTCTCCACGTACATTGGTACTTTCATCAGATGCTCACTCTGACACTGAGTTCTGCTTCTGAATGTCTGACTTTACAACCACAGCTAATTGCAAAACCTGTAACAATTCCAGTCTGTTGCCCTAAAGGTTAATGCAAAACTTGTAGTATTGAAGAAAATGTGGATTGCCAAACAATTCTTAGGAAGAACAGAGCAAAACAAGTAATTACATTTTTAAGTCTTTAGTCAGAAATATTAAACTTTAGATTATCTGTAGCTGTTAGGCTTATAAAATACCTTTGGGAAGTAAGAAAAAAAAATGTCAGTTTTCCCTTTCTTCATTTTCTCCATCGCTCTTCAACCATGGTTCTTGAATTAGAACTAGAATATTATATTGCATTTCAATCACTTGGCTTTTCAACTGAAGAATTTAACTCCTGAACCAGGGGAGGAAGTTAAACTGGCAACGTTTGGGTTTTCTACTATATGAACCACATTTTTTATCTCTTATTGACTGTTAACTTTCTAAAAACATGGTGTGTTTGAAAGCTGCAGAATATACTTACCATATTAGAAAACAAAACTGAATATTCAAAGGTGTTGCTTTGTCAGGATTTACAAAGAGCGAAGGGGTGAAACATGTTAACCCTAAAAAGAGTTTTTGGAAATATCAATCAACAGAGCAGAAATGCAAAAAATAAAAATAAAAATTGAAAAAAAAATCAGCAAAAGAGGAAGTTTCTTAGAAAGAAGAGTAAAAAACAGAAAGACCTACTGCATAGGAATAAAAGGGGTAAATACCGAGCAAGTCCAGGGGATTCAATATTCAATTACTACTCCCAGCACTGTGATGATTCCATCTGTGAGAACGACTTCCAACTGGCAAACCCCCCAGGAACATCACTGTGCTTTGCCTAACTGCCATTCTGTACCAGACTCAACAGATTTATTCCAGATTTATGGGCACTGCTAGGTTTCAACTCCACCAGCCAATAATAAAACAGCAACAACACCAAAACAACGTACTTTTTAAAAAGATAAATAATTTCCTTTAATTAAGAAATCACAAGGGTCTTGCTTTCCAAAATGTCATTTGGAAGGAAATTTCAGTCTTCTACTGTTTCATTCCTCACATGCTCAACAGTACCTGCAGGGTAACTTACATGTGTTCACTTTTCTATTATCATTATCATCTGCCAGAATGACACGAATACTCCTTAAGGCCAGGTGCAGGTAATCTGTAACATCTCAACCTATTTGCTGTGAGTTTTCCATTGCATAGACCAGTCTGCATGCTTTCTTTGGCTACAGAGCCAATCTGGAGCCTAAATATTTTACATGTAAAAATGCACTGTGCAGTGTTACTTTAGAGCAGAATCTCAGAAAGTATCTAAAACTAAACCAATAACATATTGATAAAATAATTTATACCCATACCAAAGATATTATTGACAAAAGGAAAAAGAAATGGCATGCATCTATATTAATTGATGTGAAATTCACACGACTTAAATGGAAGGGATTTCCATCATAAATGGTTGCTAAACATCATTTTCTATCTGGTTTATACAAATTTATTTTATAGGAAAATATCTAGAAGGATGTTCACTAAATATTGATTTTAATTTCTGAGTATTTTTTACCCATTTTTATCTTTTTAGGTAACATCTTCCATTTTTTAAATTTATCACCTTTTTAGGGACCCCTGGGTGGCTCAGTCAGTTATGTGTCTGATTTGATTTCAGCTCAGGTCATGACCTCATAGTGGTGAGATTGAGCCCTATGTTGGGCTCTCCACTCAACCTGGAACCTGTTTGGGATTCTGTCTCACCCTCTCTCTCTCTGCCCCTTCCCCCCTCTCAGTAAATAAATATTTCAAAAATATATTAAAATTTATTGTCTTTTAAATAGCTTCCAAAAACTTAGAAAATATGTAGTGAATTACTGTCAAAACTAAATATACCAAGCTTTTATTTATACTTCTGTCCCTTAAATTTTCTGGAGTACATAAAATTACACAATGTTTGTAAATGTTATTGTCATTGTTTTATCACCTTCTCATATTATAATAAAACATGTTAAATGTGAAACCTCACATGTATTATCTAGTGATATGGAATACTAGTTACACAAGTGATATTCAGTAGGTCTTCTTAGACCGAATATAGGGTAATATTCATTTTCTGTGGTTGCAGTAACAAACTGCCACATACCCTGTGGCTTAAAACAACAGAAATTTATTCTCTCACAGTTCTGGAGGGCAGAATATCAACATCAGGTTGTTGGACACTATAGGGGAGATTCTGCCTCTTGCCTCTTCCAATTTCTATGGCTGGTGAGTATTTGTTGACCTGAGACCACATCACTCCAATCTCTACCTCCATCTACATCACCTCCTCTCCTGGTGTCTCTCTCAAAACTCTCTCTGCCTCTAAGGATACATGTGATTCATTTACATATCACCTGATAACCCTAATTTCTCCTCTCAATGTCCTTAATTTATATATTTATATACACACAAACATATATATATGCATACATGTACATATATACATATATATATATATGTATATACATAATTTAATCATGTCTTTTTGCTATATGAAATATATTCACTCTTTTCAGAGATTTGATGTGGACATCTTTTAGGGGAGTTATGTTTTGGCCTACCACAGAGGGGAAACAGTGAATTTGGCCTTCTTATCTGGTGTAAGGGCCTCTAGGAGTGTTTCCCTTTGCTGGATTATTTTCTACTCTGAAGTAGCATCATGCTTCATTATTTTCATACATTTCTATTAATTACACCAACATACTATATACTTATTGTTGGAGGGGTGAAGTCAACACTGATTTTGTAGCAAAACAAAGCTCTTTTCCTTTACCTAGAGTTCATGTAACCATGAAAGGAGTAAAAACAAATCTTGTGTTGTTGAAAAGCCAATAACACAATTGTTAGAGTATTTCTTTGGCAAAGCCCTTGACTTTTTAAAGTTGTATGACACAGAACTTCTTCAGGTGATCAGATTTAAGTGGTAAAATTTTAAAATTCAAGCTATTTATAATTGTCAAATAGTGTTTGAGAAAATATATTAAAGCAGCTTTCTCACAATATTTCAATCAAACTATTTCTGGTTTTGCTTATTATTTGGTTTAAAATTTCCTCTTATAATGCACAAAATGATTTGAACAAAATCCTATTACTTTTTATTGCAATTAGAATTTTCTTATTCTTAGACTCATTGAATCTAAGGATATATCCAGTGAAAATAAGAATGCTACTCAATTTTGGGGTGCCTGGGTGGCTTAGTCAGTTGAGTGTCTGACTTTTGATCTTGAGGTCATGAAATTGAGCTCTACAATGGGCTCCATGCTGGGCATGGAGCCTGCTTGGGATTCTCTCTCTCCCTCTCTCTCAGTCCCTCCCCCAATTGTTCTCTCTCTTGCACAATAAATAAATAAACTTAAAAAAAAAGAACACTACTCAATTTTGAATAGAATTGAAATAGAATAGAATTGAATTGAAATAGAATAACATACTTTCATGGAAGGGATGATAAGTTTAATACTATAACCAAAATTCCATTATTGATTCAAGAAAGATTCTGAAGATTAAATAAAAATAGTAATCTAAATACCTCACTATAATCTTTCATCACATTCTCCATCATCATACCAAGAGCTTTTACAAGAAATATAAATCACAACTATTTTTACTTCTTTTCCTCCTTATCAGTGTCACCTGTCACTTTAAATATTTGAAAAGTTATTTTCACTACACAGTTACTATGTGTTGTTTATGGGTGGTTGGAGGATTTCAACCATGTCTCGCATATCAGAATATACTTGTTTTCCTTAGGCGTATCAAATTTTATCATGAGTGGGTTGGGAATGCTTTGCAACTATATTCTTGTTTGAGAAAAACTGACCTGTGAAATAAACAGGAACTCAGAGTCACTATATATTATTAAGATAAACCCACAGTTTGGAAAGTGCTCAATTTTTTAGAAAAGTGAAGAGCAAAATCAATCAGGAGAAATAATTTTCCCACACCTATACATAACTGTCACTTTAAATCTGCTTTATCAAAGAAATACCCCTGTATTATTTTCTGTGAGCTTCCTGACAAGAGTCTGTGCCTTGTCTCACATAAATCAATCAGTGCAACTATGTGACAATGCATGGTGTCCTCCTTTCTGATGAGAGGATTTATGTGCAGTTATTGCAATTTCTCCGAGAACTACCATAGATGTGTTCATGAATTGATATACATCAAATGGTTTCAAACAATGTATTAGTCCATCTGGGCTGCTGAAACAAAAATACCAAAGAATGGGTGGCTTAAAAACAAACATTTATACCTCACAATTCTGGAGGATGGATAGTCCAAGATCATGCACAGGCGGATTCTATTTCTGGTAAGACCCTGCTTTCTCATTGACTGGGTCTTCTCATTATAACCTCACGTGGCAGAAGGGGGAAGGGATTTTTCAAGGGAATCTTTTATAAGGGCACTAATCCTATTCAAGAGGACTTTGTCTTCATGACCCAAACACTTCCCAAAGGCCCTACTTCCAAATACCATCACATTGAGGATTAGATTTCAACCTATGAAATATATTTGGGGAAACACATTCTTTCAGTTCATACCACACAGCCACTACTTATTTGGGATCAATAGAGGACTACATGAAATGTTGCTTGCATGTTGAAAAGCCATCAGAGATCTTGCACTTAAACCACATTTCACCAAGCTTCATCTTTTCAAATATAAAGATAAAGGTAGATTCTTTGTCTTGCTTAGAGACAATTACAGTTATTTTCAAATTTTACTTGAAAAAGGAATACCCAAACATATCAAAAATAATTCAAATTTAATTTAAATTGATGCATAAAGTTAATAAAATGAATTATTTTTTAGGAAATAAATTTTTATTGACACTTATCCCCTATGTAACGTGTATAATATTTTTAACAAATTCATCATAAATCTTTAAATGCACTTTATATTAACTTTTTCTCCTTTATTTCTAAACACTGTAGAACAAAATGAAAGTTTGTTTTCTTCTACCATGAATACTCACTGAATAACATTTAAATTATAATAAAACTGACACTTATCTGGATCAAAAGAAAGGAAAACTTACAACTATAATCACACTAATGATGCAGAAGTCAATACTCATCAGTAATACATGTGTAAATTAATTCATTTCAAATAGTCAATGCTTACCATTTACTTAGTAAATATATCCGTTACTTTATGTAGAGGATGCCATTGAAAGTCAACTTCACTGTGTCACAGGCTTCCATAATACTTTCCCCTTCGCTATAAGCATCATCTGTCAATTGCATCTAGCCAGTGGACTATAGTAAAGGTGATAGGATAGGGAGTCCCTGATTAAGTTACACTATGTAAGACTCCATCTTAGCCGACTGAAGGGGAGATCCTCCTGCTGGGCTTCCAGAAGCGAGCTGCCATGTTGAAAGAGAGTTCCCAGAGGAAGAGGAACATGTGGCAAGAAATCACAAATAGCCCTTAGAACAACTTGCAACTGACAGCCACAAACAAATAAGAAACCTAGTTTTAAAATTGCAAGGGATTGCATTCTACCAACAATCACGAGAGTCTGAAAGAGGAGGATCCTGGCCTTCAAAAATGAATGTGGCCCAGATGATACCTTCACTGTTGTCTCCTGAGACCTGACCAGAAGGCTGAGCTAAGCTGCAACTGAAAACTGTGACACAATAAATGTGTGTTGTTTCCAGCTGCTGTGGTTATGAAGATGTCCTACATAGAGACTGAAAACTAACCTACCTTGTTTAATTTTTTTTGAGATCTCTTTATCATTTAAAGTGATTTTAAACTATGAAGTAACTGCATGTGAGCGAGACTGTATGTGTGTGCAGGTCTATATAAAATTGTGTACCTAATCTAACATATGCTCCTAAAAATAATTGTTAATTAAATGCCTCAAACCATTTATGTAACTTTTACGAGTTTTTGTATTTTTTCACTTGTAATGAAACATTTTGCGCAAACCTAAATCTAATGAACCGTCTAAAATCTGAGAAAGCAAAACCAATGTGGTCATCAGTGACATACATTTTGTATGTTTGTTTATTTACATTTGAGTTCAAGATAGCTCTTCTTTTAGAAGGGTATTACTATGGAAGCAAGTACTGGATAAATGATTACTACTAGTTGTACATCAAGAATGCTAAAGAATGATTCTGCTAACGACAGATATGCTAAAATAAGAAGACTATTCAATAGATGCCTATGACCTCACTGGGTGATGCTTTTACTCACAAAGGTAACAGGTACTTGATGTGCTTTAACATTTGACAAAAATAAATGTCAAAAACAGAAAGTTGTAATTTTGTCCAGAGATTTCTTTTTGCCACAAACGTTTTAATTATTTCACCAATATGAATTACCACTGAATTTTTATTATGTGACAATGAAAAATTCTTGGGAACATTTTTTCAAACAGTATTTAAAATGTTAATCACAAAGATTTTTATAGTTACTGTATTGTAGAATTTTTTTTAATGTGGTTTTCTAATTTTTTACTGAAACAAAATATAGAAACATAGCCTAAGTGAGGAGTAGTAGTTTATAACAATATTATATTTATCACTTTGATTATTTATTTTTTTAAATGTTTTTATTTATTTTTGAGACAGAGAGAGACAGAGCATGAGCAGGGGAAGGGCAGAGAGAAAAGGAGACACAGAATCTGAAGCAAGCTCCAGGCTCTGAGCTGTCAGCACACAGCCCGATGCAGGGCTCGAACTCACAAACTGTGTGATCATGACCTGAGCCGAAGTCGGACACTTAACCGACTGGCCACCCAGGTGTCCCTCACTTTGATTATTTAAAGGCACCTCAATACCCTCAATTTTTTAATGTCTTTATTATTGGCCTTTTTGTCATGAAAGGAAATTTAAAGTATTAGTTCAAAAATTTTTCAATTTAACCTTTATAAATGATGAATATTGTTTTGTCTAATAAAATATCCCTCTGATTATTGGACATAACACAAATAGTTACATAACAGTGCAAATACAAAATTTTATCATCCTGACAAGGCTATTATGTTTTGCACAATGTGGCAAAAGCAAGTCTACATAATGTTTTAGCTATTTCAATTTTAATACAAGTTCTAAGGACTTACTTGATTTCCCCAGGCAGAAGGTAAATTTTTTGACATTTAAAGAATTCCCCTGACAACATGTTTTCCATTGTGTTGTACTCTGCCAATTATGATCATTCCAGTTCATTAGATGCTGTCTGGAAATAAAAGGAATGAGGCAGAAATACTCCCTACTGATACATTATTTTTGGAGGATTGGCATTACACAATTAGCAAATGTTATTAAATGTCTTTAAGTATCATTAGTGAAGAAGAATGGAAAACTGTTTAATGGTTACCCCTCTCCGTGCTTTAAATGGATTGATAGTGCATGAAGCCACTTAAAGATATAAAATATCAGAAGACAGGCAGGACCATCTGTTTTATATATTCATTATCCTATACATTTTATTTTGCATAATTATTCATCAAAAAGAATTCATTGAGCTGATACAGAGTTTATGAAAGAAGGTTAAATGTCTACATATACTTCTGAATAAAACTTTATCTTTAATAACATTTTGGCAACATTTATATCAGAGTTAAAATATATAGCTTTTCGTTCATGTTACTGTACTCAAAATGTTGTCATTAGAAAATCTGACTTAATAGAAATTTTTACAATGTAAGTGACAGTATGCTATTGTCAAATAATTTTTTCTTTGTCACTGAAAAGCCATGTCACCAAGTTTATCATTTTACTTGAAAAAAGCTAATATTTGAATGATGTCTCAATATCTACTATTAATAAAACATATCAAGAATTAAATGAGTTGAATATTATCTTTCTTTCCAAAGTAATATTTACTTGACTATAGATCAGAATTATTATAGAGTTTTTATGTTTATACCAAGATGGAAAAGTATGAGAGGGGAATTTGAACAATAAACATGAAACAGTAAATCTCCATTTGCTACAAAGCAATAGAGTTAGGTAATAGAGCTGGCCAGCCAAGGCCCTACAATAAATTAGACATGTATGTTGAATAATTCAGTTGCTCACATAGGAATCTTTATATACCTTATGAAATATAACTTAGTCTTATTCCCTCCAAAATGAAATAGAATCATTTTAGAAGTACTAAAAATACTTTTTAAAGAACTTAGAAGAATAACCACTTTTGCTAGCATCTCTTTATCTCTGTTGAGTATTGTTAGTTTGTAAAAAAAAAAAAAAAAAAAAGGCCTTACTACCTACCAACAAAGTAGATAGCATCTTTTTAAAAAATATTTCTTTAAATAAAAACAAATATACAAAACGGAATTTATAAAGCACTCTAGCTGGCACCTATATAACTCTGATGCATACTATTGTACCGTAGATTAAGGTTCCAGATAAAACAACAGAAACTACTACAAACATCAAGAAAGAAGCCTCTAGGATATAATACTTAAAGCACAATCAATGAAATAAAAAATAAACAAGAGGGACCACATCAAACAAAAAGCTTCTTCACAGCAAAAGAAACAAAATGAAAAGACAACCTATAATGGGAAAGATATTTGCAAACAATTTGTAAGGGATCAATATTCAAAATATATAAAAATGCATGCAACTCATTAACAAAAAAAACAAACAGTTCAATTATAAAATGAGCAAAGGATGTGAACAGATATTTTCCAAAGAAGATATATGAATGGCCAAAAAGTACATGAAAAGATGCTTAAAATCATTAATCATTAGAAAAATGCAAATCAAAACCATAGTGAGGTATCACCTCATACTTGTTAGAATGGCTATCATCAAAAAGAGAAGAGATAAATGATAAATGCTGTGGTGGATGTGGAGAAAGTGTGGACCTTGTACACTCTTGGTGGCAATGTACATTGGTACAGCCACTGTGGAAAACAGTATGGAGGTTCTTCAAAAAATTACATTATGATTTGACAATTTCTTTTTGGTTATATACCCAAAGGAAACAAACACACTATGTTGAAGAGATATCTGCACCCTTGTGTTCTTAGCAGGACTATTTACAATAGCCAATACAGGGAAACAAGTATCATCAATGGGCGAATGGATAAAGAAATATGGTATATATACACAGTCATATCTGTCATATCTGATATGAATATTACGCAGCTGTAAAAAAAGAAATATTGCCATTTTCCACAACATGGATGAACCTAGACAGCACTCTACTAACTGAAATAAGACAAAGAAACAACTATTATATGATTTCACTTATACGTGAAATCTTACAAAAAAAAAAAAAAAAAAACTATAGAAAATGAGATCAAATTTGTGGTTACCAGAGGTGGAAGATAGGTGAAGAAGAAATTAGATTGAAGTGGTCAAAAGGTACAAACTTTCAGTTATAAGAAATATAAATACTAGGGATGTAATGTACAGTGCGATGACTACAGTTAATGTCGCTATATGGTACAGATGAAGGTTGTTAAGAGAACCTATCATAACAGTTCTCATCACAAGGGAAAAAGCATTTTTTCTTCTCTTTTTTTTTTGCATCTGTATGAAAAAAACATGGGTTTTTATTAAGCTTATTGTGGTAATCTTTTCACAAGATATATGTTTAATCATCTTATACCTTGATGTATGTCTATTATATTTCAATAAAGGAAAAAGAAAGAAAGGCAAAGGAAGGAAGGAAGGAAGGAAGGAAGGAAGGAAGGAAGGAAGGAAGGAAGGAAGGGAGGGAGGAAGGAAGGGAGGGAGGGAGGGAAGGAGGGAGGGGGGGAGGGAGGAAGGAAGGAAGGAAGGAAGGAAGGAAGGAAGGAGCGAGCAAGTCTCCAGGTTGTCCCATGAGGTTGAGAGTCACAATCACTAAAATTTTGAAACTGAAAAATGTATGGAAAAATAATATGTATTGCAAATGAATGATTTCATATTTACTTTATTCCTATTTTAAATGATTCACCATGTTTCTCAACAAAGTAGAAAGTTTGCAGGAAGAGAAAGAAAACTCTAATCTGAAAAATTAGACATTATAAAAGACCAGTAAAAAAATATTCTAAAGAGAGGCATTGTTTAAAATATGTTAAAATATTAATGTCTGGTTTAATAGGAAACAGCTATTATATCTGTTTTTACATTCAGGTTTCTGTGATATGTTGTTTTTTGTTGAAGTATAAGAAGAAAATACAGCTTAAAGATATATATGGTTGGAGAATGGAAGAGTATTTCAACAATCTTTTCAGATGTAATTGTGGATGTTCTTTGATACTCCACCCAAACTCAACAAGTGGAAGATTCTTAAAGCTTAGTTGCAATGTGATATCTAAACATTTAAACTAAATTTTTCTTTATTACTCCTTTACCTTCACCCATTTTTCACTTTGAATGAATTTTTCACTTACACATACTACATAACATCATACATTGGTTATTTGGAATTTTCCTATTCAGTGATCATTTCTTCCACATGCTGATACATTTCACTACACGTTATCAAAATATCAAACTCTCTAACATCACCATCTCATTCAAAAAGACTGAATACCCGGAGTAGTAAAGTTCTGTGGTGAATAAAATATTACCTAAATTCTGCTTGAAAGCTTTGATTTTATTATCGGCAACAAATGCCATCAGTGGGTTTTCTTGAAGTGGAAGTTTCCTTTGTTTGTTTACAAAAACACATCACCCCAATATGCAACTTTAAGTAACATTAATTTGCCAGGTTCTTTTTTTTTTAAGTGAAAGTAGCACTCCATGAAAACTCAGCTAATTTAGCTCACAAATCTACCACCTATGTGATTTTTCCTCAAGCAATCATCACACTCCAATATGCAGCAGAGATGATGTAATACTACTCAACTTACCACATAGAAAATTAAAATGATGTACATCCAAATCCTAATATTCAGTGAAATTAGTAACCTATACTAATTCACCAGGGGTATCTTCTATGTAGAATTTTTAGCTCTCTTTTACAATTTGATAATATTTCTTCTTTTTCTTTTTTAAACTGCACTGTGTACAAGTGAAGAATACAAGAACCACAAATACAGTGTGATGCCGCTGGCATTATTAGTGCTGAGACACCAACGGTTTTACCCACCATCATTTTTGTGCCAACAGTGCAACGTCAATACACTACAAAAGGCTAATTGTATCCTAGGATTGTCCTGAAAATAATTTGACCTTGCACTCCCCTAAAATGACCTTAGTAACCCTGGAGGATCCATGGACCACCGTGTAAGAGCCACTCCTTAAAAGTCAATATATCAATTGGTGCAGTAATTAGAAAATTCATATTCTTTATAAAACTGCTTATTATCCCCTGGGGATATTCTATATTTGTCTCCATTTTTAGACCTAGATAAAGTAGAAGTAGAAGTGACTATGCATATTTAAGTTATATGACTTCTATACTCTGCTAAGCCTCACCAGTGTAAATGATATTACTTATAATTAAGAATTTTGTAAGAGCCTAAATCCTATATGATGCTTCATCATTACTTCCATGTCTTAGGACATACTTAGCAATTACTATAAAGTGCCTAGGTGTTTTAAAGCATAAAGAAAAGGTGCCAAAGCTAGATAGGCTGGGTATGAATTCTGGTCCTGACACATTTTGCTTATTTGACCTTCTCACATTCCTTACAGTGGCCTGCTTGTCACTTCTGTTTTCTGCAAAATTGAGCATAATTTAATAACTACTTCATAGGGTTGTAGCAAAAATTAAATGAAAATAAATATATGGAAAGAACATAGAAGAGTACATGGCATAGTGTTAAAAACGAAACGTTATGCATATATAATAAAATAAATTTAGAGCAAAGGGGACCTTAATTTTAGGATGTGGGTTTTGGGAAACACAGAGTTATTGAATCTTTCCAGATTAAGATTTTATGGTATCTGCATTTTAATACATTTAAATAACTAGCACATTTATAAGATTGAGATTTATAAGATTAAGATATTAAATATTGGTGAAACAAAAAAGGGCCATTTGCTTTTAAATTTCTGGTTATTGAAAATAATGTGATTGCTAAGAAATATTTTAAGAATGGTCATATAGTATATAACTTACATACAATCCATCTTACAGCTTTAATATCTACTTTGGCCATTTAGTTTTGACACATAAGTGGACTGAACAATGAAGATTTGTATGTAAAATCTGTTAATACATATTTTATTTAGAAACCTCTCAAAATTTGTGTTTCAGAATGTGTGGAGCTCAGCCAAAGTTTTTGGGGGACTTAATTCTCATTACAGAACATTTCATTTCTTCCTCATTTATCTATAAACTATGTTGTTCCCCAGAAGCATGTAAAGTGGTTTAAATAAATTATAAAATATAAGAAAATGTAAATTAGATGTACATAAGAAAGAACAAAAGGGAAACAAAGGACAGGAATAAAACTGCAGCAAAAATGTTTCCCTATAATTTTTTATGTTTGCAATGAACAACCCATGACAGAGTTGATGGTTGGAGTATCCCTGCACCATATCTGGCTGGAACCTTGAGTGCTAGGGAGTAGGCATGAAGGCATCAGGATCTAATCACCCCACCGTGCCAGACAATCTGGATTTGAGTTCTTTCTACCTCTACTCCAACTGTGTGTTCAAATAATTAAGAATCACTGTCACTAGAATCCAGAAGAAAATTAGATATGGATTGAAGGAAAGATAGGATATTAACACAAAAGAGATCAGAATGAAGCATGGACAAAAGATGTAGTGAAGTAAAGTAATCAAAAAGAAATCTATGGTGTTCAGAGAAATACAATTAAAAACAAAATCTCCCAACCTAGAAAACCTCTCTACAAAGGTAGATGGTAAAGAAACAGTTATTAAGTATTAAACCAGAACATGATGTGCAGTAAGAGACTGCAGAGATAGAAAAAAAAAAAAAAATCTCACCCTTTTATACAGCCAAGCGGATATAACCTATTCTATACATTGTCTCGAAGTAAATAACTAGTCCTTAAATAAGAAGACTTGACAGCATGGTTTGTGATATGTTATTCATTCTCAGTTCACTTAGTAGTTGAAGTGACTATCTGTTAGCCAAGAGCCCTTACCCAAAATAAAAATAAACTACTCCTATTTTTACTATGAGAGGTAGTTTTGCAATTCGGAGTAAGGCAACTGAAGAAGTTAGGCTCCGACCCTCCAACAGAAAGTGGCAGTTAGGGACTCCAACTTTCTTTTTTTTATTTTTTTTTTTTTAAATTTTTTTTTTCAACATTTATTTATTTTTGGGACAAAGAGAGACAGAGCATGAACAGGGGAGGGGCAGAGAGAGAGGGAGACACAGAATCGGAAACAGGCTCCAGGCTCTGAGCCATCAGCCCAGAGCCTGACGCGGGGCTCGAACTCCCGGACCGCGAGATCGTGACCTGGCTGAAGTCGGACGCTTAACCGACTGCGCCACCCAGGCGCCCCGGGACTCCAACTTTCTTAATGATTATGTTTTAAAGATATAGTTCCCAAGCTCTTGAGAAAGACATTCGAGGATCATAATTCTAACAAAAGGCTTACTGAGCTCTAAAAAGACTTACATACATTTCAATGAGACAGAGAAAGAATATTTTCTAATGTAATACTCTAGGAAAAGGGAGAAATCTGGAATCTCTTCCCTTATTTTCAACAGGGAGAATTAACCTCTTATTTTTAATTTGCATTTGCCCTTACAGTAGTGAACGGGATTTTGTGGGTTTTTTTTTTAAGTTTATTTATTTATTTTGAGAGAGAGAGAGACAGTGTGAGTGGGGGAGGGACAGAGAGAAGGAGAGAAAGAGACTCCTAGGCAGGTCCTCCATCAGCACAGGGCTTGAACTCACTAACCTTGAGATCATGACCTGAGCTGAAACCAAGAGTCAGGTACTTTACTGACTGACCTACCCAGGCACCCCATGAACAAGATTTTGAGTTGTTTGATGTCAAGTCCATAAGAGTTACGTAGTACATGACACTTTACTCTAACTCAAGAAGGTGACTGTATAAAGGTAGTTGGTGAATAGGCCGTGATGCTGCTGCACTTTAAAATCAATTGCTGCTGATTTCATGGTACCAAGATGCAGGAGGAGCCCATGCAACTGGACCCATATTGGTCTGTGAAGATTTGTGATGGAAGGTCGCCATGCCAACTTTCTACTACACACCTTATTTTTCTTATGCTCCACATTTTTCTCCAGAAATAAGGTGGAGTGTATTCTCATCTGTGTTTATTTTATTTTTTTAATGTTTATTTATTTCTGAGACACAGAGAGACAGAGCATGAGCAGGAGAGGGGAAGAGAGAGAGGGAGACACAGAACCTGAAGCAGGCTCCAGGCTCCGAACTGTCAGCACAGAGCCCAGTGCGGGGCTTGAACTCACAGATGGCGAGATCATGACCTGAGCCAAAGTCAGACACTCAACCGACTGAGCCACCCAGGCGCCCCTCATCTGTGTTTATTTTGAAAGCATCTTACTCTACTAAAAAAGCAGAAGCTAGAATCTTAACACTTATGCTGAAAAATAACAATTTTCCCTAATTCTTCTTCCGAATGACAATCGTTCATTTTAGTCTTATTTGAAATAGACATCTTATGAAAATTAAGGACTTATATTTTTGCTAATATTAATAGGGATGTGGATAATATGATATTGTAATAAGGTGAAAATTCAATACAAAATTCACACTGATCTAGAAGGTTTAAAATTTCTTTGTAAGTTACCAAGGACCCACAATCAGTCAGACTATAGTCATAGATTAAAACCTACAATTAGAGAAGGGTAAGTGAAAGTGCTGATTTTACTAAAGATAGACACTATTTTGGATTGTTAATTTAATGATGTCAGGCAGAACAGTGTGCTGTTAGTGCACAGGTAACACTGATGGCTGGCAGAAGTTTCTCAAAATACAATGAACATTTGTAGTAGAAAAATGCATTAACCTTTAGCTATTGACAGGCTAGTCCAGAATTTTATTCTAAACTGAAACAATTTAATACATTTATTTTTTAAATAAAGTTGTTTTGTATAACCTCTCTTCTATTTCAGGCCTTACATTATTTTAATAAAACTGTTTATTGAAAATTTTTAAACTCTCACACAACAGCAGTAGAGCCAGCATATGTAACTAACATCCCAAGAGCCTAATTAAACATTATTCCAAACCTCAGAATGGTACACAAAGATAGGGTAATGTCACAGGTGCTAGGAAGGCATTATACTATCTCCCACACACTTTGGGGGCTCTTAGATAACTAGCGATTCTGTTCAAGTTCTTCAAAAGAAAATTGCCTGATGGACATTTAGATCTAAGCTCTGTCCTTTTAAAGCTGAACTAATTATAAAATTCCCCATAGAAAGGAAATAAATTTCACTTCCTTTTAGAGTCTCCCTGGCTATTCAGTATGGCTATATTTGAGGTTTGGGGCTGGCTTCTAACTAGTCAGTTATGGTTCACTTATCAATGCTTCATTCCTCACTTCTTCCTCCTCTCAGATTATTTTGCCATCTATGCTGATCTTTTGCACTAGAAATGCAATGAATACTTTTATTATGGTGAATTTCAACTGCATATATCATGTACATCTACTGGCATAATGAAACCCCATCACTCAGATACAGTCACTATTACCTACTTGTACTGTATGTGTAGCCATTATCTGAAGTAAGTCTTAGACATCATTACCAGTTAACCTTCAAATGTTTCAAATATCACCAAAAGATAAGGACTTTTTTCAACATGACAAGACAATCATTTCAATACACACATAAGACTTAATATTATCAAATAATAGGGGCACCTGGGTGGCTCAGTCAGTTAAGCACCTGATTCTTGATTTCGGCTCAAGTCATGATCTTATGGTTTGTGAGTTTGAGCTCTGCTTTGGGCTCAATGATGACAGTGTGGAGCCTGCTTGGGATTCTCTCTCACTCACTCTCTCTCTCTCTCTCTCTCTCTCTCTGTCGCTCCCCCACTCTCTTTCTCTTTCTCAAAATAAATAAATAAACTTAAAAAAAGATCAAATATTAATGGGCTCAACTATCCAATTCCAAAGGAAGTCCCATTGTTATTGTTTTTTTTCACAGTTTGCTTGAATCACGATCTAAATGATTTTACATGTTATGATTGATTTACATATATCTTATATTTATTTTAATCTGTATTTTTCTACTGTCTATCTATTTTTTTCCTTACGGTCAATTTGATAAAGAAGTCAGGGCAGTTGTCCTACATAAAGTCCCTCTATGAAGATTTCTACTTACTACATCCATACAGCGTATGACTCCATCTTCTATATGTCAGACTCAACTCTAATTCATTGTTTATGCTGAGTTTTTCCATAAATAAGTAGGAGAAGATTTGTTACCTCTAAAAGACTTATGAAGCTATATGTATCATTACAAAACAAACACATGACTTGAATGAAACTGTTAGAAAGATGATTTCTTCTAAAAATGATGGAAATAAACTCTCTTTTGTGGAAGCAATTAAGTAAGCTTCTAGATTCTTTCCTTCTGAAAAAATTATTAGTAAGAGAGAGTAACTGTTAAGAATCAGGACAAGAAGAAATCCACCCTTTGTTCCTATAGTCTCCAGTTGGTGTTTTATCCAATTTTATTCACAATTTTCTTGCCTGATGAATCAATCCATGTTTCCATAAAGCCTCAGGATAAGCCATAGAGCAGTTGAGTGTAATTCTCTGAGGCTTAATAATTACAGTGTTTCTTCATGAGTAATGACTATATTTCACCAGAGAACTTTCCCTCTTGTAGTTTAGATGGATCACCCATAGCTGATTCCAAAAGAAAAGAAAAATAGAACCTCATTTCTTCAGGAATACATAGTCTGCAGATAGGTTAAACTCAGCAAATAATGTTATTCTTGTGTTTTATGTTCTGTTTTTGTTTTTTTAAAAATTTTTTTTAATGTTTATTCATTTTTGAGAGACAGAGAGAGACAGAGCATGAGCGGGGAAGGGGCAGAGAGAGAGGGAGACGCAGAATCCGAAGCAAGCTCCAGGCTCTGAGCTGTAGGCATAGAGCCCGATGCGGGGCTCGAACTCAAGAACTGTGAGATCATGACCTGAGCCGAAGTCGGGTGCTCAACCGACTGAGCCACCCAGGCGCTCCTTGTTTTTGTTTTTTATGTCGTCTTGGCTGTAAGCTGGTCAGTTCTTGGTCTTAAGCAACTAAGTTTACACTCTAAACACCTCCCTTATCAGGCTCTTATACTCAAAGAGCCATTATTCACCAGTCCTATGTGCCCAGGGCCAGGTATCAGACAAGGAAGGACTTATCCTTATCCCCAGGAGCCTGCAAAATTATTCAAATTAGCTATTTACCAGGAAGCCTGGTAAACTTTGCTAACCCAACCCATTGTCATATATAAGTTACCTTCTGAAGTTCCAGTTTTCTGTTATACCCTGTTCCTGTGTGTGGCCCTGTCTGGCAGCAATCTCTGGTTTGAAACTTTAAGAAACAAAGAGTTCTGCCCTTCATTTATCAGAACGCCACTATGTTTTGTCCCACCATCCAAAGAATCCTTAAATCTTATAACACTGAGTCAATTCCCATTTTTCTAATCTGATGCTTTCAGTTCTGGAAAATAAGGATAATAATTTATTGTATCATAAACTCATGTCTGATGAAAAGTTAGAAAAACACAAGGAGAAATAAACATAGCATACAAGAAATATAAACTAATCAACACATGAGAAATGCCTTAATATTGCTCTTGTCAGGCTACTATTTTAAAGAAACTAAATCAATATGATGTATTATAGTAGCAAAACACATTTTAAGCTAACTGTGAATATTTTCTTAAGATACTATTTATATTACTTGGCGACATGAAGAAATCTAATTTTTAATTTAAAAAAATTTTAAGTTTCTATTTTCACTCCAGTTAGTTATTATACACTGTTATATTAATTTCAGGTATACAATATAGTCATCCAACAGAAATATATACTTTTTAAAACAAAGTCAAATGATAGTCTTTATGTAGGGAAATAATATAAATTAAACAAAGATAAATGGATTATAAATATATTTCCATACATGTGAATAGATTAAGACAAATTTTCTCAATAATATTAATAGGTTAACTAGAGAAGTTGTAAGTTTTTCCTAGTTAGTTTCCATGAGTTTTTAAAACTGGGTCAAGAGAAATGTGCATTTGATAACCACAAGAATTTTCCTCCAAATATCAATTACATGCACACTAACTGGATACAAGAAAGCACATATATATCACAGTTTTAATAACAATGAACTTTGTTACTTTCTTAAGAACACTTGGAGCTTTACCCTGATAGCCTCTAATAAGTTTGAGCATATTTTCATCTACTTATCAGACAACTGCACTTAATCACATTCAACTCCTTACCCTGCACTTTCACAGCCCTGTTTCCTCCAGTCCCAATGTTTATAAGCAATTCCAAGTCATGTAACTTTTCTTCTAAACTCATCTGACTCCAACTCTCTAGCAACATTCTAGCAGCTCCTAGACTGTGACAAGCACTCTTTCCACCAGAAAGCAATTTTACTTACCTTTTTTCCCTAGGACTAAACTCCCACAGCCACAGCCCCAATTCTTGAAAGCTGTTCCTTTTGATCCTCTTAATCTCCCTCTAACCTATTATCTGCTATTACAGCACCCTGTTCATTTCCTTCACAGATTTAATGAGACATGCTATTGTGTAATTGTTCACTATCTATATATGTGACTAGTCTCTATTTAAAATAATACTTTTTGGATAATTCCACTTGCACAGGCAGCCATCTGATTTATTTCTCTTCATCTGTCAAAGCGAGGTCAATACAATAGAACTTTCCTGAATCACCTCTACATTGCTGCTTGAGACATACTTACATATAGCCTTCTCTTCGACACTGCTGGACTAACTTCAGTTTCTCTGTTTTGCTCAGAAAGTCCTCACTACAGCCCTGATAATCCTGCATCAAATCAGCTCAGTTACTGTCTAAACCGTCTTTAACCTCTGCTTGCAGAACAGCCAGTGGATATCACATTCCGATAGATTACTAAATAGTGACCTCATTGAAAGCAGGGACTCTATAGCTACTATACCATAAATTAATAGTGTCTGTTGAATAATAAGTGACCAATAATTGTGTACCTAATCAGTTAAGAGCATTCGGAAATCTTGAGGATCTAATTTTATATAAACTTACAGAAAATTCTTGACAAATGCCACAAATTTAAATAAGCAATTAATATTAGGAATTCTAGGAATGTGATCAGATTCACTAGGTGCTGTGGTAGACTAGAGGAATATTCTTGATCAGAATGTTTATGCATTAAGAAACAAATAAAATAATTAGACTAGTGTGTGATTAAAAACAGCATCACATACATCAAAGCAGGAAAGGAAGACCAAATCTGAGCAGAAATAGACAAGGCAATTCTCTTAGGTATACATTTGGTCATGAAATTTAATCAGTTGCTTAGAAAGGATTCAAAGGTAATATAAAACCTTAAAGGAAACTATTAGTTTTTATGTATTTTTTCATCTCTAAATTTAAATGTTTAGTAAACCAACAATAATTTTCATTCAGTAACATGAATTCAACTATCCTCAGCTAATTCTTATTTTACTTACTATTTTCCAAGTTAAACAAATATATCTTTATTCAAAATGACAGTTGTTGTTAAGATTGTTGCTTCATCTAGACTTTTTTCAGTCTAGGGGAAAAAAATGAAAGAGAGAAAGAGAATTCCTCAACACCTAAGTGATCATTTATGTATAATGCATATGTAATGTGTAAGTGAATTCAATAGTGAATAGTTTCTTGTACAATTTAGGGCTAGATTTTTAAGACATACTGAAATATTGGGCTTACGGTAATTATAATTTGTAAAATTTTATTAGGGAAACCACTTGGTTTTTACCACAAAATTCAATATATGCCCTGATTTGTCTTTTGAGTTTTGAATACTTTTCTTAACATCAAATATGAACCACAGACACTCAACATATAGATTTCTTTCTGTCATTTTCCCCTCCCCACTTATGCCTGCTGTCATGATTGTACTATTTTGATAGCAAACATAAGAACTGTTGTCTGGACTTAATTTCTTAATTTATGTTTTCATTTTGAATTCATTCACATAGAAAATATTTTACCTATGTCTAATTTATTATAATTTATTTAACTGTACAAAAATATTTGATTTTTATTAAAATCTTATGTGGCAGTAACATCTTATTGGTAATAATAATATGTGATGCTATTGGTAATGTGTACTTACATATAAATGTGATGTGTTTATCATAAAGGAAATTTTAAGGCTGGAAAGTTTCATAAATTAGTTTCAGTTTATAGGTAATAAATAGTCTCTTTATACCTTGATGTATGTAGGTTACTAAAAAGTCAAATATAGGAGATAGTATAAAACTTTGGAATAAACATGAATAATTGCCTTGTGATCAATTAGGCTTATGATGGTACACCTAGCACCAAAATCATCCTTTCTAAATCCTTTCATTAAAAACATATTATTTCTTATAACAAACTGGAAAGATACAATAAATTGAACATAATGGGGTGACAAACTTTCATTTCCTTTTTCTTTCTCTACTTCTTAACTATGTTTCTATTTTAAGTCTGGTTCAAAAAGTTGACATCTATGACATTTGCTAAATGAAACTCCTTTTGATTTTTTTAAAGTCTTTTAATTTAAAATTTTTTAATGTTTTTTTTTTGAGAGAGAGCAACAGAAATGGCGTGGTGGGGTGGGGGAACTTGTTTGGGAGAGAGAGAATCCCAAACAAGCTCCGCACTGTCAGCACAGAGCCCGACATGGGGCTCGAACTCACAAAACTGTGAGATCATAACCTGAGCTGAGATTAAGAGTGGGGTGCTTAACTGACTGAGCCACCCAGGTGCCCCAACATTCCTTTTGATTTTAAAGTAACTTAGTATTCAATAAAACAGCTGAAAAAACTCCCACTAGAAATGACACAAAATAAACATATAAAAATTTGTTGAACTTCACAGACCTGTTGGAGTACTAGCTTGGCTGGCCTAAGTTAGTACTCAGCCCCGTAAGGAGACTTCTTCTCCCATTAAAAGCACATTCCTCTCTCCTGAACCGTGTTGCAATGATCCATAGAGTGGAATAGCTGTTTGCCTTTCAAAGTTAACATTTCTTCCTGATTTTACAGTTTTATATATATAAACTTTATACAACTTGATGTATATATATCTAATTTAACACAGGGTAAGATTAAATAACTTAAAGTATACCCATATGACAGAATAGTATGCAGAATTGGGAAAACACATTTCCGTAAATTCAAAAAGTACTTCTAGATGTCTATAGTACATGAAAAAATAATATAAATCTTATTTGTATTAAAATACCCACAACTGATATTGGTTATTATTCTGAATAATTTCTGAATTATTCGGTATAATTTCTGAAGTGAAATTTCATTTTAATTTCATTTTCCATGCTTCTTGAGTATTTTTTAATATTCCCTTAAAATATTTATACATTTTTATACATACATTTAAATATGGGAATATGCCATTCAAGCTGAAACTAGGGCAAGAGTCCCAAGGATTTTTATGTTCATTTATTTAACAAACGACACAAATAGCAGTTACCACAGACACAGTTTTAGTCAAAGAGCTTTACTCCTTTAATTGTCCTAACAAACTATAAGATAGCTACTATCATGGTCACTGCCACTGATGACAACAGGGAGATACAGGAGAGTGAAATTTGTTGGTGGCAGTTTCAGATTTCAAATTTGGGTAGTCTGGATCTGGAGTCCAAAACTTGATCACATGATACCTTATAATATGATAAGAAAAAAAAAAAAACACAATATAGCTAATTCAGAGTGACAAGTCAGGGTATGTGCCAGTCAAGGTCACAATGTAGAATGTCATAGTGGGAGTCCATTTATCTCATAGATGTAGATAGAATATAGATATAGATAAAGGTATAGATACAAATATAGGTATAGAGATCTCTAATAACAAGAAGCTTGGATTTGAGTTATTCCTAAATTTAGTCTCTGTTTTGTTCTGATAATAAAGCAGGATGAAGACTAATGATTGAATTCAGAAGCGTTTTCCTCAGCAAAGGACAAGATCCCACAAAGAGGGAAAACAATAGCATTAAAATAACAATTATACTCATAATGAATGTGTACATTCCATCAAACTTCACAAATATACCAAAATGTTTCAAACTATATGACAAATGTAAATTTCTAGAATCAGATATACCTGCTTTTAAATATTCAGTAAAGTTAAAGAGTTTTTTCTCTGTGCTTTTCCAACTGCCTCAGAAGCAGTGAAGTTTAATTATTCTTCCCTGATGTTCAGTTAATTCCAATCTAGAGTCTCTCCCTACATTGTTCTTGAAACACTTTCTGCTTCTTTGCTGAATTCTTGGAATTTGGGCCTGACTTTCCATAGTTAACAACTTGATGTTACATAAAAAAATTAAACATCAACAGTGAATTAAACATTAACATAATGAAAATAAAGACAGCCAATGAATATAGTCATTTGTCATGGTAAACATTTTGAATACCAATTAGATGGATTCAAGAAGTTGATGTATTATAGTGCGGCAAACTTAGAGTTTGGAGATTACAGTATTCTTTTCCCTTTTAAGGTAAGAAGACTCAGTTTAAATGCTAACTGTTACCATTGTCTGGTTAGGTGTCTGTGTAGAACTTACCTAAATCTGTGACAATGGGACACTAGTGAAATATGAAGCAAACCCAAGCCCATTCAACTGCCTGATAATTTGATTTTTTAAGAACTAGGTAAATATGTTCACATAAACGAAGATGTGTGTGAGAATTGGAAAACTTTAGGAGATAACTTCAGAATCTTTTTATTAATGTGAAAATTAAATATAGGAAAAGACCTCATTAATTAAATTAACAATTTCATTCCCTAAATGAAAACATAGTTTGTTCTATAAGAAGTATTTTGTAGCCATTCAAACATTTAAATTTATTCATCTGTTTGTAACATAAAATATGCAAAATTATACAGGCTAAAAACTCAACAAGTAACAGAAAACTGCTTTTATTTTTGCAATTTCAGAAAACAGTTCAAATAGCTGTACATTATGTGATCAACACCAACTAAATGACTGTAGTCATAGCTCTGTTCCATTTTGTTCTAAACTTTCTTTTTAAAAATGATCTAAGGAAGGAAACTTAAATAAGGTGGAAATTGAAGTTTATCACTTCTTCGTGCTTAACTTTCAATGATGATAGTAACTTTGGATGTAAAAAAATAAAATTAAAGGTATTTTCTTTCACAGATAGTTTTAAAAGCAGGGAGAAATAACAAACATCACTTCAGCTGTTAAGTTAGTAAACATAAATATTGAATCAGATGCTATAATAATTGCTATGGGTTTTGTTCATCCATTTTCTCTGAACTTATCTTCTAACAGAACATAAATGTAAGATCACAATGGAGCCTTCAGTTTTTGGCCACATGCCATGTAGTTATCCTGTACAATAGCAACAATTTAGAGAAATATCCAGAAGCCAAAAATCACATGCAAACAGGGAAGAAATCAAGCATGTGTAGGTGGTAGCCACCAAGGAACATGTATTAAATCCCACTTGCCTAGATTTTCCTTTGTAACAAAACACAGAAAGGAGGCGGCGCAAGTGGGGTCCAAACAAACCGAGAAATCAAAACCAAGAGAATCTTCATAAAGGTGGGTTCTCCCAGAAAATTGATTGCAGCAACTAGAAGAAAGCTCACCAAAACAGGGAGAAAGGTGATAAAATATGCCTATTGTGGCCATCATACTTGCAGGATAGGAACACAAGAGAATGCCCTCAAAATCTTTCATCAGAAACCAGCCTTCAAATGGCCACATGCCTAAAATTCCTAAGATCTGTGTGATGTTAAACTCCTCCTGCCCTTACTTTGGGCCAAGGACTTAGTGTAAACTGATTTTCCTCAGGTAAATATTTATGGAAACAAATGCAAATTATCTATCTAGCAATGACTTTTAATCCAGGCCTCATTATATTCCTATAAAATGCAAAAACAAGAATCTCTATTCTCTCCTTTTTCCCTCTTCATTTCATACAAACACAGATATAAACTCATGGAAACGAAACACTATGAGCCAGAATCACTGGAAAAAATAAATTTAACAGATACTAAGGGTAGCAACTATGGGATATAAAGTAACAACACTTAACATTTCCAAAGAAACAAAAGAGGGAAAATAATTAGAAGTTCAATGAATGTGGTAAACAATGGGCTAGATACAGAAGACTAGAAAATGAACTGACTGAAAGATGGTTTTGCTGAATGTGAGACAAGAAGACATCAAATTTGAGAGAGATGGTTATTAAACATTAAAAATACAATGAGATGTCTTAAGGAATGTTTGATTTCTGAAAAGATGTAGTATTTTACAGAGAAGAGATAACCCAGCATATTCCAATCATGCTATAAGGCACAGCAAATCCATATCCAGACATATTATTGTGAAATTTTGGAATACTGGAGATTAAGGGAAGCTCTAAATAGTAACTTGGCAGAAATGACTTCTTCAAAAATACGTTTTAAGACAGAAGTCTTCACATAAGCAAGTACCTAGACTTTCAAATTAAAAGATTCCTATTAGAGCAAGAGTTGAAGTATGTTGAAGAAGAAGAAGAAAAAGAAAAAGCAGCAGCAGCAGACGACAAGGAGGAAGAGAAATCGCCATTATCATCATCATTATCTAAGGATTTAAGGTGCAAGAAGAACAATGTGCACAAAAAAGTAAACACACACTTGAGTGTACTGGGTACATGTATACAACACACACACACACACACAAACCCCAGAAAAATAGTGTTTTGGAGATAAAAAAAGAAACCATGATTCTTAAATACTTTCAAGAATAAATAAAAATGCTATGAGGCTCAGTTCATTGCCTAATATTGCACTCCTTTTATATTCAGCATAAATCAGTAAGTCAGAAAGACAAGGAAATTTGAGATAAGGTTCACAAGGACTTTATTGTATTTTATTTTAGAAATGACCAAAATTCTCATAATTCCTTCATTATGTGGAATAGATAGTATTTTTCCAGATAGTTCCCAAACTATCTAAAAGTTTGAATAGAGAATTAAATGATCTGAAAGATTTTTTGCACTTCAAATACTTGAATTCAGAAATTCACAACTCAGTTATTCAAGAACCATGCTTAGCATAATGTAGGAATAATAATCTTAGGGCCCGAATAAGGTTTACTGAGCTAACTGTAACATAGATGAAGTAATAAAACACAGCTTTACAAATGTGAAGTTCATCTATGATTATATAGTAATAACCACGTCTCCTAATGAAGGTACCATAAGGAAAATTCATTACATTTTCAAATAATTATAGAGAACATAAAATGTTATAAAATTCTGACATTTAAAAAATTGATAAGCACTAATTTAAATACTGATTATAAATCTCTTTAAAGAAGTTTTTGGCATAAAATTTTAGCTCTTTTAAAAACATTCTTCTAGAATTATTTTAAGAGCCCATAATCATTTCATTCTGATGAAACACAAAGAATAATTAATGCATGTTCAGCTGTACAAAAATTCAGAATAAATTGTGTATTATATTCACAAAAACTACCAGTATCCCAAAATAATGTTATTTTAAACAAGTAAAAGCTCTGTTATAGTCCTGTTCTTTTCTCTAAAAATAATTCTTATGAAGCAATTGGTAAGAATACCAGGAGGAGTTACTTCCACAGTATAATATACTTACAAATTGCCTTAAAGCTTTTAAAGAATTAAAAGATTCTTACCAAGACGTTTATAGTCTAGTGTGATCAACAGAATATCAACCCTAAATTATAGGACAGAGTGATTGTCATAGAAGACTTTATTGAGGTATAATTGACATATGAAAAATTGCACAATTAAATGTATATATCTTGATCAATCTGAACGTTTATGCATACACCCATGATATCATCATAACAATTAAGGTGCTAAACATATTCTCCAACACACTTCTTAATGGAAAAAAAACAAAGAAGGCACGTTAAAAGACTTATTGAAGATAGCATTCAATTCAAAGTGGGTAAAGACACTTTTGACCTTTGTGTCCTTAGCCATTATTCTGTTATGAGTTTCCCATTCAAAAATAAGGATTGCATATTAAAGGAGAAGTTTAATAAACCTGGGAGAATTAGTGGAAAAAATCCAGTTTTTTTGAAGATATGGTTTAGTTATTTTTTATTGGTGAAAAAGACCCTAAAAAGTGTTCAGATTTCGGATTTAGTTTTTTGTGACTGCATAACATAAAACGCATAGCATAGTTAGGACAATGGATCAGAAGACGCAAGTCAAAAGTGTTTCTACCCAATTTAACATTGTATGGTTGTCATTACCCTAAACCTTTTAACATCCCATTGTTTATTCTGTTTTATAGCTTAAACGCGTATTCTTTACTTTTTTCCAATTCAATTGTGTTTTTACATAAATTAAACCTTTAATGAAATCAATTAGCAGTACCTCCCTTTCCTCTGACACTTGCCAAGATCCCGTAGGGCTTACCCTCTCTCTGTCTCCAACAGTCATCTAAAGGATGGCTACTAACACAATATGCCTTTGTGGATACACCCCAAACCGTGGCTCTTCTTTCTACACATTTTCCAAGTCCTTTTACTTTGTCTCTTCCACAGCCAGGGCTGTGATGCTCCAGAGTTCAGACCTGTTACCAACAAGTTCTAATTCAGATAGGATATTCCCCCTCCCATGTAAATCCCAGTTGATATGATTTGCGTGGTTTTTTTTTTAATGTTTTTATTTATTTTTGAGAGAGATTGACAGAGAGAGAGACAGACAGACAGACAAACAGACAGAGTATGAGTGGGGGAGGGGCAAAGAGAGAGGGAGGCACAGAATCTGAAGCAGGCTTCAGGCTCTGAGATGTCAGCAAAGAGCCCGATGCAGGGCTCGAACTAGTGAACAGAGAGATCATGACCTGAGCTGAAGTCGGATGCTTAACGTACTGAGCCACTCAGGAGCCCCTGATCTGTCTTTTCTTTATGAAGGCCTTGACAGCATCTCCTCTGTTATATCTGTTCTAAACTAATTCTTTGAAAGGGTTTAAGTTTAGAAATTTACTCTCTGGCTTCTTCACCCATTCACTACATGTTCTTTAAAGTTTGTGATAGTTTCTGCACTCCAGTTGTGTGGAAAGCATGGGAAATAGGTGATGCTATCTGCTCCTCTTGTTGACATTTGCCTTTCACAAAAATGTGGTCGCCATTTCTCTGTGGGAGCCAAGAAGTGATAAAATGAACTTTTTGAAGGGTCCCTGCCAGTTATCGTTTAAATTGCTCCACATTTTACTGTCGTATAATGGTATTCTTCTAACATAATTTACTTTGTTCCTCTATCCTTTTATTTCCTATACTCTAGAAGTTAGATCTGTGTTTTAAAAGAAATAAATCATACATGAGCCTGTGTACTTTATTCTCATCATAACATAGGTGAATAAAGTGTCCCATTATTAAAAGAGCCAATTGCATTTACACAGATGAAGACAGATATCTTCACTGTAATGATTTTTTTCCTTTGCAATTAGCAACTAATAGGAAGAAAAAATTTAATCAGCAATGTAAACTGTAACTTTGAGTATCTGAAAAGTTTATGTGAATATATATAAAAAAATAAACCTCTCAAATGCTGATACTGTTTATTTTTTAAGTTTATTTACTTTCACAGAGACAGAGAAAGAGAGAGAGAGAGAGCAGGGGAGGGGCAAGAGAGAGAATCCCAAGCAGGCTCCATGCTATCAGTGCAGAACCAGATGCAGGGCTCGACCTCACGAACCATGAGATCATGACCTGAGCCGAAATCAAGAGTTGGATGCTTAATCGACTAAGCCACCCAGGTACCCCTCAAATGCTGTCACTGTTAACTCTTGGATAAACAAGGAAGGAAGGAAAAATAAAGGTCACATTTCAGCAAAATCTAACAATTTTTCTATTAAATATATTTGTTAAAATGCCAATCGATATTTTTGGATCTTTTGGAAGATGGTGAGTAGGAGGACGCTGGGCTCAACGCGCATCCTGCTGATCACTTAGATTCCAACTACACCTGCCTAACTAACCCAGAAAACCACCAGAAGACTAGCAGAATGAAGTCTCCGGAGCCAAGCGCAGACGAGAGGCCCACAGAAGAGGGTAGGAAGGGCGGCGAGGCGATGTGCGCTGCACGGACTGGTGAGAGGGAGCCAGGGGGAAGGGCAGCCACGCTGCCAAGCAGAGCCCCCGAGTCTGGCTTGCAAAAGCAGAGGGGCCAGACGGAGTGTGTTCCGACAGCAAGTGGGACTTAGAATCTGGGAGGTCATAAGTTAACAGCTCTGCTCAGAAAGCAGGAAGGCTAGAGGACAAAGGGAGGGAGAGTTGCTAAGCCCCCGGAGGACAGAGCTCAGTTTGGCGGGGAACAAAGGCGCTCACCAGCGCCATCTCCTTCGCCCATCCTGCAGCCAAAATCCCAAAGGGAACCAGTCCCTGCCAGGGAACTTGCTTGCTCCGCACAAACACCCAACACTGTGCTTCTGCGGAGCCACCCCTCCAGCAGCGGGTCTGACTCCCTCCTGCTGCCACAGGGCCCCTCCTGAAGTGGATCACCTAAGGAGAAGCGAGCTAACCCTGCCCCTCCTGCCCCCGTGCACCTTGCCTACCCACCCCAGCTAATACGCCAGATCCCCAGCACCACAAGCCTGGCAGTTTGCAAGTAGCCCAGACGGCCACGCCACCCCACAGTGAATCCCGCCCCTAGGAGAGGGGAAGAGAAGGCACACACCAGTCTGACTGTGGCCCCAGCGGTGGGCTGGGGGCAGACATCAGGTCTGACTGCGGCTCCGCCCACCAACTCCAGTTATACACCACAGCACAGGGGAAGTGCCCTGCAGGTCCCCATCACTCCAGGGGCTATCCAAAATGACCAAACGGAAGAATTCCCCTCAAAAGAATCTCCAGGAAATAACAACAGCCAATGAACTGATCAAAAAGGATTTAAATAATATAACAGAAAGTAAATTTAGATTAATAGTCATAAAATTAATCGCTGGGCTTGAAAACAGTATAGAGGACAGCAGAGAATCTCTTGCTACAGAGATCAAGGGACTAAGGAACAGTCACAAGGAGCTGAAAAGCGCTTTAAACGAAATGCAAAATAAAATGGAAACGACGACGGCTCGGATTGAAGAGGCAGAGGAGAGAATAGGTGAACTAGAAGATAAAGTTATGGAAAAAGAGGAAGGTGAGAAAAAGAGAGATAAAGAAATCCAGGAGTATGAGGGGAAAATTAGAGAACTAAGTGATACACTAAAAAGAAATAATATACGCATAATTGGTATCCCAGAGGAGGAAGAAGGAGGGAAAGGTGCTGAAGGTATACTTGAAGAAATAGTATCTGAGAACTTCCCTGAACTGGGGAAGGAAAAAGGCATTGAAATCCAAGAGGCACAGAGAACTCCCTTCAGACGTAACTTGAATCGATCTTCTGCACGACATATCATAGTCAAACTGGCAAAATACAAGGATAAAGAGAAAATTCTGAAAGCAGCTAGAGATAAACATGCCCTAACTTATAAAGGCAGATCTATAAGACTCATGACTGATCTCTCTTTTGAAACTTGGCAGGCCAGAAAGGATTGGCACGAGATCTTCAATGTATTGAACAGAAAAAATATGCAACCGAGAATCCTTTATCCAGCAAGTCTGTCATTTAGAATAGAAGGAGAGATAAAGGTCTTCCCAAACAAACAAAAACTGAAGGAATCTGTCACCACTAAACCAGCCCTACAAGAGATCTTAAGGGGGATCCTGTGAGACAAAGTACCAGAGACATCACTACAAGCATAAAACATACAGACATCACAATGACTCTAAACCCGTATCTTTCTATAATAACAATGAATGTAATTGGATTAAATGCGCCAACCAAAAGACATAGGGTATAAGAATGGATAAAAAAACAAGACCCATCTATTTGCTGTCTACAAGAGACTCATTTTAGACCTGAGGACACCTTTAGATTGAGAGTGAGGGGATAGAGAACTATTTATCATGCTACTGGAAGCCAAAAGAAAGCTGGAGTAGCCATCCTTATATCAGACAAACTAGACTTTATATTAAAGCTGTAACAAGAGATGAAGAAGGGCATTATATAATAATTACAGGGTCTATCCATCAGGAAGAGCTAACAATTATAAACGTCTATGCACCTAATACCAGAGCCCCCAAATATATAAAACAATTACTCACAAACATAAACAACCTTATTGAGAAGAATGTGGTAATTGCACAGGACTTTAACACTCCACTTACAGAAATGGATAGATCATCTAGACACAAGGTCAATAAAGAAACAAGGGCCCTGAATGATACATTGGATCAGACGGACTTGACAGATATATTTAGAACTCTGCATCCCAAAGCAACAGAATATACTTTCTTCTCGAGTGCACATGGAACTTCTCCAAGATAGATCATATACTGGGTCACAAAACAACCCTTCATAAGTATACAAGAATTGAAATCATACCATGCATACTTTCAGACCAAAATGCTATGAAGCTGGAAATCAACCACAGGAAAAAGACTGGAAAACCTCCAAAAGCATGGAGGTTAAAGAACACCCTACTAAAGAATGAGTGGGTCAACCAGGCAATTAGAGAAGATATTAAGAAATATATGGAAACAAACGAAAATGAAAATACAACATCCAAACGCTTTGGGACGCAGCGAAGGCAGTCGTGAGAGGAAAATACATTGCAATCCAGGCCTATCTCAAGAAACAAGAAAAATCCCAAATACAAAATCTAACAGCACACCTAAAGGAAATAGAAGCAGAACAGCAAAGGCGGCCTAAACCCAGGAAGAAGAGAAATAATAAAGATCAGAGCAGAAATAAACAATATAGAATCTAAAAAAACTGTAGAGCAGATCACCAAAACCAAGAGTTGGTTTTTTGAAAAAATAAACAAAATTGATAAACCTCTACCCAGGCTTCTCAAAAAGAAAAGGGAGATGACCCAAATAGATAAAATCATGAATGAAAATGGAATTATTACAACCAAACCCTCAGAGATACAAGCAATTATCAGGGAATACTATGAAAAATTATATGCCAACAAACTGGACAACCTGAAAGAAATGGACAAATTCCTGAACACCCACACTCTTCCAAAACTCAATCAGGAGGAAATAGAAAGCTTGAACAGACCCATAACCAGCAAAGAAATTGAATCAGTTATCAAAAATCTCCCAACAAATAAGAGTCCAGGACCAGATGGCTTCCCAGGGGAGTTCTACCAGACGTTTAAAGCTGAGATAATACCTATCCTTCTCAAGCTGTTTCAAGAAATAGAAAGGGAAGGAAAACTTCCAGACTCATTCTATGAAGCCAGTATTACTTTGATTCCTAAACCAGACAGAGACCCAGTAAAAAAGGAGAACTACAGGCCAATATCCCTGATGAATATGGATGCAAAAATTCTCAATAAGATACTAGCAAATCAAATTCAACAGCATAGAAAAAGAATTATTCACCATGATCAAGTGGGATTCATTCCTGGGATGCAGGGCTGGTTCAACATTCGCAAATCAATCAACGTGATACATCTCATTAATAAAAGAAAAGAGAAGAACCATATGATCCTGTCATTCGATGCAGAAAAGGCCTTTGACAAAATCCAGCACCCTTTCTTAATAAAAACCCTTGAGAAAGTCGGGATAGAAGGAACATACTTAAACATCATAAAAGCCATTTATGAAAAGCCCACAGCTAACATCATCCTCAATGGGGAAAAACTGAGAGCTTTTTCCCTGAGATCAGGAACATGACAGGGGTGCCCACTCTCTCCACTGTTGTTTAACATAGTGTTGGAAGTTCTAGCATCAGCAATCAGACAACAAAAGGAAATCAAAGGCATCCAAATTGGCAAAGATGAAGTCAAGCTTTCGCTTTTTGCAGATGACATGATATTATATATGGAAAATCCGATAGACTCCACCAAAAGTCTGCCAGAACTGATACAAGAATTCAGCAAAGTTCCAGGATACAAAATCAATGTACAGAAATCAGTTGCATTCTTATACACTAACAATGAAGCAACAGAAAGACAAATAAAGAAACTGATCCCATCACAATTGCACCAAGAAGCATAAAATACCTAGGAATAAATCTAACCAAAGATGTAAAAGATCTGTATGCTGAAAACTATAGAAAGCTTATGAAGGTAATTGAAGAAGATATAAAGAAATGGAAAGACATTCCCTGCTCATGGATTGGAAGAATATTGTCAAAATGTCAATACTACCCAAAGCTATCTACACATTCAATGCAATCCCAATCAAAACTGCACCAGCATTCTTCTCGAAACTAGAACAAGCAATTCTTAAATTCATATGGAACCACAAAAGGCCCCGAATACCCAAAGTAATTTTGAAGAAGAAGACCAAAGCAGGAGGCATCACAATCCCAGACTTTAGCCTCTACTACAAAGCTGTCATCATCAAGACAGCATGGTATTGACACAAAAACAGACACATAGACCAATGGAATAGAATAGAAACCCCAGAACTAGACCCACAAATGTATGGCCAACTCATCTTTGACAAAGCAGGAAAAAACATCCAATGGAAAAAAGACAGTCTCTTTAACAAATGGTGCTGGAAGAACTGGACAACAACATGCAGAAGATTGAAACTAGACCACTTTCTCACACAATTCACAAAAACAAACTCAAAATGGATAAAGGACCTGAATATGAGACAGGAAACCATCAAAACCCTAGAGGAGAAAACAGGAAAAGACCTCTCTGACCTCAGCCGTAGCATTTCTTACTCGACACATCTCCAAAGGCAAGGGAATTAAAAGCAAAAATGAACTACTGGGACCTTATGAAGATAAAAAGCTTCTGCACAGCAAAGGAAACAACCAACAAAACTAAAAGGCAACCATCGGAATGGGAAAAGATATTTGCAAATGACATATCGGACAAAGGGCTAGTATCCAAAATGTATAAAGAGCTCACCAAACTCCACACCGGAAAAACAAATAACCCAGTGAACAAATGGGCAGAAGACATGAATAGACACTTCTCTAAAGAAGACATCCGGATGGCTAACAGGCACATGAAAAGATGCTCAACGTCGCTCCTTATCAGGGAAATACAAATCAAAACCACACTCAGATATGACCTCATGCCAGTCAGAGTGGCCAAATGAACAAATCAGGAGACTATAGATGCTGGAGAGGATGTGGAGAAACGGGAACCCTCTTGCACTGTTGGTGGGAATGCAAACTGGTGCAGCCACTCTTGCAAACAGTGTGGAGGTTCCTCAGAAAATTAAAACTAGACCTACTCTATGACCCAGCAATAGCACTGCTAGGAATTTACCCAAGGGATACAGGAGTACTGATGCATAGGGGCACTTGTTCCCCAATGTTTATAGCAGCACTCTCAACAATAGCCAAATTATGGAAAGAGCCTAAATGTCCATCAACTGATGAATGGATAAAGAAATTGTGGTTTATATACACAATGGAGTACTACGTGGCAATGAGAAAGAACGAAATATGGCCCTTTGTAGCAACGTGGATGGAACTGGAGAGTGTGATGCTAAGTGAAATAAGCCATACAGAGAAAGACAGATACCACATGTTTTCACTCTTATGTGGATCCTGAGAAACTTAACAGAAACCCATGGGGGAAGGGAAGGAAAAAAAAAAGAGGCTAGAGTGGGAGAGAGCCAAAGCATAAGAGACTCTTAAAAACAGAGAACAAACTGAGGGTTGATGGGGGGTGGGAGGGAGGGGAGTGTGGGTGATGGGTATTGAGGAGGGCACCTTTTGGGATGAGCACTGGGTGTTGTATGGAAACCAATTTGACAATAAATTTCATATATTGAAAAAAAATAAAATAAAATAATATGTAAAAAAAATAAAAGAGCATATTTTTATCTCTGAATTTCAATAAATTAATTGATTAATTAATTAATTAATTAAAATGCCAATCAAATAAAATACTTGAAATATTACCTGAAAATCACTTAGGTCATCTCACCTGTTTCTCATAATTTAAGTAAAAAGGTACTAATTAGTGTCCCAATACAATTTTTTGCTGAGAACTCATCATATTAATTTTTTTATTGCACTGACAAAGTAAATATGCTGAATATTTTGGAAGACAAACTATAAAATTAGTATTGCACAAAACAAAGTAATTTATTAGAGAAAATATAACTGATAATCCTATGAAAAAGAATTAATAATGCTTACTCATGATGAGAAAAGTATAACAAGGTCTGAGCAACTCAGTAAGACAACCTACAAGCTAGAAATAATATTTGATTATATTTGATAAAAATAGGTCTAAGAATTGACATAATTTTAAAAAGCAAAAGCCTAATAGCCAATGATCAGAAAAAATTTAACATTTTGACTGGTCTTTAAAATAGTTAGATCCTGGGAAAAGAACAAAGGGAACAAAACCAATTAGGGAGTATACACCTAGAAGTGTTTGCCCTCTCTCCTTCTCTCTCTCTCTTTTTGTTCATCAGGGCCACTGGGAGTCATAGATAAGTAAATGAATTGGAACTGAAAGAAGGGAGATTTCTGCTGGGAGAGGAAGCATAAGGAAGGTCATAGATATCTTCTTGAAGCTATCAGTTATGAATAGTTAGATTTGCATGAAGGCACAAGTCTAACTCATATGATCTCAAAGGACCCTTTCAAGGTCTTTGATTCAATTACACACGTGCCATTCCATAATGGAAGAATACAGGATTTAGAGTAAAAGACTGAAATTTGTGTCCCAACTGTACCTCTGACTGCTAAAATATTAGGAATAAATCATTTAGTCTCTCTGCGTTGCCATTCCTCAAAGATACAGTTGACATGCTCTTCATAAACCCCATATTTCAATACAGTATATATTATACATATGCATATATACTTGAAATTATGATAGGAACTATATTTATTTGAATGTAGGTATAAATAAATAGATATCTTTGAAATTACTATATTACTAGTTAATAATTCAATACATAATGCATCCATACAGTATACTTTTATGTTTGTTGCCTTTTCCTTTTGTTTAAAATGTTTCTGGGATAATTTTTACAGATTACAATGTGTTGAGATGAATCTATACTGCTCTATAAAGTACCGATTTAAAACCTGTGTTTTACCTATATGAACTATTTAGAATTTTCTTCACACTCAATTGACTGAACAATTGAGAAATTTCATTTGGTAATAGACTTAATAAATCAGAGAAGTCATGTATTAATGTGCCATCCACAATTGATCTTGAGTTTATTCTGTTGCATGGCAATTCTGATGATGAATGTATTATGTTGAAGTGACATTACTTTTCTCCTCCTAATTAAATTGCTATTTTATTCTTCAATTGTAATGCAAAATAAATATAACATTAAGTTTGGCAAAAAGGAAGAAAATAAGTATGGAGAGAAAAAATTAAATATTTTTATTAATAATGTCTTATTCCACTTTAGTTTCAGAAACAGCTTATGTTAATTTGTCTCAACAATTCTTCATGTTCTATTTCTGCATTCATGTTACACAGACCTTTTAATATTTATGATTGATGTTGTGTTTTCCCATATTTACTGTGGAAACTGATAACGTGATCATGAATGTGAATTAGAATCACCCAAGAGCAAAATAACAATAGTGATCATAATAATCAATAGTTTCTAAGTGCTATAATAAAAATTGTTCTTCTAAACTGCAATCTGGGCTCTATAAATTATACTGAATATTAAATAGTTAAAAATTAAACCATCACCACTGTCTCTAATATCTGATGTACTATTTCAATATAAGTGTTACTGTTTGCCTAATGGGAAAATAAATTTGTGTGATCATAATAAAACAATATTAGTAAGGTAATAAGGAAAAACCCTTCTGTATAACTGCCTCTCTTTCTCTCTCTCTCTCTCTCTCTCTCTCTCACACACACACTCACACACACACACACACACACACACACACACACACACACACACCCCAACACAGTAAACACACTTCCTAAACTATGAGAAGAAAGACACATTGCAGTTACAATGAGAACCATCAAGCAAGTAGCCAGAATTTTACCAAATATGAAGGGTGGGGGATATTCTTTGATAACATAATTAATAAAAGCTATCCAATGTTAACTCATAAGAAAGTGCAAAAAAAAAAAAAAAAAAAATCCAGGCTAGGAACAAGGGCCTAAAGAAGGGGACTGATTGAGAACCGATTTAGAAGTTTAAGCAAAGAACAAAAGGTAGCGTTGGAAAGAGGATCAACAGAGTGTGTACGAAATTAAGTTTGCTTTATATTAGGAGAGGCCCTTTTATTGCATTAATGAGTTATCAAGGAGAAAATAAAGTGTCAGAGACATGAGAGTTTGCAGTGCACAAATATGCTCAAAAGAAGTGAAAAGCATAGTAAAATGCATCTAGCTCTGTCTCTAACATATAAGATAATTATATCTACATTATGTCAGTATTTCACTTTCTGAAATGGTTCTTCTAAATTTCTAATATATATGAGATAGTCATGCAGCAGAAGTGGAAATCATTCAGAAATATTTGCACTGAAAACTGACATTTATTTTTCATTCGTTGGGTGTGTATTTTCTGCTAAACACTTTGTATTGTTTATTTCATCTGA
Source organism: Puma concolor (assembly GCF_028749965.1). Lineage (NCBI taxonomy): Eukaryota > Metazoa > Chordata > Mammalia > Carnivora > Felidae > Puma > Puma concolor. The sequence goes on along the minus strand of NC_141667.1, from coordinate 79,145,790 downwards.
TTCTCACAAATACTCAGTATCACAACTTACGATATTCCTTTTACCAATGAAATAACTTACGTTTGGAAAAACAAAACGAGTTGACTGCAGTTGCAAATTTTAAAATGGTGGGACTAAGATTCAACTGTGAAATTTGTGGCTCCAACCCAGAGCACGGAATGTTGTTCTATAATGCCACTGTATGAGTTAGGTTTTGTTATCTAGGGTTTGTGATAAAGTACAGACAAGGAGACAGAAGGCTATGGAGGTGGGCATCCCACAGAAGTGTGCACCTCAGGACCAGAGCCAGGATATGAATCCACATTCTGTGGCTACATGTGCAGGTGCAGAAGGGCTTTCATAAGGTTTCTACAATTGGGAGGTGCAGTGCTAAGTGGCTGTCACTCTCTAGGCCAGACTTTGTTCGGACGGCCCCTGGAATCTCTCCTTCCAGCCCTATTTTTATGCACCAGTGCATAGCTATAGCATCTTCCCTGTGCTGCTTGCCTTCTATCTATTGTTCTACTATTATTTTAAAGGAGATAATTCTGCTGTATCAGGAGTACCATTCTTGAGGTGTAGTTCCAAAGAGCTCAGTTGTATGACCTCACCTCTAAAGTTATTATTTTCAGTGATGTAGTTCTCTGAACTGAAAACCTGTATTATTTTTCTAGACCCTTCCTTAATTTCCAAAGTAGTTGTGTCCTCTGATAACCTTTTAATAGAAACAAAAACAAGATAAGTACTAGCCTCTGAAGACGTTGTATACTATACAGGCTAATTTAGGTTCAGATGTGTTCCATGAAATAAAAATCTCACAGAGAGGTTTACAACATGAGGATTATTTCCTTTATTATTTGTAATAATATTGTACCAGATTAAAGCAGATCCACTATTTTAAAATCATTCACTCTGATTTCATTTGAGAATGACTATTTGAAGAAAACGGATTCTAATAAATTATACATGTTTTTGGTTTGTGAAAAACCACTAGATGAAATAAGAGTGGGCCACCTGACTATAATTAATTCCTTTCCAAATCATTTTTTTTAATTTTCTAAGTGTACTGGTTTTCTAATATGCTATGTATTGGTTTTCTAACTATTAAAACACCTTATATTGCCTATGGAATTAAACAAACACCATGTGAAATTAGCATTCTTGTCTTATGGCATTAATCAATTTACTTTTCTTCATATCAGCAAACCAAGTTTATAAATTAAATATCAACTTCAGTGATTGTGTAACCTAGCTGAAATAATATATAAAAAAGGCAAAGTCCCTACAATATAGTAACATTCAATACCACAATGTCTTTTGTGGATGCATATGATTATAGTTAGTCTGGTCTGCATGAAATGGCCTCTCAAAACCAAAAACGAATTCAGCTGGCTTGGAAAACTTCTCTAAAGACTGTTTCTATTCCTATTAATGTGCACCAACTTTTAAAATTATTTTTCTATTTGCTGTTTGAAGAACAATTTGCCATCTGCCATGTCTAGATATGGTAACTAATTGCTAATAAATGTGGTTGACATCCACAGGACTATTGAAGATGCCTTGAAGTCTGAGTTTTGAGACAGCCTCTTTTCTGTGTCTGTGACTGATTCTTGTATCAGTGGTCACATTTTGCTTCACCTAATAACTATGAAATGCACAGAATTTTGCTTCATGATTCGTGAAATAATTTTGAAGATAAACATTCCCAGGAAAACAATGCTTCTGAAGAAAGTTCAAACCATCAACTAAATTAGGGAGAAACTGTCAAATATGACTCAGAATTACTCACCTGAATGCCAAATAAGACCATTAAAAATCTTAAAAACGTTTAGATAACTAAATGTGGAACTTATTCATTATCTACAAATTCATTCCTCCTTGCCTTCATCAATAACATGTATGATAACAGTATATTGCATTAAATTATGTTATTTATTATTATTTAAAACATAAAATTAATTAGTGGTAAAGAATTAAAATGTGAAAGATTTCTATCTGGTATGAGGGCAGCAGTGATTTTCTGACCAGTGCCAATCTGTCTCTCTTTGATTACAGGAGAAAACTTTTCTTTATATATTGGAGATTGCATACAGTAAATTCACTTGGATATCAATTTGATCCCAAAATATAGGGTTACCTAAATACTAGATATTTTCCTAAAATGCAATTGCTTTACTGCATCACATTTTTGGTGTACCCCTTCTATTTTTTTTCAGGTTTTTATTTTGAGAGAAAAAGAGAGAGAACCAGCCAGGAAGGGGCAGAGAGAGAGGCAGAGAGGGAGACAATCCCAAGCAAGCTCTGCACTCTGTGCTCTGTGCTGAGCCAGACTGGGGGCTTGATCCCATGACTGTGAGATAATGACCTGAGCCAAAATCAAGAGTTGGACGCTTAACCTACTGAGCCACCATTTTTATGGATGCAAAAATAAAGATCATCATCTATACACAGCCCAGATCCTTAGTTCTGCAATAATCACTGATAAAGAAACGGAGAAAACTACAAGGGATTAAATTAACAAGATTGTGAATATCATCACACTTGATCTTTTGAAGTCCATTGACCTACCTTTCATACATTACAAATGACTTAATCCTACCAATTATTTACTTCCACAAATAATTTGTTCTTCTTGAAGCTTTCCATGATACCCAGTTGAAGTTTTTGTTTTTGTTTTTTTCCTGTGACTACTGGTACTTAATGCATCTTTTACATAAATTATTAAATCCTGATTTGTTTTATGCTTACATGTTTTATCCCCATTATCAATTATAAGGTTTTCTTAATATTTCTATAGATCAAAAACCAGTTAATGATTTATTGTCTACCTATCTATCTTTCTCATTAAAATAAGCTGAAGTAGGGGCGCCTGGGTGGCGCATTCGGTTAAGCGTCCGACTTCAGCCAGGTCACGATCTCGCGGTCCGTGAGTTCGAGCCCCGTGTCAGGCTCTGGGCTGATGGCTCAGAGCCTGGAGCCTGTTTCTGATTCTGTGTCTCCCTCTCTCTCTGCCCCTCCCCCGTTCATGCTCTGTCTCTCTCTGTCCCAAAAATAAATAAACGTTTGAAAAAAAAAATTAAAAAAAAATAAAATAAAATAAGCTGAAGTAGAAAAACTGGAATTTTTCTACTTAATTTCTAATTATCCTGAGTTTATACACTCATTGTATTAATTCCAATAGTTCCTTTAAACTCTATTTTTTTTCATCTTTTTAGTTTTTGATTAGAAAATCAGAAGCATTTATTAAAATAACTTACTGGCAAAGGGGCCAGAACAAACTTCTTGGCCAGACTGTTGCCAAACAACCACTTATTTTGATTTAAGGCAACTTCTATGCAGCGATTACTGAATCCAAACCCTGCAGTTATAGGAGAAATTTAACAGCATTTGCCACCATTCACAGATTATCTCACCCAAAGGAATCATAACAGCAATACTATCATATATTTTTTCCAAAAAACACCAAGACCAACATTTTCAGCTCAAAAGACTAAGGTACCCTTTGTGCATATATTTCTAAAAAAAAAAAAAAAAAAAGGCCTGGATACTAAATGACTAAAGATTGTGGTAATAAAACTTTCTTGAACTAAAACTTTATCCTCTGGATACAGCTCAATTAAACTGTGAAATTACTAACAGAATATGGGAAATAATTTTTTAAAGGTTAATCTTTTAACAGAGGTTACATGTGGAAATGTGGAAATCTATTTAATACATTCTCTTCACTAGCAATATAGTTCCTTTTGTACAACATATTTCATCAGGAGTTACTAAGTCTCTTCTTGGCTTGCTAGAATCTAAAGAAAAGGGGAAAGCTAGCTAGATATTATAGACAAAAAATTAGAAAAAAATGAAATTTTTGATGACTTGAAATATCAAGTATGTATCACACAACTTATATAATCATTTTAAATTATATAATTCTCAATAAATGTTCAGGTCTTTGAGCCCAGTGATAGTATTTTTTCTTCTGAAAATAACACTAAACTATTAGTCTAAGAAAAATGAGCTATACCTAAAGATTGCCAATGGATACTTTTATCAACAATATCTTATTAATTTATGAATAATTGCTTTATGTTCATCTATTAAGGTTTTTTTTTTCTACTGTGATGTTATTTTTCAGATTAGAGAAAAAGGGGCATATATCAATTTCTGTAATCTAAAAGAATGAGTATATATCAGAGTGATAAGGGGAATTTTCAACTTTTAACATTTGTGGACCCTGATCCCAGAAGCTATACTTTAACATTTACCAAGATCAAAATGATTCTACAAAACCTCAAAGTATGAGCTCTATTTATGCCCTGAGCACACATTGTAAATCTGCTTCTTTAAAGTAAATAGATAAAGAAAGAAAGAAAGAACCAAAGAGAGCATTCCAAACATAAGAAAAACAAAAAACCCTCTCTGGTTCCCATAAGATTAAAGTCATACACATGCAAAAAAAAAAAAAAAGAACCTGGACCACTTTCTTAAACCATACACAAAAATAAACTCAAAATGGATGAAAGACCTAAATGTAAGACAGGAAACCATCAAAATACTCTAGGAGAAAGCAGACAAAAATCTCTTTGACCTTGGCCGCAGCAACTTCTTACTCAACATGTCTCCAGAGGCAAGGGACACAAAAGCAAAAATGAACTACTGGGACCTCATCAAAATAAAAAGCTTCTACACAGTGAAGGAAACAATCAGCAAAACTAAAAGGCAACTGAAAAATGGGAGACAATATTTGCAAACGATATATCAGATAGTGTTAGTATCCAAAATCTATAAAGAACTTACCAAACTCAATACCAAAAAAAACAATCCAGTGAAGAAATGGGCAAAAGACATGAACAGACACTTCTCCAAAGAAGACATCCAGATGGCCAAACGACACATGAAAAAATGCTCAATATCACCCATCATCAGAGAACTACAACTCAAAACCACAATGAGATACAACCTCACACCTGTCAGAATGGCTCACATTAACAACTCAGGCAGCAAGAGATGTTGGCAAGGATGTGAAGAAAGAGGATCTCTTTTGCATTGTTGGTGGGAATGCAAGCTGGTACAGCCACTCTGTAGAATAGTATGGAGGTTCCTCAAAAAATTAAAATAGAACTACCCTACAACCCAGCAATTGGACTACTAGGTATTTATCCAAGTGATATAGGTATGCTGTTTCGAAAGGGCACATGCACTCCAATGTTTATAGCAGCACTATCACCAGTAGCCAAAGTATGGTAAGAGCCCATATGTCCACCAATGGATGAATGGATATAGAAGAAGTGGTATATATACAGAATGGAATATTACTCAGCAATCAAAAAGAAAGAAATTTTGCCATTTGCCAACTATGTGGATGGAACTAGAGGGTATTATGCTAGAGGAAATTAATCAGAGAAAGACAAATACCATATGACCTCACTCATATGAGCACGTTAAGATACAAAACAGATGAACATAAGGAAAGGAAAGCAAAAATAATATAAAAACAGGGAGGGGGATAAAACAGAAGAGACTCATAAATATGGAGAACAAACAGAGGGTTACTGGAGGGGTTGTGGTGGGGGGGGGCTAAATGGGTAAGGGTATTAAGGAATCTACTCCTGAAATCATTGTTGCACTATACACTAACTTGGATGTAAATTTAAAAAATAAATTATTAAAAAGTAAATAAATAAATAAATAAATAAATAAGCAAGCAATCTCAACCTCTGGGGAGAAAAAAAAAAAAGAGAGATTAAAGTCATACAGACTTTGCACAAAAACATACACAAAGCTGTAGCAAATGTTCCTTCTTCCCCAGAGCACTCTCTTTCTTTGTGAAGACTGTGCATCCTGTGAGGCTGTCCTAACAGGCTCAAATAAAATCTTTTCCCTTCTCTTTAAAATTAAAACAAACAAACAAACAAAAAAAAGTTTGTTCATTTTGCAAGAGTTACCTGGGGAATATTTTTAAAGTTTATTTTATTTTATTTTATTTTTGAGAGAGAGAGAGTGCAAGCAGGGGAGGGGCAGAGAAAGAGGGAAACACAGAATTCAAAGCAGGCTCCGGGCTCTGAGCTGTCAGCACAGGGCCTGACATGTGAAATGAAACGTGAGATCATGACCTGAGCTGAAGTCAGATGCTTAATCAACTAAGCCACCCAGGCACCTCTGGGAAATATTTTTAAAATGCAGAATCTTGGCCTTGTTCCATACATACTGAATCAGAATTTTCATGGGTAAGGCAAAGTGATCTTACTTTTAAACCTCAGCATTTGGCTTAGAAACCAGTGTATCAACTGACAAATCAATGTGTCCTCAAGAACAGAGTGTTGAATAGTATTGTACGTACATGAGGTCATCATTTGCGGGGGGTTGGGGTTAAAATATACTGAAAACTTTTGAATGATATATGGGATATCATGAGAATGTACTACAAATCTTTCAGCTAAATGGCATGCACAGATAATGCTTTCCTAATCAAAACCTTAAAAATCAAATAGGAGAATGGAAGAGAACATTTGTTTATTTAACCCTCTTCTATGATCTAAGTTCTGTTAGCCATTCTACATGCATTATATCATTAATCTTAAAAATTATTAAAAAAACATTTGTATTTAAATTATTCTGATATAGTGATAGACTCTGAGTTACTGCTTTTCCCAAATTCATGTACCTAACAAATCTATCTTATTTAAAAGCTTATAAATTCGATTTTATCATATATCCTGTGACGGACTTCTAAAAGGAGAGAGTTGAAGGACACCTTGGTGGCTCAGTCATAGAGCATGCAACTCTTAATTTCAGCTCAGATCATGATCCCAGGGTTGTAAGACAGAGCCCCTCCATGGGCTCCATGCTGAGCGTGGAGCCTGCTTGAGATTCTCTCTCCCTCTACTCCTTTCCCCTGCTTGTGCTCTCTCTTTAAAAATTAAAAAAAATAATAATAATTTAAAAAAAAGAGAGAGACTTGAAACAGAGGGCTGATATACTTTTGTTAAAAGTGTATCTTCTCCATATGATTCAAGAAGCCATTCCGGGTGGGAAATGCTATTTTGAGCTCACTTTGACTATTTATGAATAATCAGCTGAAAAACGGTTACTGTAAGAACTTAAGGAAGAAAGTGGAATCTGAAGTTTGGAGTGTGTAATTGCCTAAGAATTGAAGTCATGTGTAGCCATGTATGATTTCTATACTTAAGGATAACATACAAATAAAAATAACTCCAAGAGGCACCTGGGCGGCTCAGTCAGTTACACATCTGACTTTGACTCAGGTCATGATCTCATGGTTTGTGAGTTCCAGCCCCGTGTCAGGTTCTTTGTTGACAGCTCAGAGCCTGGAGCCTGCTTTAGATTCTGTGTCTCATTCTCTCTCTGCCCCTTCCTCACTTGTGCTCTGTCTCTCTCTGTCTCTCAAAAATAAATAAATGTAAAAAAAATAAATAAAAAAATAACTCCCCCACCCCCGACCCCCCCCAAAAAAAGGTAAAACTAGAAATCTATAGTTATGGTCATCTGAATGGCATTTTCAGCCTGCAAAATGTTCTCAAAGTGAGAAATAGCCTTAGGGTAAAGATCAATTCCAGGGCATTTCTACTGAAATGTGGCCTCAGGTCAAAGCTTAGATTAAGTTAAGTATGTGTGCCAAAATTCTTTGATAAGATGTTGAAAAGTACATAAACATTTAAGTTTACACATCTATCTCATAAAGCTCTCACATACATGATATAAAGAGGTCTAAAATGTTAACCTTTGATTATTAATGAATCAATATTATTATAAAAAGAAAAAGTTATCTAAAAAATCAAATTGGGCATCAAGAAATTCCCTGGAACTCATATGTTAAGCACCAGAGAATATTATCATTAGTAAATATACGGAGATGGATATTTTTTTTAAACTGGCACAAATGCACTTATTTTTTAAAATGCAGAGTGATGGGGCGCCTGGGTGGCGCAGTCGGTTAAGCGTCCGACTTCAGCCAGGTCACAATCTCGCGGTCCGTGAGTTCGAGCCCCGCGAGTTCGAGCCCCGCGAGTTCGAGCCCCGCGTCGGGCTCTGGGCTGATGGCTCAGAGCCTGGAGCCTGTTTCCGATTCTGTGTCTCCCTCTCTCTCTGCCCCTCCCCCGTTCATGCTCTGTTTCTCTCTGTCCCACAAATAAATAAACGTTGAAAAAAAAAAAATTTTTAAAATGCAGAGTGAAACAGAGGCTTATGGATAAAATTTTTAACTCAATTAGGCAATAAGAACCCCAGTGGGGGTTTATATTTGAAGACATGTCAACTGAAGAGCCAAGATATCTACCTTCACATTCACCCAAAATTGATTGGTGAAGCAGACGCAGACAACATGGAAGCAAATAGTAGTCAGTGTTAGAAATTCTTAAATCCAGGGTATCTGGGTGACTCAGCCGGCTGAGTATCCTGCCCAGCTCTTGATTTTTTCTCAAGTCATGATCCCAGGGTCATGGACTCGAGCCCTATGTTGGGATCTGCGCTGAGTGGAGAGGCTGCTTGGTGGGATTCTCTCTCCCTCTCTCTGCCCCTCCCCCACTCAGGCTCTCCCATTCTCTCTCTCCCTCTGTCTCTCTAAAAATAAATAAATGAACTTAAAAAAAAAAAGAAAAGAAATTCTTGAATCTGCCTAGGCACATTTCACAAGTTCCTTAATGAAGATTAGTCCTGCTCTTGGGAATTTATTTTCCTTCTATTTTAACTCTGCACTCTTTTTGTTCAGAAATGGTTCATGTTTATAGCTAATTAGCTTTCTTAGTCTGCCTCTTGAAATTTGAAGGTTGGGAGCCCTGGAAATGGCCTCTGCCTATTTTAGTTCAAGCCAATGGTGCTTTTGCTGATTCAATTCTCTTAAGATCTTTGTGATAGTCCTATGAATCTTACTAGTGCTTTTACTATTACACCAAACTCACACCCACAAATTACTTCAGGTCAGGCTATTCTCAAAGAGATGTGAGTCTGTCCCAATGAGATTTGTGGACTGAGTGTGAAATTATTATTGCACAACAGCCTAGTAGTGATTCTTAGAAGTCATTTGGCTTAGCAGAGAAAGTTTAAACAGCATGCTCCTAAGATCTTTAAGAGTCATTTTTATCTATTGAAGAGATGTAACCTTTAAATCTTTCTAAAGTCCTTGAAGAATTTTAGAGCAATATCCTTAACCTCCCCTGGAGGACACATTTTACTGGAAGTGCCCTGACATTGCTCTTTACCCTGACACCATTTCTTACTTTGAGAACACTTTGGCTAGAAAGATATATAGGCTACCCTGTATTTCCTATAAATTTTCTCAAAAACCGAATGCTTCCTTCTTTAATTCATCTCTGTATATATGTTTCTTGTTAAGTACAGTTGAAAAACATTAGTTAGCATTTTCATCATTCTTGGAAGACTCTTTAGGCAAATTCACCAGTTCATTATGTACTTTCTATTTTCTATTTGTAAGTATTTTCTGTTTTCCAGTTATAAAAGGTGGCAATTTTCCTTTCACATACTTCTTAACACAGGCTGCTTTACATCCAGACACCAGTAATAATTTCCTCATTCTTTTTCGAGCTTCCTTCATGAGTTTCCTCAAGGTCTTCCCAGCCACTTGTTGCTACACAGTTCCCAAACTGATGTCACATATTGCAGGTTTCTGTTTCAAAACACCCCTTTCTTCCTAACAAGTTTCATTCTTTTATTTGTTACATTGTAACAAACCACTAAAAAAACTTCTTGCTCAGAAAAAAAATAGTCTGTGCTTCTGTAGCTCTTATGGGTTCAGTTTAATTGTTCTCACTGGATATCACATACAGTGTAATCATACAGCAATGGATGCTAGACTTAACTGAGGACAGACTGGGCTAGATATGCAAGACGATTCCTTCACTTACATGTCTGTGCTTCCATGTGACCAATCTCTGTTTCTTTTTCTCTCTTCCTCTCTTCCTCTCCTCTTTCTCTCCCTCTCTTTCTACCCTACCTCAATATGCCACAAGATCATTTGTAATATGCTAGGATTATTTGTACTTCAGTGGAAAACTACATTATCCAGAAGACACAATTTCATGTTATCTAATTTTGGTCTTCGCTATTTTTGAGATGTTGTACAACTCTGTAAATTGTCATAACTGATACCAGTAAAATAACTCTTGCTTACATAGACACTTAGACCTGCCATGAGATCATTTCTGCCAATACCCAATTGGACAAAGCAGTCTCAGGACCTGCCTGCATTCCAAGGAATGAAGAAATTAACTCAGTCCTCTTGGTGGGATATTCCAGGTCATATTTCAAAGAGCATACGGAATGGAAGATAATTTTATAGTCATCTTTGAAAAATACAATCTGTTACAATGTACTTCAACAACCTCTTGGCTTAGACACTATAGGTTATTATTCTATTGCTCCTGCGGTACAAAATTTGTTATATATTTTAATGTAGTCATATAAATTAATTTTTTAATGTTTATTTATTTTGAGAGAGAGTGAGGAAGGGGCAGAGAGAGAGGGAGAAAGAGAAATCCCAATAAATTAATTAATTTTATGATAGTGCATTTCACGGAGAGTTTAATGAACAGAATATTTTTATTTTATTTAAATATTACATTGTAGTAAGAAGTAGGTATCATAATGGTTTAGTATGTTTGGGCTGCTATAACAAAATACCATAGACTGGATGGCTTATAAATAACATGTAATTGAGAGTGGCTAGGGAAGCATAGGACTATATCTGGACAAGAGGGAAAAAAAACCTTGGATGGGACAGAGAGGGATCCCATCTCTAACTGCAGGGCTTTCTTTGGACTGGGGCCAGCTGCCCTGTTCACACACCTGGGGAGGAGGGGAGTCACCTCCAGGTTTGGTGGTAGGTCAGGGGTGCAGTCCACAGCAGGAGAAACCGGCCCCCTCCTCTGAAGGGCTACAGCACAGGACAAAACCAGCCAGGACCACATAGCAGGCAGCATTGACAGGCACTTCCCCAGTACCAGGGCACCCAGGGAGGGAGTTTAAATCCCAGCCAAGCACGAGGGCACAGGAATAGTGGGAGCGAGACAGACAGCCTTGTCTGCACCCATGGCACAGTGAGGATGGCTCCAAAGGAGTGATTGGGACATTGGGTTGTGGAGAATAGACTGGGGGGTCGCCATTTTTCTCCCCACCACCACCAAGGTCGGGCCTCAGGGATGGGTCAGCAGAGCCCACAGTGGAGGCGGGACCAGCCTACACCAAACCAGGACCCCCCCCCCCCCCACCCCCAGTACTGGGTAACTGCATATCTACTAGAGCAGGATAGATGCAGAGGAACCAGATGGCCCCCTCCTCTAGTCCAGCACTGCTTCATTGCCTGGATTAATTATCTGACAATTCTTCTTATATAGATACACATGGGGAGGAGACATGAATAGACACTTTTCCAAAGAAGACAACCAGATGGCCAACAGACACATGAAACATGCTAAACATCACTCATCATCAGGAAAATACAAATCAAACCACAATGAGGTATCACTTCACAACTGTCAGAATGGTTAAAATTAACAACAGTTTAGCAAGGATGCAGAGAACTGGAACCATTTTGCACTGCTGGTGGGAATGAAAACTGGTGCAGCCACTCTGGAAAACAATGTGGAGGTTCCTCAAAAAACTAAAACCAGAACTACTCCTATGATGCAGCAATAGCACTGCTAGGAATTTACCCAAGGGATACAGGAGTGCTGATGCATAGGGGCACTTGTACCCCAATGTTTATAGAACTTTCAACAATAGTCAAATTATGGAAAGAAACTAAATGTCAATCAACTGACGAATGGATAAAGAAGATGTAGTTTATATATACAATGGAATACTACTTGGCAATGAGAAATACTGAAATCTATCCATTTGCAGCAACATGGACTGAACTGGAGGGTATTATGCTAAGTGAAATAAGCCAGTCAGAGAAAGACAGATACCATATGTTTTCATTCATATGTGGGTCTTGAGAAACTTAACAGATGACCATGGGGGAGGGAAAGGGGAAAAAAAAAGTTTGAGAGAGGGAGGGAGGCAAATCTTAAGACACTTTTAAATACTGAGAACAAACTGAGGCTTTATGGGGGGTGGGGGAGAGGGGAAAGTGGGTGATGGGCAGTGAGGAGGGCACTTGTTGGGATGAGCACTGGGTGTTGTATGGAAACCAATTTGACAATAAATTATATTTAAAAAATATCTGCACAATTTAGGTGTAAATATAAAAGATGGCATAAAAATAAATAAATAAATAAATAAATAAATAAATAAATAAATAAATAAACAAACAAACAAACAAATAAACAAATAAACAAACAAATCCAGAAAAAAAACCCAGGTAATTATTTTTCACAGTTCTGGAGGTTGTCAAGTCCAAGATCATGATGCCATCTGATTCAGTGTTTGGTGAGCACCCACTTCCTACAAGGTTGTCTTTTCCCTGTGACTTCACATGGTGGAAGAGTGTAGAGGGGCCTCTTTTAAGGGCATTAATTCCACCATCAAGACCTAATTATCTCCCAAAAGACTCATCTCCTAAAGCCATCACCCTGCAGGTTAGGATTTCAACATATGAATTGTAAGAAAGAAACACATTCATTCCATCTAGGTACCCACTTCAAAGTCTCTGTATTTCTCATTCCAGTAATAGTCTACCACTAGTTAAACCTTAGAAATGTCCCGCAAGTTAAACCTGAGAAAAATATTGTCCCAATGGGTTAATAATTACTAGTATAATTTGAATTATGATGATTCGGGGATGATCATTAATTTCAAACATAATCATGCCATATAACTAATCCTAGATCAAGTTATTTAAGGGACTCTTATATAAAACACTTTATTAATCAGGGATTAATAGAAAGAATAAACTGTTCTATGAAGTTTAATAAAAAAATCATAATAAACATGCAAAAAATAGGTGCCACCAAAATTAATGAACGTGTTAAAAATGATTCTTAACTGAAATTATTGATCTGGTTCCAAAATAATGAAGAATTGACCCAGTACAGAAACAACTCCTAGTGAGACCAGAATTAAAATTATGTCAAATTCAATAACCCAGTGGAATCAGCACTGTTACTGTTGCTGACACTACTGCCATCCCTGCAAACACATTTACAGCTAGAACACAGACACCCAGAGATTTGTTTTAGGGATTAGGAAATCAAGTCATGATGTTGACCATGGGTGCTGTTACCACCATAAATGGCAAATCTCATATGAGTGCCTCCAATGCCCCAGCAGCACTGGAATCTTTGAAGTTTTTCAACCTCTCACACAAATCTGTATGAAATGTATTTAAACAATCCATATTCAGTACCCAGTATCAATATGTATATCTTTTATATACATCTTTATGCACCTATATTAGTAACACTGTGAGATGCACTGTAAAATTTAAAGACTGTTAATAAAAAAAAATCAAACTTTCAATAATCACAAATGATATTACTTGTAGATGTGGAAATTACTGTGTAGGTGGAAAATCCAAGGATACATAAAATTATTAGAATCAGTAGTTACTGTCACTGAAGGATGCAAAACAAAACCTTAATATGCAATATAATTTGTACATCCATACAGTACTGAAATCCAAAAGTTAAAAATATATAATAAAAAGGAACAAATCTAATAAAATATATGTAAGGCCTCTATAATTAAATGTTTTAGGTAATGGTTAATAGAAATTTGGACAGTATCAGATGTCAAGACATTTTACAAAGCTTTGGTAATAAAGATAGTATGGTATTAGTGAGATGATATACAAATAGACTCTTGGTACCAAACACAGAATTGATGAACTAACCATGACCATGCCATATATGCTCACCTGATGGATGACAAATATGCAACTAAATTGAGTGGAGGAAATAGTTGGATTATTATTCATAAATCATTTAAATTTATAAATTCATCCCTCTACTCACTCTCTGGGACGTCAAAGAACTTTTGATATTTGTATCTGGTAATAGTTCTTCTATGGTTAGTCTCACATATATACCCTGAAATAACAGAAACATTTTATTTATGACTCAATTGTGAATCAAGGGCATTTTTTTCTATAATAAACATTTTTTTTTTTTTAGAAGGGAGACTTTTATTTATTTATTTATTTATTTTTTTTTCAACGTTTTTATTTATTTATGGGACAGACAGAGACAGAGCATGAACGGGGGAGGGGCAGAGAGAGAGGGAGACACAGAATCGGAAACAGGCTCCAGGCTCCGAGCCATCAGCCCAGAGCCTGACGCGGGGCTCGAACTCACAGACCGTGAGATCGTGACCTGGCTGAAGTCGGACGCTTAACCGACTGCGCCACCCAGGCGCCCCTATAATAAACATTTTTAGTGCACACTTCATTTAGTTCAAGCAGTTCATTTTTCAAATTTTATTCCATAATACTCCCAAGTCTCAAATCAAGTTTAGCAATTGCCATGTGAGCAATTTCCAGAATCAATTATTACCTCTCAAAGCAATAGTTTTGTTTTGTTTTGCTATTTGTGTTTTATGTAAAAGTGGATATTCTTTTGCAAATTCTTTTGACATATGTGAAATATGACAGGACTGATACTAAAATTACCATGATTATTTTTTACTTATGTGCACAGAGTTAAGAATTTTCAGGTGGCGGTCCCTTTATATACTTATGTTAGGAGTCTGGGATTACTACCAATTTTTTTTTTGGTTAAATCTTAACCTTCCTATACAATTTCAACTCAGAAAGGTACACTAAGAAATTTCTTATTGAAAAAAATTGATGAGATGAGGAAAAGTAGATTTTCACTAAATTTGGATTGATTCCAGAGTAGGAAAACTTTAAAAATGCTCTCACACTTCTGTTTGTTCATGTTATCTACGGACACTTGTATAAAAAGCAAATGTAGAGAGAAGAATTAAAGGTAAAGGACCACCTGGGACCAGATAGCTTACCAAAGCAGTGAGATCACCATTAGCAATCTCACAACATTTGGAAAACAGCAATGTAAATGGGGGACTCTAATAAAATTTAAGGTCAGAACACACCAGAAACGATCGTGTCTTGCTAAATATTTCTGTTAATTTACATCTGTTATGTTATACTCTTGCTCCATATTTTATGCCTAGAAAATGGGGATTGGAGAAAGTGCAGGATAAATGAAGTAAGAGGAGAAAACCAAGGGAAAACTATGTTGTCTCCTGGGTAAGATAGAGTTACTTGTGACTGACCCATCCATTGAAAACGAGTTAGGAAAACTTGATAATATACAAACAACCTATGAATAAAGCATTGGTGTGCCTTATGAAAGTTAGGGCTTGGAACCCTAGGGTGTAGCCTGTGGTTTAAGATCCCAGAGAAAAGGAACCTTCAGAGAAGGGAACCATTGTCTTCATCCAGGAATTAGTCTATTATAGGTGCAGTAGCCAGAGACTCAGAATCCAACGAAGGAATCATGACTAAGAAGCAGAGAAGTCATGGATATTTTGGCCAGATTTAGTCACAAAATGAAGTTCAGGGCCGCCAAATCCCTGAATAGAGGGTTCAATATTCCAGGAGTAGGAGGAGCAAACACAGAGAAATGAGACTGACTCTGGTCTCCCACTGAAGGATGAACTCAGTTCTTAAAACTCTGTATGCCAAGTGCATCACCAAATAATCAGAGTCACTGAAAAGACAAAAAAAAAAAAAAAAAAGTGGGGGGGGGGCTGTCAACCTTACCATGACAAGTAGACAAAAATGGGAGTCTAGTACCCACCATTAAAAAGAATGGACCCAAGCATAGCTCAAATGGTTTAGCTGAAATCCACAAGCTCAACTAGAGAATTTGAGGGTATCAGACATTCTACAGGTCTTATAGTCAGATGGATAAAAAGACTTACTGTACTGAGTGCCTAGCTGATGTCCTTATGTAAGCATCATTAGTTTGATGTCAAGACATTTGCATTAAATACTCAGCTTTTTATATTTAAAAAAATGAGTGTGAGAGTATTAATATAATAATATCATAACAAAAATAATATAATACAGTACTTGGTAGATATACAATTCATTTGTGTTGCAAAATACCCCTATTTCAAATGATCAATTATTAACTAAAAATTTAGTTTTAGTTCTTCATCACAGGTAGAATTGAAAAGTATGTCCTAATAAAGTATTTTCTTTCAGTCAAATGAGGTACATTTTGAAATCTGGTGAATCATTAGTGGTAGAATCAGACTAAAGATTATATTTGGCAAACCCTACATTGTATTGAAATTCAATTTGACTTTACCTAGAATACTGTACATTTTCAATATAGGTAGTTAAAAATGTCATGTTGCTACTAATTTTTTTAACTTTTTCATTTAGTCTTGTTATGACTATATTCCTTACATAGCACTACTGTTAGTATAACTATTATTTCTATTATCTCAAGATAACAAACCTTTAAAACCCAAGGCTAAGAAGGCTCACCAACTTACTTAAGTAACTCAAACAAAAGGTAAAAAACAAGAATCCTAATCTCAGAGTTACTTACTCCAAGACAAGTGGTTTAAAAATTCTAACATTTAATACTAAATACTCAAGTGCTGACTAGTATCTAAAAATAAGAGAACCACCACCTTCGAAAGAAAAAGTTACTATAACATCTGTAATCTCTGGGTTGCTAGATCATAGAAAAATGATTCAGTTGGGCTCAAGAGAGCCAGTGTAGAGTTGAAAATGAGAGTACTGGGGTGCCTGTACTGTCAGTTAAGCGTCTGATTTCAGCTCAGGTCATGATCTCACAGTTACTGAGTTTGAGCCCCATGTCGGGCTCTGTGCTGATAGCTCAGAGCCTGGATCCTGCTTCAGACTCTGTCTCTCTCTCTTTCTCTCTGCCCCTCCCCCATTGTGTGCTAGTTCTCTATCTCTCTCAAAAATAAATAAATAAACATTTTTTTTTTAAAGAAAAGAAAATGAAAGCACTGATGCAGGGAAGATCAATGTTCGGGTATGTGCTCAGGTTCAGAAATAAATTGAACAGGATGGAATCAGTGTCACCAGTTCCACAATTTAAAGGGTAAAGTATGTCAGGTATCACACAGGTATATTTACCTTCTGGAAGACAAGATGTGTCATCAAAATCAAAACAGTAAGGCATTCAGTGAGTAAAATCCACAAATGTAAACTATATTTCTACCAACAAATATTCTATACATTCTAAGAGATAACTAAATAAGACCAACCTCAGAAAATAAGACAAACTTTTCCATCTCTAGACAAGAAGGCCACACCAGAAATAAAGGCATATGCAACACTTATTAACAATTCTGAATTCAACAAAAAGTATGATTCTTGTTTGCAGGAACTAGGTCAGACCTGATCTTAAAGCCAATTACAAAGAATATAGGTCTAAGTCTTTTATTTGGAAGAAGCAAAAATAAACTGACCAAAAAGGCCTAAGAAAGGAATGATGTTAACAGAATGTGAACTCATTTTTTTTTTTCTTAGACTATCTTTGGTTTGTCTTAGCCTGTAAGGAAAATTTTTCAACTGAAATGCACAGAATCTAATTTAACATGTTAAATATATAAGCTGTGGTGTACTGGGAGAACTTCAGTGTTTTTTCCAGCACTTCCCTCATCACAGGACCCTTAACTCAACACCTTGAGCAAAGTTAATAACTATTTGATTTATAGTTTCAAAATTGTTCTCTACTTGTTTGAGGATATCAGTTTTATTCTTAAGCTAATCTTGCAAAACAGACATACACACACACACACACACACACACACACACACACACACTGTAAGAAGTACAGTATCTGGATCCACAAAATGAGGTTAATTTTCACTTAATCATTAAATCTGTATCTTTGGTCCTGACCTTTATTTATAAGGTCTAAATCCAACAAGGATCCTACATGAGATTAAATATTTCAAATTCAATTCAGATTCCATCTTGTGTCAGAATTTATTATTTTCCCTTCTTCTAAATCTGATGAATATTAATTATCCCTAAATAAGTCAATGGCACTATAAGCCCAATTGCTCATACCAGAAAACTAGGCATGTTATCACTTATATTTAGAGTAACCTCTTACTAAATTTATCTTTAATTTGTATATTTTAATTTTTAAATATTCTTAAATCTGTCTCCTTTCTTCCTTGCTAGCTATCATCCCATAAGACCAGCTATGATCAATTCCCATCTGGACTATTACAATAGCTTCCACAATAGTCCCATACCACCACCCATCATCCATTTAGCCCCTTCATCCACATGTTTATATACAATATAAATACACAACTTCATCCTTATATCTGATACAAACATATAAAATGATACTTTTAAGAATGTTAATCTCCATATGGCCAACCAATACATGAAAAAATGCTCAACATCACTCATCATCAGGGAAACACAAATCAAAACCACTATGAGAAACCACCTCACATCTGTCAGAATGGCTAACATTAACAACTTAGGCAACAACAGATGTTGGCAAGGATGTGGAGAAAGAAGATCTCTTTTGCACTGCTGGTGGGAATGCAAGCTTCTGCAGCCACTCTGGAAAACAGTACCAAGGTTCTACAAAAAGTTAAAAATAGAACTACCCTATGACCTAGCAGTTGCACTACTAGGTATTTATCCAAAGGATCTAGGTATGCTGTTTTGAAGGGGCACATGCCCCCAATGTTTATAGCAGCACTATCAACAATAGCCAAAGTATGGTAAGAGCCCAAATGTCCACCGATGGATGAATGGATATACAAGAAATGGTATATATACAGAATGGAGTATTACTCAGCAATCAAAAAGAATGAAATTTTGTCATTTGCAACTATGTGGATGGAACTAGAGAGTACTATGCTAAGCGAAATTAGTCACAGAAAGACAAGTATCATATGACTTCACTCATATGAGGATTTTAAGACACAGAACATGAACATAAGGGAAGGGAAGCAAAAATAATATAAAAACAGGGATGGGGACAAAACATAAGAGACTCTTAAATATGGAGAGCAAACAGAGGGTTACTGGAGGGGTTTTGGCAGGGGGGGTAAGGGGCATTAAGGAATCTACTCCTGAAATCATTGTTGCACTATACACTAACTTGGATATAAATTAAAAAATAAATTAAATAAAAATAAAAATAAATATTAAACTCATTAGTTAACATCTTGCCTAGAAGATGTCAACATCTTCCCATTACCCATATCTTCATGAGGTCCCAATAGTTCATTTTTGCTTTTAATTCCCTTGCCTTTGTAGATGAATCAAGTAAGAAATTGCTGCAGCTGAGGTCAGAGAGATTTTTTTCCTGCTTTCTCCACTACAATTTTGATGGTTTCCTGTCTCACATTCAGGTTCTTCATGCATTTTGAGTTTATTTTCGTGAATGGTGTAAGAAAGTGGTCTAGTTGCATTCTTCTGCATGTTGCTGTCCAGTTCTCCCAGCACCATTTGTTAAAGAGACTGTCTTTTTTCCATTGGCTATTCTTTCCTGCTGTGTCAAAGATTAGTTGGCCATACTTCTGTGGGTACAATTATAGAGTCTCTATTCTATTCCATTGGCCTATGTGTCGGTTTTTGTGCCAATATCATGTGGTCTTGATGATTACAGTTTTGTAGTAAAGGCTAAAGTCTGGGATTGTGATGCCTCCCACTTTGGTCTTCTTCTTCAATATTACTTTGGCTATTCAGGGTCTTTTGTGGTTCCATACAAATTTTAGGACTGCTTGTTCTAGCTTCGAGAAGAATGCTGGTGCAATTTTGATTGGGATTGCATTGAATGTGTAGATTGCTTTGGGTAGTATTGACATTTTAACAATATTTATTCTTCCAATCCATGAGCACGGAATGTTTTTCCATTTCTTTGTATTTTCTTCAATTTCCTTCCTAAGCTTTCTATAGTTTTCAGCATACATCTCTTTACATCTTTGGTTAGGTTTATTCCTAGGTATTTTATGCTTCTTGGTGCAATTATGAATGGGATCAGTTTCTTTATTTGTCTTTCTGTTGCTTCATTATTAGTGTATAAGAATGCAACTGATTTCTGTACGTTGATTTTGTATCCTGCGACTTTGCTGAATTTATGTATCAGTTCTGGCAGTTTTTTGGTGGAGTTTGTCGGGTTTTCCATGTATAATGTCATGTCATCTGCAAAAAGTGAAAGCTTAACTTCATCTTTGTCAATTTTGATGCCTTTGATTTCCTTTTGTAGTTTGATTGCTGATACTAGCACTTCCAAAACTATGTTAAACAAAAGCAGTGAGAGTAGAAATCCCTGTCGTGTTCCTGATCTCAGGGGAAAAGCTCTCAGTTTTTCCCCATTGAGGATGATATTAGCTGTGGGCTTTTCATAAATGGCTTTTATGATGTTTAAGTATGTTCCTTCTATCCCAACTTTCTCAAGGGTTTTTATTAAGAAAGGATGCTGGGGCGCCTGGGTGGCTCAGTCGGTTAAGCGTCCAGCTTCGGCTCAGGTCATGATCTCGCGGTTCGTGAGTTCAAGCCCCGCGTCGGGCTCTGTGCTGACAGCTCAGAGCCTGGAGCCTGTTTCGGATTCTGTGTCTCCCTCTCTCTCTCTGACCCTCCCCCGTTCATGCTCTGTCTCTCTCTCTCAAAAATAAATAAACGTTAAAAAAAATTAAAAAAAAAAAAGATGCTGAATTTTGTCAAATGCTTTTTCTGCATCGATTGACAGGATCATATGGTTCTTATCTTTTCTTTTATTAATGTGATGTATCACGTTGATTGATTTGTGAATGTTTAACCAGCCCTGCATCCCAGGAATGAATCCCACTTGATCATGGTGAATACTTCTTTTTATATGCTGTTGAATTCGATTTGCGAGTATCTTGAGAATTTTTGCATCCATATTCATCAGGGATATTGGCCTGTAGTTCTCTTTTTTTACTGGGTCTCTGTTTTAGGAATCAAAGTAATACTGGCTTCATAGAATGAGTCTGGAAGTTTTCCTTCTCTTTCTATTTCTTGGAATAGCTTGAGAAGGATAGGTATTATCTCTGCTTTAAATGTCTGGTAGAACTCCCCTGGGAAGCCATCTGGTCCTGGACTCTTATTTGTTGGGAGATTTTTGATGACTGATTCAATTTCTTCGCTGGTTATGGGTCTGCTCAAGCTTTCTATTTCCTCCTTATTGAGTTTTGGAAGCGTGTGGGTGTTTAGGAATTTGTCCATTTCTTCCAGGTGGTCCAGTTTGTTGGCATATAATTTTTCATAGTATTCTTTGATAATTGCTTGTGTCTCTGAGGGATTCGTTGTAATAATTCCATTTTCATTCATGATTTTACTTGGGTAATCTCCCTTTTCTTTTTGAGAAGCCTGGCTAAAGGTTTATCAATTTTGCTTATTTTTTTCAAAAAACCAACTCTTGGTTTCATTGATCTGCTCTACAGTTTTTTTAGATTCTATATTGTTTATTTCTGCTCTGATCTTTATTATTTCTCTTTTTCTGCTGGATTTGGGGTGTCTTTTCTGTTCTGCTCCTAGTTCCTTTAGGTGTGCTGTTAGATTTTGTATTTGGGATTTTTCTTGTTTCTTGAGATAGGCCTGGATTGCAATGTATTTTCCTCTCAGGACTTCTTCACTGCATCCCAAAGCGTTTGGATTGTTACATTTTCATTTTCATTTGTTTCCATATATTTTTAATCTTCTTCTCTACTTGCCTGGTTGACCCATTCATTCTTTAGTAGGGTGTTCTTTAACCTCCATGCTTTTGTAGGTTTTCCAGACTTTTTCCTGTGGTTGATTTCAAATTTCATAGCATTGTGGTCTGAAAGTGTGCATGGTATGATCTCAATTCTAGTATACTTATGAAGGGCTGTTTCTTGACCCAGTATGTGACATCTTGGAGAATGTTCCATGTGCACTCCTGAAGAAAGTATGTTCTGTTGCTTTGGGATGCAGAGTTCTAAATATATCTGTCAAGTCCGTCTGATCCAATGTATCATTCGGGGCCCTTGTTTCTTTATTGATTCTGTCTAGATGATCTATCCATTGTTGTAAGTCGGGTATTAAAGTACCTGCAATTACCACATTCTTATCCATAAGGTTGCTTATGTTAGTGATTGTTTTATATATTTGGGGGCCACCGTATTTGGTGCATAGACATTTATAATTGTTAGCTCTTCCTGATGGATAGACCCTGTAATTATTATATAATGCCCTTCTTCATCTCTTGTTACTGCCTTTGATTTAAAGTCTAGTTTGTCTGATAGAAGTATGGCTACTCCCACTTTCTTTTGACTTCCAGCATCATGATAGATAGTTCTCCATCCCCTCATGTTCAATCTGCAGGTGTCCCCAGGTCAAAAATGAGTCTCTTGTAGACAGTGAATAGATGGGTCTTGTATTTTTTTTATCCATTCTGATACCCTATGTCTTTCGGTTGGAACATTTAGTCCATTCACATTCAGTGTTATTATTGAAACATATGGGTTTTAAGGTCATTGTGATGTCTGTAGGTTTCATGCTTGTAGTGATGTCTCTGGTACTTTGTGGTCCTTGAAACATTTCATTCACAGAATCCCCCTTAGGATCTCTTGTAGGCTGTGTTAGTGGTGATGAATTCCTTCGGTTTTTGTTTGTTTGGGAAAACCTTAATCTCTCTTTCTGTTCTGAATGACAGACTTGCTGGATAAAGGATTCTCAGCTGCATATTTTGTCTGTACATCACATTGAAGATTTCCTGCCATCATTTCTGGCCTGCCGAATTTCAGTAGACAGGTCTGCTACTACCTGTATGTGTCTACATTTGTAAGTCAAAGCCTGTTTATCCCTAGCTGCTTTCAGAATTTTCTCTTTATCCTTGTATTTTGCCAGTTTCACTCTGATATATCATACAGAAGATCAATTCAAGTTACATCTGAAGGGAGTTCTCTGTGCCTCTTCGATTTCAATGCCTTTTTCCTTCCCCAGGTCGGGGAAGTTCTCAACTATGTTTTGTTCAAGTACACATTCAGCCCCTTCTCTCTCTCTCTTCTTCTTCTTCGGGAATTCCTATATTATGGGTATTGCTCCATTTGACTGCATCACTTAGTTCTCTCTCCCCTCATACTCCTGTTTTTTTTTTTTACCTTTTTCTTAGCTTCCTCTTTTTCCATAATTTTATCTTCTAATTTACCTATTCTCTCCTCTGCCTCTTCAATCTGTGCTATGGCTGCCTCTATTTTTTTTGCACCTCATTTATAGCATTTTTAGCTCCTCGCGACTATTTCCTAGTCCCTTGATCTCTGTAGCAATAGATTCTCTGCTGTCCTCCCATTATTCTTAAAACTAATACATAATTCCTAAATGTACTTTACAATTCTCTTCCTCATTTTACCAAAACTATGTTTCCCTTTTTTCATCTTGCATCAAGTATGACTTCTTGCAACATCAAATCTGAATTAGGGTGATAGAAATATAACTAAAGAAAGGTAGAGAATCAGAAAGAGTACATGAGTAAGATAACCGGGATTCAGAAGTTGAATGATATCGTATAGGTGGTTAATACTGTAACTACATATTGTACTGCATATTCATACTCCAGTGAGATACATAAAAGTGAATATTATCAATGATATTGATGACTATGGTGTTGACAAGAACATATCTGACAGATGTTCAGTATGATAGTTGGCTGAGATCTATTTTAAAAGGATTCACTTCTAAGAGACTTGTATGGATTGAGAACACTGACTAGTAATCGTCTCCTTGAGAACAAGAACTATGTCCTAGGAATCCTCATATCCACTAAAATTTAGTGTTGACCATAACTCATGAGATATAGAAGTCAATGTAATTTTGTAAGTATGAGATTCAACTAGTCTTAAAATACTCTCTGAATAAGACCCAGACAGTATAATGACTCAAAAATCAGAACAACTACAAATTCAGAGGATGAGAAGAATATACTATGAGCAACTTTATACCAAAAAAATGAAAAAATGTTGAATATAGGTGAATAGTTTCAAAATATCAAGTTCCAGAAGATTATTTCCAATATAATAGCCTCTTTATAAATTCAAAAAAAGGAGATATTACATATTACATGTTACAGTTCTATATAAAACATTTATATACATTTATATGTGGCATATATATTATAAATGTTGTTTAAAATATATACAATAAAATTGATGCATGTATGATAAAGCATATTTGTAATAATTTATATCAACAACATGCTGCATCATATAATATTTTCATTATATATATACATGTGATATACGAGTTACATAGTATGCCTTAATGTATATTATATATAACATGTACTTATATATCCTATATAGTAAATACATATATTTACATATATATTATATATGTATGTATAATTTGTTCAAAGCAAGAGAATGATAAACAGAAGATTCAGGATAGTGTTTTCAGAGAAGTCACTCAGTAAAAGTTGAGGAGAAGCCAATAGACAGTTTTTTGGTATGATTTTTATTCTTAGCTTGGGTGACAGGTAAAATACCCATGAACATGCATATTATATTCTTCAATATTTTAAAGTAATTCAGTAAAATTAAAAAAACATTACATGCATGCTAAATATACTAGAAAGTATTTACTAAAGATTATGATCAATCTACTTCTGAGTTCTGAAAGTCAATAGAAATAACACTATTAATGCATTTCATTCAGCAAAGATCTTTCAAACACCTTATTTGTGCCTGTGTGAGCTGTTGTTCAGAAATGGCCTGTAAATATACATAAGATCTTAAAAGCTAATATGAATTACTGGGTAAGTCTGTGACCGGCAAAGCTCATTAGTTTGTCTATAATTTATGAGAAGTATGAGAGTGTATTAAGCAATTCTTAATTTTTCAAATAGCTAAAACACTGGAGTCCTTACATATTACAGTGCTCCTCACTGGTAAAATCCTTTGAGTGCATCCTGGGTCCTTAGTAAGGTCAGTCTTAGGGGCCATTCAAGTAAATTGTAAGAAATGTAGCCTTATGCTGTCGAGATACATTTTGCCTATGTTTTAAACAACAAAAGCATATTCATTTTTCAAGTAAGCCTGTAGCAGGATTCACACACAGAGCGACCTGACATGGAGGCTTTTCTTTCCAGGAAGCAACTTTATTCATGCTGGCACTCCTCAGTTGTGTTCCCACCCAGAGAACTGGGCCCTGAATGCCTGGCGTAGTTTTTTTAATACATTTTCTATTTAATCGTCTCCCATATATGGTAACACACAAACATGCAGTATCATTAAGTGGTCTCACATTACAAGGTCATGAAGGATGTTGTCATGTATGCACAGTCAGGTTGCCTTGAGGTGTTTTTTTTTTTTTTTTCCTACCACAAGCCAACTGATTTTTTGTTGTTAAAATCAAAGTTAATGCTATACGTAGTTTATCTGAAAGAAAAATGTTTATAATATGCATATAAATATCTGAATGGATTTAGTACCAGTATCCAGTAAGGGGAAAATTTTTAAAAGGAAAGATGGTAAGTTTTATAGGACTTTAATTTTAGGCACACAAGACATTTTGAAAACTTGAGTCAATAACTACCTATTTGCACATATTTACTTTGTTTTTTAAAATAATATACTATGAATGTCATTAACTCAATAAACAGTTTACTGAGCTAAGGTTATATTGCAACTCAAGGTTAATTTGTTTTGACTGAAGTAGCTATTTTTGTCTGTAAAGCAGTGGTTAATCGTTTTATATATGAGTGTAAGTTGGAGAAACTCAGTTTTCCTGGTAACATCCATAGCAAAAAATTTTTTTTTGCCCTATTTTTTAGGTACAGTGATCATTATTCTTACTCTTGTCTTCTACTAAATATCCACACTGGGAAGAATTAGACACTGTGGTGACAAGGTGTATAAATTCGTTCTGTTACAGAAAGTTTCTTTCTTTAAACTTAATATTATTACAATATATTACATAAATGAACACTGGCGATAAAGAAATGATTCAAGGACTGATTAAAGGATTCAATGACTTATTGAATATTCTAGTTGCCAGCTCACTTATTTCCCTATGAGGGGCAGTTAGTTACATAGCTGTTAAATCCCCATTACACAGTTGAGGTTCCTCAGACATCTCAGCTACCAAGTATCAAAATCAAGTGGGATACATTCTCTGTCTTCCAAGTCTGAGTTATATCTTGTTTTGTAAACCCCAAGTCAGAACACAAAACAAACAAACTTGAGTGTCAATAGGCCAATAGTGAAGAAGCCTTCCCACGATTGGAACTGTCACCACGACACCCACCTATACTAGAACGAGGAGCCCTAAGGCTGTTGATTTGTCTTGTCAAAATCTTGTAAGGGGATCCTTAGGGTTCAGATCCCCATTTCAATGTTACCCAAGAAAGTACGTTTGCCTCTTGCAAATATTCTTTTTCCTAAATACTAAACATGATCCATTTAGTGTCTAAAGTTGATTACGGCCTTTTTAACTTCATACGCATTTCTCTCTACATTCATTCATTTTATTCTGGTTTGTAAAAGGGAAGAGGGATCCATCTGCCAGTACATTCTCCCATCACAATGTCTGGTTCTTGCTAACAAATGTTGAAGAGTGTTGATTTGTTAGAAGCAAACTGTCAATATATTTACCCACATACTTACATTACCCTATGCCATTCTGCTATTTACAGGGATATGTGTTGCTTTTCATGTTTAATGATTATTGCTGCTTTTTTTGTGTGTCTAGGGGCAAGTTTAGAGATGATGAAATGAATTGTTTGACAAGTTCTAAGTCAAAAGTGCAACGTTAATTGAGGTTAAGTCATCTCTGACAGCATTAGAAGAAAAGATTGATATGAGCAGTATTTTTTTTTCTTAACAAACCCTCTTAATTTTTTTCATGTACTGAGTCATAAAATACTTATTCAAATGAATTTGGATTTTTTTGACTTTTTAAGTTGTTTTAAGGAGAAATGCAGTAGATTAAGAATATAAGAAAAAAAACTTTAAAAACCGAATTACCAAGGAAGCTCTGGAATTGGTTAAACATATTTACTTACTATTGTAAACTTAACTGTAAGGCAAAAAAAAAAAAAAAAAAAAAGAATAATTTATTTTTGCTCTACATAGTAATGACTAAGACTATCATTTACAAATGACTAAATCTGGTCTCTACTGAAATGCTTGGAATTGATATGTCAATGTATATATTCATTAAATAATTTTGTTTACTTATCAGGTATGAAATATATCCCAGAAGAGACACATGATGTATAGAGAGCAAAAGATTGAAAAGATACACATACGTGTGTGAGATGTTAGGATAAATTTAAATGTTTGCATTTATCTTAAATATGTACTGAGATCCTGGTATTCATAGCAGATAGACCAAATACCTGCCATGTAATATGCCAAATTCAATCAAAAAGTGGTTCAGAACATGGGTGCCTGGGTGGCTCAGTCAGTTAAGCATTTGACTCTTGATTTTGGCTCAGGTCATGATCTCATGATTCATGAGTTCAAGCCCTGCATCTGGCCCCATGCTCTGCAGAGCCTGCCTGGGATTCTCTCTCCTCCCTCTCTCTCTGCCCCTCCCCAACTTGTGTTCTCTTTCAAAATAAATAAACTTCAAAAAAAAAAAAAAAAGGTAGTTCAGAACAGAATGCAAAATCATTTTGTAAGTTTGTACTGTAGGATAAGAAAGAAGGAATCCTTTCTGGAAATCTGGTGTCAAGAGAAAATATTGTTATTCTTTCAAAAATATGTGTTTTATTTTTTGTTTTAAATGTTTAGTTTTGAGAGAGAAAGAATGAGCGAGCACAAGTGAGGTAGGGGCAGAGAGAGGGAAACAGAATCTGAATCAGGCTCTGTGCTGACAGCAGAGAGCCCGATGTAGGGCTTGAACTCACAAGCTACAAGATCATGACCTGAGCCTAAGTCTGACACTTAACCAACTTAGCCCCCAGGAGCCCCAAAATAATTTTTTCAAACACAAAAACTTGGTGGCTCAGTTGACTTAGCATCTAACTCTTGATTTCAGCTCATGTCATGATCCTAGGATCATGGGATCAAGCCCCGTGTAAAGCCTGCTTAAGATTCTTTCTCTCTCCCTCTGCTCCTCTCCCCTTCTTTCAACCTCTCAAAAAAATAGAAAAAAAAAAGAAAAGAAAAACTTGCTGACAACTTATTTAATCAAAAAGAATACAACAAAGATCAACATTCCATTGTGTGCTTTGCTTTATGGTGTCTGCCCAGGACCATACCTTATTTATTAGAATAATTGTATTTGTACTTAAATTCTGAAGAAACCTTTGGCATCTAGTGAATTAACTATATAAAATCCTTGGCCTCTATGTTCAGTCTCAAAACAAACATGTTTTTCTAAATAGGATACAAGGAAATATGAATGAGGCCAGTTATCAAGTTGGTTATTTTGAATTACTAGAGAGGGATGTTTACGCTAAGGTTAAGGTAAAATATTTTCTGAGAGGAACACAGGGGAGAGGGGAAAGCAGACGAAGTAATTTAGAAGACTGGAAAAGGTATGAATTGGCTTTTGTGGATAAAGACACATGAAATCAAAGAGGACAAAGACCAAGATGTGCTAGCTTATTCCTTTTCTTTTTCTTCCAAAGTGTGTTTTCAACAACCACCCCCATGCCCCACCCCACCTTTTTATTTTGACAGCTAAGATAGATATTTGGTTCTCACCATTAATATCTCAGAGAGGTTTGCGTGGCATGTAAACAAATATTCCGGGCACATGGGGCCATAGATCAAAAGAAGATTCATACTTTAGAGAGCAACTGAGCTTGAATAGCTTTCAGAAAGTAGATGGATTTTAAAGTGTATTAAAAGACAAACTGCATACCAAACAAAGTGGTAACTGAAGAAGACAAAATAAGTGATGAAATGCTGGGGATGGTTCCACTAATCAGAACTTGCAAAGGCAGAATCCAATCTCATTGTCTTATGATTTCAACATATAGTTCCAAACTGGGTAGTTCACAAACACTAGTGCTACCCAATGATTTATGCCGTCTTCCTTCCATTAGTAGGCTGTACATCCAACTGTGATACTAGAAGCCAATATAGATACCAATGTCACTAGATTACTGATAGCCTTGTCCTACTTACAGATGAGAAAAACATCATGTAAGCCATCAGTTGATCATGTAAAGGTAAATGTTAATGTATGTCATTTTTCCTTTTTAATCACTTATAATTTAAAAAAAAATTTAATGTTTATTTATTTTTGAGAGAGACAGAGACAGAATGCAGGTGGGTTAGGGGCAGGGGGAGAAGGAGACACAGAATTGGAAGCAGGCTCCAGTCTCTGAGCTGTCAGCCCAGAGCCCGACGCGGAGCTTGAACTCACAAACCATGAGATCGTGATCTGAGCCGAAGTCTGTCGCTCAACCAACTGAGCCACCCAGGCGCCCCTCATCACTTATAATTTAGAAAACATGTACACATTATTAATCTGTTAACTAAGTCAATCCATTTGAAAATAAGTTTTATTTAATCCTAATGGATCCCCCCTCCATTTTTATTGTGATTCTGTACGATTTTATGAATTCTAATGAAGCGGGGTTTTTTGTTTTGTTTTGTTTTTGTTTGTTTTTTCTTTAGTATTTACCTGACTTACACAGTCAAGCAACATTTTGCTTGTAAACTAGTCTGTTCTCCTAGATGGAAATCAAATTCACACTATGTAATGATCAAATAAATCACTTATTATACACAAAAACTTATTTGTATTAAACATGGAAGAACATAGCCACATACAGGCATGAGAAGGGTCCTCGAAAAGCCTGATCTTTGGGGCCCTGGGTGGCTCAGTCAATTAAGCGTCCAACTTTGGCTCAGGTAATGATCTCACAGTTTGTGAGTTCCAGCCCCACATGGGGCTCTATGCTGATAGCTCAGATCTTTGAGCCTGCTTCAGATTCTGTGTCTCCCTCTCTCTCTGCCTCCCCCGCTCACACTCTGTATCTCTCTCTCTCTCTCAAAAATGATTAAACATTAAAAAATTTTCAAAAATCTGATCTTTGTACATGCCCCATGGAAGTTGCTACTTGTCATATTGAGCCCCTGTAAGAGCTAAATATATAGGAAACTGTAAAAATATGGGTTAAAGAAAGTCAACACCCGAAAAAACAATAATCCAGTGAAGAAATGGGCAGAATACATGAATAGACACTTTTCCAAAGACGACATCTCTGGCCAACAGACACATGAAAAGATGCTCAATGTCACTGTTCATCAGAGAAATACAAATCAAAGCCACACTGAGATACCACCTCACACCGGTCAGAGTGGCTAACATGAACAAATCAGGAGACTACAGATGCTGGTGAGGATGTGGACAAACAGGAAACCTCTTGCACTTTTGGTGGGAATGCAAACTTGTGCAGCCGTTCTGGAAAACAGTGTGGAGTTTCCTCAAAAAATTAAAAATAGAACTACCCTATAACCCAGTAATAGCAGTACTTGGAATTTACCCAAGGGATACAGGAGTGCTGATTCATAAGGGCACATAAACCCCAATGTTTATAGCAGTTCTTTCAACAGTAGCGAAATTATGGAAAGAGCCTAAATGTCCATCAACTGATGAATGAATAAAGAAGATGTGGTTTATATATACAATGGAATACTACTCGGCAAGGAGAAAGAATAAAATCATGCCATTTGCAGCAACGTGGATGGAATTGGTAGGTATTATGCTGAGTGAAATGAGTCAGTCAGAAAAGGACAGACGTCATATATTTTCAATCATATGAGGGAAGGGAAGGGGAAAAAATAGTTACAGAGAGGGAAGGAGGCAAACCATGAGACTCTTAAATATAGAGAACAAACTGAGAGTGGATGGGGGTGGTGGGGGAGACGGGAAAATGGGTGATGGGCATTGAGGAGGGCACTTGTTGGGATGAACACTGGGTGCTGCATGTAAGCCAATGTGACAATAGATTGTATTAAAAAAAAAAAAAAAAATATATATATATATATATATATATATATATATATATATATATATATATATATATATGGGTTAAGGAATGGTTTCAGAGTTAGGTAATATACACTAAAATTCCCTTAAAAATGTTCTTGCTGGAATAAGAGCTCTTCCACTGTGTGTTTCAAG
The DNA here is from genome assembly GCF_028749965.1 of Puma concolor. NCBI lineage: Eukaryota > Metazoa > Chordata > Mammalia > Carnivora > Felidae > Puma > Puma concolor. The sequence goes on along the minus strand of NC_141667.1, from coordinate 79,114,793 downwards.
GCAAAGAAGTAATACTTTATATTTAAAATCTGAAAAGCTGATTACTCTTTTCTTCAGAAGACTATCAAATTAAAAGTTGTACATTTGAGGGGCGCCTGGGTGGCGCAGTCGGTTAAGCGTCCGACTTCAGCCAGGTCACGATCTCGCGGTCCGTGAGTTCGAGCCCCGCGTCGGGCTCTGGGCTGATGGCTCGGAGCCTGGAGCCTGTTTCCGATTCTGTGTCTCCCTCTCTCTCTGCCCCTCCCCCGTTCATGCTCTGTCTCTCTCTGTCCCAAAAAAAATAAATAAAAACGTTGAAAAAAAAAATTAAAAAAAAAAAAAAAAAAAAAAAAAAAGTTGTACATTTGCATTGCAAGTAAACATTTCAGATAAATATGGGGACTTTTGAAAGAATGCCTAGGAAGAAATTTCTGTATACAGAATGGAAAACTAGGTCCTTAAAGTAACTTGTTTTACATTTGGATAAAACATTAGAAAAATAATTAAAATAAGCTAAAAATCTTTATGAAACTACAAATGTCTCCTTACCTTACTTCAAGGGCATTATTTTTCAAAAGTAAGAAAAGAATAAAGGATTTCATATTCATTTTCAAAGCTTCCATATTTAATAGATACAATTCTATTATCCTGTTTAGGTTAAAATAATTCTAATCAATATAAGGACAGTGATTTCTAAAAAATACAAAGAAGGAAGAGGAGGGAGAAGAAGAAAAAGGGAAGAAAAAGAAAAGCCAAGGAAAAATATGTATGTAAACTTAGCAAAAAGGTGCAAAACCAATCCAGGAAAACTACACAATATTCCTGTAAGACACAAAGACAGAGATGGTTAAATGGAAATAAATCCAATACTTGTGGATCAGAAGAGTCAAAAATTTATAGTTACCAATTCTTACTAAGATAGCAATCTCAATAAAAAGGCCACTAATCATGTGTTTGCCCTTTTCCTGTAGTTGGTAAAATGATAAAGTATTCTATTTGAAAAAGAAAGCAACACACAAAACCAAGAATAGCTGAGGAAAACCCAAAGAGAGAAGACAAAGATGGCAGAAGATGAGAAGATGAGGAGTTTGCATTCATAAAGGTCTGGTATTACATAGTCGGATAAGTTATTGTAGAACAGTATCAAGTCTGCATTGGAAAAGTGGTATTTAGGACATGAAAAGTATATGTCAAATAAGTTGGAAATATGTTGACTTTCAATAAATGTTTTGGAAGGACTAGTCACGGAAAAATAAAAGCAAATAGTCATATGGAAACATTATTTGGTAAACAATAAGAGTCCAAATGTATGAGAAATTTAAATGTTAAAAAATGTATGTATAAGTACTAGTAAAACATATGCATAAATAACTTGCATATGCAGTAAAACATATGCATAAATAAACATGCATAAATAACTAGAACTGGCAAAAACTTTAATTTGATTAAAAATCCATAAACAACAAAGGAAAATTTGACAAATTACTTATAATTATGAAAGAAAAACAAAAATTTTATTAAACTTTTTCTTCATGTTTATTTATTTTTGAGACAGAGGGAGACAGAGCATGAGCAGGAGAGGAGCAGAGAGAGAAGGAGACAGAGAATCTGAAGCATCTCCAGGCTCTAAACTGTCAGCACAGAGCCCGACGCAGGGCTCGAACTCACAACCGCAAGATCATGACCTGAGCCAAAGTCAGAGACTCAACCAACTGAGCCACTCAAGCTCACCAAAAAGCAAAAATTTTAAGTAAAAACCATACTTTAAAAAAATTACTAGTGAGAAAAATACTATTTATAATTTATATCCCCATCTAATATTTAAGTATCCTGTAAAAATAAAAAATAAATGTGCCAACAACTCTATTAGAAAATTGGCTGGAGGGGCGCCTGGGTGGCGCAGTCGGTTAAGCGTCCGACTTCAGCCAGGTCACGATCTCGCGGTCCGGGAGTTCGAGCCCCGCGTCAGGCCCTGGGCTGATGGCTCGGAGCCTGGAGCCTGTTTCCGATTCTGTGTCTCCCTCTCTCTCTGCCCCTCCCCCGTTCATGCTCTGTCTCTCTCTGTCCCAAAAATAAATAAAAAACGTTGGAAAAAAAAAAAATTTATAAAAAAAAAAAAAAGAAAATTGGCTGGAAATTTCAAGAGAATGATACTGGAAAAAGAAAAAGTAAATAGCTCTTAATCATATAAAAACATGATCTTTTTTTATAAAATAAAATATAAAAACTTAACAATATTAAAATATCAAATCTTTCCTATTAGAATGGAAGGATTCAAAATTTTGATTTGTAACTGTTGTTACAGTTGTGGAATGTCAGAGAGTACAATCCTATAGAGAGAAATTTGCCAATATTCAGCAAAAGTGCTTATGCATTTAACACTTTCAACCAGCAATAATATGTCCAGTATTTTTTACTAAATCAGAAAAATACAAAAAAGTTATAGGCAAAAGGCTACTCACTGAACATTTTTACAATGACAACATATCAGAAACACTAAATATCTTTAGGAAACTGGCTAAATTAAGGTATGGTCCACACACGTAATGGAAGTTATTCAGCCATAAAAGGGAATGAGGAACACTTGTATGTATTACTATGGAGTGGTCACAAGGATATTTATTACATCAGTAAGATGGAAAAAGGGTATCTATTATGCTATTTTTACATTACAGTCCATATTTTAAAATACATTTTATTTCTATATATGTCAACTATAAAGTTGATAGGGGATACTATATAGATTTAAATTCATATTTACTTTCATTAGAATAATAGTGGAAAACAAAAGCCTAGTTTAAAAAATTATTATGGGGCTTAGTAGGAAATAGATAAAAGGGGCATGTAAAAAAGCTAAAATTTGGGGCGCCTGGGTGGCGCAGTCGGTTAAGCGGCCGACTTCAGCCAGGTCACGATCTCGCGGTCCGGGAGTTCGAGCCCCGCGTCGGGCTCCGGGCTGATGGCTCGGAGCCTGGAGCCTATTTCCGATTCTGTGTCTCCCTCTCTCTCTGCCCCTCCCCCGTTCATGCTCTGTCTCTCTCTGTCCCAAAAATAAACGTTGAAAAAAAAAAAAAAAAAAAAAAAAAAAAAAAAGCTAAAATTTTATTTTACTTTGTTTTGAAGATATGACTTAGGCTTCACATAAATATTTTATACAATTAAACAACAAATTTAAACAGCTATCTCTAAAAGTCAGTAGTTAAATAAAGCAACTGTATTTCAGCTGTGGGTTTACCATACAGAAAATAACTACTCCAAGTGGGTATAACCACAAACATTTGTTTATACCCCTGCTGGCATATACAACAGCAAACAATAACAACAACAGAGACAGAGAAACTTAAAACTGTTTCGAGTCATCATATTTTTGGTGGCCTGCTTTCTTCTCTTGTAAATTAAAACAGGGTTTGTCAAAGACTTTTGCTTCTCGCCTATTGGGTCAAATGGCACATGGGTTACATTTTTGTGCTAAAACAAAGTTACAAGAAAGGTGCAGTGAAGTTCACCTCACCACTGACAAAAAGCAAACAGAGCAAGATGATGAAATGCAATGAACATTGGTAGAGTTGCGAGGAGTTCTCGGTTATTTGCCTGGTTTAGCCACTTACTAAGACCTGAAACTTCATACCTAAGTGTTCCTAAAACCTCTTTTTACTCATTTTAATGTAGTGAAAATAAGACCTTCCTACCTACATAAATTGCTTTGAAAATAAAATTAGAAAATATGTTTGAAAGGCCTTTGAAAGTGGTCTTTAGATGACTAAGTGTTCAAAGCTTTTTGTTGTCATCTTAAAGAAGTTGTATTTCTCTACAGTTTCTTCTCCATTGATTTCCATTTAGATATCACAGTTCCTATACTGGCTCACTCTAAGCATGGTAAAATATTCATGTAAATGGTTTTCATTTACAATTTATTCTTATTCTAAGTGATCCTAATAAAGAAGCCAAGGATTTAAATCCTGTAGTTAGAGTACTGGTTTTCAACGCTGTGCAAGTATATAATTTTGCCCTAATTCTGAAGAATTTTTAAATGGGCCAATAGCATCATTTACCTATAAAGTTAAATCATTTGCTTTCTGTAAGAGTTCAGACTATATTTTTGACAGTAGTTTTAAATTGTATTAACAAATAGATTTATTTCCTTAATATTTGTAACTTGGCATCCAAAATCAACTGGTCTCCATATGACCATGTTCTTCTTGTAAAGTGAATACGCGCAGTGTATCTCTTTTCTGTTTTAATTGGCATCACACGTTTTGATGGATCAAACATTCTCAGTGGTGGAACAACTTATATAAAGTGAAGACTATATTTATATTTTGAGAAAGAATGTACTTAGTTTACAACCATGGGAAATATTTTAGATATATACATATAATGAACATTCTCTATGGCATTTGTGCTTAGATGATCTTCAATAGAGGAGCTGATAATTTTATAATCAACATCAACACTATAACTATAAATAGTGTACATATTCAATAATTCACAAAACACATAGGTGTTTTTTACAGCTTATCTAAATTTACTTAACTGTCACCTTAATTATTGTCTGACAGAAGACATTTAATTTTAAAAGATTTAGCATTATTGTTCTTTTTTAAAAAAAAAAAATTTTTTTAACATTTATTTATTTTTGAGACAGAGAGAGACAGAGCATGAACAGGGGAGAGTCAGAGAGAGGGAGACACAGAATCTGAAACAGGCTCCGGGCTCTGAGCTGTCAGCACAGAGCCCGACACGGGGCTCGAACTCACAGCCCTCACGGACCGCGAGATCATGACCTGATCTGAAGTCGGCCGCTTAACCGACTGAGCCACCCAGGCGCCCCAGCATTATTGTTCTTAAATGCAGTATGAAACTCCTTATTTCTAGATGAAAATAAATGGAAAATTATGGTTATCATATGTATGAGTTGGAGAATTTATTTGGCCCACTTATATCAAACATATATAAATTAGGTCAAAGATTTATTTTTTTTACTGGAAATAATTTTGGATTTATAAATGAGTTGTAAATCTAATTAGATTCCTCTAATGTTATCATTTTATATAAGCATGCTCAATTTTTCAATGCTAATAAATTAACATTAGTGTCATACTGTTAACTATAGACTGTATTCAGATTTTCCCAGTTTTCGCATTACTTTTGTTTTTGGTTCAGTATTCAATACAGGATATTACATCAGTGTAAATTTGACATGAATGTTAAGGAAAAGGAATTTAATTCTCTGTATCAAATGATTAGCACAGATGCTGTTTTTTTTAATTTTAACTTTGTTTTCAATGTTTAATTCTCACTTTTGTATACTGATTTTTCTATATGGAAAATGGTAGCTAAATTATTTGTACATTTTGACTCATCTTGTTTAGATTCATAATTTTTAACATTACAGGAGAAATACTTTGACATTAAAATTTTATATAAATAGGTATTACTATTTATTTTCACTTATTTTATCTCATGAGAATGGTGTCCTTTTATTAATTCATCACACCTTTTGCTCAAGTAGGCTAAATGGTAGGAATAAATTCAGCATAATTTACTGAAATATACGACAATATAAGCTCTTGGATCTGGTGTATAATTATAAGTTATTTTCTGTGGCATCACATATCAGATTTTCATTTGACATCTAAAAATATTCAAACATCAGGAATAACCATCCATATTCACAATGAAAATTACAGAATTTTATTCTATGAGCCCGCAGTATTGTAATAAATTGCAATTATTATTACCACTTAAACCATTCTCTTAGTATCAATCCTGGTATCACAGAAAAAGACTGCACTTAGTGCTAGAAAATGGGGGATACAACGTATTCTTCCATTTAGCAGTTGTTTAACTTTAGATATGAGGCTCAAGGTCTCTGAGCCAGAGAGTCTGGATATATGAAAAAGGGACCATAGAAAAATTACGAAATTAACATTTTACACAAACTTTATAGAAAATAATAGTATGGATAAAACATAAATTGGTTAATATACTTATTCATGTATGTATCTGAGCAATCACTGGGCCTCAGTAATATGCATTCATATTAAGGAACTTATTTCATAGCAAATAAGTGAGGCAAAGGACTTACTCGCATTGTATTTATTGGTATTAACATAACCCAAAGCAGTTGGTCTGACAGAATGATGGAATGGCCTGTTGAAGATTTAATAATGGTACTAGTGAGGAGACAACACCTTACAGAGGTGGGTGCTCTCCTACATATTTTATATGCTTTGAACCAGTGACTGATATATAATACTCTTCCAATTATAGCGAGAATATGGGTCCAGATGACACTTTAGTGGTAGAAAAAATCTAATCCTAAATGCAATACTTTGACTTCTTTTTTCTTCATTTAGGGCTCTGCTTATTCAGAAAAAAATACTTCCTCCGGGAAATATAGCAATGGTTATATTGAAGTGACAGTGGTAAAAGGTAATAGAAATCCACAAGAACCCATTAGAGGAAAAATACCAAAAGCTGAGACCCCCTAATAATCTCATTTTGCTGATGAGGCCTACAGATGAAATATAGGTTACTAATTATTTTAGATTATTTTAGATTATTCAGGCAGGCTCAATGTAATCACAGGGCTCTGTGGATAAATGGAAAGATGTATATGAAGAGAGTTAAGAGAGATGTGAAGATGCTATGCTGTTAGCTTTGAAATGGAGGAAGGGGCCATGAGTCAAGGAATGCAGATGGCCTTTGAAAGCTGGAAAAGGTAAGGAAATGGATTCCTCTCTAGAGATTCTACAAGAAATGCAGCCCTGTTGACATTTTGCTTTTAGCCAGTGCGACCCATTTCAGATTTCTGACCTCAAAAACTGTAATACATTTTATTTTTTAAACCATTAAAATTTGTGATAGTTTATAGCAACAATAAAAAATACATGCATAAAATTGCTGCTTTTCAGCCTAAAATGGTTGATATAAGCAATTACACATGGCTCAATCAGTATATGACAACTGATTTTTTAAAGGATTTTATATTAAATAATCTCTACACCCTAAGTGTGGCTCGAACTCACAGCCCCAAGATTGAGAGTTAGATGTGCTACTGACTGAGCCAGCCAGGTGCCTTGACAACTGACTTTCTAACCCATCAATAGGCTCCCCAATGGTTACTTGTACATCTGTTACCAGTTTGCCTTTGTGTATTTAATTTGCCTCCTTTTTTTAATGTAAACTAGATTGTAATTCTGGGCAACTGTATAATTTATTGATGGTTGATATTTGGGATGGAGACTTGGACAAAAATATAGAGTTAAATAACAAACATTTCCAAGGTAAGGCATATGATAGAGGGACAGGCTAATTTCTTCAAATTTATTTGCCCCAATTATTTTAAGTGATAAGGGGTTTATGGCATTGGGTAAAAAATTAAAATGTAATTTAAATAGGATTGAAATCTTGCCTTCTTGCTTCCTGAAAGCCCTGTTCATTATGTCCACTAGGGAGCTAGGACTGAGATTTTACATAGCCTTAACTCTCATTAGATATCATGATATCAAAGGAATTATATAAATGCCTGAAGACTCTTCTAAATTTTCTAAATGCCAAGAGAATCTTCTAAAACCTCCCAGCCAGACATTTTTTGATTTCTTTCAAGGTACCTCCATAATCTCCAAGGGCCACAGATTCTTAATGTATGTCCAGAAGCATAGAGCTAAAATTTAATAAGTCTTTGATGTGTTTACATGCAGTTAGTATTTAGGTTATTTGAACCAACCTCTACTCATAAACAGTCTTAAGGATTTTATAACAGTTATATTATTATTGTATTGCTATTTTAACTAACTGACCTATACTATGACACAAGGAAATCGCCAAGTATTTTTTAAATGGGCATACAGCTTGTGTGTTTTTCTAAATTTTCAGAGAGATTCATCTAATGATAAACAGACTTCTAAGACATACATATGGAAAGAAAAACAGCAGAAGGGAAGAATATTTCAAGTATTTTTAGCACAATTCTGGCCATTTCTGCTATGAAATTTTTGAATATGTAAAAATAATTTTTTTTGTCAGCTCTAAAAGATGCTAAGACATGGCACATATGGGAACAACATCTCACCAAAAAATATTTTAGAAGAACTCATCACAACACACAATTCAAGATGTATTGACTTTCATATTGTCCCCATGAAAAAAAGAGTCTGTATGAGTTAAAACATTTATGAGTGTACTGCTATTAAGTATCTTAAATGCTTTCCGCCATGAAAATTTGTCTTCATGTATGAGAAAGTCAATTAACTTATTTTCTGAAATAATTAAGTTCCATTAAAAGAGAAGCTACTCAATGTTTATTCTTAATTAAAAATGGCTTCTTGACCCAAGGTGATAATCATTGTAGCAAAGCTTAAATATCCATTTGTTTTTCACAACATTGTTTGTTCAAAAAATATACTGTAAATAAATGAAATATATTTTCTCATTTATTTGCTTTATTACCCTGGGATATCCTAGCACTTTCTAAATTTCCACGAGTACATATGGATTCTATGGATTTTCTGATAAACAAACAGAATAATCAGTGAGATTTTCTTTTTGATGTAATAATGTGCTAAGATAGTATCCTGTTCCTCTTGTTTCTCTGTTTATCCTTGATCTTTGAACTACCTCTTTCCAAATTGGAAGATTATTTTAGTAATTGCTAATACTCAAAATCAATTTCAGAATCAAATATTTTCTCTCAAGTCAATAACATTTGTGATCCTGAGATTTTATATGTAAATGAGCAATTTATATTTTAAGATTAGAAAATTACAAATTAAAACCAAATTGCAAATTGCAATTAAAATATGATAGGGTGTATAATGAAATGCTCACCTGAACTTTTTCTCAGGTTTGTAGTAACATGTAAAAATCACCATTACATACTTCCTTTTAAAAGTCTCTCATCAGAATCAAGCACATCAATTTGTTCCTCAAATATTCTAAGCAGGTTGCCAGGGATTAAGGGGCTCAGGAAGAATTTTATTAAAGGGAGAATTTTTTTTAACTTATACAACTATCTTGTATCTTGATTATACCATTTCTCCAAAATCATACAATTATACATGAAACAATACATTTTATTGTACATAAATTTTAAAATAAAATGTTCTAAAATTTGATAATTGTAATATTTCATTCAGAACTTAAATTTTTTTTGTAATGTTTATTTTATTCTTGAGAGAGAGAGAGAGAGAGAGACGGAGCCAGAGTGTGAGCAGGGTAGAGGCAGAAAGAGAGGTAGAAACAGAGTCTGAGGCAGGCTCCAGGCTCTGAACTGTCAGCACAGAGCCCGATGTGGTAAACTCATGAACTGTGGGATCATGACCTGAGCCAAAGTCAGATGCTTAACTGACTGAGCCACCTAGTCAACCCTTCATTAAAACTTAGATCTGGATGCCAAGGGATATTGCACAAAGTATCTATGAAGCAATGTATTTGTAAAAATTACCAAAACCTACATACAATTTATATATAAATATGTATAGGGCATATATATAAAATATGAATAACACATTTTACCTTAATACCCCTATGTTCTTCCTAACGTAGAGAAAAATAGAACAATCAAAACATTTAGTGATGAATATATTATCAGATAATGGAATTATTATTGAGATTCATACCATTTAGAAGGCTAAAAAACTAAGAATGTAATTATGAATAACTATGAATAACATCTGGTTATTCATCTAATTTTACATTAGTCAATATCATCTTTTATACATTTTACATGACACTTTTTTTTTTGCTCTTATCTATTCTCTTATCAGGACATAGACTTTTAAAGAAAATATGGAAGGAAGAATGAAAAAGAAGGAAATATTTTTAGACAAAATTAGATGATATTGAAAAACAATCAACAAAACGAAAAGGCAACATACAGCATGAGAGAAAATATTTACAAATGACTTATCTGATAAAGGGTTAGTATCAAAATATATAAAGAACTTACACAACTCAATACCAAAAACCAAATAGAATAAAACCTTGGACTGAAAGTAACTTGTTCTTCAAGATGAGCAAACATTTCTAATAAATTTTAACTTGACAAACAAGTGATGTCTTCTAATACGAGTAGTACGTGATGCTGAATGTCACATGATTACAACTAAGCCAATGGTTCTTCTCTCTCTCTCGCTGCAGGATTGTGGGTGATTGTCTCCCATGCACAGATGCTTGGTCTCAGGCTGTGGCATTTGGCTGAAAGCAGTGATTTTTCACACTGTTGGAAGGTGCACATGACTGGCAGTAGTGTATTTTGTCACTTCAAAGCACCTATGGACAGCCCTTTGCTTTTCCATACAAAAGTAAGCTCAGGAATGCTTTGCTTCATTCTAGGTCAGACTATCTGCAGATATAGACCCTTTCCCCTGCTGCCTTATTGCCAGTTACATTAAATACAGTATATGACAAGAGTTTATTTATATTGTACTATAGCCAATATCCGTGCAAGTGTATGCAAGGCCCCCATGCAGAAAAAGATTCCATTGAGCCAAAAGATAGCATTGAGTCCATTAGTGATCATAAAAGTCATCCTATACAATAAACCTCCTCTCTCTTGTCTCCTTCACACCAGCCACAAAGGTTTTCACAGGTAAATGCAGGTTGATTTGTTTATTTTTATTTTTATTTTTATTTTGTATTTTATTATTTCATATTATACTGTTGTAATAATTTTTATATGAATATTTTTGGGTTGTAGAATGAATCATCTGAGTTTCCATTATTTCTTATGGGGAAATCCACTTTGATATATAAATGCTTTGGAATACAAGCATGTTTCTGGAACAAATTATGCTGGCAAACCAAGGTATTATTGTAATCCAATTTAAAAATGAGCAAAAGACATGAACAGGCCATTTCTTCAAAGAAGACATCCAGACAACCAAGAGACACATGGAAAGATGATCAACATCACTCATCATCAGGAAATTTAGTTCAAAATCACAATGAGATATCATCTCATATCTATTAGAATGGCTCAAATCAGCAACACAAGAAACCAGAGGCGTTGGCGAGGGTAAAGAGAGAAAGGAACCGTCTTGCACTGTTAGTGAGAATGAAAACTGGTGAAGCCACTCTGAAAAACAGTATGAAGTTTCCTCAGAAAATTAAAATCAGAACTACCCTATGACCTAGCAATGGTGCTATTGGGTATTTACTCCAAAAATACAAATTCAAAGGGATACACGCACACCTATATTTCTAGCAGCATTATTTACAAAAGCCAAATTATGAAAGCAGCCCAACTGCCCATTGAAAGATGAATGGATAAAGAATATTACTCAACCATAAAATGAATGAAATCTTGCCTTTGCAATGACATACATGGAGCTAGAAAGTATAATGCTATGTGAAATCAATCAGAGAAAGACAAATACCATTTGACTTACTCATATGTGGAATTTAAGAAACAAGCAAAGGCAAAAAAAGAGAGAGACAAATCAAGAAACAGACTCCTGGAGTGCTTGAGTGGCTCAGTCAGTTGAGTGTCTGACTCTTCATTTTAGCTCAAGTCGTGATACAAGGGTCATGAGATCAATCCCTGTTTTGGGCTCCATCCTGAGTGTTGAATCTGCTTTCTCTCCCTCTGCCCCTGTCCCCCACTTACACTCTCTTTCTCTCTCTAAACAAACAAAAAAAACAACAACAAAACCCCAGAGTCTTAACTATAGAGAACTGATGGTTACCAGAAGGGAGGTGGGTGGGCGAATGGGTGAAGTAGGTGATGGGGATTAAGGAGCACACTTGTCAGGCTGAGAACTGGGTGATGTATGAAAGTGTTGAATCACTATATTTACACCTGAAACTAACATAACACTGTAATTAAATATATTAGCACTGGAATTAAAATTTAATTTAATTTAAAATATTAGAGAATATTAACAAGTATATATAACAAACAGAAATAAAGACCTATGGTTAAGTTTCTTATCCTTACAATGATTATCTTAATAAAAGACTTAATGAAAGGGCTATTGAATTAAACACTTTAAAACTTAACCATTTAAAAGTTCTAAGTTATCTTCTATCTTTTTTCACTTTTTTTTCCCCCAGTGATAAAAGTGAATAAACCATTCTTGGTGTCTATCCTAAAATGAAGACTGAGCTAATTGTAATTTAAGTCGCACTAGCAACTCCAAGCAAGAAAAGAGGGATGGAAACCATGGAAAGGGTTCACTGTCGGGGGACAAAATCTACAGAAAAGTCTCTAGTACGTTTCTCTATCTCTGCTTGTTTGACACCTTCTAGACACTTCACTACAATAATTTTCCTAAGCGTTAGTTTTTTTAGAACATCAAGATAAGTTTTTTGGAAAGGAAATCATAGAAGGAAGAGATATAGGACGTTGACTCAGAAGCCGTAACTGCCAGTCATGGGTGTGCTATTAATTATCCGTTTAACACTGGGAACACGTGTTTAAAACTTCAGTCTTCTCATTAAAAAAAACAAACAAAATGAAGTGAATTCTCTAAAGAGTTCATTTCACTTTGGAAATTCAAAGCAGACTCTTTTTTTCATAACTGTGAAATAAGTTAAAGGTTAAAGTATTTTTCAAATAGTAAACAATAGTAATTTCCTTTCAGATATCCTTCTCTAGAATTTCCTTTTCTGATTTGTTTAGTCTCATGGACTTAACGGTTTTCTCTAAGTAAAAAAAAAATATATATCTATGTATATATATGCATAGATATATATATATATAAGTAAAAAAGTAAAAAAAAAGTAAAAAAGTAAAAAAATATATATATGTATATATGTATATATATAAGTAAAAAAAAATATATATGTATATATATGCATAGATATATATACACACATATATACACTATATATATATATATACATATACATATACAGTACATCATTTTTTAGTTTCTTTTGAAGAGCATTCAATTAGAATAGAGAACATATTAAAAGTGAATATATTTAATAGTCTCATATTTCATCAGAACAAAAGTATTACTCTCCAATACTCTCCTAAATATTAACTTTTGTCTCTCTGTAAGTTTTTTTGTCCCTCTATTCTTGAATATACTAGGTTTGATAGTTGATAACTGTATTATGATAATATCTTTGGTATTTTCAGACATTTCAAAAACTAATGTTTAATTCACATACTTTCTTTATTTGTTAATATCATATTCAATTTTAGCACAGTTTCTTTTCCATGGAGCCCCAAATTATACTGATGCAGAAAATTATCCTTCATAGAATAATTTTGGGTTTAAACATCTGTGGCAAGTCACATACAAACAAATACAAATGACATGTTCAAAATGTAAATTTCATCATGATTGCTATTTTAAGAGGTGTTCTTCAATATAAAATGTTTTAAAAGGTGACGTAACTTTAGTTTAATATTAAATCCTTCAACCTACAAGCCTGTAAGTATCTAGTGAATCACACAAGTGATGATGTTACCTTCTGTAACAGTTAATACTATCAGTCAACTTGACAGTGCTAAGGGATGCTCAAACTATATAGAATTCAATTATCTAGTAAACAGATTCAGTATACGTTTATACCCTAAGTCATTCTGTACTGAGATGACCCCAAGAACCCATATCCCTTCTATGTCCAATCATGTTTTGCCCAAAGTATTTAAGTTTGCAGTTTCACTTATTTTTGTAAAGAAAACTTAAGTTGTTCAAAAATCCCCTTTTTTCCAGGGCACCTGAGTGGCTCAGTCAGTTAAGCATCTGACTTCAGCTCAGGTAATGGTCTCATGGTTCGTGAGTTTGAGCCCGGCATTAGGCTCTGTCCTGACAGCTCAGAGCCTGGAGCCCACTTGAGATTCTGTGTCTCCCTCTCTCTCTGCCCGTCCCTCACATGCATTCTCTCTTTCTTTCTCTCTCTCTCTTTCTCTCTCAAAAATGAATAAACATTAAAAAATTAAAAAAAATATCTCTTTAGTACTATGTTGTTGTTTAATAGTTCACATACTCCTGAACTAGAGCAAAATTCAGGGTAATGTCTGCAAACTCAGTAGAAAATAAAAAGTGGATTCACACTAGAGATACTATTAATTATCTTACTAGCCACTGGATATCCGCCCCCCCCCCCAAACTTATCCAGCCCCAAGGTCAATACCGTGAAGTTTGAGAAAACTTGACCTACCTAATTGCAACACTTTATTCAAATGTTAGTCTCATTTTCTTACTTTGATTGCTTTTGTTTCCCACCTAGAATTGTCTCATTTTTTAATTTAAATGATTTATCTATACTTTTAATGTCATACAGATTGATGTATTCTTTAAGAAAATCATTATTCTATTTAATATTGCCAATTAACCCTTTAATAGCCATGTCTGATTTGTCATTTAAAACCTAAACAATTTGAAGGTTTTGTAAACCCACATAATCACTAAGTATCAAGTCAACATTTTAGCAGATACTCTTGCCCTGCCCATATCCCCATCCATACTCACATCTTTACCATGAAGGCTGCCTCTATAGAATACCTCAACTTTCTGTCTGGAGACTTTCTGACTTTTTTTTTCTTGTTCAAGGAACACAATTTATTTTCATTCAGGGAAAGCCAAAGTCAAAGAGACACGGACTCAAGTAAGTAAGGCTCAAATAATGACTAATGGAGGAGAGTGAATAAATACACTAGTTTCTTCTACCTTAATTGATATAGTTCTAAGATGCTTTCACTATATCCCAGAATTCCCCAGCTGGATGAACTTCAATTGACCCTCTCTGTTGGCTTCTTTCTTTTTTTTAATTCTTCCCTAATACCCTATTGATGTTTTCTAGAATCACTTCTTGAACAATTTTTTATTCAAATTCTACCTTAAGGTCTGCACCTGGGTAGCCTAAACTAAGATATTATTCACTGAAAAATTAAAGAGGATTAAGTGAATAACAAACTGAAGTTAAGTGTTGTACTACAGAGAGATACCAAAAACTCAGTGTGCACAGTAGTCTTTGGGAGCCCCAATGGGATAGGAAAAGGTGGAAAAGGTAACATAAAGGAACAATGAAAATCTTTCTGATAGCTATTATATTTCTTCTCCATCTCTTTCACATATCTAAAAAAGATTATTTTGATACAGCACTGGAAGAGATTAAAAAACAGAGCCAGATTATCTTACAATGATAAAGGCATTGCTATAAATTTTCAGTATGTAGTAAGTGGATGAATAATCAAATACATGTCTATTGATCAAAAAGCCATCTATAATTCTAAACTCAACAAGAAGTAACTTGGCCATTCACCTGCACATTATTGGACACATACAGAAAAAAAGCTGTGATTGATCCCCAGTAACTATGCCATGCCTTCTCACACTATACATCTTGCCAAGCACCACATGCTTTGCAGTTTTCAAAGACAGGGAGCATAGAAAACATATTTTTATTGTTCTAGTCTGACTGGCATATCCCCTTAAATTCCTTCTAAGAAATTTATTTTGCATTTGATGCCAAACTATGACTATAACTCAAATTATTTCTCTTAAGGAATGAAAGCATCCTATAATGTAGGAGATAAATAAATGGTTTGTATAGGCAATAAAAGCCTTATCCACTTAGTATCTAATAGGGGTATACACTGTTGAGTATTAAAATAATGCAGTCACTTAACTACACTTTGAACAAATTTTGTTGTTGATATGTAATCTTTAATATCAGGATAGAAATATTTAAAAATTAATTACTGTATTAAGATACAAAGCAAAATTAATTACATGTTTAAACCATACTGCAATGAGATCTGAACTTGCTGGTAGGCATTTCAAGGAACTAAAAATGATTCATGGAAGAAACATTAAGTTGGAAATAGAGATAGATTTGATTGAACGGTAAAGACATACCAGGTAAAGTATGCAAGATAAAAAAAAAAGCTTTGTAATGGAAAATCTTGAACAGATTGAATCAAGTGAGCCTTAAGAAGAAGAGGAGTGAACCGGACTTTGTTCCTCATTTCTGGTAGAATGAGCCTAGATTTTCAAATTATGTATAAACCATAGAGTGAAGTTTGGGAAAAGGAAGGAGTTGTTAACTCTAATTGAGAACTATGATATACCAAGCACCATGCTGGATTCTAAGATGCACTAACTCACTTACCTAATCTTTTGAAAAAGATTTCATAATCTGAATTTTGAAACTAAAGTAACTAAATTTCCTATAAGTAAGCTAACTTGTTCTAGGTAACTCTCCTAGCCCACAGTGGAATCAGCATTCTAAGTTAGAATCATAAAATGACCAAGAACTTTCATGACTTTAAACTGCCATTCAATAGAAAAGGGTCTGATAACAGAAACAAGGAATTCCAATTAACTAGTCAGTGAAAATTTCTATGGAGAGGTGCAAGGAAATAGCACAGAAACTGTCCATTTCATTAAAAGTCTTACATTTAATAATAATTTGATACATAATCCAGACTTTCAGAACCTTGTAAATTAACCAAATTAATTTACTCTTAAAACATTTTGGGGGCACCTGGGTGGTTCAGTTGGCTAAGACTCCAACTTCTGCTCTGTTCATGATCTCCCAGTTGGCAGTTTCAAACCCTGCATCAGGCTCTGTGCTGACAGCTCAGTGCCTGGAGCCTGTTTTGGATTCTGTGTCTCCCTCTCTCTCTGTCCCTCCCCCACTCTCTCTCTGTGTCTGTCTCTCTCTCTCGCTCTCTCTCAAAAATAAACAAACATTAAAAAAAAGACTTTTTCTTACAGAATAATCATCAAGCAAGAAATGATCCTTTCTTGCCCTAGAGCCTATCTGATTCTTAAGTATTCTTTTCTTGCACTTTTATTCATTGGATTTTGAAATCGGCATTAATTGATTTTTAAAAGTAGGGGAAAGTTACACAAAAAAAGCTATAATAAAAATATATTATGAAAGACAATCCCATCACACATAAAAATATTAAAACGGAAAACTGGCGAAATGTGGTATTAGCCATTTAAAGCCTAATCATATTGCTCAATAATTTTAACAGGTGTTGGAAATAGTATTTGAAAGATCTAGCAGCCTTGTTGCTTCATCTTACTCTGTTTAATTCCTTCTCTACCTCAGTAAAATTGATTCACCTCCATAACTACTGTGCACAAACACTATGCAATTGGTAAAGAAAAAAAGAATGGTGGTTATGAATTATCTATGTAAATGTCTTCAAGAAATTAGCACATAGCAACACTTTAAAACATTTAACAGGATGAATGATCATTGCAAAAAAAGTTGATTATAGTTAAAACTACAAAATACACTAACAGAAAAAAAAAAGAAAAAAAAGAATCATAAACATGAATTAAAACAACAAAACAGCATTTATTACTACTGATCCTACTATGAGCATGTAGTTAAGACAAAGCATTTAGACACATATAAACTACATATTTATTTGATATACTTCCATGATTCACAAATTATATAGGAATAAAGCTATTAGCTTTTCATTTTTTTTCACTTTTTATTTTGAATTTGAATGCATAGAAACAAATTAAAATGGCCACATAAAATTTTCACTTGGATATAAAATATTTATTTTTTTCTCAGTTACTGTTAAAGTATATCCAAACATATATATGATATTATTTACACATTAGCACTGTAGTTGAAAAAATTTATTCCCAATATTTTCATGTGGCCTTTTATTATGTTTCCAATGATGTTACAAATCTACTTTTATGCTTTCCTTTATCTTCCGGGTAATTTAATTAGAAGTAGTAGGAGACAAGTACATAACAAACATTGCTGTTTTCCCACTCATGGCTACATTAACCCCTGTCTTCTTTATTAGCCATAAAGTTCGTGTGCTACCATTACATTTTTAAAACAGTACTTAGTGTTTCTATTGTTTTTACTATTCCCAATAATGAAATTGACATCCTTTAAAATAATTATTCAATTAAAAGGAATAAACTTGCATATTGCAAAGGTTAATATACTCCAGCAACTCGTTAAATCAAAGGTAAGTATCTTTATCTTGTGCTAATCTGATAACTTTGGAAAAGGTGTGTCACTCTAAGTCATTTTAGTGGGTACTAATTAGGCACTCTGCATGATTTATTGGTACATCTCACTCTTCCTGAATTTCTATTAGATCTACAGAAACTTTTTAACATGTGAGAACAAGAGCATAGACTTAGCCCACATTAGATACTCTGTTTATCTCCAAAAAAGTATCCATTATGTTCTTTAAGTATCCATTATGTTCTCTCTTTCTTTAAACAATTTTTTTTCTTTAAATACAAATATTGAAACAACTATGACAGTCTTCTGGTTTCAGTAAGAAAGTGTGCAAAGCTTAAAAACGTGTCTTTCCCACTGGGAAGATTTCAAGTTAATGACTTCCCTTTAATGATTAAATCTGAGTTCACAGGACAACCAAATCTGGAGAGAGACAAGACACTGCACAGAGCAACCAAATCCAAATCCAAAGCATTGGATTACTAGAGGCAAATGATGCCAGACAGCATATCAGCTAATGACATACAGAGACCAGATAAACTGTTCTTTCTCAAATAACCAAAAAGTGAACAAAACAGAGTAAAACCTTGATTTGAGAACATAATTCATTCCAGAAACATGCTTGTAATCCAAAGCACTTATACATCAAAGTGAATTTCCCCATAAGAAGTAATGGAACCTCAAATGATTCATGCTACAACACAAAAATATTTATATAAAATGACAATACTATAACATAATACAAAATAATAAAGCAAATACAAAATATAAAGAAAAATAAACAAATCAACCTGCACTTACCTGTGTAAACCTTTGTGGCTGGAGTGAGGGAGGTAAGAGAAAGGAGGGTTATTGTGTAAGACGACTTTCACTATCACTAATGGAATCATTACTATCTTTGGCTCAATGGAATCTTTTTCTGCATGGGGGCCATTGTACATGCTTGCACAGATGTTTACTACACATACAGTGTTAATAAACTTTGGTCATACTGTATTTAATGTAACTGGCAGTAAGGTAGCAGGGGAAAGGGTCTATATCTGTAGGTAGCCTGACCTAGAATGAAGCAAAGCATTCCGAATCTTACTCTTATAAGGACAAGCAAAAGACTGTCCATAGGTGCTTTGAAGTGATAAAAAATACACTAGTGCCAGTCGTGGGCACCTTCCAACATTCTGAAAAATCACTGATTTCTGCCAAACACCATGGTCTGAGACCAAGCATCCAAACATGGGAGATGATCACCCACAGTCCCACAGTGAGAGAGAGAACCATTGGCTCAGTTGATATCATGTTACATTCAGTGTCATATACTACTCGTATTGCAAGACATTGCTTGCTTATCAAGTTAAAATTTATTAAATGTTTGCTCATCTTGCAGAACACTCACAGAACAAGTTACTCATAATCCAAGTTTTTCCTGTACATGATGCGGCATTAAGCAAGATGTTGTACGTCAGGCAACAAAAGCAATCCCTTAGAGATGGGAACAAAGAAAGGAACACTATAATTCTGAATCAGTACATGGAGCTTCCAGATACAGGGCAGAAAGTAGGAGCCCAGCTGGATAACAGTGGTTTGGAAGGACAGAGTTGAAAATCTGGGGAAAGAAAGGGGGCCAGAGCTCTTGCAACATAGTGTCAGAGAAAACAGTGCTATGCAGGCAATGAACCACTGGGGTTTGCAGAGTCACACTTGAGAATTCCCAGTGCTGAGGAAACCACCGGAGGGCTGGGGAAAGAACCATCCTAAAGGATAGGAGGTAGCGGTACCTAGCGCTCAGGCAGGGCCAGGAAGAGTGCCTGTCCCACCAACCAGACTGAAAAATCTCAAAATATATCATGCTTCCCTTGGTAATGGAGAATAATTAGTCATAAACTGGTCCCATTTGGCAAATCTCAAAAGCAATACCTGAAAGATTTAACTATTTTCAAGTAAAATGTTTCCTCGAACACAGTTTAAGTATATGGATAGGAATGCAAATACATTCAATACTCAACAAGGTAAAAATAAGGAAGCAGGACAGTATGACCTCTCTGGGAGGCCTTGCGCCCTCTCTGTTATTTTGTCACATAAACTCTTTTGTCACAAAGTTCAAGTTTTTTCCTAAATTCAGTAAGACTATTAAAGATTGTGTTTGCACTGTATTCTGGTAGTAAATTGGGGCAATCAGAGGGATCACCTCATTTATCTGTTTTTTCCCCCTTGGATATCACTGCCCTGTGCTGTTTTCAAGTCTGAAAACTGCTCTTTTGTATATTGTGTCCTGTTCTCCTTGCTTAGCAAATGAAGCTAAATCTGCTCCCTGCTACTTCATTTTCAGTATAGTTTTGACTTTTAAATACCTGAAGAATTGATAAGAATGCAAAAAAAAAAAAAATCCTAAATTTGCGTATGATTAGAACACAATGACTTAAATTTTATTTTTAAAAATTAACATAAGCACATTGAAAGGAAGAAATAAATGGATCCAACTAACATTTGAATGAAAAGTTTTAGAGGTAAATCCTTAAACAAAAGAAATCCATAAGCAAATATTGAGCTCTATTTTGGAATGTTTTTTTGCACTGGTTTTTGTTTGTTTTAATGCAGTCTGAATATAATGAGAGTCAGGTTTCTCACAGCCAGAGAAGAAAGTTATATATATGGAAAAGTGGAAAGACAGAATGAACACTGTGTTGTTGAATTGGATTTGGAGGTATCTTTGAAAGTTCACAATGTAGTAGATAGGTAACTAGGTAGATAGATATGCACATATAGATATACACACATATGTGTACATATGTCTATGTGTATGTGTATGTGTCTATGAATATGCATATATTTTTCCTTAGCTATGTCTGATGAGAAGGTTTAGGAACAATTAAACCTTAGTAGTTAGGGTACACCTAAGGCCAGTATCTTGGTTTCTACTCAGTATTCCTTGAAAAGAAACAGGGCTCATTTGGGAATACTATTTCCCAGGAATGGGATGGAGAAAATAAGGATGAGGCTGCAAGAGCTTGTGCCAAAAAATAAAGTAATGGTAATGTATTAAACTAGAAAGTAAGGAAATGCTCAAACAATGATATGAATATGTCAGAAGGATACAGAAAAGGGTTGGAGGAGTCTCCACTCTCCAAATCTGAGATGATTTTAGCATTGAAATAAGTAATCACTTATAACCTATTGAATACAACAGGAATCCTTGATACTATAGAAATATTAATGAACAGGAAAAAGGAAAAGCTCTTCTTTACAACAGAATGCTAACTAGTAAGTGTAGAAGATAGGAGATGTTTTTGAATCACTATATTGAAAACTTAGTAGCAAAATAATTAGTTCAGGCAAGTATCATCAATACATACTAAAATACATGGGTGAAAGTTTGATGAGAAACAGTCTGTCTATGCAGTCTCAAAGAATCTCTCCTCTAACATAAAGGGAAACAATAGTAAGCCATAGTTCAAAAAAGCTGGCCACACAAATTTAAGCAAAATTAACCTTACCATATTGGCAAAATTCAAACTTCTGTGTCTCCAGATGTAATTTACCAAGAGAAACACACAGAAATGCATTTGTGAGATCCTTGTGAAAAGTATCACATGAATCAAATAATGAGGAAACATCACAGAAACCCTAGTTAAGAGACATTCTTCAAAATAACTGACCTGTTCTCTAGACAATTGATTGTTGTGCATAACTGACCAATGATCTAAGTCAGTTACCTCAATCAAAAATAAGGGTTACAAGAAGAATAGGAAGATAGTGTTGGATAATTTTTTTAAAGTGGAAAAAGATGAAAAATCTCATCTAATCTAAATATTTTTTCAGTGCTAAATCCAGGGACATATGTATACTATTTATAAAGAAACATTTCCTAACATTCCAAGTTATTTTCCAGAACTCATTTCTCTATTTTTCCCCCAGTGATGAGAACTTTAAAACTTAAACTGAGATAATGGTACTAACAAGAAATACTTGCCAATATAAACATATTTCTCACGCACTAATGGTCTACTTTTAACCAAATTTTGTATCATCATCCTTCTCATGCCATCTTCAGCGCTAACAAACTACTGAGCATTTTTTAAATTTTACCAACTGTATTTTAGGTCAGGGTCTTTGAACTTGCTCTTGCCTTTTCTGGGAATGCTTTCTTCCAAACATGTACTAGAATTTCTTCTAGCTTCATGTTTCATCAGCTCTCTACCCAAATGCCATGATTTAGTGAAGTGTTCTCTGATTACTCTCTGTAAAATACTGTCCTTTTTGAATCATTGTTTATAAATCAGTCTTTTTCCCCTTTGTATCATATGAAGCACTTTATATATTTACCATTATCCCTTCAAGGACACAGTGTGCAGCAGAGTTAAAAGCAAATGAACCAAATGTTTAGAATTAATTCCAAATCCAATAGCTTTACTGACTTTACCAAGACATCTTTCAAAAATCATTCTATTGAATCTTTGCCAACAATTATTCAGGAATTGGTTTTAGGTTTTATTATTTTCCAGGATGTCAATGAAACACGATGGAGCTAATAATACTTTTTTCTGGTTCTATGTCTATGTCTGTTTTTTTATAAAGATGTTCTTCTGAACCATGAGACTATGGCCCACCCTCAAAGTTTTGCCAATAAGGCAAAGAGTGAATGAGAAAGAAATCAATGTGTAGGCCACTAACCAGGACTGGTGCCCAGGGCTCTGGGCCCCTCACTTTAGTTTGAAGATTCTCTCAGGCTGAAAAGTGATTTCAAGTGATGCCTGAGACCTGGCTCTATCTATGACTCAAGGGAAATGGGATACAAAACTCCCAGTTTTAAGCTATATTCCACTTTTTATGGTTCCATACAACTTTAAAAATTTTTTGTTCTAGTTCTGTGAAATTGCTGTTGGCATTTTGATAGGAAGCATACTAAATCTGTAGATTGTTTTGGGTTGTCTGAACATTTTAACAATGTTTGTTCTTCCAATCCATGAGCATAGAATTTCTTTGTGTCATCTTCAATTTCTTTCATTACTGTTTTATAGTTTTCATAGTACAGATCTCTAAGTATCTTATTATTTTTGGTGCAGTTCTAAATGGGATTAATTACTTTCTCTTTCTATTGTTTCAATATTAGTGTATCAAAGTACATTTTTCTGCAGAGTAATTTTGTACTCTGCAACTTTACTGAATTCCTTTATAAGTTCTAGTAGTTTTTTCTTTTCTTTTTGGTGGAGTACCTATGGTTTTTTTACAAAAGGCCTTGAATTGCCAAAGCAATTTTGAAAAGAAAAGCAAAGCTGGAGGTATCACAATTCCAGACTTCATGTTTTATTACAAAGTGGGAGTAATCAAAACAGTATGTTAATGGCACAAAAACAGACACAGATCAATGGAACAGAATAGAAAACTGAGAAATAAACCCATAATTATGTAGTTAATTAATCTTCAACAAAGCAGGAAAGAATATTCAATGGGAAAAAGTCTCTTCAACAAATGGTGCTGGAAAAACTGGATAGCAGCATGCAAAAGAATGAAACTGGACCACTTTCCTATACCATAGAGGAAAATAAATTCAAAATGGATTAAAGACCTACATGTGAGACCTAAAACCATAAAAATCCTACAAGAGAGGAAGGCAATAACATCTCTGTCATCAGTTGTAGCAACAGTTTTCTAGATATGTCTCCTGAGATAAGGGAAATGAAAGCGAAAATAAACTATTAGAACTACATCAAAATAAAAAACTTCTGTATAGTGAAGGAAATAATCAACAAAACTAAAAGGTAACCTTCTGAATGGGAGAAGATATTTGCAAATGGAATATCCAATAAAGTGTTAGTATCCAAAATGTGTAAAGAACTTGTAAAACTCACCCCCAACCAAATAATCAATTAAAAAATGGGCAGAACACACACACACGCACACACACACACACACACACACACACACATTTCTCTAAAGACATCCAGATGGCCAACAGACACATGTAAAAATGCTCAACATCACTCATCATCACAAATCAAACCTACAATGAGGTATCATCTCACACCTGTCAGAATGACTAAAATCAAAAACACAAGAAACAACAAGTATTGGCAAGTTTGTGGAGGAAAGGGAAACTTGTGCACTGTTGGTGGAACTCAAACTGCTTCAGCCACTCTGGAAAACACTACGGAGTTTCCTCAGAAAGTTAACAAGAGAACTACCCTATAATCCACTAATGGAGCTACTGGGTATTTACATCCAAAACACAAAACCACTATTTTAAAGGATACATGCACACCTCTGTTTATAGCAGCATTATTTACAAATTATGGAAATGGTCCAAGTGTCCATTGATAGATGAATGGATAAAGAAATGTGGTATAAATATATAATGGAATATTATTCAGCCATAAAAGAATGTAATCTTGCCATTTTCAATGATGCGTATGGAGCTATAAAGTATAATATTAAGTGAAATAAATAAGAGAAAGACAAATACCATATGATTCACTCATATGTAGAATTTAGGAAACAATCATGCAAAGGAAAAAAAAAGAGGGAGGGAGGGAGAGAGAGAAATCAAGAAAATACTCTTAACAATAGAGAACCAACTGTTGGTTACCAGAGGGGAGGTGGGTGGGAGGGTGGGTGACATATGGAATGGGGATTAATGAGTACACTTGCCACAATAAGCATTGGGTGATGTCTTTTTATTTTATTTATATTCTTGGGAAAGAGAGCCAGTAGAGGGAGGGGCAGAGAGAGACGGAGAGAGAGAATCCCAACTAGGCTCAGCACTATTGGCACAGAGCCTGAGTCAGAGCTCCATCTCGTGAACTGTGACATCATGACCGGAGCTGAAATCAAGAACCAGCCATTTAACTGACTGAGCCACCCAGGCACCATGGGTTATGTATGGAATACTTGAATCACTGTATTGTATACTTGAAACCAAAATGTTAAATATACTGGAATTAAAATTAAAAAGAAATTTAAAAAAATACATCCAATCTTTCTTTTATCTAAATAATGGGAAAAAATTAGGAATGTAATTGTAATAAAATGATACCGACTTTTAAAGATATACACACATACTAATGTTAACTTTGGGGGAAAATCAAACTTAAAGGTTTTATTATGTCTACAGAGAGAAACCCTGAAACAGTCACAAAAACCATACACACACATATACTGATTTGGAAAGGAACTTAGTTTTTTTTAACAAAAATACTCTATAATAATTTTTTGTGAAGTAAAATGGAATTTGGAAAATGAATATTTGTGACACATAGTTTAGAACTGTTACATAATATATTAAGAGGTAGAATTTTGACAATATAAATGATTTTATAAAACAAAGTTGTTCCTGGCTGGCTTTATAATTTGAACTTCTGCCTTGCATGCTTTTGCCAGATTTCAAATTGATCTTTGAATGCCTAATTTATTTGTCTTGGATACTTTAAAATCTATTTTGACCAAATAGGAAATTAAAATAAAATACAATTTAAAATGATTTGGCCCTCTTGCTTTCTATCACCCTCTCTCAAAGATTCCATTTGCCTGTGTAAAATCCATTCAGTTCAGCTCTACCTAATTTGCTGATGGAATTGGAGTCTATTTTGTTCTGTTTCTATTGAATTAAAATAGGAAGAAATAATGGACTCTATTCGCCAGCTCTGGGCTTTGCTTAAAATAGGCCCACCTCGGTGGGCACTCTCCCATACCTGGCTGCTTTGTCTCACGTCTGCCTGACTACGATTTGGCTCTGCAGTTTATTTCTGCTTATCCAGCTTGTTTCGCTTGGTTGTTTAATGAATAAGCATCTGACTCTGTCTTTGTTTTATTGAAAAACGCTGTACCACTTTTGGTTTTGCCAGCCAGAGGAGTAAAAGGACAAATTCAAAGCAAAACCTGGGAGCAACTGTGATAGCTTTAGTGAATAAATAGAGAGGTTTTATGCTAAATGACTCATGCAAGCTTTGAAAAAACACTCCCGAGTATCTAATTGGGAAAAGTTAATGTGTATTTAGTCAGACCATATGGTGATGAATTTCTCTGCATTTAAATGTGTGGGAAATGTACACACTGGGCTAGTCTAATTGTTACTTTCAAGATACAAAGATGAATTACAATAGTATAAACCCATTACCTAATGCCTTGATTATTTTGCCCAACTTTATAAATTTTTTTTAACATCTTATTTATTTTTGAGACAGGGAGAGACAGAGCATCAACAGGGGAGGGTCAGAGAGAGGGACACACAGAATCTGAAACAGGCTCCAGGCTCTGAGCTGTCAGCACAGAGCCCGACGCAGGGCTCAAACTCACGGACCGAGAGATCATGACCTGAGCCGAAGTCGGCCGCTTAACCGACTGAGCCACCCAGGTGCCCCACATTTTGCCCAACCAATTTTAAGGGTGGTCTACTGCAAATTTTTAGAGTAACATGATAGCAATGGATTATATGACTATGGAAGGAAGAGGTTTCTTCCAAAACCTCTGGGATCACTGGCATAGCTCCTTCCTTTCAAGACAGCTGGGGCTAGAACATGGAGTTTTCTTGTTTTTAACTTCTTCACTTAAGAACTGGGTGCTTTTAAGTCTTTTCCAAGGCCCTTTGGTCTGAAAGGTAAGAAAAGGATATTCTCAGCCTAAAGGTACAGAAGTTATTTCAGTATAAGGAAACTATTACCTGAAATTCTATGGAAATATCAGGGTTAGGATTCCCCTTTTTACAGTGAGTGGATTTCTGACATCCTAAGGAATCTTTAAGAAAAATAACTGTCAACCTGGTGTGCATCAGCTTAGAAAGTTTTAAACGTTTTAGGCAGCCAAGTAGTCACGTACAGAAGAATGGAAAAAAGTTCCATCACAAGCTATGTTCAAAAGTATAACTTGTTGTCTCTGGTTTATATCTCTTTCAAGAAGAACCTCACTTCTATACAACTCTTAAAAACCTCATCTCGTTTCTGGCTTCTTCCCAAACAATATCACAAGTAGCCAATCAGGAAAGGATGAATAAATCAATTTGAAAATAAACAAATCTTGTTTTGGTGAATCCCTTCCTAATGTTCTCATGAACATTTGACATTTGAAAATGCGTCATCCATAATCCCTGGCAGAACTGACCTTCTTGAAATGTCATGGAATTTGTGTCACTGTGACATCCAGATGATTATCCTAGCATGTAGCCTACATTCACCAAGCAGAAATGGTGAAAAGCACATGATAATAGAGAACACAGATTACTTTGTGGTGATTCTTTTCAAAGGGAACAATCTGTAATATTACCTTAACATGGAATGAAACTGTGGTAGCCACAATATTTAAATGACCCTAGTGACCCCTGTCCTTATATAATCTCCTTTCCTTAGCATAGGTAAAATCTGTAACTGTGGTACTTCATTACTCATTATATGGCAAAGGATCTATCGAAGTAATTAAGGGTACTAATTGGTTGACTTCAGGTTAATCAAAACAGATTATCTAGGTAGGCTGAACAAATCACATGAGCTCTTTAGATCTAAGACTAGAGGTAAGAGACAAAGTCTCAACTCTACAATAATCTGTAACTTTACAAAATCAGTGTTGGGAAAGGCAGTCTTACGTGCACAGTCTTTCAAGCTCCAATCATGGCCTAAAAGATCTCTCATCATAAGCCAATCTTTTCTTGTATTTGGTACGTATTCTTCCCTTAAGACAAGGTAGCTTATAGTCCAATGTTGTAAGAAACTAGCTTCATAATAACTGTTATTAAAAGTGTTAGAATATTTTTTCAACTTCTTTTCTCTCCTTGAACACTTTTTACAACTGTGTTTCAATAGACAAAGTTAAAATAATCCAAGTATACAGTAAGGAATTCTAGTAAAGTATTGTTCAGTAGCCAGGTTTTTCCTTGATCTGAATCTAGTAGTACAAATGATACAGAATCTTATTAGACTTGGTGAATAAGTAGTAGCAACTTGAGTAAGACAAACATGTATCATATAAACCCTGTGACATTTCAAGTGACTATCCCATTGGTCACTTTCCTACAGGAACTGTGTTCTGTGTATTGTCAGAATGCTTTTTTAAAAAATGAACATTAGGTTTCTGCAATGATTGTTGGATCTCTTGGGATTTATGTATTTTGCTGTGACCCATTTACTAGGGAACCCATAAACGCCTCTAGTTATGAAAGGGACCCAGAATAAGGGGAGACTATTACTTCAAACTAATTTCAAGCTACTATACAAAATTTCAAGACATTCAATTTTTTAAGAACTTGAGGATCTTATGATGCTTAAAATGGCTGTGGTAAATAAATTAATTGCCATTTCCAAAAGAGAATTATTTCAAAGGTCCTTAGGGTTTTACGGTAAAGCCATGCATTCAGCTGTTAACCAGTACTTTACAGCTAATCAGCCCTAGCAGAAAATTAATCCTTGACCAAGAGATACCTCAACACTGTGAACTGAACTGTTTATGAGAATTATTTGATGTTATCTGACATACCAAGACAGAATAATTTGTTTATAAAAAATCTTAAGTAAAATGGAAATGTTTCATAAAATATCAGACTCAAGCTTGTTTAGAAGGTATAAGAAAGTTGCATAAGCCTGAGTCCCAGCACATGGCTGAGATATTCAGTTTTTTAGGCTCCTAGGTCAGCTGACCTCAAGCTTTCCTGGCGATCAGAAACATTAGCAAGATATTGGGAGGTAGAATTAAGAAGAGATTGTGTCTTTCCCATTTCTCTCTGCTTCCAACGATATCTTCGTTACGGCTTTTTCTCTAGCCAGACAGGCTGTTGCATTTTCAGCTTCTACCAGTTCTGGACCTGAGCGTGAGTAAATGCTGCCTCCCTTTCTTCCTGCACCAGATTCCTACTAATTTCTGGGGTGGCCTGCAATAGGCTTTATATCTGGCTATCAATGAAACTGGTATAAATCCTAGGAGTTACACATGAAATAAGTGACACTTTCCACTTTGGTAATTCTCTACTTTCATGTATACCATTTCTTTCATGATTTAAATGTTAGTTTATTTTCTTTACCTTCATTTATATTCATAAAAAAGGAAGAACATATTACAAAATATCCTCACATAAAAATACCCAATATCACTGTTTGAACTTTTCTCTCTCTCAGGGAAACAAATTTTTCTGGACTAGAATTTTGCCATTATTGCTGTCAGAAATTTGCAGAGTGATTTTTGGATCAGAACTGATGGTGGCTGGTGGTAAGAGAGGTTTCCATTTTACTGAGGCTTTACAATAAGAATGTTTATTAAAAATATGTTTAATTCTATCAGCACATGTGTAGACATTTTTAATGAAACTAAGCCAGACACTTAAAAATACAGTAAGTCAGGATTCTACAGGCTTGGTCTAAGCAATGAAAGGGTGCAATTTGATAAGCATTTTTAAAGCATTTTTATCCTTACTTCCCTTTATTCAAAATGTCACCTTTTACAGTTCAGTTGGCATTTGGGATGAAAAGAAATCATTTTCTCTTCCCCAAGTGTGCACAGGGTTGATTATTTCTTTGAATGAACTATCACTTTATCTAAGCAACAGTAACATCTTAAAATACCCTTTTTTCCCCATTGACCTACATCTCTGTTCCAGATTATTAAGTGTAAAACCAGCAATTCAGTCATTTTTTTTAATCCTTCATAACATGGTCTTATCTAATATTTGCCTTGTGGATCTAATTTGAAAGAGAGAATTTCATTAACATTTAAGCTCAGTGAACACATAAGGAAATGCAATTTGTTTTTGATAAATATTCTAATTTCAGTAACTGCCCTATCTTATTTTCTCTGTAGATTTCTATCTATGGAAACATATATTACTGCTTATGTTACAAATTAAAACCTCTGTGATACAAACAGTTTTAGGTAGTCCAAATGCAACATTCTTTTTTGGTATTTGCTAATGTGAACTTAAATTCCACTGACATCTTATGACTAGACAGACATATAAAATATTCTAGCATTTTCCAAAACTTTTGAAGATGCAGGGGTAAGTTTTTAAATGAGACAAAAATGTCTAACTTATATTCGTAAGTCAAAGTCAGAGACAGATTGGAGCAAGCACCTAAATTTTAACTTGAAATATCTTTAAAACTGTACCACCTCTAAAGGTATAGTATGGATTGGTGTCCTTAATAGAGAAGCAACCATATCCATGTCAGTTATTTTAAAATTATAATGCAGTGTCCATCTCACTTATCCAAATTTGCCAAAATGAGCAAAAATATTTTTAAAATGACTGTACTTGAATAATATTAGGAAATGACCATTCACACACAAAAATATATTATTAAAAACAAAAAATAATAAAGAACAATGTAGAAGCAAAAGACAAAAGAGAATGAAAAGGGTCACATAATATTTGAAAAGATATGAAACTCAATCGTAACCATTGAAATAAATATTAAAATCACAAAATAAGATTATTCTCTTGTGGATATCCTATTAATCACAATCCTTGGTTCTTGTTACATATTTATAATTTTTCCACTAATGGCCCACGAATGGTTATGTAATGTATTTGATAATGAAAATTCATAATACAAAACCAAAGTGACATCTATCAGTAACCCATATCTAACAGCTGACCATTTGGTGCCCTGTGCCACCACACCATCACATATGCCGACCTTTTCTCTACAGAAACAAAGCCCAGTCAGAAATCCCATAGTCAGCTAGCTCTTATTTTAAAATATGTTACATGTATATGCTCTTGTTCTTAACTTTATAAAAAGGGCAGAATGCTTCATGTGATAGTCTTGGTTTGTTTCGTATTGCCAACATTCACCTATACTGTGACATTTGTGTAAATCTTTTTTTTTTTTTTTTGCATTTGAGACAGAATATACACTACGCCAAATATCATAGTTTATTCTTTTACTCTTCAATGTTATACATTTGGGTTGCTTTGAAAAAAAAATGCTTCATCTTGCAAAATAGAAGAAACAAAGTGGACTAACAGTACCCAAGTTGAAGAAACAAATTTACTTATACTATTTTGGTACAAATGTAAATTAATAATGGAAAAAGCCTGGCAATATGTATTTTAAAATAAATATGCATTAAACCATTGAAAATACACAAAACTCTATTGTATTTAAATTTGTTGGTATCTTATTGCATCATTATTACAATGAAGCTGGTTTTGTTTCATTTTTTCCATAATTTGTTCCAATGATTTCTCTCTTTCCTTTTATCATTTCTCTAATTCAGCAAATTACAAGTGTGCTTTTGTGTGTTATTTTCTAAATATATTATACAAATATTTTATAAATATATAATATTTGTTTAATTTAATAATAACAGCTGGAAGAAAAGATCACCTAAAATCCTGTCACCCAGAGTAGATAATGCACACTTGGGTGATCATTTTTACTGCATTTCTTTTTAAAATACAACTACAGGAGGGCTTGGGTCACTCAGTCTGTTAAGCATTGATGTCTTGATTTCAGTTCTGGTCATGATCTCACGGTTTGTGGGATCTGCCTCTGCACTGACTACACACAGCCTCCTTGTGATTCTCTCTCTCCTCCTCTCTGCCCCTCCCCCGCCCCCCTGCAGGCTCTCTCTCAAAATAAATAAACTTAAAAAAATTAAAGGACAACTACACACTTAAACACAAATAATTCTATATCTATACTTTATCATATATATTTTGAATGTGCCTACCTTTCTGTTACTAAATTTACTAAAATCATCTGCAATGTCTATTTAAACTTAAATACAAACAACTATTGGCCAGACAATTATTTATTTAAGGAAACAATAGAATGGAAAATTTCTATTTCTAATATGGAAATATTTCTAATTTGGAAAACTATTTCTAATATGGAAAACTTAAAATCAACTTCAATTGACAAACACAGTCAATTGTCTAAGAAAATTAAATTTAATTAAAATTAAAATTAAAGTATGGTGCATTTATTAAATAGAATGTTATATAGCTACTGAAGAAAATTTTGCTATTTTATACATTGTAAGAGTTTGGGCCATGATACATGACGAATGGGTTAAAGCAGTGTAATCACATACCAATATGGATTTTGAACTTAATTCTGCATTTTATATTGAATTATGTTTTAAAAAAAGTTCCGGAAATATATATATTTATGTATGTGTGTGTGTGTGTATATATATATATATATATATATATATACACACACACACACACACACATATACACACATATATAATAAAATGAAAATTTATATTAAACTCTTAATGGTATTTAATAATTAATAGTAATTGGCTCTACATTGCTTTTATGTACTTTCTACCATATTCTTTATATTATATCCTTCACATGTATATGTTATCTGGATTTTTAAGCATATTTATATTATTTATAAATTTGTAATCAGAATACTGATCCAATTTTCCTTTTTTATAATACACATAAATGAGTCTTTGCTATTTCAGTTGCTTAGAGAATTTCTTCCTGACTTTGAATGAGCTTACCATCTTTAAATTTACTTACTTTGAATGAACTTCCTAGGTACATAATGAAGTTTTGCTTTTTAAAAACAGAATTTTCAGCTTTGCCCATTTTACCTTTTCCTTTACTTTTATGTTTAGTTTTGAATTCTACTGTAAACTCCTATTATGAATTACGTTGCAGATATAAAATGAACAAATTTGTAGATAGAGAGCTGTTCAACAGCTTGTATGTAAATATAAAAGAAATTTAAATATCTTTAAACTCCGATTAGAAGAGATCTTTAAACATCCTCAAGAAGATATCCTCTATGTATAACAGAACTGTGTAAAAGTTTAAAAACTATGGGCCTGAAGTTACCCTTCATTGATCTGAAATAGAATTCCATGCAAAAATTACCTTTAAGCATTTGGACTAGTTTGAAATGCAGGGCAGGAACCTCATCTATGATATACCAGTACCTAAAAATATAAGCTGATGTAATGCTCAAGATAATTTTTTAATACACTTATTCTGATTTTAATTTCTGACATACTACACTTCTTATTTTAAGAGGTTAAATCATTGTTCCGTGGTCACACACTTTGCAAGCATCAGAGCTAGGGTTTTAGAAAGTACTAGTGTGTTTGTGTATGTGTCCGAGATAGGAATTCCTTCAGGTGAATTATCAGAATAGAATTGGTGGAACATTTAAAAAAACAACAATATTTTCTAGATTTACAAAGTATGTGATCTATTATTTGGATAACTTTCAATCATTAATTCATAATGGAATAAGAAGGAAGTAAATGAGCAATTCTTTCCAGAAGACACTTCAGTACGATCAGGTCTCGTATTTTATTCCAGAAAATAGTCAGATGGTCTAAACTTTCATATAAGTCTTTAGACAAAATTCCATCAAAGAAGCTTAAACTACAGAAACACTCTTATGATAACCAACATATAGAAAACCCAACTGAATCCCAAATCTTTCACCTTATCTACCTTTGAGGGTGTTTCTGCATTGCTAATGTATTCCCCGTCTTTGTATTGATTAGGCCAGATTGTGCTCACCTGAAATTTAATACAGTGCATTTTTTTCAATGACTTTTATAAAGAACACACATATGTTCACACATATGTTCGGTCCCATACTCAAGATTCTGATTTATTAACTTTTAGGTAGACCCAGAAATCTAAATTTTAACAAGCAAACCAATATTTTGAATAATTAGGACATTTGGAGAAGCCCTATATTAATGTAAGACAGAAAGGGAAATAAAATATGTATAAAGTACTTGGCACTTTTTAAATTATAAATATTTTAACCTTCAAAAAATACTGTAATTTAGGTAACTCCATTTTGAAAGTGGAGAAACCAAATTTTAGATTAAATATCTTGCTCATGTTTACATACTAAATAAATAGGGGTCATTTTCCTTTCAAGCACACATATTTTGGCTTTATTATTGTTTGTATCCCACAAGTTTGGGGAACTAAGTATCTGTTAAGCATTACCATAACTTCAGTACTTAAGGAAATGATAACTGTATTCACCAATGTTTCAACCCTAAGTCACAGGGATCTGGGGAAAATGCTCGCTGTGGATGATTTCTTCAGGGATTCTAGTTTGGATCAAACCTGAATATATCTTCCGAATTTACAATCTGTTACTGCTAAGTTTCACACTGTATAATAAATCTATGGGAAATTTCACTTGTTTGTGAATCTAAGGTTCTACTACTGTTAAATATTATCAGATAACAGCAAAGCATTTCAACTACTGAAAAAGAAAAAAAGATTCTAGTCCAGCATTTAAGAATCTTATAAGTGACCACTCTGTCCTAGCAACAAATAAAAGATGAAATCAACAATTCTTAAACACATAAGAGAAATGAAGTCACAGGGCAAACTGCTACTCCCAAAACTGGAGAGACCAACCAACAAATTAAAAAATTACAACTTACCAGAGGAGAAACCTTCTCAGGAACGAGTGTCTGGGTACGGAAACCTGAACTGTAATGGATGAGTTGCTGGAAGTTCAGGGTAGACAAGTTTGTTAGGTAAAAACTGGAAGGGGACCCATTCATGAGGAAGCCCCCACACTTTTGTAAGCATCACCCCTAGAGTTCTACTGGATTCTTACAGTGATTACTGAATAAAAATCCTTTTGTGCTTCAGGCATGGAGGGGAGTGAGAACCATTTGATAAACACCGGAACATTTAGTTCTTAGTAAAGCCTGTCCTCAGGAGAAACCATATAACCAAAGCCTAAGCTCTGAGGGTTTACCAGAGTTTAATAGACATGGGGGAAGGGAAATTACCAACCAGCTGGTTCTACTCTTCCGTGTGGAGGAAGGGATACACCCAGCCCAGTTAGTTCTAGCTTTCCATTGGAGGAGAAAAAATACCCAACCCAGCTGGTTCTATCCTTTCACGTGAAGGGTAAATACTCAATCCAGCTGGTCCTAGCCTTCCAGGTGGAGGAAGGGAAATTCTCACTGTCATGCTGCAAATTGGCAAATCATGAAGAATCCCTCAAAACCCCAGATAATCTACCATCAGACCCTAGTAAAGACAAAGCGGAGGGTCCTCTCCTCTCTCTCTTCCTACCCTCTTCCCACAATCTCACTCTGACTTCTTCATGCCCTCACTTGAGCATGCCATGCACCCTGCAGAAACTGTGAATAATAATTCTTGTTCCCTGATGTTCCCTGATATTTTTTGCTGAAGAGCGTTCTGTGATCATAATAGAAGCCAGAAGAGCAGATTCATTCACTACATTGGCTCCAGTAGGGGAGATGTCTGTGCAGCTCCGTATCAGTTATAGGAGTCCAGCCAAGTGCCTCAGGCATTTCTAGCTGAGAACATCACCATCAATAAAATGGGACCAACACAATAAACAGATAACAGTTTGTTAAAAATAATAAAAGCAGCATTGTTACTACATTTGATATGTAACTTTTTGTAGGCATATGTATAAGTGAAATGTATGACAACAATTATTTAAAGAACAAAAAGGAAGAATTAGGATTCTTTTGTTATTATAAAGTACCCTTATACCCATGAAGCAGTATAGTGTTATTTGAACGTGGAATTGAATTAGTTGTAAATGTGTATGACAAACTGTAGAGCAGTCAATAAAAAAGTAATAAGAAAAGTATACGAAAGGAAAAAAATGGTATAATATAAAATGTTCAGTTAAAACCATGAAAGGCAGAAAAAGAGTAGAAGACAAAATAGGAACAAAAAACAAGGACAACAAATAGAAAACAGTAATGGTAGGGGGCCCTAGGGTGGCTCAGTTGGTTAAGCATCTGACTTCCTCTCAGGTCATGATCTCATGATTTGTGAGATCTAGCTCGGGGTTGGACTCTTCTGTCCTGACAGTGAGGAGCCTGCTTGGGATTCTGTCTCACCCTCTCTCTCTACCCCTCCCCTCCTCTCAAAATAAATAAATAAAAATTAAAAAATAGAAAGCATTAATGTTGATATTAATCCAACTACATAAATAATAATTTTTAATATGGTCTAAATGCACTAATTAAAAGACAGGGGTTATCAGTGTGGATAAACAGACCCAATTGTATGTTGTCTACAAAACACCTACTTTAAATATAAAGAAAAATATAGATTAAAAATAAGTGGATGGAGGAAAACCAATTAGGATAACATGAACCAAATGTAAGTGGGAGTGCCTGTGTTATTTTCAAACAAAGCCGAATTCAAAATAATGCAAGTTATCAGGAGCATTATGTAAAGAGTGATATGTATAATGATAAAGGAGAAAATTCTCTGGAAGACAGAACAATTCTTAATGTGTGGGCACCTAACAACAGAGCATCAGCAGATTGACTAATTTACAAAAAGGGACTATAATACTTCTCTGTGTATTTTGGCTGCCTTCTTTCAGGACCCTTTCATAGAAACATGTGCTATCATTTTCTGCAGAGAGAATGTGATAATTCTGTTTTTCTTCTAGGGTGATTGATTCAAACTTGTTATTTTTTTTATATTACTGATAGTTTAGTAAATTTCCTTGTAGGTTAAAAATTATTATAGTAATATGATATAAATCCTTGAGGGAAAGCCTCTATCAATTTCCTTTCACATATAAGCTATATAAGGTTTTTAAGAATTTTCCACACATAAGCTTCTGGGTCTGTACATCTTGTTTCTTCTCTGTTAACCACTTGCTTCTCAGTGCTAACTGTCATAGGATATGACCATTTAGCAATAAATCTCTGGCTCTGTATTTTGAGTGATGACACAGGGTAAATCAGGCAGTTCATAACAGGGGTACTCTTAGAAGCCATTCACACACCAAGATGACTAGAAAAGTATCTCAACCAGAATTTACCATGACATGAAGATTTTTCTCTGGATCTCAGACCAATCATAGTGTCTAGATTAAGCAATTAGATTTATCAGTTAAACTTCCTCTTAGCCATTATCTTTCAAATCCCTGCAGCTACTCCAATGACACCTACCACAAAGTAAAGGAGTTGCAGGGGGAATTGGCATGGAAAACGACAATGGTCTTAACCAATTACAGTTAAAATATCTTGCTATTGCCATTTAAAAAAAAAACTCATGACTATATGAACAACATCTCCTCATAAGGCTTTAGATGGGCTCATGCAAGTGAGGTGTCCTAAAGACTTACTACTCTGATGCAAAATCCATGATCTGGAGCTAAATATTATTTTTTTTGGTGGGGGGAGTCAGATTTTTTGCAAGTTTTTATATAAATTTTAGTTAACTTACAGTGTAATATTAGTTTCAGGTGTACAATTTACTGATTCAACACTTCCAAGTGACATCCAGTGCACGTCGCAAACACACTCCTCAATCCCTATCACCTATTTAACTCATCCCTCCACACTCCTCCCCTCTGGTAACCAACAGTTTGCCAAATACTATTTTAATATCCATATCTATATCAATATTTATATCTATATCTATATCTATTTAATTTATTGAGATATAATTATCTCAATAATTACAAAATTATCAACTTAATATTTGCAACAATAAAGATCACAAAAAAGTTCCCAGTACTAAATTAACCAATTTTTAATCACTAAAAATAGCTAATTTAGAAAATAAGTCTAATTCTAAAATTTGGACATTTTAGAATTACACTGGTGAGAATCAACAAAATTAAAATTAATTGTCCAATTCAAATTTTAATGTCAGAATCAGAGAGAACAGTACACAGAATCAAATTTTAATGATATTATTTATTCATACCTTTGAGTTTTTTCTAATTTCCCTTACAGGCTTGTCTCAGCTAGATGGCTTCCCACTTTTCTCTGATGTGTTCTTTAATCCTTATCATTCTGCTAAGTACATAAGCTTACTGCCTTCTCATGATTCACACACTTAGCCTTCTGGAAGATTAAAACCATTGAGATGATTTGTTGGTGTGTTGATTGAATTTGTAATGTCAAAATACTTCATACTTGCTGTTCCTAGGTCAGAATACCAACACTCCCCCTTAAGCTGTTGAATCAAAAGGGGGAACGTGATAGTAGAAACAGATATATCCCAAAGCAAAAATAAATCAAACCAGAAATCTTCCCAAAGAAAAAGGCATGCACTTACATTGAATAATCAAAGCAAATTATAAGAAAACAGTATCATCACTGTGGTATATATATATATATATATATATATATATATACCATAGAATATTACTTAGCTACAAAAATATAATGAAATCTTGCCATTTGTGACAACATAGTGAAACCCAAAGGGTATTATACTATGTGAAATAAGTCAGCTAGAGAAAGACAAAACCCAAATGGTAACAAAACAAATGAACAAACAAAACAGAAACAGAAACAGAAACAGACTCATATATAGAAAAAATAAATTGCTAGTTACCAGAGCAGGTAAAATAGTTGAAGTTAAGGGGCACAAACTTACTATTATAAAATAAATAATAAGGATGTGATGTACAGCATAGGGGATAAAGTCAATAATGTTGTGATAACTTTGTATGGATACAGATGGTATCTAGACTTGCCATGAGGAACATTTCATAATTTATGAAAACATCAAATCACTGTAATGTATACCTGAAACTAATAGAATATTGTATGTCAATTATACTTTGATTAAAAAAAAATCCTCTCCTTGTAAAAACATAGAGAAAATTCTTCTCAAGGAAGAATACTTAATCCTATAATACTGTGCAAGCATGTTTTTATAGCACATTGCTAAATCTATTCATAAGAATGTAGTACAGGTCAATCTTGATTAAATATAGAAATCATCTGACAAAAGCAGTAAATCAATTAAAATAAAAGATAGCTAACAGTAGAATAATTATGAATTGGTTTCATGCTTCAAAAGACAGCATACAGAACATATCCAATTTGATTACATCTATAAAACCTTCATTTCCATCAGCTGAATGTTTTTGTGGAAACACTAAAATCCGATCATTTCGTGCACACTAGTACTTAGCGTGATCATTTGTGTAAGTTGTAACATGGTGTTTTTCATGTCATTTGCATTCATACAATAACTTTGCATATAATTACTTATTTTGATCAAAGGTTTCCAACTGTTAACTATGTTATAATAACCAGAATGCATGTGCTTAGCTATCACCTCTATTAAATTAAGCCTCTTGGCTTGTTCTGATTGTTCTTTGGAGGTCATAATTCCTAATGTCTCTGAATAACAAGTTAAAATTATATTTTCTGTTTGTATGTTTGTCAGAAAGGATAGATTGATGCAGCATGGATTAGTCAGGACCCACAGGAGTCCTGTCACTTGAAAAGCCATAATATGACTTTCAAGCAGTTGTGGCTTTTGAGTAGTGACTGAGCAGGTATAGACATCAAATGATACTAGGAGTTACTGGTTATACAACAGTGCTTTACAAGGTTCTTGTAGCTATACTCATTCATATTTTGAAAATGTATATGCATTTACTAAGTAAAAATCAGAGCACACTGGATTTATGTGATGTCACAGGAATTCAGTGAATAAACGTTTTGGTAATAAAATTTCAAAAAAGGAGGGTTAAACAAAGTCATATAAATAAATTGACCACTGTTTAGAGTCAATACATGAAAATAACCTTAAATCTGTATTAGTCAGGGTTCTGCAGAGAGACACAACCACATAAAATTGTGTGCATTTTTTGTACACACACGCACATACACTAATATACATACATATATATGTACAAATATATATATGTACACATTATATATACACAATATACACAGAGAAAGAGAGAGAGAGACATTTATTATAAGAGATTGGCTCACATGTTTATGGAGACTGGCAAATTCACATCTGAAGTGTAGTCTGGCAGGCTTGAGATCCAAGAGAGCCGATAGTACAGATGAAATCTAAAGGCAGTCAAGTGGAGAATTCTTGGGGAGGGTCATTCTTTTTGTTCTGTTCAGGCTTTCAACTTATTGGATGAGGTCCATTCACATTACAAGGGTGATCTGCTTTACATTACCAACTAAAATGTTACTCAGTTAATCTAATCCAAATATACCCTTGCACAAACTCCCAGAATAATGTATGACCAAGTATCGGCACACCCATGGTCCAGTCACGTTAGCACATACAATTAACAATCATGATCTGGGGCACCTGGGTGGCTCAGTGGGTTAAGCATACAGGTTCGGCTCAGGTCGTGATCTCACCATTCATGAGTTTGAGCCCCACGTCAGGCCCTGTGCTGACAGCTCGGAACCTGGAGCCTGCTTCGGATTCTGTGTCTCCCTCTCTCTCAGCCCCTCACCTGCTCACACTCTGTCTCTCTTTCTCTCTCTCAAGAATAAATAAAAACTTAAAGAATGTTTTAAAAATAAAAATAAAAACAATTAATCATCATAATCTACTGAAGAGAGATAAAAAATGCCCTGTTTCCCAGGCTTGTTTGGCTAAAGAAATCTTTCTTTCTTTCTTTTATTAAATTTTTTAAATTAATTTTTAAAATTTTAATGCTTATTTTTGAGAGTAAAAGAGAGACAGAGCACAAGTGGGGAGGGGTAGAGAGAGAGAGGGAGTCACAGGATCTGAAGCAGACTCCAGGCTCTGAGCTGTCAGCACAGAACCCAATAAGGGACTCAAACCCACAAACAGAGATCATGACCTGAGCTGAAGTCGGACACTTACCCAACTGAGCCACCCAGGAGCCCCAAGAAATCTTTCTTTAAATCAGCATACCATGATACATTGACTTCCCAAAATACAAATATTTGTACGATACATTTACCTGGTTTTGGTTGAGTGTATAGACTACATATATGCCCCTAGGGCTACTATAACCAGCTGTTCACTTAAAACACCAGACATATATTCTCACAGTTCCAGAGGCTAGAATTTCAAATTTGAGGTGTCAGCAGATCTGTGCCTACTGTAAGACTCTCACTTCTTGCTTCTTCCTGGCTTTCTGCAGTAGCCATAGATTCCTAGCATTTCTTAGTTTGTAGCTGTATCACTCCAATTTCTGCCTCTGTCATTATGCATTGTGGTGACATCCATCTGCAGGCAGAAAAAAATGTCAAATTATGAGATATTTATAAAATATCTATATATGTACATTGAAAGCTTTTGAAAAAATGAGTGATTGATCCTTCTTTTTGGGACCCAGTGGGCCTCATTGGTCCCTCAGTATTCAGCATGAGTATTATGTAAAGGAACTATGCTAGGTGTTTTCTTTGTAAACAGCATTATGACCTATTTCCTTCTCAAATGTTTTTTAATGTTTATTTATTTCAGAGGGAGAGACAGGGTGTGGGTGGGGGAGGGGCAAAGAGAGAGGGAGACACGGAATCTGAAGCAGGCTCCAGGCTCCAAGCTGTCAGCACAGAGCCTGATGCAGGGCTCAAAGGCATCAATGCAAGACATGACCTGAGCCGAAGTCACTCAACCGACTGAGCCACATAGGTGATCCCGACATATTTCCTTCTTCTTAGGAGCTCTTATTCTAGTGAAGAAGACATATCAAATAAAAAATATAATGTGAATACTATCATCATACAATGAGATACATACTTCATTGGTCTACAGAGATACTGCACAATGAAGCTATTTGGCCTGAGCCAGGAAGAAGGAACCACTTGATTGCAGTTGGAAGGAGAGGCAAGAGTGAGAAAAAGAAGTGTGTGTGTGTGTGTGTTTGTGTGTGTGTGTGTGTATGTGTGTGGTGGAGGTGGGGGACAGTGTCTGTTAGTGGCAACAAGGATAGTGACACATAAATGTGGTGTTTGTTTTTGTTCCTAATAGCATTCTGAAAACAAGTTTACAGAATTTGATTGGATCACTTTTAAAACCTGATAGCTTTTTATTCAAACTTGTTCTCATCAGGAAGTAAAGGTCAATCTATTCGTGAAAACAAGAATTCAATCTACTCATTTTGTGCTATTGGATAAAAATAAATAAATGGACCATTAGGAAACAGTAAAACAGGTAATATGCACGTCACTACTTACATAAGAATTTAAAAAATGACTTCAATAAATTTGGGAAAGAATGACTTAGTACAATCTTCACAGAACAGTGACATTTTCATATTCCAGCCAATTAAAGAAGGGCAAAACAGAGTTGCTAGATGCTTCACAGGCCTGATTACAAGTAGCCAGAAGTCACAGTTAGATTGTATATTCTGAGAAGTCCCCAAACCACAAATGAAATGTTACAACACAATTATTTTAAATA
Source organism: Puma concolor (assembly GCF_028749965.1). NCBI lineage: Eukaryota > Metazoa > Chordata > Mammalia > Carnivora > Felidae > Puma > Puma concolor. Next base: position 79,072,813 of record NC_141667.1, on the reverse strand, counting down.
CTTTACAAAACTTGCAAAAAACATCAAGAATATTCAACATTTTAATATATAAATGAAATAAACAAAACAAATGTAAATGAAAAATAGAATACAAAATAATTTATAATGATCAGAGTAATAATTTTATTTTTTTCAAGTTTATTTTGAGAGAGAGAGAGAGAAACAGAGACAGTCAGTAGGGAAGGGCAGAGAGGAAGAGAGAGAGAATATCAAGCAGGCTAATTTATCAGTGTAGAGCCTGATGAGGGGCTAGAACCCACTAACCATGAGATCATGACCAGAGCCAAAATCTAGGGTCGGACTCTCAACCAATTGAGCCACCCATATGCCCCCAGAGTAATAATTTTAGAATCAAAGGATATATACAAATGTCCACATCAGGGATTTTAAGCAATGGACACCAATGGCCAGTCAAAGAATGGGAGAAGAGGGTTCAATAATCTGGGGAGTTAAAATCGAGACTGGCATAAACTGGGATCCTGAGTTTGAATTATCAATGACAAGGTGATCTAGATAAGTTTCTCCTGCCAGCAAAGGAAGCCCACAGATACACATCTTTGTCTGCTTTAGATCTAGTGGAAAAACTTACCCATTTAACAACTATTCAATGTCTACTATGTGACATGCAATTTTTTCTAAGTGTTTAAGATACATTACTGACCCCTCAAAACAGACTAAGATTTCTGTCATCATGGTAACGAGGTCCTGAAAGGGACAGAAAAGGGACTACATGGTATAATGTACCTGGATCACTTCTCTTTGGGACTCAGATACTCTTTCTGCCAGGAGTGTTGCCTGCTGGTTGCCAACTGTTTGAACCTGCTGTAGCAACTGCTCTTGGTCAAAAGTAATTGTTTTGGCCAAGCATGTCCTTCCCCTTGAGGCATCCTGCATCTAATGACAGGTATTACAGGAATACAAAGGTTCAGCTTCCTGGCCTCAGTTGGAAGAAAACTGAAGGAAGGTCTCTGTCTAACATCTCATAAAATCACCTGAAGACTTTGTTGAAATTCCATAAAAATTGAATTTCTGTTTTTCCCTAATTTTTCTTTTATCTCTCCTTTATAAGTGTTGTTGGTTCCCAATAAACTTACTGCCCACAAATCTCCATCTCAAAGCTTCTACCTTAGGAAAGCAGACCTAAGACTGTTGGTGCCAGGATTAATAAAGAAAGATGACTCTAAATTAAATTCTTGTTGTTTGGGGCATGTGGGTGGCTCAGATGGTTAAATGTCTAAATTCGGCTCAGGTCATGATCTCACAGCTTGTGGGTTGGAACCCTGCATGGGCTCTGTGCTGACAGCTCAGAGTCTGGAGCCTGCATTGGATTCTGTGTCTCCCTCCCTCTGCCCCTTCCCCACTCATACTCTCTCTCTCTCTCTCTCTCTCTCTCAAGAATAAATAAACATTAAAATTAATTTAAGGTTTGTTGTTTGATCAACCTGCCAACCAGATGGCAATGTGGAGCCTTATGGTTTGTAAGTTTGTAAGATACATACATATATACATACTCACTACTGGGTTAAGTACCATATCATGACTATGGGATATATATAATAAAGATAACTATTTTAAAAATTATATGTAAAGAAAAGATTGACAGGAAATATTATAAAATATTGGTTTTATTTCATTTGAATGAGATATAATTTCTCTTATTTCCATTCATTTTCCATTCTTTATTTTTAATTTTTTTTTATATTTATTTTTGAGAGAGAGAGAGAGAGAGAGAGAAAGAGCATGAGCAGGGGAGGAGCAGAGTGAGAGAGGGACACAGATTCCAAAGCAGTCTCCAGGCTCTGAACTGTCAGCACAGAGCCTGACACGGGGCTCGAACTCACAAGCTGTGAAGTCATGACCTGAGCCGAAGTCAGATGCTCAACCAACTGAGCCACCCAGGCGCCCCTCCATTCTTCATTTTTTAATCAGAAAATACATAAACTAAACTAATAAATTGAACTAAATATTAAAATTCAAGCTTATTTTTTAAATGTTTCTTATTTTTGAGAGAGAGAGTGCACATGCACATGCACTTGCTCATGAATGGGGCGAGTGGGGGAAGGGCAAAGAGAGAAGGAGACAGAGGATCTAAGAGGGCTCTGCCCTGACAGTGGAGAACCCTATGTGTGTGTGTAAGGGTGGGGGGGGGCGGGTTTGGGCTGGAACTCACGAAGTGAACTGTGAGATGATGACCTGAGCAGAATTTGGACACTTAGCTGACTGGCCACCCAGGCACCCCTTGAAACTCAAGTTTATTAATGTTAAAGTTACTATCACTGTTATCAGCATGCAATAGATTTTAGAGTAAATGCCCATTGAATGTCATACACCTTTAAATTTATCTCTAGTGAGATTCTTCAATTTTATTAAGCATTAAAATGCACATTTAATGCCATAGATCTAGATTTTATAAAACTTTTTATTATTGTTCTATTGATTTTTGAGAGAGAGAGAGAGAGAGAGCATGAGTAGGGGAGGGACAGAGAGAGACAGGGAGACACAGAATCTGAAGTAGGTTCCAGGCGCTGAGCTGTCAGCACAGAGCCTGACGTGGGGCTCGAACCCACAAACCACCAGATCATGACCTGAGCCAATGTTGTACACTTAATGGACTGAGCCACCCAGGTGTCCCTAGATTTAATAACTTTTTATATATTTTCATATTTTATAATCATGTGATATGTCTAGCCACAAAGAGCTGCACTGGTATCATGAAAACAGCCATTTCATCTACTTTCTAGTTTATGATGAGTAAATCACACTTTTTCTATGCAATTCCCTCTAGATGTTCTGCATTTTTTGTGTGACACAATCACTGGCTAAGGGTAACAATTACCAATCAATAATCTCCTTCCCTAGTCCCCTCTCCACATCATCCCAGTCCTCCTGTAGCATAAAATTACATTTTCTGCACTAAAGATGATCAATAACCTCCTAATTGACAAAAGCAGCATCTTTTTTTTGCTCTTAGATTACTTGATAGAGTATCTCAACCTTGACGACCCTTCATTGTGTGGACTGTTTGTTATGTTTAGTTGTGACCTAATAGCCTCTTTTATGCTGTCTTCTAAAATCAGACTCAACTCTCATATCCATGATAATTAATTCCTCCTTTAAAGGCTTAGCTAGTATTTTCTCTTCCTTTCATTTCTATTGCCAGTTCTCCAGAAAAGTACACTCATCATCTTCCCACAGGCTAATTCAACATCATTCTGTTATACTTCTTTTCCATCTTGCCTTCCACACACCAGATCATTTACCACTGCTGCTGCCAGACTAATATTTCAAAACTGCAGTTCTGTTCCTAGCAGTCCCTTCCTCAAACAATTCACTGGCTTATTCATAGGATTTGTAGTTCTTCAATGTATAGCCCAATTTGCTTTCTACTTCCCTTATACATAATGATCTTCAGCTTTGTTGTCTGCTTCCTCCCTCAGAATATTTCAGGTACCCCATGAGTTTACTCCTAACAAGGAATTGGCATCTCCTTTCTTCTCTAGGTGAATTCCTCAAAGATCTTGTTTAAATATTACTTGCCCTATGATGTTTTTCTTGATAATCCCTGGATACCAACTATGCACATGGATCATTATTTCTGCTCATTCTACCAGGACCTTTGCAATTCCAAATTTCCCTGCCTGCGGTGATATTCTCTAAATGTTTTCAGGGCTGGATTTTCCTTGGTCTTCATGTCTTGGCTCAGGATGTCATCTCCTCATGGATATCTTCCTTGCCTTAAACCAGAATAATCATCATAACACTTGTCATTGTCTAAAATATCTCTATGTTGTGTTTATTTGCCTTTTATTTTTACTAGTGTCAACTCTATGGAAACAGGACTCTTTTTATGTTTGTTGTATCAACATAATTTTTGAGATCAGTTTTAGGTTCACGGCAAACCTAGGGGGAAGGTATATATAATCTCCTGACCACACACATGCATAGCCTTCTCCATCAATATCCCCCACCAGAGAAAATACTAACTCTCAAAAATAAGCCTAAGTTTTAGCTCAATATATATAGCAATTTTATTATAAAACTATTTTAAATGTTTGGACTCAAACCTATGATAACAATTATAAGACATTTTATTTTAGCATTCATTCTATCCATCAGGTTCAAAAACAACAAAATTTTTTAGCAAGTCCACTTCCAGATATTTCCTTCAAACTGAAAGTGAAATATATAGCAACATTTAAAGAAAAACTCTCCTCATGGAATAGCGCTGAATGGTACCATGCCCTTCTTTCTTGGAGATATAGACCCTTAAAATAATTGAGTTTTACCAAAGACATCCAGAAGTTTCTCTAAATATACTAGAGTGGGATCATTGTGACACAATAACATATGCCACAAACTACCAAAGGCTGTAAAATGTGCCACCAGTATAAATTGTTTTAAAAACAGAGTTGGGCAAGTATTTGGAAAAAAGAAATATTGAAGGGCAGACCCGCTAAATCAAAAGGAAGCGATGGGCAATAAATGCCAAGCTACTGAGTTCTTGTAAGATTTACTGCAAATTCTTACTGTGCAGTAGCCTCATTTTTTTTTCCTGTGAAGAAAATGAAGTTATTATAAGGTATCATGCCAAATCTCATGAAATGTCATGATACGGCACTAAAAAATGATCACTTTTGCATGGAGCTCCTGAAAATGGTCTTATCAATGGCTGTAGCATTAAAACACCCCAGTGAACTACAGCTATTTTTAGAAAAAAAAATTTGTTGACTAATTTCATATTATTTAATTTCTTAATATAGGACATTTTGTTATTTCCTATTTTTGATATTAAAATTTATTTGAAAGTCTTCCTCTGATGTGTCATTGTTTATGGAAACTAACCTGTTATTTTTTAATGAGGAAGATATTGACTCTTTCCTAAACAGGGCATGTACTAAGCTTTGTTGTTCCAGTGAATGACAGGCACTTCAGTTTTCATCACTTTCCTTGACCCTGTATTACTAAATATATTTATTTATATTGACTGACAAGTGAGATTTGCTTGATAAAATTAAATTCCCTGGCCTATGCAGAGATGTGGCCCATGGCAAAGATGTTATAAATACTATAACAACTTCACCTAAAAACATTCAGTCAGATTCAATAAGGCTACAACTGAATTCTCTAAGCCACCAATACACATTCTTTCTGCAAACCTCTTGTATTGAATCATTCCATAATCTTTTTCTCAAACTGTAAAATTTAGAATCAACCTTGGATGGTCTTCTCCCTCACACCTACTGTAATGTCCCACCACTGAAATCTCCCTGGACTGACTGTCATGTTTCTGGGTATTAGAAAGGCTATCAACACTCAGTCTTCAGCTGTTGGCCCCTTCAGGGATGTCTTGACTTCAGTGGACTACCTCAGCCAAAGTCATGCTGCTGCTGGTGAGACCCACATCCAAGGACTAAATGCATAGGCAGCATAGAAGCTCACTCATTGAGCCCAATGCAGGACATCCTGACCAGTTATTTCAGCCTCAGGAAACTCTTTTTGATCTGTTGAAACTCTTTGGACTAAATCACAGCTGGATTTATCCCTCTGCCCATCCTTATTTCCTCTTTCCCCTTTCTAAAGGTATTGATACCATTTGATCCTTAATAAACATCCTGAATGATAAACTGTCTCAAAGTCTGCTTCTCAAAGAATCCTATTTGCAATACTCTCATGCATTACCCCTTAAATATTTCAGCTGTACCTCTAATTATGTAAAAAAAAATCATCTAGTTTTATAGCCTCTATTGATCCTGCCTCATTATCATTTTTATCATTGAATAGGAGGTCAGAGAGACCTCCTAACTGAGGTTGCCTTTTCTAGTTCTGTACCTTTTAAGTACATACCCCACACAACTAGAAAGAGCTTTAAGGCAAAATAAATTGTCTCTTTTTATTCCCTCAGTGATCACTCAACAACTACAGAATAAGGTTTAATCTCCTCAAAATTTCATGCCCAGTCTTCTCTTTTAAGACATTGCCTACTTTCCCAGACTTAGTATCTTTTATTCAAACTTGCACACCCTGGAATTCAGCTTTGCTAAGTGTCTGTTCTTCCCTTAATGACTGCTTCCTCAATATTTACATTGTTGTCTCTTCCTGGAACATCATTCTTTGTCTCGTTATTTTGCCTTCCCAGGTACCACTAAAGCCATATTTTCTCTGTCATGCCTTTTCGAATTAAACCCTGACTTCCCAGAGTGAGTTGGGTGTCTTCTCTTCTCTGCCTCCACAACTCTCTCCCTCTCTCTCTCTCTCTCTCTCTATATATATATATATACACACACACACACACACACACACACACACACGTATATATTTCAAAAGACATTGTCATGTTGTTGTATAACTTTATCCATCCACTATTAGAATTTGGTTTTCTGATAGGAGTGAATTCCTTTGCATCTCTATCAAAGGCATTGGCAGATAGGCAATTTATGTAGGCCCGAATGACTAATGAACACATTAAACAATCCATTTCTTCAGTTGAAAATAATTATGGTTAGTAGAGAAACAATGCAATATTGATGTATATGGCCCTTCATTTGTCCAGTAAATTTACAGTCATCTGATAAATTTTACATCTGAAGACCCTATGAAGTGGACAACTGTCTACAGGATTTTTATGTTCGAAAAATGACTAAAAGAGGGTTACAGAAGATAATATTTAGTCTGGTATGATTTGTAAAACTGCTATGATCTTTTTACAAAAATTTGGCATTAACATTGGAAAAAAGAAATGTTATAAACCAAAAAATATTTTTTCCTCTCCTTAATATGAATTAATGTAGCAAAAAATCTATCAAATGGCATGTGCCCAACATGTGCGGATTGGCTGAATTGAATATGATGTTCCACCTTTACATTTATATTACAGGTATGCAACTTAAGCCAGAAAGTCACACTTCTTGCAACATTTTACATATTTAAATACATACATATACATTTTACTATTGTACACTTCTAAATTCAGAAAGGACAAATAAAAGGACAAACTACAATTTCTCTGGTTTTTCCTATTTTTTTTTTCAAGTTCTTTTTTTTTTTACCCATCTTATCTTTAAATTAACTTGTAGGGTCTAAATCAATATCTTTCCAGGGCTTTTGTTACCTTATCTTGATTCGGTGTTTCTGAACTAATGATGAAAATGCGGTTTATGTTTAGATTTAGCTTTTCAATTTGAACCAAATGAAGGACAAACATGATTCTTCAGACTATAGCTTGCTTTTAAGTTTTAAAATCATCATTTTCTGTTTTAGTAACATAGCGATGTTGTTGTTCTTTTTCCTCTTATTATTATTTAGAACGTTTTAAGTAATTCTTTCCAGCATTATTGTTGCCCTTTGCAGATTCTCCTTGCCGGAAATTTAAACGTTAAAAAAAAAAATCATTCTCCAAAAACTGTTGAGTTGTCTATAAATGTTAACCAGCACGATTTTCTGTGATTACTTGCATCAGACTCACTAAGAACATGTGGCATCCCTTCTATTCAAAGTCACACATTCTTTATAAAATAATATATAATTGTCTATAAGCTGTGACGACATTCTTTAAAAAGAATATGATTCTGCCTTCAGAAGAATAATAATTGTTATAATAATACAGAATATGATATTATTGTAATATTATTATATGATAATTACAATGAGGTTTTCTTCACTGGAAGAATAGATAATTTGGGATTTGAGAGGATTTTGTGTTTCACATAACTACTTTTTAGACTATCTTTTCAACTGTTCCTCTTGCATTGTCTCACTTAGATCCTACCTATCTGGGTCACGCTATCTATTCACGGTCACCTTCTCCTCGGTTCATACTAAAGGCAGCATGCAGAACTGAATACACACGTTCCAGCGGCCTGACGGTGCACAGTTGCAATGGGACTGCCATAACTTAGGTTTCTGCTACTGCAGCCTAAAGTCACTTTAGCTTTTGAAGAGTTGTTGTGCTGGAACATATGATTCATGTAGCCAACAGAACTTGTAGATATGAAATGCTTCCTTTTCAAATACTCATATTTTCTTCCAGTATTGTTCACCCTTCTCTGATTCCTCTGATTCGTCACTTCTTTGTAAGTCTTTCATGCTTCTCCCATATTTGTTCCTTTGTGTCCTTCAGAAGCATATAAATGGCCTTTATGATACATTGTTTTTATGACACATGCTTTCAGGTTTTTTGTGATTGTTGTTGTTATTTTCTTTTGTTTTTCCCAAAGAAAGTTCGTGAAAGACAGCTGGTCTTTCACAGCTGGTCCATCATGTATATCCCTAAACACACACACAAACCCACACCTTATGCAATTAAATTGAGGGCTGTTTTATTAATTTTTTTCAGCATTTAATCAATGCCAAGCACATACTTAATAGATCCTCAACTCATTTCTGCACTAGTTGCTCAAATTAAAAAATTAAAATTAACAAAAGATAGAAATATGACTTCACCAACTCCAAGACCAAATATTAACAATTAAAAATTGGATGAAACATAAATATTCAAAATTTTCAGAATTGAAAGAACAGAAAATCATAATGCCCAATGTAGTTAAACAAAAATATATAAACCATCTTAAATACCAGTTTTTAGATAACATTATTAAGTTACATAATGAAAAAAATCAAATCATATGTTACGTTTTAAAAGAAGGCTAAAAATGTGTTTTGAGGTAGATTAGAGCTACAAATGCAACAATTTGGATGAATAGTTTCAAATCTCATTAATTCATAACTTTGGGTTTCTTTTCAAAGCTATATCTCCAAAAAATAAACAGTTTACAACCTTAGGAGATTCTTGGACAGCTCGACTGCTTTTGGAAAAACACCTTAGATTAAATAAATGTCTTATTTGTCAAAATTTTAAGACATACAGATTAGCTGAAGTAAATACACCAACATTTAAGAGTGATGGTAAATGGTTGAGGAACTGATGAACATTTCCTAATGTTTTGTTTATGTCTATTTTAAACTTTATTTAATAAGGAGATAATGCTTTAAACAAAACCTCAGTAGCAACTATTTGAAAGCATATGAAAAATAGTACTTTAAAAATAAATCCTAAAACATTTTTTAAATTAGTCCAATGAGACTTATGTATCAATTAATTTTAAGACACAGTAGTATAATGAATGACATTAATGAAAAAGTGAGTATCTTGCCATTTGCAACAACATGGGTGGGCCTAGAGGGTATTATGCTAAGAGAAATGGGTCAGATAAAGAAAAATATTTTCTGATTTCACTTATATGTGGACGCTAAGAAGGAAAACAAATGAATACAAACACAAACAAAAAGAAGAAACAGACCCATAAATACAAATTGATGGTTGTCAAGGGGGAGGGGATGAGCAAAATAGATCAAGAAGAGTGACAGATACAGACTTTCAGTTATGAAATGAGTAGGTCATGAAAACAAAAAGTACATCAAAGGGAATATAGTTATTGGTATTGTAATAGCATTGTATGGTGACAGATGGCAGCTGCACTTGTGTGTGGTGACCACAGCATAATGTGTAGACTTGTCATATTACTATGTTGTACAACTGAAATTAATGTAACCTTGTATGTCAACTATATTCCTGTAATTTTTTTCAAAACAGTACTCACTGGCCACATGAGATAGTATAAGACACTTACCAGAATGATGAAAACACAGATTAGCAATGTCAGGTAGAGTGATTAAAAAAACACTGTTACACTAAGGCAATTAAATTATAAACATTAATGAGAATGAATGAGTAAACTTTTTCACAATCAATGAATGACATCAGTGAATCTCACAAATATAAATTTAACTGAAAATAGACGGATAAATGATGTAAAACTGGGGGCGCCTGGGTGGCGCAGTTGGTTAAGCGTCCGACTTCAGCCAGGTCACGATCTCGCATTCCGTGAGTTCGAGCCCCGCGTCGGGCTCTGGGCTGATGGCTCAGAGCCTGGAGCCTGTTTCCGATTCTGTGTCTCCCTCTCTCTCTGCCCCTCGCCCGTTCATGCTCTGTCTCTCTCTGTCCCAAAAATAAATAAACGTTGAAAAAAAATTAAAAAAAAAAAATGATGTAAAACTGGTAAGTGTAAACAATGGTGATAGAAGTCAGGATACAGGGTCATTCAGGGAAGAGCAATCACTGGAAAGGCATAAGAAGGAGCATCTGGTCACATCTTTTATGTATTTATTATCAAGCTGTGGTTCTGGGAGCAATCACTTTGAGAAAACCCATTGTGCTCAACATTTGTGATTTGTGTATTTTTCTGCATGTGTGTTATACTCCAGAATTTTACCTTTTTAAAAAGGGACTATGTTAGATAGAATAAGAAACTATTTTAGTATTTTATAGGTTGGAAAAGGAGCCACAGTTGATCTTCGTTTAAGATTAAGGTTAGATAGAGGTAAGTTCAGTTTCTAAACAATTCCTAGAAGAGTATCCTACTTCCTACACAGAGAAAAGAGAGGGGATGGGGTGAAAATTCATGTGACTTAAAAGGTGGATTCATGATTTTTGTAACTGTATTTTATATGCATGCTTACCAAATTTTCCTCATTTCTAAACGTAAGTAGAAAGTGAATTCATTCTCAGAATATCTGAGAACCAGAGTATATTGAAGTTGGAGTGACATCCTCTTAGATTAGAAACATATTTACCAAAATATGTTCATAGACCAAAAATATCATTGTGAAAAATATAATAAAATTTGAGTTTTTATTTGTGACAAAGCCAGGGATTTGAAAAATTAATATTCTCTTGTTTTGTTCCAATTAAAATATCTGATTTAGGAAATTATTTTAATCCAGATTATATTTCCATGTACATTGGTCTAAAGTGCAAGCACAAGTTAATGGGAAATAAGTGATTGGTTAATTAAGCCCAGCACAAAAAGGGAAGTGATTCTTTTTTCGCAAAATAGGGAAGTGAGAAAGAAATGACATTGCATTAAAAAAGAAATAATTTCATCCAAGAAAGTGTATGCTATTACTTGTTTTTGGGTTGGTGTTTTCACTAACATATAGGGTCAGGATATAACTTAGGGTGGGCCAGACAAGTAAAGTTTTTTCTTATTTCACTTGATGTGAAGCAGATTCAGATTATGAAGTCCCTGGAGAATGTGAAAGAACAAGAATACAAAATATAAGCCAGTAGAGAGAAATTGAAGATACCCAGGGGCTTCAGTAATTTAAGTAGGCAAAAGGTATTCCTGAACTCAGATTCAGGTTAAGGATTTCAACTTCCCTGTATCATTTACTGGTTTTTAGTCCGCTTTATGGAAAATGCTATCAAACTTCGATTTCTACTATCTTATAATCAGGGAATTTTCAGAAATCTTTATTTCAGACAATGCCAGGATTCTGGGTAGGGGGAAAGAGAATGGAAAATAGACCACCAAAGACAGCATTTAAGACTTCTAGTTAGACATGGAACTCACAGAAATGAAAGCATTTGGAGTTTAGAGATGAGGTTCTAATACGTCTTTTTACATAACCATGAATGCACAGAAAACAATGATCAGTTTTAAGTGAAGGATAATAGGCAGCAATTTCATGCTGATGGTATGCAGTTGACTTTTTAAAATAAATTTGGATTCATTTAATTCTGTGTTTGGTATGTGTTACTGGTGCAACTGTCCACAGCTCATGAAAGGCAATAAGGTGTTTCTCAACTGTGACTGTTAGTAAAAATATTCACGATAGAAAATAAGAACAGTTATTTTTTAAAAAGCGCACACAATACTTGCTAATACAGAGAGCATACATTATGTACCATTATTTTTAAAGTTGCAATATAGAATTACCTATGTAATGAAATAATACTCTTCAGTGGGCCTGACAATACATTTCTCTTGTGCTGCAGTGTTCACAGATTTTTGAATCAAACTCTCCACACATCTGAGGTATTTAGCCTTTAAAGTGCGTTCACCTCTGTCCGTTACTTCTAAACTCAGTCATGATGAGAGGCAAAATACATTTTGAAGGAACAGAATGTAATTCATTACCAACTGCAATTGTTCCTGGTCTAGAAATCCAGTTGTGGTACTTGAAGATCAACAAAAGCAATAGCACAGCAGCATGACACAGACTCTGAACTCCAAAGCTCAACAGCCAGATTTCAAACTCCTAGCTCCTCTGTCACTAGCTGTGTGACCCTGGGCAAATCACTTAATGCCTCCATACCTTAGTTTTCTCATTGTAAAATAGGGGTATTAATAATAATCCTACTTCATAGGGTAGGATGAAATGGATTCTCAGTTGTAAGTGCTTAGAGTCAAATCTGGCAAACTTAAGAGTATCATATTCATAAATCTAAAACATTAGCACATGACTCCAGTCCCCACTTTCTTCAACTCAATACATTTCAGGCCAGAAACACTGCCCTGGTGACTGTCTGCTTTCTCAAGAGCTGCAATTATTTTCCTCTAACTCTAAATGGGAAGGCCAGGCTTCACTACGGTGCTCATGACATGCACAATTGCTCACTAAATGCTTCTTGGGTCCTATTATACTCTGTCATCATGTTCTTCCTGTCTTTTAGGAATTCTATTACCCCTTTTTGAATCTCCCATATGTTTTCTGATTTGCATGATTTATTGATCTATTATGTATTTTATGCTGCCAAGTGAATCAATCTATCGATCTATCTACCGTCATTTTTTGAGCGCTCTCTCCACAACTACAGTGCTAACTGCTTTTCTCCTGTTTAACCCTCACAATAGCATTTAGGGGGTAGAACCCATCATTATTCATATTTTTCAAGTGAGAAAAGTAAGACTCACAGTCCAAAGTTAAATACCACAGGTTAGGCAGAGTTCATACATGAACACATTAGGAGACTATGATGTCAAGTTTTCCCTGGCAGAGGGAAAGGAGTAAATCAAAAAGAGAGGCAGTTATCTTCGGGGTCTGTGATTCTCCTTAGAGAAATGCTGTCCTCTTTTGCTCTATTTATTCATTCTTCCTCTCCTCCTCATTTCAACATGGATATCATAGCAATCTTACGTTGGGGAAAACCAAGCTAGCATCTCTCATTTTGTTACCACAAAACTTAACTTTCCAATTCCTGTAACTATGCTGAAGCAGATAGATATGGTTAAATAATTCATTCAGCCTATGGGGTGCCTAGGTGGCTCAGTTGGTTAAGCGTCCAACTTCGGCTCAGGTCATGATCTCACAGTTGGTGGGTTTGAGCCCCACATTGGGCTCTATGCTGATAGCCAGAGCCTGGAGCCAGTTTTGGATTCTGTGTCTCTCTCTCTGCCCCTCCCGGCTCACACTCTGTCTCTCTCTCTATGTCTCTCTCTCTCTCAAAAATAAATAGACATTAAAAAAATTTAAAAAATAATTGATTCATCCTCCATTAATATGACATATTATTCAATGCCAGGAATGGTTTAAAATGTAGGGATATAGCAGTGAATAAAACAATAACAATAAAGAAAACCAAAGTCCTTGTAACAAAAGGAACAGACTGTATATCGATATATAGATTATGTACATATGTACACATAGTATAATATCAGTTAAAGGCATTATATTCTTTTAAAAACTACCTTACATAGTAATTGACATTTTATATACTTTTTAAAAATTATTAATTGCCATGGTGACATGTAAATAATTACAAGGTAATTATAGTATGCTTTGAAGCTTCAAAACATTGCTCACGATTCATTGGCTCTATTATTATACAGACACAAGAGATTATCTTATCAGAATCACTATACAAAGATGGTCACATGTAATCATAATCATGATCCACAGAGAAATTTCATAGTTACTTCAAGTATGAAAGTGTGTTAAATAAAAATAGAATAACAAGTAATGAACTAGTTGCAGATCTAAATTGTGCTGGTGTCTTAGATGGTGGCCCAGAAAGCCACCTAGACAAAATAATTAATGCACTTATATATAGCTTTCTGTCAATTGAAAGAATTTACCATTCTATTTCTGAGGCAAACTGGCAAAGGCTGCTTGAATAATTCCAAAGTAATATTAAAAAAAACCATTTTTCTTGTCATAAGTATATTTAAGATTCTTGAATTGCCCCTTTATATATATGTTTGTTGTATCCTAGACCTATTAAAAAGGAAAAATATTTATCCAACTCTCAACTAAACGTGTAGGCTAAAACTTGTATATTAGCAATTCAATTTGTTTTGTTTTTTATTTAAAAAAATTAATGTATATTTCTGAGAGAGAGACAGACAGAGCAAGAGTGGGGGAGGGGCAGAAAGAGAGAGAGACACAGGATCTGAAGCAGGATCCAGGCTCCAATCTGTCAGCACAGAGCCTGACTCGGGGCTTGAACCAACAAACTGTGAGATCGTGACCTGAGCCGAAGTTGGACGCTTAACCGACCACTGGCCACCCAGGTGTCCCCAATTTGTTTTCTTAATACTTATAACATAATTCCTAAAAATGTATAACCAGAACTACAACTTAAGTATCACTGTATTTTGACATAAAGAATATTTTTTAAAAGACTTTTTATTTGCATTTGACCAATTAAATGTTTTTAATTATTGTTGCTTAAATAATGGATTGTATGGATATTGATTTGTAAAGTCCATCTTAGCTCACGTGACAAAGAGAAGAGTAGTATTTGTAGATGTAGACTATAACATGTTATTCAGAAAACAGGAATAACTGCTACGTCAGGATGTAGAGGAGGCAATGTAATCCAAATTCCCAAAAAGAAAGAGATTACAAAGAAAGTAGAAGCAGTATCAATAGGTTATCAAAGATACATACCAGAAAAGAGTATTCTTAATCTTCTCATATGCCCCTCTTTAATATGAAAATGGGTTGAAATGCTATAAATTCAGTGTTTTGTATTTATGCCCAAAAAGGAAATTACATTAAGTTACATATATCCAAGTAAAATAGCCCAAGAAGGGAGGAGGAATTTGTCCAATTTGTCATGTAAGTTCAGAATTCACAGCCTCAAATCAAAGTGAATCAAAACACTAATCCTTGTAACTTGAATTTTGTATAAATATTCATAGAAATTCACTCTATCTTAAAAAAGTTAAAAAAAAAGAAATTCACTCTATTTTGCAGATTTTAAGTTTTCATTTAGATATTTTCATTAATCTCAGCTCAAATCACTGAGATCTGTTAGTTCTAACCAAGCAACATGGGATGCTTAAAAAACAAATATAACAAAACAAACATAAGTGACTTATAGCAACCTAATATACAACAATATAATTAAAAATTTCCAAGGCCATTTTATTATAGTGTAATAAGCAACCTGTAAATGATACAAGTTAAAGTTTTTAGATTTCTGACATTGTGTTTTGTTTTTTGTTGTTGTTTTTGTTTTTTGAGAGAGAGAGCAGGGGAGGGGCAGGAGAGGGAGATTCTTAAGGAAGCTCAATGCCCAGCATAGAGCTAACGTGGGACTTGATCTCATGACCTGAGATCATGACCTGAACTGAAATCAAGGATTGGATTCTTAACCAACTGAGCTACCCAGGTGCCCCTCACATGTTTTTATCAAATATCTCATTTTATTTACCATTTCCCATTGGATGTTTTAAGAAGATATTTATGGAACTATTTGCTTGATTTTTCCAGCAGGAATTTTATATTACTAAGTCTTGTTTACAGCTAAGTATTATACTTTCTGACATTTCTAAATGATAATTTTAAACAAATCAGCTTGCTTTCTTTTTTTAAGTTTATTTACTTAATTTGAGAGAGAGAGAGAGAGAGAGAGAGAGAGAGAGAGAGAGAGGCAGGGAGAGAGAATCCCAAGCAGATTCTGTGCTATCAGTGCAGAGCCCAACATGGGGCTCAAACTCATGAACCATGAGATCATGACCTGAGCTGAAATTAAAAGCCAGACACTTAACCAACTGAGCCACTCAGGCATCCAACAGATCAGCTTTCTAAACTGTCATACATTTTGAAGTCCTTAGGATACAGTTGCTTGCAAGGAAAGAGATTTTGTACATGCCGTTCATAGCATACTTACTTACCATTTAAAAACTTGAGTGAGGCATTCCCAACACCCTGGTTTATATCCTTTTAACTAACTTTCCTATATCCCTACATTATTTTAGCCAATTTTTCAGGAAAACTTGGCAATGACAGCCTTTTTTTTTTCTTCTTAAGTCCACTATCATTCTGCTCCACTATCATTGTCCTACTATTTCTAAAGTCTTTGGCATATATTCCATATTCTTTGTTTTTGTACACCTCTTATCCCTGAAAATATACAAGATTTTACTTTTTACAAAATTCCTAAAGGAGAGAGCCTTTTGAAAAATAAACCGGGTCCTTTTTCCTTTTTATCAAGGAGGCTGTGGAAGTAGCGAAGGGGGTAAAAGGAAAAACGCTTGCAGACGTTCTGAATGCCCAGTGCAGCTGACCATCATTGTTCCTGTACAGCTCAGTTACATCCCTTGGGATTTAACTGAGAATATTCAATGGCAGCTATGACACAGTAACACAAAAATCTACACACAACTGTCAGAGTTTTCACATAACTCCAGTTCAACAAGCCAATGGAAAAAAGACAAGATTTACCTTTTCTGTTTCCTCAGGCCTTTTTGTGAGCTTAGCCCAACTCACCTGAGTTAGAAATCTTACCCGGCTCTTTCTAATTTTCCCACAGTGGAAGCCAAGAGTCAGGAAACTTGAAATCCAGAACTTTTGTCTGGATTCCCCAGGTTCTTTGATTTGTACCTCTTTCCTAGGGACAGTTCCTGTTTGAAGCATTTATTTATACCAAGATTTCCACTCTTGCATCTGGATCTTTAATAAAAGAATGTGTATTGCACTGGGAATAGGAACATTTTGAGAAATTCAGCATGGAATGTTAATCTCACTAAGGGTATCTTTATAAGACTTTGTCTGGTCCCAGCATGTTTTCCTGACAGCGGGCCAAATGAGCTATTCCAACAAGTCCCCTTAGGGACTACTCAATACTCCTCTGCTTACTTCAGCAAGCTGTGAACTCACCTGCCCTGCCAAATCTGGGGTTTCCAAACGACTAGAAAATGGCATCAAATAGAACCAGTGAAACAAGGCCAATCCATAATTAGTTGATTTTTAATGGCTATGACCAGGTCTGTAATACCTCAATAGTTGCTGAATATGTGAGAGCAATGAATATTTTATTTTGTGTTAATTATTTTTAAAGTACATATAAAGGATGGAGTTAATTATACAGTTCATAGAATATTATAATCATTAATTTGTTTAAGAACCAAACAATGTTTGTCTTTCCAATTTAATTTATTTATTTATTCAGGCACTTATCGCTCCATTTTGCCATTGCCTGATTTCTAACCATCCCAATAAGGTAATCATATTAATGTGTTTGGTGTGCATCCTTCCATTAGTATGTATCAGGCTAAAATATTTGTCCTTTTTTTAGCTTGATAAAGTTTTTACTAATACAAATGATCCTGTACAATAATCTGCAATATTCTTTTGATTTGTTTGTTTCATTCCACAGTGTTGTTCTGAGTTCATCCAGTCTGTTGTTTTGGGTTTTCTTTCTTTGTTTTGCTCCGGTCTATGTTAATACACTCAAGTCTGTTGCTCCCAGCTGCCATGTGGTATTCAGCTGTGCACATCAGCCACATTTTTGTTCATACCCTCCTATAATTTGTATACCCTCCTATAATTTATATGAGAATTTATTCGGGATATATATCTAGCAGAAGAGTTGCTGGGTTACAAAGAGTATGTGCATTTTATTTAACGGAAAAACTACTAGCTTTGCTCCAGGGAAAAAGCAGAGTGTAAGTCTTACTATGCCCCTAGTTCTGAAACAGAGAAGTTTGTACTACCCAATTTTCTAACTTTTTGTCTTCTAATTGACATTAATTGATTTTTCAATGTTTTTTAACAGTTTTATTGATATGTAATTGACATACAAGAAACAATATGTATAGATTGTATATCTTGTAGATAGGTATTGACATGTAAAATAACCACCACAGTCAAGGAGTGAAAATATCCATTACACCTAAAATTTTCTTCAAGTCCTTTTGCAGTGTTTCCTTTTCCTACCTAGTTGTGTTGGTTTCTTTCCCCCATTTACTACAATGACTAAAGACCCCACTGTTATCCTGCATAGTACAGGTGAATACTGGCATTCTTGTATCGTTCTTCATCTTAAGTAAAAAGTTTTCAGGTGCCTTTTATCAGTTTGAGGAAATTCTTTTCACTTTCTAGTTTACTAAGACTTTATGAGGAATGGATGTTAGATTTTACCAATGCTTTTTCTATACTTGTAACTTATACGATAATGTAGTTATTCTTTTTAAGTTTGTAAATACGGTGAATTACATTGCATGATTTTTTTTTTTAATTCCAGGGAGATAAAGAGAGAGAGAGAGTGAGTAGGGAGAGGGGCAGAGGGAGAAAAAGAGAAAATCTAAAGCAGGGTCCACACTCAGCATGAAGCCTGATGTGGGGTGCAATCCCACAAACCTGCACCCTGAGATCAAGACCTGAGCCAAAATCAAGAGTCAGACACTCAACTGACTGAGCTACCCAGGCACCCCCAATATTTGATTTCTTAATGTTAATCAACCTTGCATTTCTGGGATAGAGACCAATAAATCATGATGTATTGTCCTTTGTATATACTGTAGAATTTTATTAAATTCTTAAAATAATATTTGTATCTATGTTCATAAGGGATACTAAGCTTTAGTGTTCTTTTTTAAAATATTTTAGTGTGTAGGCGTTTTATTATTATTTTGTCCTTAAACATTGGTAGCATGATGGGGCGCCTGGGTGGCTCAGTCGGTTAAGCGTCCGACTTCAGCCAGGTCACGATCTCGCGGTCCGTGAGTTTGAGCCCCCGCGTCAGGCTCTGGGCTGATGGCTCAGAGCCTGGAGCCTGTTTCTGATTCTGTGTCTCCCTCTCTCTCTGCCCCTCCCCCGTTCATGCTCTGTCTCTCTCTGTCCCAAAAATAAATAAACGTTTGGAAAAAAAAAAAAATTAAACATTGGTAGCATGCTTAAATGAAGACATATGGTTCTGAGTTTTCTCAGGGAAAGGACTTTTAACCAAAAGTTCAACTCCTTTGTAATATAGGCTACTCAGTTATTTGTGTCTTCTTAAGTGATAGTCTGTTTCTTTCAGAGAATAAGTTCATTTCAACTATGTTATGAAATGTATTTTGTAATTATTTTGGAGGAATAATGTGTCAGGCTTGAAGTTTATCAATTTTATTGATCTTTTCAAATAACTTTTTTTTTTAATTTCATTGGGTTTCTCTATTGGTCCTGATTTCTATTTTGTTGATTTCCAAACTTTGATCTTTCATTTGTTTTCCTTAATTTGGATTTCATTTTCTCATTTTCCAAATTCTTGAGATGGAAATTGAGGTCACTAATTTCATACTGTTCTTTCTTGAAATACAGGTATTTAGTGCTATACATTTTCTCTTCAGTGCTTTCTTAGCAACATCCCACACATTCTGCTAAGTTGTGTTTCCATTTTTATTTGAATTAATATGCATTCTAATTTCTCTTTTGGTTTCTTACTGTTATTGATTTCTTCTTTTTATTTTTTTTTATTTTAGAGAGAGAGGGAGTTTGGAGGAGAAGTGTTGAGAGAGAGAATCCCAAGCAGGCTTCAGGCTCAGTACAGAGCCCAATGCAGGGCTCAATCCCATGACCCTGGAATCATGACCTGAGCCAAAATCAAGAGTCTAGTGCTCAAGTGACTAACTATCCCAGCCCCCCCTTACTGTTATTGATTTCTAATGTAATTCTGTTGTGATCACAGAACACAATTCATGTGACTTGAATTATTTTTATTGAAACTTCTTTTGATTTCAAGAATACATTTTTTGGGTAATATATTCCACGTGCACCTGCAAAGAATGTGTGTTCTATTATTTTTGGATGGAATGTTCTACCAACATCAATTTCCTAATATTGGCCGATAGTATTATTCAAGTATTCTAATATCCTAGTTGATTTTCAGTCTACTTGCAATTCCTTTCAAGAACATATTATCTCCAATTATCCAGATCATAATATGTATTATTTGTGCTATTTATTCATTTTTAACTGTTCTGTGGGGAAGCTTTGTGTATTGTTAACATACAGAGTTCAATTACTTTTAAATCTTTTGTTGCTATTATAAATGGTCTATCATATGATCTATTTGTTAGGTTTGGCTGACATACAAAAAAAATTTTATTTCAGCATATATTTGTCAACATTCTTGAATTACATAATTATTTCAAATACTTTTTTCTATTAATTTTACTGGGTATTTCTTCACATACCTGAATATATGAATTAAAAATAATAACAAATTGATCTCTACCTTTCCAATCACTGTACCTCATTCTTCTCTCTTTCCTTGTGGAAATGTTGACAGTGAGTTCTTAGAGACTGATTCTTTGCCTTCTTTTTTTCTTAGATCTATTTTTTCATCAACAAAACACAATAAAAGTAAACTTTTGGGGAGCCTGGGTGGCTCAGTCTGTTGAGCCTCGGGCTCTTGATTTTGGCTAAGGTTATGATCTCATGATTTGTGAGAGAGAGCCCCACATTGACCTCTGCTCTGACTGTGCGAAGCCTGCCGGGGAATCTGTTTCTGTCCCTCTCCTGTGCACCCTCATGCTCTCTCTCTCTCTCTCTCAAAATAAATAAAAATTAAAAAAAAAGTAAACTTCTACTAAGGATACATAACATATATAATTATCTTTATAATTTTTATTTTAATTTCTGCTACTCTCTTCTTGGATTTCTCTTATTTGAATATATCCTCTAAGAGTATTTTCAAAATATATAACAAACATTCTTAGGACATGTCTGAGAACATTCTTACCCTGCTCTGGAATTTTAATAATAGTTTGGCTAGATACAAATTTCATGTTCAAAATGCTTCAATTTTTTTCTTGTTTTATAGTTTCCTTCCATATTTTAAAGTGTTAATCAACTGTCTCTCTACCTCCAGGAGGCACATATCTTATATTTTTAAGGCTATCTGCTCTTTATCTATGGAACGCTTCTCTTTTTATATATAACATCGCTTGCACTTTCCTTATTTCTTTAAATCTATTTATTATACTCATTAAAAATTATTCCATTAATTCTATTTTATTAGTATAACTTCAAATTGCTATTTTTTTATTTACTATAGTTTCATTCTTCACCTGATTATAATTTTTACTCTTAAGTCCATTACCAGATTCAGGATTCTGGTAAGCCAGAAATCTCTTTTTTAAAAAGTGTGATTTGAGGTGTTTTCAATATCTGTAGTTAAATACTCCCACCACGACCAATATTATGCTTCCAAAGTGTCATTGTTGATTTCAGATTTGGAAACAGAGGTTCACAGTTGGCTGTCAGGGATACGTACAAACTGGTTCTAGCATACCACCACGTCAGCTCCTGTAACATATAGAATATACTGAGGAAGGAATAAAGCGATGCACAAATCTTATCCTTCCAGTTGGAGAGGGGAGGCAATCAGTCTTAGGATGAGGATCCAGAACCAGAGAGGATCACATTCCTTTGCTTTTATTCCAACAGGCAATCTCTCTGTTGAAGTATTAATTATTAAATTCTTAGAATTATGAAGAATTGGAAAGAAACAGCCATCTTAGGTTGTCAACCAATATCCTTGAAAGTGAAGGAAAGATAATGTACATGTAGAACGAGAACTAAAGTCAGTCTGATGACTGTTCAAATGCTTTCAAAATTGTTCATCCCAGAAGGGGTTACCCTGCCTGATAGGTCCTATATGGAAGGTCTGAATAGCTATTTCCACCTTTTGTGAAAAGATAGGAAGTTATTATTCAAAGACAGTGATGGTATAGGGAAATGAGCAGAATGCATCTTCAAGATTTCACTTCACTGAATACTCTCACTGCTCCCAGATGTGTTTCACCACAGGTGGCAGCCATGAACACTCTCCCCAACCACACACACACACACACACACACACACACACACACAGATTAGTTTTTAAGAACTTTCACTTCTCCAAAAGTTTCCAATTTTTTGGTTAATTATTTCTTGCATGCTTTTCTTTCATTTACTTAGGTTCATCAAGGTTGATCTCGGAGGAGGGAGCTTGCAATCCTTCAAAACTTCTCCCCTGAACATCATTTAAATTAGACTTCCATGAATTGTACCATGATATCAATTTGAAGCAGGCTATAGCTGAAGATTCTAGATAATTTATTTACCTCTTTTGTATGTTGATTGTTTTTCTACTTTACAGATATTAAGAAAATTTTAAAATTGAACTGAAAAGTAAACATGAAATTAAATTAAATTCAGCTGTTATTTAACATTTTAGAACAAAAACAAACAAAATGAATTCAGTCTTGACTGTCACAAGTAAGGAAAATATAGAGAAAATGTCCCCCTGTACTCTTCTTCCAACTTTCATACCCTGAAGCTCCTGTGTATTGAAAGGAAATAATTTATTCTAGACTGAAATATAAATCAAAGTAAGTTTTACAGCATAGTTCTACCAAGAACTTCTGTATGTAAATCCCTTCAGCAATTTAACTGGGCATCTAGAGATATTTGGCTATTGGGAACAACTGAAAGTATTTATAAGACTAAAACATATGAAGAAGATAATTATAATGCCTGTATGCATGAAGAATCAGAAATCATCTTTTACCTGAAGGACAATTTACTAGAAGTTGAAGGAGTCTTGAGACTAAGTGCTATCAGTGTGTAGAGGAACATTATATGCGAGGTTGGATTTTAGAGCTCTACTCTGAAATTCCCCACAAATTCAAAAAAGGAATAAGTTATCTTGTGCAGTAATAAAGTGATTCATCTCCTTGACTACAGCTGCATTTAAAATTGCTGAAATTGGTAACTGAATATCAGACTACTGTCTTTGATTTCTTTGAAAGAAAAAGTATATTTTTCATAAATTTCTTGTTTGAATAACACATTTCCTTCAAAATAAAAAGGTAGCAATGTTTGGTGTTTATTAAAAATCTATTGTAAACATTCAAACATTTGATATAAGAGAAAATATACAAATATGTAAAATTAGATGGGACACCTGGGTGGCTCAGTCGGTTGAGCATCCGACTTCAGCTCAGGTCATGATCTCACAGTCTGTGAGTTCGAGCCCCGCGTTGGGCTCTGTGCTGACAGCTCAGAGCCTGGAGCCTGCTTCAGATTCTGTGTCTCCCTCTCTCTCTGCCCCTCCCCTGCTCATGCTCTGCCTCTCTCTCTGTCTCAAAAATAAATAAAGAAAACGTTAAAAAAATTAAAAAAATAAAATAAAATTAGAAAAGGTGAAAAGTCGTTAAGAATGGAAGAGAGTACCCAAAGATGGGTGCATTCCCCTTTCTTTGCATCCATAGCACCAAACACATTAAATCTGTTGACTTAACAGTAACTTTGGTTGACAAGTCAATGATTAAGTGGTCTCCCCCTTTTAATGAAAACTACTAACTTTTATATTTTCTTTTTTTAAATTTTTTATGTTTATTTATTTTTGACAGAGAGAGAGAGAGAGAGAGAGAGACAGACAGAGCATGAGCAGGGGAGGGGCAGAGAGAGAGGGAGACAAAATCTGAAGCAAGCTCCAAGCTCTGAGCTGTCAGCACAGAGCCCGATGCGGGGCTCGAACTCACAGACCGCGAGATGATGACCTGAGCAGAAGTCGGACACTTAACCGACTGAGCCACCCAGGCGCCCCGACTAACTTATATTTTCAATATTTAGAACAGCTAAGCTACTAATTCATTAACTACTGTCTAAAATGTATTTGGCACATAACAGTAGGGAAAAATTGGTAATTGATAAATTGAAGCTATTACCAGGGAGAAAAGCTCATCATTTATAATTTTTCTTTTAGAACAAAGTTTAAATTAGCCAAAAATATAGGTTTTATATTTCACAAAATCATTATGTAATATGATTCATATTCTGTAAGAATCTAAAAGTTGCCAAATATAACCACTTACAAATAACTGCTCTTTTTATTTAAATTTCTTAACAGTTTAAGTGCATCAGCTTGCTAAAGCATATATAAGTTAAATGATCCTTTTTTAAAAGTATAGAATTTACATTTATTCAATGACTCATTTGGTCACAGTTTTATAGCACTTTAAAATTAGTGAATATTGCCATATGTGTTTCATAATTCAGTAATTTTCTAATCTTGTTAAAAGCATCATTTTAGACATCATTCCATTCAGGTACTACTTCATTTTTCTTCTTTATCATCTAAAGTGAGTGTAATTTTCATAGTCATTAAAAAATTCCTTGATTTACTTTCACAAATCATTAAATAATCATGTCTGCTACATGCCATTGTTTAATAAACTTGCAAATCATTTAAAGAACCCACCCACCAACAAACTGGTTGCTTACATTGTTTATTTTTAATACATATGACCAGAAGGGCAAAATGTCCTAATTGCATCAAGATTTTAGTCAAATTTTATATGAAACAAACTAGACTAATAAATACTTTCTTCTGCAGAAAACTCCTTCTATTCAGAGTATCTACATCTCCTACTTGTAGGTGAATCTCCATGTATTTCCATGTCATAAAGAAAATAATGCATTTTGTAAACTAAGGAAATCTTCCCCAGCAAAGTATAGACATAGTTTGCTAGAGTTGTCTTCACCTGTAAAACATGTTTTAGGAAAACAAGTTATTGTGTCTGAAATATGAAAAAAAATCAAACCAGTAACAATGACAAACAGGTTGATTAACCTTATCCAAGGGCAATGCCCAGACTTGTTCTTATCTCAAGTCAGATGAGATTATTATCAAATCCACAGACTCCTAGAAACGACAATTTTTCAAGAATGAGTAATATTCAGATAAAGAGGGAAAATACTTAATATTCCCCTTGGACTTTTGTCCCCTTCACTGCAGAGATTCTATTCAGATCTTTATACCTTAAGTTATGCTCACAAAATGATGAAAGCTTCACAGAACTACCGTTTTCCAATTACAACACATTAAGTCATATATTTTCAAGTGGTCCAGCACCTAAAGTCCTGTGGTAAAACGCTTCCTGGTCATGCCCTCCTGCTTAGCATTTAGATGCATAAAGTGTCATACATGTGAATGAATATTATTGAATTAATGAAGTAAAACTGTTATTATTTCTTGGACTACCATAAGTTTATGTTCTTTGCTTATATACCTAATATCAGTAATTCCTAGTGGTTTAATGACCTAAAATGTCTATGGTCATGAAGATATTTAAATGAATGAAATTTACAAAAATAAAATTAAGTTAAAGATAAGACAATTTTACTCTCGAATGTATTATACAAGACACATAAGAAAGGTGTATCATGAACTGCACAAGCGCGAATTGTGCGATGGTGCAAGCAAGCACAACACGGATTTTCTATGACTTCAAATGATTGCATAAGCACATCATAAACATAGAAATTACCATGGTAGTATGACATGATGTTAAACTGAAAGTTTCAGTTTGTGCCAGAGATATATTATATACAATATATTAAAGTGAGTTGGGAGGTAAACCAATAGGTAGATTAATAAAGAAAATAAGTTAGAACTATTTAGATGACTCAAATTTTTTCATTAACTTTAAGCATATGCAGAGTATAAGAAGAGACTTTGTGGGAGAAAATTACTGGAAAAGATTTGCAAAGAGTTTCCACTTTGCTATGAGTTTCAACATTCACAAGGAGAGAGATGACTGTGTACTCCTCACCTTAAACCCACTAAGAAGGCAACAGTGACAGAATGCAGAAAGAGTGGTACTTTTCTCCTATAATCAGTGAGACCCTTTGGTCTTCTGTCTGATACATATGCCTGAAGAGTCTAAGACTAGATTCTACTATTATTGGCATGAAGTAATATGGAAGGGGGAGGGAGAATGAAAGAGAGGAAGATAGGAAAGAAGAGAGGGAAGGGGAAAAGGAAGGGAAGAGAGAAAGAAGAAAAGAGAAAGGATGTTTTAGGAAGGAGCATTACTGGGGCACCCGGGTGGCTCAGTGTGTTAAGCATCCAACTTAGGCTCAGGTCATAATCTCCTGGTATGTGAGTTTGAGCCCCACTTTGGGCTTTCTGCTGTCAGCACAGTGCCTGCTTCAGATCCTCTGTCTCCCTCTCCCTTTGCCACTCCCTTGCTTGTGCTCTCTCTCTCTCTCTTTCTCAAAAATAAACACAAACATTTAAAAAAAAAATAAGGAAGGAGCATTACCAACAGCATGGCAAATTACTTCCCATGGACTGAGATGAGTCATATGAAACAGATTTTATATTCAGTCTCCAAAGGAAAAATTAGGAAAATCCTAAGGAGCTGTGGATGGAGCTGCAGCTAGAATGTAAAAGTCTTTATTGTCTGTGAGATGAAAGTTGTGGGTGGAGGGGAACAGTAATGAGTGTCTACAAACCCATAAAATGTCCTACATGAGAATCAGGTTTAAACCTTTGCCTAGACCAGAGTGTTTGAGGCCACTTTAAATTACTGCAAAGTAAGAAGCCTTCCTATTCTTCTACCTATTTTCTCTCTATTTTCTACCCACATTCTCAACCCTAAGTGGGGGGTCAAAATTCATGATAAGCACTTTAGAGAAAAAGGTAACTGTCAAATCTCCATCATATCCTATCTTAGCAGAAAATATGTTCTACATAAATATGACCCACTCAGAGGGGTGGAGATTAACCCCAAACCAAGATTGTGGTTATGATTACTTAATAAAACTAGGGATTTTAATTACTTAATTGTAACTTGTTTCCATCACGTGAGAGTAATCATAAAAGTCATAATTCAGTATAGCATGGTGACTACAGTTAAAAACACTGTATTGTATATTTGAATATTGCTAAGAAAGTAGATCTTAAAAGTTCTCATTATAAGAAAAAAATTTATAAGTATGTATGGTTATGGATATTAGACTTACAGGGATGATCTTTCATAATGTACACAAATAATGAATTGCTACACCTGGACCTAATATGCATGTCAATTATATCTCAACAACAAAAAACATGAAAAATAGTCATGAAAAACACTCATGATTTTTACTACAACTTTCATGTACCTTCATAATAAAAACTTTCTCTACTAAATTAATTTTAAATGTCAATGGGAAAGAACAATAAAATTGTTTCTTGTTGCTATTCATGATCTTGTTTGTGCAATGGGCAGGTTATAGTAGAAAAGAAAATTTCATCTAGGTATCAGAATCACACAAATATCCTTGAAGGTAAAAACATTTTCATTAACACAATAGATACATTTTCTCTCCCAACTTGGGGTTTTTTTGTTTTTTTTTTTTACAAAATTTGGCAGACAAACGTTAATGGCAGAAATCCTAAATTTGTTATACAAACAACCCCAAATCTGCCAAATATATCCCTGATGCCGGGAAAATCTCTAAGCAACAGAGGTGATCAACGCAGAAACAAAGTAAAATTAGAGGGGAATAGAATCAAAGCAGATGCTCTTCAGAATAATCTGTAGAAGTTAAAGGGATTCTTATTTTTAGGCACGTCTGTCTTTTCTGTCTGGTTTCACAGAAATCACAAGAGTCCAAGCAGTTGTGTGTCAATTACGCTTCCATTAAATTTAAAAAAAGAATCCAAGCAGTGTAATAAATGGATGTCACATGTAACTATGAAACTGAAAACGTTATGAGAGCACTGCCTGAAGACTAGTTAATCAGTTCTTACTTTCCTACATTCGACATTATAAAAACCAACACACTTTTGACATCTCGTTTTGAAAATAACAAGTTTGGGGCCCCTGGGTGACTCAACTGTTTAAGATTCTGACTCGATTTCACCTCAGGTCATGATCTTACAGTTTGTGAGTTCAAGCCCTGCGTCAGGTTCTGTACTGACAGCGTGGAGACTGCTTGGAATTTTCTCTCTCCCTTTTTCTTCTCCACCACCCCCCCCCCACTCTCTGTCTATCAAAAATAAACTTTAAAAAAATATTTAAAAAAGAAAATAACAATTTTTTTCATGAAACCAGAGCTCTAAATTCAAGCTTATTGACATCTCTATCAGTACGGTAGCATAAAAAGCTACATATATTACTTATGTTCTTATTACTAAGTGGAAATCAACTTCAGAAAAAAGATAAATCACTCTTAGGTCTCAAAAGAAAATCGAGAAATGGAAAAGAGAATTACATAATTTCTTATAAAATGAATAAATGGATTAAAAATAAAATTGTTTAAACTTCTATTTAACTTAGTCTTACCAACTTTCTTATATTCTAAGAAATAGAAGAATATCTCAATTAATAAAAAGCAATTGAGAAACTTACATGTATACTCTTCAAAACTTCATTCAACCAACATTTATGTAACAGGCAAATTTCCAAGAAATAAAGTGGTAATAGTGAATGACATTAAAGATGCTGTGTACATGAAGAAAGCATCTTAGAGATTACAAGACAATATATTTTTGAGGATCACAAAATGATCCCTTGTCATGTAGGAAGAAACTAACTTCTAAATTCTATTCTTAACTAAAAAATACTCTAAACTTCTCCCCCTCAAATTCTGAAACAGCTTTTGACAAGGATCGCTTGTCAAGATTTCAGGAGAGTAATCAGAATGTTCCCTGAATTATTTTCTGGGGGGTTTATTTTTTATTATATTTGGAACAATTTCTCCAGTATTTCTTCAACTATTCCTCCCTCCTTGGTCTCTTTCTTCTTCTGAAACTCCAACTGCATGTATGTTAATCATATGGTATTTTCCTTCATGTTGCTAAATCTGTTTAGTTATGGTTATCATTAACTTTCTTTCTGTGCGTCAGTTTGGATATTTTCTATTGACCTGTCCTTCAGTCTAATGGCCTGGACACAGAAAAATGCTGTGTCATGACTGCTATGAAGTTTGCCTGATAAATTCTTGGACTCATATGTTGCCTTTTTTGGTTCTAGAATTTGCCTTTGGTTTGGTGAGGTCACTCAATATAGTCAGAAATTGAACTGTTTTGTCTCTGCTGTTATGCTTACCCTCACTGTACCACAGACTTCAAATTCTCACATCATCTTGAGCTTGGGATGTGGGCTGGTCCTCTGGGAGTATTGTCTCAGAGTGCTCCCCATCAACAAAAAACTTCCTTTTATACTTGTGCTTCAGAAAGGTCTCTCTCCATGCTCTTGCCCCAACCCCAGAGGAATTCTGATGCTGATTGTTCCTCAGTTCTTGCCAGCCTGGTTGTGGTAGGCTGAGAGACAGAGCATACCCTGCTGTGGTTCACCTCAGGTATAGGGAGGCACTGTGTTCTTGGCCCTCAAAGAAGGGGCTTCATGTATCCTGCCCTCTTCCGAGTATGTAGGGATCTTTAATGGTTGGTGATCATGACATTTTCCTTTTCCTCCCCTACAAAAGAAGCATGATAGTAGCATTCTTTCCAGTTTTATATATCCTAAGCTGAGGCTGAAAATGTCTCTATTAATTATTATTTTATTTTTGTCACAGGTTCACATTTTCTTAAGTCTTTATATACATTTTAATTTTTGATATATTCAACATTTTGTTATAAATGTGTAATAAAAATTGAACTTTTAATATGTTTGCCTTTATTCTGTTTCAATTTTCCCAGTCAGGGCTTATTCTTTCTCTTGCAGGGAGTTAGGACAAAGCTAATCATAAAGTTGGACTGGGACTAGGTTGAAGCTTTGTTTGTTTATTTATTTATTTATTTATTTATTTATTATTTTTTTAACATTTGTTTATTTTTGAGACAGAGAACATGAACAGGGGAGGGTCAGAGAAAGAGGGAGACACAGAATCTGTAACAGGCTCCAGGCTCTGAGCTGTCAGCACACAGCCCGACGCGGGGCTCGAACTCATGGGCTGCGAGATCATGACCTGAGCTGAAGTCGGACGCTTAATGGACTGAGCCACCCAGGCGTCCCATATTTATTTATATTTTAAAGTGAGAGGTTGGGGGGAGAGGGGAAGAGGGGGAGAGGGAGAAAAAGAGAAAATCTCACACAGGCTCCATGCTTAGCGCAGAGCCCCACACAGGGCTCCATCCCACAACCCTGGGATCAAGACCTCAACCAACTGAGCCACCCAGGTGTCCCAAAACTTAAATTTCAATTC
The DNA here is from genome assembly GCF_028749965.1 of Puma concolor. NCBI lineage: Eukaryota > Metazoa > Chordata > Mammalia > Carnivora > Felidae > Puma > Puma concolor. The sequence continues at coordinate 79,042,795 of NC_141667.1, read as the reverse complement.
AGCTCTGAATTGAATTCCAGCTGGATCCTTGCACCTAAGCCTCCGATAACACCACATTGACTCTGTTTTCCACCCTATACCCACAGATGCTTACTTAGCAAATTCTTATGGGCTATAACTGGCCAAGAGGTTTATTTTTACACTGGGGCTCTTCCAGATTCCAAACAGTCATACCAGCCCAGGTTTTCATGAAAAGTTTTGCTTGTTTCTTCTCATTCCAGGAAAGTCTTCCCTTCTATGGCATGCCTCCTCCTTTACCCTTGCTTACATTGTAGCCCACTTTCTCATTCATGGAAGGGTTATTTATCTTTGGAAGGGAGTCCTTTAGACATTGTTGCATCCAATACAGTCAGATGTCTTTAAAGCAAAGTTTATTTTGTTACTAATCCACTGTTTTCTTGTTGTATGTGAGCACCGGCTCACATTCTACTGGAACTGGATATATCAACATTCTTTTTTTTTTTTTTTTTCACCACTGTTTTGATTTTTATTTGTTCTTGGCTCACATGCTTACATATTTCACATTGTTGCTGTCATGGTATCATTTAAACATTTTTTTTAAATTTAATTTTTTAAATTTACATCCAAATTAGTTAGCATATAGTGCAACAATGATTTCAGGAGTAGATTCCTTAATGCCCCTTACCCATTTTATCCCATCCTCCCTCTCAAAGCCCCTCCAGGAACCTTCTGTTTGTTCTCCATATTTAAGAGTCTCTTATGTTTTGTCCCCCTCCCTGTTATTATATTATTTTTGTTTCCCTTCCCTTATGTTCATCTGTTTTGTCTCTTAAAGTCCTCATATGAGTGAAGTCATATGCTATTTGTCTTTCTCTGACTAATTTCACTTAGCATAATATCCTCCAGTTCCATCTACGCAGTTGCAAATGGCAAGATTTCATTCTTTCTGATTGCCGAGCAATACTCCATTGTATATATATACCACATTTTCTTTATCCATTCATCTGCTGATAGACATTTGGGTTCTTTCCATACCTTGGCTATTGTTGATAGCGCTGCTATAAACATTGGGGTGCATGTGCCCCTTCAAAACAGAATACCTGTATCCTTTGGATAAACACCTAGTAGTTCAATTGCTGGGTCGTAGGGTAGTTCTATTTTTAATTTTTTGAGGAACCTCCATACTGCTTTATAGCCTCCAGAGTGGCTATACCAGCTTGCATTCCCACCAGCAATGCAAAAGAGATCCTCTTTCTCCACATCCTCACTAACATCTGTTGTTGCCTGAGTTGTTAATATTAGCCATGCTGACAAGTGTAAGGTGGTATCTCATTGTGGTTTTGATTTGCACTTCCCCTATGATGAGTGATGTGGAGCATTTTTTCATGTATCAGTTGGCCATCTGGATGTCTTCTTTAGAGAAGTGTCTATTCATATCTACACTCATTTTTAAGTTTATAACAATTAACTCAAGATTTTCTATTTTAAATATCCCATTCTAGCTAAGAGGGCTCATGTCTGTGTACAGAGTTGAGTTTTTCCCTTTATTGTCAGGTAAATAATTAAATATCCTATTTACATAAGTCAAAATGTTGAACAACCAACACAACTTTCTTGCCACACTAACATCATTTCCCATTTAAAAATCCCATTTAAAAAATGTATGGTTTGTTGGTAGGAACACATGTTGTGGCAGAACACATAATGACTGCAATGTCTATGTTAGAAATCCCTTTATCTCCATAACAGGATTCAGAGGCTTTTTTTTTTTTTTTTTTTTTTTTTTTTTGAGTAAGGTACGTTCCCCAATGCTGACACAGGTCATATTTTGCTATATTTGGTGTAATCACCTACCAATTTAACATTTTACAAAGGATTTTGGATAATTTAATTTGGGTATGTTAAAATAAAATCACGTTATTTTTGCTTTTGCACTCTTGTGGAGCAGCTATTATCCCATCATTTTCCAACTCTTTGTTAAATAAGATATTTATTTATTCAAATGGGCTCACAAAATATAGACATGACTTAATATTTGACTGTCCTTAATAAAAGTATGAAGTTACAGAAAATTACTATAATATCCAAGTAACATTACATACCTGTTGATTTTATGTTTAATCTTGGTATTTTGCCGAATTCCACTTTGTTACCTCTAGGTCACTTCAATAACTTATATTAACACATATATTATTTTACAGTATATTATTTGTTCTGATAAGAAGCATACTAAATTATTGATTCCTCTCTAAATATATTAATTTTCCTAAAAGATAAAGTTTAATGCTTTTAATAAATTAATCTATAATGCCTCAAGTAGCTTTAAATTAGATTGTGAACATCCATTTTTCTATAAATATATAATCTGTAGGCTGTCATAATCCTCAGAAATGTACATATTTATTTTCCATTTTTAGTAAAACAATCTTTAAAAGAAAGTACTCTGTGAGTCTATCAGTATAGATCAACCATCTTCAAATATCTGAAAAGTAAAACAATTCATCTGTCTACTAAATTCAACTAAGTATTTACTTGATGTGATACATAATTGTAGCTGCTTTAAAATATCTGAATGATTAAAATGCTTCATAGTCTGAATGCTTGACATAATCATAAGAAATTATTTTACTCAGTCCCTATTAATATTTTAAATATACACCTAAATCCATGCACACTGTCACTCTTTAGGTTAAAGTAAAAGGAATATTGAATATAAAACAAAAGTAATTTGTGTTTTTTAAAAACGTCCATATTATATCAATGTTTTGCTTCTTTTCAAAATTTATTTGGATCCTTCATTCTTTGTACTATTACTAATAATTTAAAACTCCTTTATAAATAATATTAAAGCTTTCCTTGTCCTTTATTAATTATTCTCTATGAAACGAAAACTAAAATATTTCAGGTTCAGAAGAAATAGCATATAGTAAAAAATGAGGGTAATGGACAAAATGAAATTACGATCACCTTTTGTTAAAACCTTCCAAACATTAGGACCAGTCCTGTATAATGCTATTTATAAGAGAATTTCTTACGAATTTCTTTTTTTAATGGATGAACCTATAATTTGCTATGTCATATATCTATCAGTATGGTAATGATTCACTGATAATGGAGAGAAAAATAAAGACAAATATAGAGAGCTCTATGCTATATATACATTCTGCCAGAGTAAGGAAACCTGCTGTAACAGGTTTCTGACTCTGATTGATGAAGCCTGTTTCTTTTTTAAGTTTATTTATTTATTTTGAGAGAGAGAGAAAGAGACAGAGAACATGAGCCAGGGAGGGGCAGACAGAAAAGGAGAGAAAGAATCCCAAGCAGGTTCTTCACTGTCAGCACAGAGTCCGGTGCAGGGTTCAAACTCACAAACCATGACAAACTGAGATCAAGACCTGAGCCAAAGTCAAAAGGCAGACACTTAAACACCTGAGCCACCCGGGCACCCTGACTGATGAAGTCTTTAGGGGAGGGAGAGATGCTACAGAGTGTTAAAAGCTAAACTCACAACCAGTCTCATGACCAAATTAGACTTGGGAGAGCATTTTGGGGCCTGGTTTTCTGATGATACCCTTCAGTCAGAAATTGCAAACACTGGCTTTAACCAGTTTCCCAGAAGCTGCTGCTGTACTTTCTTCTTCTGAGGTCTGGTCATTGTTATCTTTCAATTTCTCATGTTCACTTCGAAAATATCGATTTTCATACTGTAGGTTTAATTTAAAATAAGCCCAAGAGGGGCGCCTGGGTGGCGCAGTCGGTTAAGCGTCCGACTTCAGCCAGGTCACGATCTCGCGGTCCGTGAGTTCGAGCCCCGCGTCAGGCTCTGGGCTGATGGCTTGGAGCCTGGAGCCTGTTTCTGATTCTGTGTCTCCCTCTCTCTCTGCCCCTCCCCCGTTCATGCTCTGTCTCTCTCTGTCCCAAAAATAAATAAAAACGTTGAAAAAAAATAAAAAAAATAAATAAAATAAAATAAGCCCAAGAAGCATATTTGTTAGATATTTTACTATTTTTGTTATCTTCTATAAAAAAAATAATACTGTAGAGAAAGGACAAAATCAAAACCTTCACCACTACAAATGCAAATGAATATGTAAGTGGTTTAACACTGCTAGACTGACACTATGCTAGGATTAGTTTATTATGTCAAGAATTGAGCATTCAAAGAAATGTGTTAAGTTATAAAACTCAAAGGGGAAAAAGATTACTGCTAGGACTGATATAAGAATTCAGTAAAATCTCATGATACAAAATCAACATACAGAAATATGTTGCATTTCTATACACCAATAATGAAGGAGCAGAAAGAGAAATTAAGGAATTAATCTCATTTATAACTGCACCAAAAACAATGAGATACCTAGCATTAAACCTAATCAAAGAGGTAAAAGACCTGTACTCTCAAAACTATAAAACACTGATGAAAAAAAATTAAAGAGGACACAGAAAAACAGAAAAACATTCTTGCCAGAGGCAAGGGAAACAAAAGCAAAAATGAACTATTGGGACTTCATCAAGATAAAAAGCTTCTTCACAGTGAAGGAAACAACAAAACTAAAAGGTAGCCTATAGAATGGGAGAAGATATCTGCAAATGGCATATGGGATAAAGGGTTAGTATCCAAAATCCATAAAGAACTAATCAAGCTTAAAACCCAAAAAACAACCCAGTCAAGAAATGGGCAGAAGATATGAATAGACACTTTCCACAGAAGACATCCAGATAGCTAACAGACACATGAAAAGATCGTAACATCACTCATTGGCAGGGAAATGCAAATCAAAACCATGATGAGATGCCACCTCACACCTGTCAGAATGGCTAAAATCAACAACAGAAGAAACAACAGGTGTTGGTGAGGATGCAGAGAAAGGGGAACCTTCTTACACTGTTGGTGGGAATGCAAACTGGTACAGCCGCTGTGGAAGACAGTATGGAGGTCCCTCAAAAAGTTAAAATTAGAACTACCCTATGATCCAGCAATTGTACTACCAGGTATTTACCCAAAGAATACAAAATTATTAATTCAAAGGGATTCAGGCACCCCAATGTTTATAGCAGCATTACCTATAAATAGCCTAACTATGGAAACAATCCAAGTGTCTATCGACTCGTGAATGGGTAAAGAAGAGTGGAATATATATATATAAATGGAATATTCCTCAACCATCCAAAAGAATGAAATCATTCCATTTGCAATGATGTGGATGGAGCTACAGAGTATTATGCTAACTGAAGTAAATCAGTCAGAGAAAGGTAAGTACCATATAATTTCATTCATATGTGGAATTTAAGAAATGAAACAAATGAGCAAAAGGAACAAAGAGAGAGAGAGAGAGAGAGAGGTAAACCAAGAAATAGAGTCTTTAACTATAGAGAAAAGACTGATGGTTACAAGAGGGGAGGTGGGTGGGGGAATAGGTTAAATAGGTGATGGGGATTAAGGAGTGCACTTGTGGTGATGAGCACCAGGTATTGCATGGGAGTGTTTAATCACTAAATTATACACCTAAAACTAATATTACACTGTATGTTAACTAACTGGAATTTGCAAAGCTTTAAAATGCAAAGCTTTAAAAAAATGGATGCTCCATATGACCCACCAATTTAGCACCTGGGTGTATTTACTCAATAGAAATACGTGTTTATAAAAATACTCACATAAGAATGCTCATAGTATCATTATTCATAACAGGAAAAATGAAAACAAAAGAAATGTTGATCAACAAGAGGATGGATAAAAAATTTATGACATAATCAAAGAATACTACTTGTCAATAATAAGAAATGAATTACTGACACACCAATAAATGCGAAGAACATTCCATAAAGAATCTCAAAAACATTGAGCAAAATAAAAGTCAAACATGTAAGGAATGTATACTTTATAAGTCCATTTAAATGAAATGCAAAAATAGACAAAACTAATCTCTAATGACAGAAATCACAAAGAAGTTAGTTCTTGGGAACTAAGGTTGAAATGGAATTTCCTGGAAAGGGAAACATTTTGGTGCAATAAAAATATTATCCCACTTGATTCAAGCAGTGTTTACTGGGGAATATAAATTGCCATTTAATTTATATTTATGTTATGCATTCAACTGAACACTGGGATCTGTGAAATGTTTTGTATGTAAACATTTCCTCAATAAAACTTACTGTGATAAAAACCAATAAAAAAGATCTGTATTATTAACATATTCCTAGTTCTTATAACCACATGAAGTATTTCCTAAGAATGAATAACCTTATTTAAGCTTTGTTTTAATCACATGTTTACATAGTATTTATTATATAATGTTTTAGCTTTGTAGATAAAATGAAATACATATAGAGTATTATTATTCTTACTGTAAATACCACAGAAGATTTGCTAATTATACTTAAAATGTATTCTGCTGCAAACATTTTTTTTTTTTTTGCAACAGAAGTACTGGTATTAAGATAATCTTCCACTTTAGAAAATTATAAAAATATTATGAAAGGAGAAAAATATGTATCTATTAAACGGTTTGTTTCCAAAAGTGTTCAAAATTCTTCTTTCTGTTTGATGGTATCTGTATCACTAGGATAGTCCCAGTAGTACAACTCTAACACATTCCAATCAGGAAAACAAAGATACGTACATTCTGAGAAAGAATTGGTAGCATATACTCTCTAGCACTTTAATGCTAGAGTTTGTATTCAGGGAAAACTTTTATGGCAATGACTCTAAAATTGAAAAAAAAAAAAACTTTTTTAAAGAACCCTAAGAAGCTGGGGTACAGTTAACTTGGGAGATTCAACTAGGAAATTGGGAGAGCAGTGAATGATTCATTTACATGCCTAAGTCTTGTGAATAGAACTTTCAAAAATCAAGTACTCAGAATCCACTGTATTATTTTTTTCAAATAAGACAAGTAATGACTCTTAACACTATTGAAGTAGCAGTTATAATCAGCAAATAAATAAATAAGATGAGAAAAAGTGGTGGTTTTCTTGGGTCATATATTTTTCATTTGCTGAAACACAAATGTTGACTAACCTGAGATTACAATAAAGTGTGATACTAGTCTATCTGTGAAATCTCTCATAGGATGAATACTTTACTACCTTAATAATGAATGCTAAAATGTCCAAAAGTTAAGTTACTTTGTTTTATATATGTTACAGTTTAGTGTATGTTTTGCATTATTTATATTATGTATTAATGTGAAAATTAAGCTCACGGTATTTATTGTGGGCTTAACTGGGTCCCCCAAAAAGATGAAGTCCTAAACCATGGTACTATGAATGTAATGTTATATGGAAACAGGGTCTTTGTTGATGTAATTAAGGTAAGATGAAGTCATACTGGATTAAAATGGGTCCCAATGGCTGGTGTGAAAAAGACTGACAGATGTACACTGTGGACAGTTACGTGAAGACAGAGGCAGACTTTGGAGTGATGCTCCTACAATCCAAGAGATGTCAAGGATTGCCTACAACGTCCAGAAGCTAGGAAGAGGCAAGGAAGGATACTTCTTGAGAAACTTCATAGGGAGTATTGGCTCTGGTGACACACTGATTTCAAACTTTGCCTCTAGAACTGTGAAAGAGTAATTTTGTTGTTTTAAACTACCCTATTTATTTGTTATGGCAGTCCTAGGAGTAAAATTTAGAATGCTTTTTTAAAAAAAAAAATCATTATCTAAAGAAGTAAGTAGGAATGACATATACTTGTTTGAAAAAATTCATTTCTTGAATTTTTGGTTTTTTTCTCAACTTTTCCTTATTTTTAGCCATTTTGTGAAACAATTTACAAGAATATATAAGTATCATTAAAATAAAATTTGCATAAGTTTCTATTTTATTTAAAAATATAAAGAGGAAACTGATTAACAATGTGGTAAAATTTGCTATCAAATCTGTGATTTAAAAATGTAGCATAAAGTTTCATATGTTCATTTTTGGTCACATTTACTTTTCAGAGTAGTAATTTTCATGTTAAAGGGTCAATAGCCATTCATTGTAAGACAAAGTTTGTTCTGTGTTATTTTGGATGAATTGCACAGAATTCGGTTAGCTTCTCAGAATGTAGCTATGAAAATATAAATTTCATTGAATTAAAGGCCTTTATGAGAAGAGCGAAATATCTAAGAAGCTCTCTACATTCAAATTATCACCTATTCTTTATAAAAAGAATTGTTATTTTACTAAAAATGATTATCTTGTGATTTACAATATTAGCAGATTAACAAGGAGGCAAAATCAATCAAGAGTATTTCTAAAAATCAAGGCCTTGGTAAACCATACCTAATTTAGAAATAAATGCTTGTTTACATACTTCTTGAGCTCTGTATTTAACAGGGTTGAACATAGTAAATTATTGTTGATGAGTTAATTCTCAAATGTTAGTTGCCATGGGCAGTGTAGCCATAGCTAGTGGCTCTGTCTGGCACACCATCTGTGACCGCTGCAAATCTAACCTGGACTAATGGAAAATCAATGAGCAGAGACAAATAATGTCTAGTCATGTATCTTCTATATGAAGGACCAAAACTTTCACAACTTGCATTAAGATTACTGAGATCTGATCTGAATAAAAATCAGAAATTGTGACCCGTTAATTAGTTCCCTGTAAGTTATTCATCGAACTTTTCTTCATATTTGTAGTGAAATGATTTGTAATACTAAAATTTTACTTTAACAAATCACTTATGCATATCATATTTTCTGAACATTCTTATCCATGTGTTTTCCTATTTCACATACTATTCTTGTACATGAATTACTGAAGCAGAAAATAATTTCTGAACCACTCAGTACTAAAAAAATAAGAAACATTAATTGAAGTAGTTGACCTTTGGGGTGCCTGGGTGGCTCAGTTGGTTAAGCGTCTGACTCCTGATTGCAGCTCAGGTCATGATCTCACGGATCATGGGATCAGGCCCCATGTTGGGTTCTGTACTGACAGGCAGAGCCTGCTTGGGATTTTCTCTCTCCCTCTCTCTCTGCCCCTCCCATGCTTGTGTGCTCTCTGTCTCTCAAAATAAATAAAAATAAACATTTAAAGAAGTAGTTGACCTTAAAAATAAAATAAAATAAAATAATAAAATTAGATAAAATAATAAAAATAGTTGACCTTATAAAATTAGTCAAACTTACTATGCAACTATGTGACATTACAATGATCATTCTCATATACTGAAATGATATTTTTAACTTTCTATGTATTAATCTTTATTATCATATTGCTTTATTATTACAAATATTAGGACAATTTTAGTTCAAATGAGAATAATAACAAAGATTATCAAAATTACATGGCCTAAATAATTATGGTAAAAAATTATGGTTTCTATACACATCCCAGAAATTGTGTTCTAGCTATACATAGTAATGAATAATTCAAAACAACTCAGTTTTTATTCTAGCAATGTATTATTTTGGCACCTACTCAGAATCCAATACTAAGTAATTTCTAGTAGAATAATTAATACATGGTGAGTAGCAGCCCTTTCAACTTACCAGATTTAAAAATATATATAAATATGAATAGAAATATTAACAAATATTTAAAACACATTCATAAAATGTGTACAATGCAAACAGATTTATATGACTTACACATATATAATAGGCTGCCAATTAATATATTAAAAACATAAATGAGCATTATCAGACTACATATTTAATATAATTTGTTAATGTCTTTAGAAAACCCATTTTGAATTAAAAAAAATACTGGTTAGAACTTCTTTAAAAGAAGATTCTAATTTAAAAGTTCTTTCCTATTTTCAAATATCTTAAAATATCCTTACAATCCACTTGAGCTTCTTTAAGAGACAGTTCTACATTTTAGATGTCACTGGAAGAAGCTGATGAAATAATATTTTGCTCAACCTGACATGTGCAATTTGAATTAATCGATGGCCACACCTTATAAATTACTGTTGGTGAAGCACAGTGAAAAGAAAATTGGTCTACAAATACCTATTTAACTGTTCAGGTGGTAAATACCTGCTGTCATCTATCTATTTCTCAAGTGTACTGGCTTCATGTATCTTGCCTGAGATTCAAGACAGCTCTGTAGTTCATTTCAGAAAGCAGTGAACCCAAAAATCCACCTCAGAAAATTTTAAATATAACCCCATTTGGTAATATAATATCTGAGTCTGTAAAACTTCATTAACTCCCACATTTCATCTATGACACATTTTGATAGAAATAAGCCAAACTAAACAAAAACAACAAAAGCAAACAGTTATCATTTTCTCTTTGTGCCAATATGCCGTATAACTTAATTTGATCTCCAGTGAGTACGATAATATTCCTCTCTTAATCTTCCCTGAGCAATTACAATAACCGAGTTTGCCAATATCACCAAAAGAAGTGAAGCAATAAATTGAATTGCTTCCTCAATAGTTTACTCTTAAAGTAATATCTATTACATTACTATTTGGAGACTGTTATCATAACCAGTATAAGCTGCAAAAATTTAATATTTCGGATAAAGGACTGTACTTAAAAACAAGATTTCTTTAGCTTTTTGCACACGAATCCTTATTTCTGCTCATTCCCACTAGAACTTTTGCCATTCCTAATTTCCCTGCCTGTAGTGATATTCTCTTAATGGTTTCAGGGCTGGATTTTTCCTTGGTCTTGGTGTCTTAGCTCAGATGTTATCTTCTCACAGATGTTTCCCTTGGTTTAAACTAGTATAACCTTCATGATACTTCCCAGTGGCCATAATTACCTTCTTACTGTATTTATTCACCTTTTTTATTTTCACTGTATCATGTAAACTCTACAAAAGCAGGAATTTCTTAATGAGAATTTTTTTTAGAGCCGTTTTAGTTTCCCGACAAAATTGAGAAGGAGGTAACAATATTTCCCATACATCTCCTGTTTCCACACACACACAGTCTACTCCATTATTAATATCTTCACCAGGGCAGTTAAAACTGATGAACTCTCATTGACAAAACAGAATTGCACAAAGCCCATAGTTTACATTACTGTTCGCTCTTGGTGTTTTACATTCTATCGGTTTGGATGAATGCATAATGATAGGTAACCATCATTATGGAAACATTCAGAATATTTTAACTGCCCCCTAAAATTCTCTGTGCTCTAGCTATCCACTGCTTCCTTCCCACAATCTCTGGAAATCACTGATTGTTTAACTGACCCTTATAGTTTTACCTTTTCCAGAATGTCATATAGTTGGCATATTATAGTATGCAGCCTTCTCAGACTAGCTTAATTAACTTAGAAATATGCATTTAAGGTTCCTCCATGTCTTTTCTTGCCTACAAACTGATTTTTTTTTCAGAGTAATAGTAATGTGTATTTAGGCTTCTTTCATGGTTTTTCATGGGTTGACAGCTCATTTCCTTCTAGTGCTAAATAATATTTCATAGTCTGGATGTGCCAGTTTATTTGCCCATTTACCTACTACAGGACATCTTGGTTGCCTCCAAGATTTGGCAGTTATGAATAAAGCTGAAATAAACATCCACATGCAGATTTTCTAAGGGATGGAAGTTTTCAAAAGGGTATTTTAAAAATTTAATTTAATTCAATTTCATTTCATTTCAATTCCAGTATACTTAATATACAGTGTTATATTAGTTTCAAGTGTACAATACAGTGATTCAACTGGGTTTTGGAGAAATGCCCAGGAGCATGACTGTTGGATCTTTAGAGTATGTTTAGTTTTGATGAAATTGCCAAGCTGTGTTCCAAAGTGGCTGTGCCACTTTGCATTCCTAAACAACAATGAATGAGAGTTTCTGTTGCTTCACATCCTCACTAACATTTGGTGTAGTCAGTGCCTTGGAGTTTTGTCATTCTAATAGGTATGTAGTGGTACCTAATTGTTGCTTTAATTTACAATTGTTTAATGACATGTAGTACTGAACATCATTAACATACAGGGTAATATTACTTGCAGGTGTACCATATAGTGATTCAACACTTCAATATAACACCCAGTGCTTATCACAAATGCACTCCTTAATCTTCATCACCTATTTAACCCATCCCCCCACCCACCTCCATTCTGGTACCCATCAGTTTGTTCTCAAGGACTGGATAAGGATAAGTCACTGAAAAATTTCAAAACAATTTTAGAGTTGTCCAATATACAAGCAATATCTAACATGTTGTATCAAATATATCTATTTTTATCGGCATTATTGAGGTATAAATTCATACAGAAATGCACATATCTAGTGTATACAATTCGGTAGGTTTGAACATATGCATGCACTTATAAAACCATCACCACAATCAAGGTAATAAACTTATCCATCACTTCCAAAAGTTTACTCCTGCCCCTTTGTGTTTGTTTGTTTGTTTGCTTGTTTGCTTTGTGGTGAGAACACTTGACTTGAGACCTACCCTCTGAACGAAATTTTCAGTGTACAATACAGTATTATTAACCATAGATACTAAGAGGTATCCACACTCACATATGTACTGCAGCATTATTCACAATGGTCAAGATATAGAAACAACTGAAGCGTCCATCTTGGATGAATGGATAAAGATGTAGTACATACATACAATGGAGTATCATTCAGTCTTAAAAGAAGAAGGAAGTCCTGCCTTATGTGACAACATGGATAAACCTGAAGGACATTATATTATATGAAATAAGCCAGTCATAGGACAAACATGGCACAAGCCCACTTGTATGAGGCCTCTAAGATATTCAAACTCATAGAAGCACAGAGTAATGATAGTTTCCAGCCACCGAGGATAAGGGAAATGAGGAGTTTTTCAAAGGGTTTAATTTTTTAGTGATGTATGATATCTACATTCTAAATGTACATATTTGAAGCAGCTTTAGAAATTATAGTTGGTTAACAACTTATCCTTTCTCTAATAAGACAACTACATAACTTCTTTAATCATAGGTTCACAAAAATCCAATTTAATCACAATTATTTCATGTTTGTAGATTATATAGAGCAGTGGAAATGGAGACATGCTGGTGGACAAACACTAAATGTACTAAAAGAACTTAATCACTTTATTTTATTTCTTTGTGAATTATATTCCTTAGTAATAGTAAAGGATAAGTCTGCACAAACAAGTAGGAAAATTGCTTACAAAATTTTAAGGAATTTTCTTTCAGGAAAATATGTTTGTCTATAGTGTTCTACCCTTCCCCCAAGAGCACTTTAAAGCCTGGAGGCAGGAAAGATGCTCTAAATAAGATTGAGAGATTTATAATAAGGGAACTAGAGGAGATTTACAATTTTCTCGGCAAGCCAACCCTAAAACCTGAGACGACTGTATATGGTGGTGCGCCATCATGGTGGGAGATGTGGGAGAGTGAGTGTTTCTTCAGGGTGGAATTCTAGGCTGTTAATTAAACAATTTCTGCAGGATTTTTACTTTTTTATGGATGTGAGAGCCACAGTTCAGTTTAATGGGAAGGTGTATCCTCTAACACCAAATTGATTAAATCCATACTAAACAACCTTACACTAAAATTCTTCCAAATTTCTTGTACAGCCCTTGCAGCCCTCCACACTGCCTAACTATCCTCTTTATATCTGGGGATAATATTTACTTCTAATAATTGCATTCCTTATCTTTGAAATGAGGCAACTGTGGGGGATAAGGTTATCATGTAAAACATACTAATCACCCTCCTAGGGTTTAGAAGCATTTTAGTGCATATCAAGCCTTGAAAATATCCTGGGATGTAATTATGCCACTATGTTCACATTTTGAGTTATACCCCCTTGCTCAATTATTTGTTTGTTTGTTTGTTTGTTTGTTTTTAATGGTCTCATCCAATCATAGGTTGCTCGCTTCGCATTGCAGTCCATACTCGTAAAACACAATGGAAGCGGAACAGAGTTACTGATTAACCTATAGGAAGATGCTAATTGATCTGTTATTTAACCTGTAACCTCTACACATATTTGTCTTGTGAACCTACCCAATCAGATTTTTCTACAGTCCCTAGAGTAACTGACACTTGCAACAGATCAGTAATACCACATGATGAGGGTTATATCCATAGCATGGCTCCACTGTTTGTCCACATTTATATCTTAAACTCCTGAAGAATAAGCTTTAACTTGATGGAATGAAAGTTTCCTGTACTTTCACAGCATGAAGCACTTTTTTTTAATGCTTATTTATTTTGGAGAGAGAAAAAGAGACAGAGTACGAGCAGGGCAGGGACAGAGAGAGAGGGAAACACAAATCCAAAGCAGGCTCCAAGCTCTGAGCTGTCAGCACAAAGCCTGATGTGGGGCTTAGACTCACAGACCACAAGATCAGGACATGAGCAGAAGTCTGATGCTCAACTGACTGAGTCACCCAGGCATCCCAGCATGAAGCACTTTTAACTTTCTTCATAATTTAAGAATTGATGAAATTTTGATTATTTCTCTGCTTTATTTTTTCAGATAAAATGATAGTTGTTTAAACTGAAATTTTTTATTATTTTTAAATATTATTAGTTTTTACTAGGTAGGCTTCATGCCCAGCACAGAGCCTGACATGGGCTTGAACTCACAACCCTGAGGTCAAGACCAGAGCCAAGATCAAGAGTTTGATGCTTTGGGGCACTTGGGTGGCTCACATGACTTGCATCAGACTCTTGGTTTTGGTTCATGTCATGATCTCATGGTTCCTCACAGTTTGTGAGCTCGAGCCCTGCAGTGGGCTCCATGCTGCCAATGTGAAGCCTGCTTAGGATTCTCTCTTCCCCTCCTTCTGCTCACACTTGCTCTCAGGCTCTCTCTCCTTCTCTCTCTCTTTCTCAAAAATAACTAAACTTTAAAAACAAAAGATTTGGACATGTAACCAACTGAGCTACCCAGATACCCCTAAACTGAAATTTGATTCATACTTTGATTTTTGTTATTTCTTAAGGAGTGTTAGCTCTCCATCCCTGTATAAGAATGAAAATGCTCATGGACATGAGCAGTTTCTTGAAAGCCTATTTAGAATACAAGAGAAGTGCCTGACACATGCTCATGAGATGCTGCTTTGAGTAACCAAATGGATGGTATTTCTCAGAGGTAATATCTTGGGAAGGAATTCCTCCAAGAATTCAGACAGATCATCTAGACACATACATACCAATCCAAAGTGGTTGGGAAAGGAGGGGGTCTGTAAGGTATGTAACCAAAGCAATAAAAATCAAACATCAATTCCAAACAAAATAGCCAACAAAGGATTAATAAAGCAGGGAATATAGAGGACAAAATGGCCTGGGAAATCTTCCTTTCTTCCTTCCTTCCTCCCTTCATTCCTGTCTTTTTTTGAAGGCTATAAAATATTGTCATACATATACTGATGTATTTGAATGTTTACATAATGACATGCAAACCTAAGCACACACGCAGAGTTGGGCCTCATTCTGAGGTACTGTCAAAAATCTGAAATGTAAGCTCGGTATGATTGAGAAGTTAGGCAGGGCAAAATGACCCCCTAGAATTCCCCTGAGATAAGCACTGCTGGATGCTAGTAGTCAGTCCCTGGAGACACTTTAGGTTTGCAGCTATTCTTTAGAAATAGCTGTACCCTGAGGTGGGTTGGGAAGACTCAACCTGGAAAGTAAGTAGATGTAAAGAATTCTGAGAAAGATGCTTTCTATTGTGTTTGTACAGTAAATATATTCATGCTTTGTCATAAGCATGAACCCATAGTATACATAAGCCCTAATTTTTAGAAAAATACCATTTCCATGGATATTCTTTTGCATCAAAATAAAGACTATTTGTAAATTGGGTTCCAAAAATAATTTTAGAAGTGCTGATAATTGGAGACCAGCATGTAGACAGGTAAATCTGGCCTTTTTTACAGTGTGGATATAGGTCTTTGATATAGAGGGGTTATATTGGGTGCTACTCATGGGAACTAGGACCATGGAAGTTTTAGAGGTATTGTTGACAGCCTATTAATTATCAAAAGTTTATAGCAGGACAGACATAGAGGAGCTGGAACCTTCTGAGAAAAATCCATAAACCTTCCTCCCCCAGTAAGTATTAAGGCATGGCAAATGGTTTCTACAAATGTTCTTTTTTTACAGGTGTTCTAAATAGTATGTTTTCACTTACAAAGAATTTTTTAAGCATAGTGTAAATGGCTTTTGCACTGGGACTTGGTTTTATATTCTGTTCATTTATTTTCTCTCCTTTTCTAGGGGTTGTAAATTCTCTGCTTTTCTCGATTAAGTGCATTTTCTCTTTAAAAAAAAAAACAAATCCCAAATCAATATTCACATGAGTAAAAGCTGATTTATTAGAATAATGGATTTAAAACCAAAACAAATGAAATGCTGCTGCTGTAAAAGGGTTTTCCCTTAACAGTCAAAATAAGAAAATTGAATTAATATTTAAGCTTTCATTTCTACAGCTGGTTTGAATATTAATTGCTTGAGTAAATTTACAAATTTACGCTTTACAAACCTAACCCCATTGCTGAAAATCACATTGCCAACCACTATATACTTTATCTTGTTAGGGGGAAAAAAAGGAAAGACTTTCCATGTAGAGTCAAAGAAAATGCATCAAATAATTTTTAATTGGAATTCACCAGCCATGATGACTGTAAATGAGGGTTAAATGGAGAACAGGTAGTGTTCAATAGGAAGCCATTATACAACCATACTGTTACGACCAGCTTCTGTCTAAATGGGGCTTTCAGTATTTATTTCTGGAGTTGTAGCACACAGTTCTGAAAATGAAAGGTACTATAAGAGTACAGTATGAAAAAGAGAAAAGACACCAAAATTACTGAAATCTAACCCATGTGTCTAATAGCATAATCCCTGACATAGGCATCATTGCTCAGAAAAAAAAAATGTATATATATATATATATATATATATATATATATATATATAGTTGAGCCTTCTTTATTTTTTTAAATTTTTTAAATTTATTTTTGAATGAGAGAGAGAGACAGAGCATGAGCGGGGGAGGAGCAGAGACAGAGGGAGACACAGAACTCAAACCAGACTCCAGGCTCTATGCTGTCAGCACAGAGCCAGATGTGGGGCTCAAACTCACGAACCACGAGATCATGACCCGAGCCGAAGTCGGATGCTCAACCGACTGAGCCACCCAGGCGCCCCTGTTGAGCTTTTCTTTAAACAAGAACAATTAAATGCTGAATTTATTATCCAGAGGACTCTGATAGTTAATAAATGTTACCCTTTCATATATCTTGCTTCCATCAGCTGAGCAGGATTGTAAACTTATGATAAAAACATTTTAATAACCAAAGCACAAGAATTATATGAGTCTGGAATAATGAAGACAGGTAGCAGAACTTTAGGTAAGGTGAAGCAATGCTCTTCCTTTATGTTCCTTTGGGTTGCACTGATTGAAGATTAAAATGGTAGAAGTTTTTATTTGGCACACTTAAAAAATTGGCAAAAATTATCATAGCTGTATAACACAAGCAAATTGTAACAGCCACAGACACGCCCTAGAGCTACTTTACTCCTTAAACACCAGTCTTGTAGACTGCCAATCGATAACCTATGACCTAGATATTCACTGAGTGTTGTTTTGTTTAATCTGCTGAATATTTTTTAATCTGATAATCTATAATTAATGAAACATCACTTAAAAATTCTAATTTTTAAAATTTTCTTGACAAACTGGAAAGTCTATACCCAAACCTCCATGTGTAATAAGATTAGGTTTTGTCTAACCAAAATAAAGGTTTTGTCTTTTAGACAGGGCACTTGCTCTTTTGGTTACCATACTCTACATCTGTTTCTATCAGTTCCCACCACTAAGGCCAGCTGTTGATAGGCATGAATCATCTTTCTTGTGCTAATACTTTTTTTAAAAAATATATATAACAGAAGAATATAGATTCTATATGAGTTTTCAAGGGCTGCTGTAACAAAGTACAACAAATTGGGTAGTTTAACAGAGAAATTCATTGCGTCACAATTCTGAAAGCTAGAAGTCCAAATCAAGGTATTGGAAGGGCCACGTTCCTTGAACAGCTATGGAGGAATCTTTCCTTGGCTCTTCTAGCTTCTGGTGGCAATTTTTGGCATTCCTCCATTTGCAGCTGCATTAGGCCAGCCTTTATTATTATATGATGTTCTCCCTATGTGACTCTATCCTTACATGGCCATTATCTTATAAGGACATTAGTCACATCCAATTAGCGGCTCATCCTACTCCATTATGATTCTATCTTAACTAAGTACATCTGCAATTAACTTACTACAAAATAAGGTCATATTCTAAATCACTTCAGGTTAGGCCTTCAACATATCTTTTTTTTTTTTTTTTTTTTTTTTTTTTTTGCGGTGGAGGGGGGAATCACACAATTCAAGAGAACACCTTCTCACCTCCCAAAATTCATGTCTTTTCCACATGCAAAATATATTCACCCAATCCCAACATCCTCTAAAGTCTTAACCTAAACCAACACCAGCTCTAAAATTTTATCCAAATCTCATCTAAATCAGGTATGGATGAGATGCACTGCATGCTCCATCCTGGGACAAAATCCCATTCCATTCATGGACATGTGAAACCAGGAAACAAATTATCTCCATACGGTAGACATTTCCTTTTTTTTTTTTTTTTTTTTTTTTTTTAAACTTTTTTTTCAACGTTTTTTATTTATTTTTGGGACAGAGAGAGACAGAGCATGAACGGGGGAGGGGCAGAGAGAGAGGGAGACACAGAATCGGAAACAGGCTCCAGGCTCCGAGCCATCAGCCCAGGGCCTGATGCGGGGCTCGAACTCACGGACCGCGAGATCGTGACCTGGCTGAAGTCGGACGCTTAACCGACTGCGCCACCCAGGCACCCCGACATTTCCTTTTCCAAAGGAGAAATTGGAAGGAAGAAAAAGAGATCACTGGTACAAAGCAAGTTGACAACAGAGCAGGGTAAATTCTATTAGGTTTTAAGGCTGAAGAGTAATTATCTGGGACTGGATTCTCTCTTCTTTGAGGCTGCAGGGGTGGCCCTGCCCCTTGACCTGGGCAGCAGCTTATCTTCTGGAACCTAGCAGGACCTGTGAACCCAGATCTCTTCTGTCTTGGGTTTTATTCTTCCTGCATGTCATCCCATCTCTGTTTCTTGCAGTCCAGGCTGGCAATTCTCAAAATTTTGTCAGTCTCTTGTGCAATTTATGAGAACCTAAGACATCTGAGTAGAGGGACTTCCACAAGTCTCTCCTAGATAACCACATCTCTACTCCTGGCTTCTCCTGAGATGGTTGATTGGCTTCACAATCACATATCTAATCTCTTTAGGACACCGCTGCCCAGCCAAACTCTGCACTGTTTCCAGAGCACACTATCTGGATAGGCTGAGAATTTCCCAAATTATCAGGGTCTGGTTTATTTTTGCTCAGCAGTTCCTTCAATTTCTCCTTTCCTTCTTGCATTTTACTATTTTGAGGCAAGAGCAATCCAGGCTGTGTCTTCAAGTTTTTCCTTGGGAATTCTCTCAGCTAAATATCCAAGTTTACTGCTTACAGGTTTTCTGCCACTTTATAAAACAAGAATCACTTTTCCTCCAGTTTCCAAGAATACCTTCTTCATTTCTATCTGATCCTTCAGCAGAATCACCTTTAACATCTATATTTCTACCAACAGTCTCTTCAAGGCAATATAGTTTTTTTTTTTTCTATCATGTACCTAAAAATTATTCTTGCTTCTACTTATGGCCCTATTTCCAACCCATTTCTACATTTTTATGTATTTCTTACAACAGCAATCCACTTGTTGGTACCAAAATCTCTATTAGTTTGTTGTTGTTTTTTTTGTTTTGTTTTGTTTTGGTTTTGTTTTTAGGTATGCTATAATAAACTACCACACACTGGATGGCTTAAACAATAGAAACTTATTGTCACGCAGTCTGGAGGCCCGAAGTCCAAAATCAACATATTTGATTAGGGATTCACTCTACTCTACTCCAAGATGACCTGTACCTTAACTAATTATATCTTCCATGAACCTATTTCCAAATAGAGGTATTCTAAGGTATGATGTACTGCTAGGACATTCTTTTGGGTGGGGGGAGCAATTCAACTGGTAACCGTTTTTATATCCATACCTTTAACAAAGGTGAAAAATTTTAAATGAATAGACTGAGAGGGCTGTTCAATTTTTCTAGAACCCTAACCACTTCTCACATACACATTTCTTGCTGGTACCCTTCAGAATTTGGTACAGTGGCTTATAATTACTATATGACAGAATATAAATTGAGATGGATATAATTCTCTAGGCTTATATATAAACATATTCATTTATATTCCAATAGTAATTTATACAACTAAATAATAAGGCAAATGTTATATTCAATATGCAATACAAGGTTTGCAAAGATGCTCCAAAGAATGTAATCCTTAGCTCAAAATCAGTTATGAGTTTGGGAACAATTTATGATCTTCAGATAGAACAAGACTTTCCTCAACTAATAAAAACTGAGTGTAAGTATATGTGCTAATAAAGAAAACTAATCAATATACACCCATACATTAAAATGCCTTTTAAGATTCTGAGTGCTATTTATTAAAAACTAAAGTTTCTTTTCACAATTAATATAAAATGTCTAAATTACCAAAGCACAAATATGCAGATGACTATTTAAGAGACATGGAGATATTTTGTACATGAAACAAAGCATGATATGAATGGTACTTGCCTTTATATTTAATATATATTAAAATTTGAGGATAATTATTTGCCACCATGGTATCAGGGACAGTGAAAACAATAAATTCTGTTCTATCAACACTTTAACGTGTGGAAATGTAATCTTCTTTAAATATAATGAGTTTTCTAAGAATCATTTAATTTTCTCCCCAGTCTTCTTTCTCTTGCTGTGATTATTATTACTATATTATAAACGTTGAGTTAGTTTTCCTCCTGATCAAACCGAAAGATGGTCAATAAATGTCCAGAATGATGTTACCTTTGGGACCCTTGTTTTTGTACCTAGAACTGTCCCAGAATGTAAATAAAATGGGCTATAGGGAAATATTTAAGTTGGGAAATGACTGAAATTTAAAGACGGATATTGTTTCTGAATATGATGCCTTTCTTTCCAAGTTTTTCCTAAATAGCACACTGCTTTCACTGCTTTGACCACCACAAACTGCTTTTTTTTTTTTTTTTTTTTTTTATTTACCGGAATGAACTTCTAGAAAGTCCTCATTTATTTGTACTGGAATAGGGTTCAGTTTTTCACAAGTCACAAAGGGATCAATATATGCAATATTATAGGATTCAATGTCAGCATTAAACCACCATATAGACCCAAGTAATAAATAATTTCACATACCTTGTGGTTTTTTTTTTTCACCATATTCCCAGGCAGTCCCTATTACAGACTCTTTCTTTAAAATGTTTATTTATTTAATTTCAAAGAGAGGAAGGGAGAGCACACATGTGTGCACATGTGGGGGAAGTGGCAGAGAGAGGGTAGGAGAGAAAGAATCCCAATCAGGCTCAGTGCTGTCAGTACAGAGCCCAATGTGGCTGGATCCCGCCAACCACTGAGATCATGACCTGACTTGGAATCAAGTCCGACACTTAATCAACTGAGCCATGCAACTGCCCCTACAGACTCTTACTCTTTCATCCTAGATTTGGAGTCCAGCCTTCACAGCTTCATCTTGCACACCAGCCTCAGGTTGCACTGCACTACATGGTTCTCATGTACTTAACAGCCTCCTGCAATCCTGCCACGATCCACTTATTCCTTAAGATCCTGAGGATCTTATATCTCAGACCCACTTTCATTGATCCTAAAACAATGTCTGCTCTCTGAACAACTTCATCAGATTAAAGCTAACATCATGTCTTACTGAAATGTCAGAAGCCTTCCTCGTTTCTTTTTGTATAAACTGCTTGTTTTTTAACAAAACATATTTATGAAGTGTTACCTGACATCCTAAGACAGACTGCTTTAGAGGAAAAATTGAAGGCATAACCAGGTTTTGAAGCAGAATATTTGATGTGTCCTCTATAAGAAAAATAATACATAATTACAGCTGTTAAATTAAATCTAAAACTGGCTATATAAATCACAACAAATAGCAAACTGTAAAAAATCACAAATACAGCTACATCTCAAAATCCAGAAAAATATATTTTTACCCAATAGCTGTCTTGCCATCTTTATAATACTTCTTTCTTACATATTATTATTTCCGATTGTTTTCTCAAATGAAAATAATCTTGTAAAATCATTGTCAACACAGGAATAAAAATATAATCCAGTCTTTCTTCTAGCATGGTTGATGAAAATTTTTATTAATTATTTAGAAAAGTGTATTTTGGCTTAACCTGCTATTGGAAATGTTATATAAATTCTAGGATTGTTTCCAAATTTGCCTAATGCTCTCTTTTTTTCTTTAAGTTTACTTATTTATTTTTTTAAAATTTTTTTTTTTTTTCAACGTTTATTTATTTTTGGGACAGAGAGAGACAGAGCATGAACGGGGGAGGGGCAGAGAGAGAGGGAGACACAGAATCGGAAACAGGCTCCAGGCTCTGAGCCATCAGCCCAGAGCCTGACGCGGGGCTCGAACTCACGGACCGCGAGATCGTGACCTGGCTGAAGTCGGACGCTTAACCGACTGCGCCACCCAGGCGCCCCTGCTTATTTATTTTGAGAGAGAGAGAGAGAGCAAGTCGGGGAGGGGCAGAGAGAAGGAAAGACAGAATCCCAGGCAGGCTCCACACCATCAGCACAGAGTCCATTCCAGGGCTTGAACTCATGAATTCAGAGATCATGACCTGAACTGAGGTCAAGAGTTGGGCGCTTATCTGACTATGCCATTTGGGCACCCCAATTGCTTAAATCTCTTTTGAGCTTCTTTCATGTATAAACGTTAAAAGTTCAGAATTTTTTTCTGTACATTTTTATATAATGCCTAGGGTTAGAATCAGTTTGTTGATTAAAGCCTTGTTTTAATTTTTTGGGGTTTGTTTTACCATTATAATTTTTAACATTTTGTGTTATTAAATAGAAATTAATAAGAATCTGTAAAGATGTAACTGGGCAAGTCATTTTAGGCTGAAGCAAGAACATGAGTAAAGGCACAGTCAAGCAGAGACAAAGAGTGAGGTAGACTACGGTGTATGGGTGGGACATTAAGTGAGCAAAAGGAGTAGAAAACAGATAAGGAGAGCCAGATAAGGAGAGGGGCTCACAGTGCTAAATTCTGGAAGTGACTAGGATCAACCAGAATGCTCTAAAATAAAACCTGATACCAGATGATATCATGTATTTCTAAGATCATTAGCATTTATATCAAATAAATTAGGATTTAATTTTAGTGCTATTCATGTTAGCTTGTGAAAACTCATTAGCAATAACTAAAATAACCACAGAAGTGCCTTCAATCTCTCTCTCTTTCTCCCTTTCTCTGTCTCTCTTTCTCTCACATACGCATACACGCACACCCCAAACCTAATTTGTATCCCCTATTTAACTTTAAATGGATTTCCAAAGTGACTGTAGTTACTGAAAAGTCATCTGTCAAAACAGAAATTGCACCAAGCAAAGTTAAACAGGAATGGAAGACTTTATTCATGGCTATAGCAATAAATTAGAGAGATCAAAACACAATCTGAACTCAAAGCCATTGAAACAAAAGGTGGAGGAGCTTTTAATGGCTGGGATGCGAAGGACCATATGTCATCTGTGCTTGGTAACTGGACTTACTCAAAGATAAAGTAAATTTTCTCATATCTTCATGACAGGAGGTAGTTTTACAACTTAGAGCAAGATGCCCATCAAAATTAGGCTCCCACCTACAAAATTAGGCTCCAGTCCTACATAGATTAGGAGATAGGTGCACTGTCTTGATGATCTCATTCTATAGAGAGATGAATCCCATGTCCTTGAGAAAAACATTCTTGGGTTGCAAAACTGGCAAGAGCCTTTTAAAGAGATTTATTTCTAAAAACAAGGCAGAGAAAAAATTTACAATTACAAATGTTATAAAGCAAAGATTTAGCAACAGGGATTTCGGTGCCTAAAGTCAGAAAGAAAACTTTCTAATGTTTAGTAAATCTTAAGGGAACTTAAAGACCATCTTGGTGACACCCAACATAAGGAGAATAGGGAGAGATGAGCCTGAGCAGAATGACAGTGGAATGAACCATAGTTAAAATATTTTTACAGAAGCACTGCCATGAGAACACATTGCTAGGGCCATCTCAGTGCATTTGAAGGAAACTAAATGAAGGACACCGAAGTTCAAATTTCTTTCACATCCCAATATATCTACCACTGGGAGAGGACATGAGGCACCATCATGCTTTACAATACTCCAACAGCAATTTCTGAAAATCTGGCTCCCCCAGGGGTTCTTAACTCTTCTCTTCCATATTTGCAGCCACCATGCTGGTCCAGAACTTCATGATATTTCATACACTACAGGGTCAAAATCAGCAGTGCTTCTGTTGCCCTCATATTTCACTTCTAAGTAAATCCAAACTCTAGCCCGTAGCCTGTAATTACCTAAATGACCTGTCTCCTTCATTTAGTATATTCTAGGAATTCTGACCTGCTTTCACACCTTGAGCATGTTAAATATTGTCTTGTCTGGGCATTTCCACAGGCTGATTCCCCTGTAAAAACAGGATTGTCTTCATTATCTAATCATTATCAACATGGTGTAGAGAAAAATTTAAACTTACTTTGGTTATTAGTGAGGTTAAATAACTTGCATTTTTGACCTATAGTTTTTGTTTATTATTTCTATGGGGAACAATAATTTCAAAAGGCTTTTGTGTAAGTTTATATAATGCTTTTTACACATATGACAAATATATTTCCCAGTTTTTATTTTGTTTTTATTCATTACTTAAAATATATTCCCCATATTTTAAAAGCTTTATATTGTTAACTCCATCAGATTTTCTTGTATAGTTTCTAGTACATTCTTTCTTAACCATCATTGCATTAATTATGCATTGCATAATTGCATCAGAAGCAGTGAGAGTTTATGTTCTTTTGTAGTTGTCCTATTTTTCTTAGAAAAATAACAAGTAAAGTCATTAGCTGAAAGTAAGGATGGAAAGAAATTGTTGGTATTCTGAGGGAAAAGAATAAGGTAAGAAACACCAGGCAGTGGAAACAACAGTTTTGCTGGGCTATACAAATGGACAATTTGACACTTAAGCATTTATTTGACAAATATTTATTGTACTCCTTCTATATTCTAAGTGCTCCTCCAGGCTTTTGTGATACAACAGTAAATAAAAGAGATTTCTGGTCTTATGGAACTTAGGTTAGTGGTCATGAATTTTAAATGAGACAACTGTGATTTTCTCCAGCCATGTTCAGTTGGGCAGGTTTCATTCACAAAGTAGAGAGAACAGGAAATTAACTAGAGTTGGGTTTTTGCAGGTACTGACATGAAATGAAAGAAATGAAAGAAAATTGAAGTTAGACAGGAAAAAAATTATTTTAATCATGAACCATGGAGTTTTAGCTGGTAAGCAATGAAGCGAAGACATCAGATTTGTGAAGGACAATAAACATTGGTCGTATTAATGAAAGGTCGATCTTGATGGAAGTCAAAAGATTGTTTAAATCAGAGCATTAGAGGAACTAGGCTGGAATAAAGAGGTTATTTGAAGAACAGGATTCTTTAATGTGAACTTACTGTAGTAGTAATAATTGACTGCGATAATGTGAATTACAGTGATTCTTTTGTAAACTGAAACAAAATTAAAGCAGATCACAAAACTCCAGGGTGAGTCCTGAGCTTTTGTATTTTTAGGTGTTCCCAGATTATTCAAGTTTACAACCAGAGTAGAAAAACCTACCCTATGGGAATGAATGGTTGAAGTAGCATGGAAGTTGAAAACATCTGAGGAACTGGGAGAGCAGAGAAAGAATCAGCTACATCTGTAGCAGGGCTTTAAAAGCACTAAGATTCACAACAAGGCTAGTGTTGAAGATAATGATGGTGATCTAGCTGGAGAGAGAAGAGTAAGTAATCCCCAAGTGGATACTAAATTTATAGTTGATGGCATGCGATTCAAAGCTGAAGTGGTTTAGTTCTGTTTTTGAGAGAGGAGGGATGGAGAATGGCTTTGAGGCATCAATGAGGAATTAAAAGGTCTCTCACTCAGAGGTTTGAGGGATATGGGGAAACAAAAAGCAGTCACAAAACCATTTGACATGAGGAGGCTGCATAATGTCAAGGCACCTGAATGGCTCAGTCAGTTGAGTGTCCGACTTTGGTTCAGGTCATGATCTCACAGTTCGTGAGTTCAAGCCCCGCACCTTGCTGAGATGCTATCAGCTCAGAGCCTGCTTCAGATCCACTGTGCTCCTCTCTCTCTGCCCTTACCCTGCTCACCTGCACTCTCTCTCAAAAATGAATAAACATTAAAAAAAAGACAATGTCTATTTTTGGGAAAGGGCCAGAACTCTTAGGAGTTTTAGTTATCCTTAAAAGTTCACGACTTCCAGAAGGCACAGGGGTGTGTTCTAGAAGTTAGACATTATGGGAGTTGGAGTCTGAAAACAAGTTCCTCAGAGCTACATGAAGATGGGAGATAGAATAGGAGTCTGAACTTCTTAGGTTAACAGACATGTACAGAGATAAAGGGCATAACTGTTCCTGGTGTCAGCTACTTAATAATATAAATAAATTGCTTTGTTTTGTTTTTAAATAATGCATCCTCTCCCAAAATATCTGATTGTTACACGAAAGCTTAAAAAGCAAATTATATTAAATTTAAAAATAGGTACTGTAAACAAATTACAAAAACATTTAGATAGCCAGTGCCCTAAAATTATACTTTTAAACTTTTTCCCTGAACCAAAACTTCTTGGGCAAGGAATCCAATGGTCTCTGTACTTGGCTCCAGCCCTGACAGACACTTCAGGCTCCTCATTGTCAACAAGAATATTGTTATCCTTTCTTCTCTGTGAGGAATTCAGCCTCTGTTCTCAGTGTTAAACAGTAATCATAACATGTTAAGCTGTACAATACACTATCCAGCATAGCCATAAGGGACATTAGCTTTAGATCTAAAGCTTAAAGACCTGGGTTTAGATCCTACTTCTGTTACTCCCTAGCGTGTGACCATGGACAAAGACAAGTATTTCAGATCTTCAGTTTCTTTGTTTATAAAAGTGGGTTGTTACGGTATTTACCAAATGTGGGGGGTTACAAGAATGTGAGAAGTCACGTAAAAGCACAATATATGGTATGTATTATCTATTCACTAAAACTGCTACTTTTCTCATCTATCTCTGCCCACAACACTCTTGTAATGTGGATGGTGTTGCCATCACTTCACAGATGAGGAGACTGAGGAACACAGCCAACGGCAGGACCATGCTGAATCACACATATCAACTTCCTCACGACACAGCTTACTTCTTTTCAGTTGGCATGGTGGCAGATCACCCTCTCTCTCAAGATTGACTCACAAGTACAGAGAGGACAGGGCTCATTATCCTAGAACTTCTTCAAAAAGAACTCCTCTAAAGGGAAACTAGAGTTAGCCCAAGGAAAGAAGCCTTTGTCTCACACTGTGTCAGGACTTGCCAACAGTCTAATAACCCCACTGCTCCTGGTTGCTTAGAAAACCCAGGGGCACAGGATCACATATTCAAATTAATTCCTAGGATACTAGATAGACAGATAGATATAGATATAGAATTAGGTACATATATATATACATAATTAGATACTATTATATAGTTTCTGGAAGGGGAATCGATCAGCTAAATTCTAAATTCTAATGACTATACGGATATGATTACTAATAAAAATAAATAATATAGACTGCATATTAAACTCAAAGGCTCAGAGATTAAGCAATGTGAAGAGTTACAAAGCAGGAGGCTGTTATGTTGCATTTATGGAGAGTTGTTTCAGCAGCAGCTGTTTTTTAGAAATGTATCTGAGAGGACAGACTAAGAACACGGAACAATTTTCTTTGATGATAAATCTAGTTATATCTCCATATCTTTAATAAAATTCTTTTTAAGTAAAATGGATTAAGATTGCCTGTGTTACATCCCCCTTCTAAGCAACATTCAAATTCATTCTTTTTCTTGGATATGAAAATGTAGACCCTGTGTATATTTAATTTTAAAATGAGTTCCACAAGAATAAAACTAAAAAAAAAAGTCTTTGCTGATAAATTTGTCAGCTTCCCTAAAAGAGAAATATCCTTTCTTCATATACGATCTAGATGTTGTAATAAGAAAGTAAATATGATATGCTGACTGTGTGCTTGTTATTATGATGTCAGGCAATTCTGGGCTAAAATTCTGATATTATCACTTATTTAAACTCTCTAAGATCCTGTTCCTGCATTTTAAAAATGATAATAATATAATTAACTCATAAGGGTGTTGCAGTGATTAAATAATAGGATCAGCATCTAGTGATCATTCTATATTATTTGCTAAGTGGTGGGAGTAATAACATGGCGGAAATATTTTTATTATAAAATAGTCATTACACTTTATGACTCTAGGTAGAGAAAGACTAAGATTTCCCCAAAACCTCAGCACAAAAGAATTCCATATCCACCTTCTCTGAAGTCTGAAACTTTTGGGGCTCACCCCCACTCATTTTGTTAGTTGTAGTGCCGTCACTTTGGTCTTTATTTATTCTACATCCATCACTCTTAATAAAGAAGAAATTTAACAAAAACCAACCAACCAAACCAAAAAGACAGGTTAGAAAATGCTAGCTGCATTTGACTGTAAAGAAAGCAGACAAAGAAAGCCATACCCAGAGCATTTCTAGCTTACCAAAACAAAGTAAGATAGAAGACATGGCCTACATCAAGGACACATTCAGTGTTTACAAATTAGTCAATGGGAGGTAGTGATTACACTGTCCAGGGCATGGGACTAGTCACTGTATGTTACTCATTTTAATCCCAGAGGAAGGTTCTGGTGTTTCTTTGTAACA
Organism: Puma concolor; assembly: GCF_028749965.1. Taxonomy (NCBI): domain Eukaryota; kingdom Metazoa; phylum Chordata; class Mammalia; order Carnivora; family Felidae; genus Puma; species Puma concolor. Next base: position 79,013,938 of record NC_141667.1, on the reverse strand, counting down.
AATAATGGAGGGGCACCTGGCTGGCACAGTTAAGTGCCCGACTCTTGATTTCAACTCAGGTCACAATCTCACAGTTCATGGGATCGAGCCCTGATTGGGCTCTGCACTGACAGTGCAAGACCTGCTTGGGATTGTCTGCATCCCTCTATCTCTGCCCCACCCCCTCTCTCTGTCTCCCGCTCTCTCTCAAACTACATAAAGAAACTTAAAAAAAATAATAATGGGGATAATAAGATTCAGACAGGTGAAGGCTATGGAGGACACAGGATACACAATGGCAGAGAAATCATCCTAACCAGTCTTTCCTGACTACACAGATCAAATTCTTCTTCTGTTTCAGGCTGCAATTTCTCTGAACATGATAACTTATAGTTTTCTTTAGATGGAATAACTTGGAAATGGGTGATGGGCATTGAGAAGGGCACTTGTTGGGATGAGCACTGGGTACTATATGTAAGCAATGAATCACAGGAATCTACCCCCAAAACTGTATATATACACTGTATGTGAGCTAACTTGACAATAAATTTTATATGTGTGTGTGTGTATGTGTGTGTGTGTGTGTGTGTGCGCATGTGCGTGTGTGTGTGTATATGTGAGCTAACTTGACAATAAATTATATATATATATGTGTGTGTGTATATGTATATGTGTATATATATGTATATATATATGTATATACATATATATATATATATATATATATGTATATATATATAGGGCTCAGGACAGTTGGATAGGGACTCCTGGCGCTTGGGAGCCTTACACTGTTTAGACTTCGATTTAGCAACTGCATTTTTTCCCAGCTCACCATGGAATGGATCATGAAGACTGACAACTGCAAAAACAAAAAGCAAGCAAAAAATGGGGGGGGGGGAAGGCTGCTCATTTGATAAGTCATATGCTACAACAGGGTCATTTTAAGATTTAAAGCTTGAATGTAAAATAAATATATTTCTCACTGGCTTTATGCAGAGTTATAGGGAATAGTATTCAGTGTGAGTAGGGTGATAGGAACAAAAACCAATTTCAGAGGATGGGGTGGGAAAGAAAACAAAAATATCTTACAGGAAGTCCAGATTCCAAAGGGGAAAGTGATCTGTGCATGTTTTCTTTTTTTTTTTTAATATTTTTGCATATATTTACCATTTTATTGTGTGTATATATAGATGACCATATAGTAAATTGATACTTGTAATAGTGGATTTGTTAATACATTTTACATAACATTACTGTTTAAATTGCAAACAGATTTTTCTTAGGATTAGTTTCAAAAATAATCTGAATTGTCATCTTAACATCCATATATAGGGAAATGATTAGTTCTATTATTCAATTTGTTTTCCTCAGCATTGAAATGACTTACTCTAGAACCCTTGTGACCTACTGCAAAAATTTTTCCTCTAAAGAAAAGGTTTATGGTGGAAAATGACGTTTTATTTGTAAAAAAAAAAAAAAAAGAAAAAGAAAAAAATGTACTATGTACTTTTGTGTATACACTGAAAAGCTCTGGTCATCTCTAAGAATTAACTTGCAACTGTTTTCTATAGTGCTGTCATCTTGGGCAATGGGCAATTACGTGACTTTGATTTTATTTCCTTTGCAGTCTTGTTTTGTTTTGTTTTTTTTTTCCTAATGATACTATAAGTGGGATATCTATATATATCTATATCTATATTTATATTTATATCTAGATCATCTATATATAAAGTTGGAAAGCTTTCAGAGCAAAGGAGAATATGCAGCATATTTCCCATTGCGATGCATAAAGTGTACATTATACCTTATGAAAAATGGGAAACTACATTTAAGTCATAATTACTAGTATCTCTTATGATGGGAAATACCAAGCTTATTATTTCCCTTAAGTATAAATCTGTGTATTTACTTTAAATTAAGTAAATGTGCCATTTTTGTAAGTCAAAAGTTATCAAATACTGGCAATTGTATACAGTTCAATCAAAAATAGATTTTACCCTTGTTAATTCAACAGATATTTTATTTAGTTACTGTGTTTATTTGGGAGGGTGACAGATATTTTAAAATATTTTCAAAGTAAGTTATATATTCATTACTTGTCAATACCTGTCATGTAATATGATTGAAAATGTGATTATATTCCTTTAGTAAATAGAAAATGGGGTGTAATATTTCATAGTTAAAATTTAATTAAAACTTTACCTTTTTATACTAAAGGATTTTGTCTTGATATATGTGAGTGTGTGTGCCCCTGCATATGTCAGCTGAGGATTTAAGGGAAATTAGCAGAAGTGAAATAATATTTTTATTATTAATTTTTTAACATTTATTTATTTTTCAGAGACAGAGAGAGTCAGAGCATAAGCAGGGGAGAGGCAGAATCCAAAGCAGGCTCCAGGCTCTGAGCTGTCAGCACAGAGCCGGATACAGGGCTTGAACCCACGAATGGCGAGATCATGATCTGAGCCAAAGTTGGACACTTAACCGACTGAGCCACCCAGAGACCCCACAGAAGTGAAATAATATTTAGAAAAGAGAATCAGGAATGTTCAACAAAGACTTATTAATACTTACAGAAAATGATATGAGAAGTGTTTGGGAATGCTTGTTGATAAAAACTGTCATTTTAACTCCATTAAGATAGTCTCTTTTCCCCAAGCTGCTTTAATGTATTAAAATACATTCTATATTAGATGAAAAAATGGAGAAAGTTATCAGTAATATTCTAAAAAATAAAAAAACATATAACCTGATTATAGATGAGATTTTTTAAAATTTATGATGTGAATGAAAAATTGTTACATTTACAAGTTTATCAAGCAAAATGTCCTAAGCTCAAAATATTCCTTCATGTGATCCTGCTATAAAGAAAGGAGATGAAACACATAAGTGCTCTACAGTATAATTAAATTATTTTTGTTAGTAGTCATAGTATCAATATTATTGTTATATCCTAGGCATGTTGGGGCACAAAGGGTCATGATACCAATGTTTATTTTTAATTAAAAGACAGTGTAGAGAATTCTGCACCAATTTATTGTGTCTCTTACATTTGTGAAAATCTCAAGATGGGAACATGCTCTGTGGCACTTTATCCCTTGAATTGATCATGTTGTCTGGCAGCAGAAAATGTTTAATTATCCTCAAAGTTGATCTCCCGTTTCTGCTAGATAGAACATTATGTTCAGAGCTGGGAAAGAAATTAGACATGTAAACAATCTATTTGCATTAGCTCTTCTTAATCTAATGTGTAATTTAACTCTCTTACAGCTTCTCTCTTAAAATACTATTGACTTTCTTAAGGGTCTAGCCTTGATAGAGCCTGAGTTAGCTTCCTGTACAGTCTTGACTTAGCTATTGATTTTCAAATGTAGCAAGGTACAAATTAGGTGAATCCATTCACAGCTTCAGGATATCCAAATGTTTTATTTCACAAACAGTAATATTTAGATATGTAATCTAAATATTTGAAGAGGTTAGATATTAAAAAATACCAAATTTTTAAAAATAGTATTTGTAAAATCTAGGGGCACGATTCAGCTATAGGACCAATCAGAATCATTTTACTTCACTCATTACTTACACTAAGTGGACACAAGTAAGTCTTAAAAATTAAAATATATTTCTTAGATTTATATTCACAAAATGCTGAAACTAATTTGTTCATCTGGCAGCTTTCCATTCTGGATCTCTATACAAGCAGACTTTGAGGTTTCTTGGGAGCCTCCCCTCAGGTATCTAAGGAGCCTCACTGACAGTAAATTTACAAAAGCACATTTCACAAGGGCCATTAATAAAAATGCACAGTGGCATGTCAAATTTGATCCAGCAACTTAATGATGCTATAAGTGGGATATAAAATAAGGGAGAACATTCATACACTTCAGGGCAGAGTAAGACAGGCCCTGGTATTTATATAAAGTGTCCATTATGAGAATTGCTTGAAGATTCTTTTAAAAATGGAAATTAATATGATGAAGTTAATATGAGATTGCCATTTATCTTTAACTGATAGTCACAATACCCAATCAATAGAGATGGTTTTAAATAGGGCTCATATAACTATAGACATAGGAACCAAATTTAAACCATAATTTGGTTAATAACAAAGGACTTCAGGATTAATTCAACTAGAGCATGTTATACTCCAGAAGTAGAATATCAATAATGCACAAATCTCTACTTTGCATATGCAGAGAATATTTCTTAAATTTGATATGGATGAATAAAAGTATAATTAGCTAAATGAAGAATTCAATGCAATAAAAGGCAAACAAAAATCATTGTTCAAAGGAAGATAATCCATCCATCTTCCCAATGGTGTGTATTTCAAATCTTTAATATAGAACATGTCATTTGCATGTTGTGTATTCAAAAGTAATGTATTATCTACTCTGCACTCTAAACACTGGGAAAAAAGAGTTGTATATATGTATTCCAGGAGCTCATCGGCCCTAATGATGATTGACAGGCAAGCCCAATATTATGATATTTCATGGTAAGTAGCTTAGCTATATTATGCTATCAGACCACAAAGATTGATCACCAAGTTCAGCCCAGGAGTAGAATGATTTTAAAAGTTTATACTTAAATGGAAGCAGGTCAGAAAAATAAGACTAAGTTCAAGAATGGAAAGGAAACATTCTTTTAAATATGCAGCATGCATATTACACTTCTTCAAATTTTATATCTCCTTCTAATAGGCAACTGAGACCAGGAATTTTGTCATTTTCATTTTTATATCTATGATTTTGTAATTTTTTTACACAAGATGTTCAATCAAGAGTCTTAAAAAGAGTAAAATGAAATAAGTAAATCCATCTGATCAGTCACTGCCTGTATGCATATGCAAAAACTGAAGATACATACTTAATACATGCTGAATGAAAATCAGCAAAGTCAGAAGAAATTAAGGACAAAAAAATAAAGCCAAGAAATAGTATGCTAAATAAAATGGACTTATGAGAAGTGATGTTAACATATGTTAAAACACAGGAGTTTGGAAGTACACTGAAAACTATTTGAGTTGAAATAAGAGGGGAGAAATAAAATCACAATACGGGACTAAGCTGCGGGGACTATATGCTGTATTCCTGCTATTGATAAGAAACCTGTGAGAGCATCACATCAATGATGAGCAATTTGAACAGATATAGAAAGAGATGATGAGTCTCAGATGCAAGATAGACCATTTTAATTAACATATAAGAAAATTAACTGTTAAGCGAAAGTGTACAATGGGCTACCTGGCTGAAAAGCAGAAGCACAAGGAATTCATCTGCCTGCAGCATGGGATCAATGTTGTAACAGAAGAAAATGACAGAGAAAATATAGTAATTCCTCAGCTCTCTTTCATTTCAGACTATTCTGTCCAAAGAATACTCATAAAGCTGTAATGGAGACAACAAGCAGTATCTGGTGGGGTTTGAGTCCTGAAGAAAAACAGATGGCCTTCAGAGACACACAAATTTTTTAAATACTTTGACTTGGGCAAATTATATTCCTACAGCATTCATATAGAGATAAGATGCCTGAAGTGATGGCAGTAAACCAAGAGGACAAACGAGAATGAGAAAGCTAAAAAAGAAATACTAGATGAAGACAATCCTGATTAAAATTAAGTATACTCTCCACAGTACAAATTTTGAGATTCCCAATATTCTCAAGGAGAATTCTGTAACGGACCATTTAAACTATTCCTCTCCTCTGAGAGGGTTGCAAATATGAAGGAAAGCCAACTTGGTATTGTCTGGAGATGTGCATAGAAAACTAGTTTACTTTATTTTTTAATTCCTTCCACATTCACTTCCCTGCTTGGCAATGTTTTTTGAAACCTTTCTATGTGCTGGCCAGGAGTAAGGATTAAAATTTTTCAAAAAAAAAAAAAAAAGTGATTCATGGGAAATACCACATTTGGGTTCAAGCAATCAACTGTAAGCATAAACAGTTTTTCTAGTCTTAGAGGTGGGAGGGGACATAATTAAAAAATATATGGCATTCCTATTGTTCAAAAAGGGCCACTGTTTTATTGAAAAAATTAAAAACCCTCTTTATTTTAGAGGTACTTGAGGTGGCTGTTTGAACTTTAGCCTGAAGAACAGAAAGAAGTCTTCAGAGGGAGCATGACAACTCTTCAAACAGGTGGTGGTGGACTGTCATGTGGAAAAGAGAGTAAACACAAGATCTAGAAACAAATGGCAAAAAGTTTATTTGATTTATTTAGATTGAGAACAGTACATGATCCTCTACTGAGCAATCCATGCAGAAGCTAGAGACTACTTATCGATGACTTGTTGGTGACAGTATAATGGTTGAGTTCAAATGACTCTTCATGTTATTTTTAAACTGAGAATTACAATATTCTTTTAAAGTTTTATAGTCCTTTAATAGTCTCATGCTTAAAAAGTTACTTGGAGTGAACACTGGCAATAAGTAGATTCATTTAAAAGTCTTTTTATAGAAAATTCAGATTTATATAATCTTGAAGAGATATAATCAAGAGACCATATAATTGTCCATGATTTTCAAAATAGTTTATTCTGAGAACAAAGACTGATTGTTCATATTTCCTGAAGGACAATGGGTTGAAACAATATGAAGAGTATGCTGCTAGAACAGACTAATAGACTCTTGTTATTTTTAAGTGCTGGTTAGGCTTCAAAGAGAGGCTATAAAACTTTGATCACAGATCTTCTATGATAGTATAGCATCTATTTTGGAGGTTTTAGAGATTCACCTGATCATCCATGTTTCAGATAGTGTATATGTTATCATCATGTCTTCTTCTATTCCTCTGGTGGTTCAAAATTCCCTCTTGTGTGTTCTAATAGTTTCAGGCTCCTGCTGCTGTTGGAATAGCTTCTCCATTGGTAAGTAATATTTTGCACAATTTAATTTTATGATGGTCATTAGTGCTTTATTTGTTCTTTTGTGTTAAATAAAGTCCCTAACTTTTATCCTTTTGACATTAGTTTTATTTTATCTTACTTTTTTAACATATATTCATTTTTGGAAAATAGAGACAGAGCGCAAACAGGGGAGGGCTAGAGAGAGAGGGAGACACAGAATCTGAAGCAGGCTCCAGGCTCCAAGCTGTCAGCACAGAGCCTGACACGGGGCTCAAACTCACAGACCGCGAGATCATGACCTGAGCCAAAGTCAGACGCTCAACCGACTGAGCCACCCAGGTGCCCCTTGACATCATTTTTAAATGCTGGATTATTTCAAGAAATTAAATATCTACATATTCTACACATTAATATTTTCTAATACACATCCTATGCTACTTTCAAGTCCTATTATTAAATATTATGAATAGCATTGTCAGGAATATAAGAGAAAATCTTTTCTTATTATCAAATGTAAAAATATAACAAAACATTTCTCTCTGATTAACACTATCTTTACTAAATCAGGCTGCAATCATTTATAACTATGTTTTTTTGAAAATTATAAAATAGATTTTGCAATTTCTCATTATATTGAATGCATCATTTAATAATACATTTTTTTTCTGGTTTAGTCTCATGAAATAGAAACATGTTTTATTTTCAGTTCAAGGGTGATATGGCAGCCTTATGATAACAGACTTTTATCTTGCTACTCAAGTATCTTTAACTACAAGAACTGCAAACCAAAACCAGCTGTTTTGTCCTCCTTAAAATGGTTTCTTCACCTCTAAAAATTCCTGCTTACATCTCATTGACAATAATGCATCATAGGCCATGCCTAGGTGTAACAAAAGTTAAGAGGTCAGGAGGCTTATCCATACATATTGCTGCCCCCACCATAAATGGATGGGTCAGTGTTAATAAGAAAGAAGAAAACGAATATCATAAATGCAAATAATGTCTGGCATAGGATTGAAGGGTTTCAAAATTTCAATGAAAATAAGAATATGTGAGTTAGTATCTTGAAAGATAATCTAGAGGAAAGTGTACCCTTAGCAGAAAGGTATCTCTTATCTACTGCTTGTAGCCACTGGAGTCAATGGATCATTAACTCATACTAAGCTTTTTTAAGGCACAGTAGTTCAAATACTAATGGGACTATTATTATGGATAAAAAATTCTTCAGGAAAATTCCTTGAAGAATGTTCATTGTTTCAGGTACTGTTTGGCTTATAAAGGAAATAAATACATGAAAATAGAATAGTGACACAATACCCTTGTCCCTAACAAGTTCATCTGAAACAAGTAACAAAAGAACACACACAAATATGACAGCATGCTGTTTTAAGCACAGATGGAAATGTCTATAACATTCTACTGGAATAAAAAAAAAATAACAATTGGTTGTCACTGGAAAGGGGAAAGCTCGAATAAATTAAGGAAATGTGGGATCAAAGAACATAAACATTTTTTAAATGATCAAGGTTTTGAAAACCTGGTTGGTAGAAACCATTCATTTTTCTAACAGATGTATGTAGACATGGTTTTATAAAGTTTTTAAAAGAAACTTCAAGAGGGTAATTTCAAAAATAAATTATATACTCAGTGTTCACTGATCCATTAAATTGCATAGTATCTCATGACTTAGTTTGACATAATTATAATTTGAAGGAATTTCTGAAAAAAAGCATATAATATTACCATAGCTTTAAAAATTACAACCTCATGGAGAAGATTATAACAGAAGCCTAGCAGATGATTCAAGGGTTGTGAACTTCGTTAATAGAATAAGTCAACTTTCATACTGAAAAACGTCTAACACCAAATGATATCAAATGGGCCTATGAACTCCCCAGCTTATTTTTCACCTTTTAATATGTACCATTGTACACCCTACATCCCAAATTGACATCCCTGAAATAAAATCCCATCATTAATCTGTATAACTATTAATACACAGAAAACAACAGGACAAAATTTTTCAGAGCATACTTCAGTGATTAGAGACTCTGTAACTTCTATTATTTTTTTTTCAAATTTTTTTTTTCAACGTTTATTTATTTTTGGGACAGAGAGAGACAGAGCATGAACGGGGGAGGGGCAGAGAGAGAGGGAGACACAGAATCAGAAACAGGCTCCAGGCTCCGAGCGATCAGCCCAGAGCCCGACGCGGGGCTCGAACTCACGGACCGCGAGATCGTGACCTGGCTGAAGTCGGATGCTTAACCGACTGCGCCACCCAGGCGCCCCTGTAACTTCTATTATTGAAAGACTTTTTAGGTATTGCCATCTGCATAGTAAGTTAAAAAGAAATTAGTGAGCTACCATTACCATTAAAAAATATCCTTGGGATCAAGACCCATCCTGAGCTCTGCAATGATGGGGGGTGGGGGGGTCTGCTTGGGATTCTCTCCCTCTCTCCCTGCCCTTATCCCACTTAAGCTCTTTCTCTCTCTCAAAATAAATAAATAAACTTAAAAAAATAAAAAATGAAAATATGTCTTAAGAAGGCTGAATGTCATCACAACATTGTGTTGCATCACATTGGCTAAGAAATAACTCTAGCTCTCCCAATTATAGATACATCCTATTAAACAAGTAACTTGAGTTTTCTAAGTCCCAGTTTTTTAATCTGTAAAGTGGGGATAAAACTTATCTTGCAAGGTTTTTTTGAAAGAGTCAGATAATAAATGTAAGTTATCATAATGCATGACCTGTTAAATACTAAAATGTTACTCACCTTCTCTTCTGGTAGCCAAAATCTACATAGCTGTGTTGGTTATGCATCATTTTGAATTAGTAATTAGAAATTAAATAAAAGTATATATATTCATTTCAACAAAGCAATATATCATCTTTTGCAAAAAAGGAAAAGCTACCATCTTGATGTGAATATTTTAAATTTTTTATGTTTTTATTTTATTTTTTGAGAGGGACAGAATGTGAGCAGGGGAAGGGCAGAGAGAGGGAGACACAAAACCTGAATCAGGCTCCAGGTTCTGAGCTGTAGGCACAGAGCCTGATGTGGGGCTCAAACTCACAGATTGTGATATCATGACCTGAGCTGAAGTCAGACGCTAAACCGATTGAGCCACCCAGGCACCCCTTGATGTGAATACTCTAAAAGCCAGCAAATCTAAGACTCAGATGATGCCTTGTTGACTGTGAAATTACACCTACTACCCTCCTAGGGTTCATCCTTAACTTTCTTAACTTTAAAGTTACCCCAATTAATACAACTCTCTAAAAAATTTTTTGTTAAAAAAATAAATCCAATGGAAAATAAAGTAGTAGGAAACTTAGGAATAAAGTTGAAAGGAGACAAAAGACTGAGAGGAAACAATGAAATCAATCATAATTAACATTTTGCTTGCTTTTCCCTGAGAAAAATTACCTAGATAATAGCTACTTGTTTTGGTGTGAGAAGAAATGTGTGGGGTTTTTTGTTGTTGTTTCTATACTTGGATTTTAATTCTCTTTTGATATAAAACTATGGAACACTCTGATAATCTATACCATGTTAGTAAGTATAAGAGAAAACAGGTTAAACAGTATTTATAGACTGTACCAATAAACCCTACAACAAGCATTAAATGTGTTTAAAAAGTTGGTATTAATTCATAACCTGCAACTGTCAAGTGTGTATGAATTAAAGGTTAAAAGTCCACATTTTAAATAGTCTTCTCAATTATAAACCCAGATTTTCTGTAGGCTTCACAAGCCAGATCAACAGCTAGAATATGTAAGAGTCAAGGAATAAATAATATACATATATATTTATACACATATATATATTATATGTGTATGTATGACATATACATATAAAATACATACATATCAGGGCACGTGGGTGTCTCAGTTGATTAGGTGTCTGACTTCAGTTCACGTCATGATTTCGTGGTCTGTGGGTTTGAACCTTGCATTGGACTCTGCTGACAGCTGGGAGCCTGGAGCCTGGAGATTCTGTGTCTCCCTCTCTCTCTGCCCCTCCCCCACTCACACTCTGTCTCTCTCTTTCAAAAATAAATAAATATGACAATACACACACATATATCAGTTATATTACCTAATAAAGCCATATTCTGTTAAAACACCTATGGACTTACTTCAAAAATTTAATCAAATATATCACTGTGTTTTCCAATGTTGATAGAGTGATTCAGGTTTTTCACGTTCACAGATTCCAGACTGAGCTGCCAGATGCTGAAATTCTCCTTATGGGTTAAAAGTTTATTTCACATCTAAATGTTTCCTGTTTAATGGTAAATATTTGCTGAAAGTTGGTTGAGCACATAACAGCTTAGGAGTTGGAAGAGTTTGGTTTGCACAGGCTACAACATCTAATCTGTTATGTGTGGTCGCTCATTAACTTATCTTTAATAACAACCAACACCAGAATCTTTCTTTTTTACAACTTTTATCAATAAAGTAACTAATCTGTAGTTATCATGCTATAAATTTATTTGGTCAGCATTGAATTGCACCATTTTGTTATTTCTTTTCCAGAAAGCTTTGGTGGAGGAACTATTGAGATCTGATATTCTAGCTTCACTGAATCTCCCTCAAAAACCTTTTTGCTTTGTTGTCTAAAGGTGAAAATTGGTGCTCTTCTCTGTTCTTTTGCAAGGACGCTCACCAGCACAGTAAATGTGACTTCTCCTGTTCAGCTCAAGGCAGCACATGCAAAAACCCTGCATCTGAAGCTCTCGTCACTTCAAAGATGAATGAATGATAACACTTCTCAGACATCATCATTTTGTGAAAATCATCTGATTAAACTGGTCTTCCATTTATACAGAATGACATATTAGGAGCTGGTGGTCCACTCTCTACAAAGTTCATGCTGCAGAATCTTCCAATTCAGTCAACATGTTCTCTCACACTTGAATAAAATATGGTGGGTAAGATTTCTTCTGGATTGAATCCTGATCATTCACGTATCCCTTTGAAAATGATCTACTTCTTACTTGTGACATTGGAACTTATAGTCGTGTGTGTTTGAAATTGTGCTCTCTATCATTTTGGGCTTGAAACACAGCAACTACATTCTGTGATTCTAGTAATCTGCAATCTATCTTCTCATATGTTAGCCATTGACTTCCATTATGAAGAACGCTGTCTTTACATTTCAGCTTTCTCTCCAAATCTTGACTCAAAGCTTTTCTTTTGATCCTGGTATTTCATTGTTGGGAGTTCTTGATATGATCCTAGAATTTGCAGTTTGGGATGGCTTAGCATTTACAGGTTGGCCACTGTAGGGTTGTTGATAGTTGGAGTCCACAGTGGAAAGGATTTACTGCTGCTGTAATCAGACTGTGGTGGCAATATGGAGCCCAGGAAGCTGGCTGTGGACTGGTAATAGGTGGCTATAACCCTTTGGCTCTGGTTGGAACCAGAAAGTTGTTGAAGAGATGAAGAGAAAGCAGAGGTGGACATGGTGGTGTGAGAATTCACTGTTGAAGAGGCAGAACGTCTTTGCTCTGTGCATGGGTTAAGCTAGATAATAGAAGATTATTTGGTCTGGCTAGAAGATCTAGAAGCTTCAACAAAATGTGTTTTTATATGCATTACCTTTCCTGCAAATTCTAATATTAATTAAACAAAATTGAAGCAAAAATCATTTTAAAAACAACAAAGATGGTCTTTAAGATAAGACTTGAAGTCAAGTGTTTGACAGGGCTTATTATTAAAATATAATTTAAAATAATAACTTGAGTGTGGAGAAGTATGCATTAAATTCCATAAATTCTTTGTGTTACAGACTATAATTTGGGAGTGATAATAGTTTCCATTTTATTTGAGTTTGTAAATATTGTGATGGATGTTTTAATTTATAAATGCCCAAGGCCTCCTTGAAATATATTTATTTTAAAACTGTTCCAATTATTTATTTTGTCATATGCTCATAGGTGAAAACTGATCAGTAATATGAAGAAGAGATCAGTTGTCAGAAGAGGTTAATTTAAACCAAAAGTTTTCTGTTTATAAGTCTGTTTTTTTAAAAAAAAAAGTTTTACCTGTTCTGTGTGTGTGTGTGTGTGTGTGTGTGTGTGTGTGTGTGTGTGTGTATGATGTAGTGAGGAAAAAATCATGAGTTTTGGAAACAGAAGCCTGATTAGACCAAATTGAAAAACCTAACTGGATGCCCTTAGGCATGTTAAGCTTTTCAGACTTTGGTTTCATTTTCAAAATGCTAGAATATATACCTACCAGTGTTATTACCCATATGAATGGCTCTGGCCAACCATACCATGTTGTGATTCTCAGGGTCCTGTGGCACATAGATATTTACAGTGTTTTCCATAGACCGTTCACTGTCACCTGGCTTTGTCCTCAGTACGTATCTTGCTAAAGAGTCTACCATTACAATTTGGCCTCAAGACTTTTTAAGAAGGAAATTAACTTTTATTGAATGTTCATTTATTACAAATTATTCTAAGTGCATGTATACACATTATCTTATTAATGTATGTGTATATTACCATGAAGTATTTATTTTTAATTTCCATTTTTAACAAACAAAGCAAGCCTAAGAATAACATACACACATTGGTACTTAGGAAAGTTAGGGGACTTCATCTGATATTTGCATCATCTTGAACTGAATACCAACTCTTTGCCAGTTTTATAATGCATATAGTTTTTCATTTATCCATAACCATAACCAGACATATGTGATTCTTACTCATATTTCACAAATGAGAAAATTGGGCACTAAAGAGCTTACATAAATTATTACCAAAAATAATATTTCAGTGGCAGAACAGAGGTTTAACCCCAGGATCATCTGACACAAGACTTTTAGCTCCTAACAGCTAGTTTATTAGTATCTCTGAAAGTGGAAAGGGTTACAGTTTAAGTGTGATTAGGGATATCCAAGTACAAGCCATCAAGATAAAAATGCAGCTCCTGTACAATCTTTATTTTTTAAATATTTTTTTAGTTTATTTACTTATTTTGAGAGAGAGAGAGAGAGAGAGAGAGAGAGAGAGCAAGCATGAGCAGGGGAGGGGCAGAGAGAGAATCCCAAACAGGCTCCAATGCTGTCAGCACAAGCCCGACGTGGAGCTTGAACTCACAACCCACGAGATCATGACCTGAGCCAAAACTAATAGTCGATGCTTAACTGAGCAACCCAGACAGCTCTCTTTTCCAATTTTAAAACAAATGAATATCTCTGATATATGCAGGAACTTAGAATTTTGATTCCTATTGCATTGAAGTATAATAAGTCATGACTAATATAATATTTATATTCTGTTATTATATAGATTCAGACTTAGCCAAAGATATTTTTCTAGAAGAATCTAAACTTTAATTCTAATTTTCATTTATGTACTGAGGATTAAATTTTAAAAAAACACCTTAAACCAGCACATTGATGTTATGAGTCTTACTTTTGTCATTCCGTATTTCTTTGCCCTTTATTAATTCCTTATTCAGAGTGTAAGTTTTATTATCATTCTTGTCAAAAATAATTTTTACTTAAGTTTTTAATTCCAGTTAGTTAGCATGCAGTGTTGTATTAGTTTTTCAGGTGTACGATATAGTAATTCTACAGTTCCATATATTACCCTGTGCTCATCATGACAAGTGCATTCCTTAATCCCCATCACCTATTTCTCCATCCCCCACAGCCCTCCCCTCTGTTAACCATCACATTGTTTTCTATAATTGAGTCAAAAATAATTTGGGGGCACCTGGGTGGCTCAGTCAGTTAAGTGTCCTACTTTGGCTCAGGTCATTATCTCATGGTCTGTGGGTTCGAGCCCCACGATGAGCTCTATGCTAACAGATCAGAGCCTGAAGCCTGCTTCAGATTCTGTATCTCCCTCTCATTCTCTCTCTCTCTGCCCTTCCCCCACTCATGCTCTGTCTCTCAAAAATAAACATTAAAAAATTTTTAAAAATAAAGTAAAATAATTTTAAAATTTCACCATGGGCTCTATTATGCACATACATATGTAGATGGTTATGGTAATCAGGAATATTTCAAAGTGTGAAAAAAGAAAATGCCTATCTAAGTACATTTATATTGAAATTTTAATAATATGTTGCTATTACAGCTGACATTCAAAGGAGTAATTGAAGTGTCAATATATATTTTTTCATTTATCTATTTAAATATCCATCTAACTATAAACACGCATTTATAGGCACATGCATACACACATTCATATTTGTGTGTGCGGATATGTATTTGCATATGCATATGTATGTATACACATACACACATAAATATAGCCGAGAGAGAGATGACAGATATTAATTTAGCTTTAACAATAATTAATACCTAGAGTAGTAGATTTTATAAATTCTACAAAGGGAATAATGTTATCCTTACCTACAAGGTATTATAATGGAGATAGAAAGATAAGAAAACCATTTCTATCAACAAATACTTAAAACATATGAGATATCAAGAATTTCTAAGTGAATTCAAATGAAGGTAAAAATTAAATGTAATTAAAAAAGACATTTTCAACTCAATGAGTCTTATGCAGGGAAGACCTTAACTGTATAGAATACATCTAAAAGTATGAAGTAAATTTGATAATAATACAGATGTGAGAAACTACATGAAAACACAGAATAATCTGCATTTTTAAAGAGATTCTCAGGGTATCAACTTGTGGGGCTCAGAAAGGACACACTTAGAAATATGTATGTTGTAGATCTGGATGTCAAAATAACTTAAATTGATGTAAGTGTAGAACTGCTTAACAGTGGTCTAAGGTTCTTGGAATGAATCTGACTTAGGAGTCAAAGAAGATTATTTAGGCTGAACCAGAGGTGACATTGGAAAATGTATGGGAAGACTGAAAGAGCAATATATACACATCCTTCCACTGATGCCTACTTTTGTTTGTAGGTTTCATTATCATTCACTTCATTATGAAGAGAACTATTGCACCAATAAAATATATTTCCCAATGTGGTACAGTAGATTGAAAAACTGGCCACAATCTTTCAGTCTTCCTTATGTTCACACCCTTTCAATGTAACTTGGAATTTCTTTGCATTAAAGAGTGAAGTTTCTTTTTCTATTTCTTGAACGTAGGCTGGCTGTGTGACTCAGTTGGCCAATATAGTGTAAGTGACAACATGCCAATTCTGAGGACAGGGTCTCAGGAGTCCAGAATCAACGTCTACTCTCTCTTGGAATCCTGCCCAATTGTCATGTAAACACGTTCCAGCTGGTCTGCTGAAGTACAAGACCATGGGGAAGCAGAGACACTCTTCCAGCTGCAGTCATTCCACAGAACCACTTCCAAGCCGACGGCACTGTTGAGCTCAGATGTATGACTGAGCCATTGAAACAAGAATTGCCCAGATAAGGCCAACCCAATTGCCAAAACACAGAATCATGAGTTAAATAAATGGTCATTATTTAAACCTTTAGTATTTCAAGTGGTACGTTATGCAGCAAAAGCTAACTGATACATGGTCAATATCCTTCTGGTGGGGAGTATGGTTAAATTAGTTTATCATGCAGGGAATCTATATGCATTCCTAACCTGTATGAAAAGCTTTCACTGACATTTTACTTACCTTAAGATAAACTTCTTTTTCACCAAATTGTATTAACAAGTCAGAGGTGTCAGTCTTACTTCTTTAGGTTCTAACTTAAAATGAGTATTTATTGTAATTTTACTCTCTATTGAGTTCTGGCTTTCTGTTCCTGCCATATGAATACTAGGTGGCTTTGCTGATTGTCCAGTCCACTTTTGGAATAATCACACAAAACTGACTCTGGTTTTAAGTCATTTTACATTAGGCTGCCACACAATTGTCTAAAATACCAAAGAGAAGAAAGTGATTCTCCTGCATACAACATCTTGTACATTTTAGTTAGCCTTGGTGTTAACTTCAGATGGAGAAGCTTTGTAGCATTTCACATAGACTCTGTATATATGTGTGTATGTGTGCATCAAAGAATGAATGGTAATAGAAAGCAAATTGCTTTTCTTACGGTCCAATGTTAATTAAAACCAAATGTCCCTTCCACAATGTAGCTAATGTACTTTAATTATTCTGTCTTGTGCAGTTGTGACAAAAGGGAACACGCAATTATTAAAGGGAAAAAATACACATTGTACCAATAATTGTCCACACTGTGAAATAGTATTGCTTTTCCCCTGTGAGGAACTTGAATACTTGCCAAATAATCCTCTCTACACCATTTAAATAATGTACATTGTTCTTTCACAATAATTTACCTTTTTATTGGGTTTAAGCAAAACGTGTTTATTGCCATTTACTTTTCTTCCACAGTTTTAAACAATGCAAGGCCACAAGAAGTTTTTAATTTTTTTTTTCTGGCATAAATTTTAAACATAAGAAATGAATGTTATTTTACATAACAAAGAAGTTTGGTAGCAATCATAATGACCTTAATGCTAACCTTTTCTATTTAAACATGGGAAAATCTATTCCCGAGAGTAATTTTTTTCTGCTATTGAATTAAGATAAGAATAGCTACAAAGGGCGCCTGGGTGGCGCAGTCGGTTAAGCGTCCGACTTCAGCCAGGTCACGATCTCGAAGTCCGTGAGTTCGAGCCTCGCGTCAGGCTCTGGGCTGATGGCTCAGAGCCTGGAGCCTGTTTCTGATTCTGTGTCTCCCTCTCTCTCTGCCCCTCCCCCGTTCATGCTCTGTCTCTGTCCCAAAAATAAATAAACATTAAAAAAAAAAAAAAAGAATAGCTACAAAGATGGTAGATGAAAAGTGGTGGACAGATCAAAAGGTAACAGGTATAAAGTGGGTAGGCCACAAAATAATCTTTCCTATGCTGTTCAATATTAGGAAACAGAAATGGAATCTATTAAAATTTTCATATATTTGCATTCTTTCTCTGTCTCCCACTCTATTAAGCTCTCTGTTTTTTAAATTATTTATTCCACCAAAGAACACTCTCTTTCTTTTTTAAAATTTTTTTTAATGTTTATTTATTTTTTAGAGAGACAGAGTGTGACTGGGAGAGGGGCACAGAGAGAGGGAGACACAGAATCTGAAGCAGGCTCCAGGCTCTGAGCTGTCAGCAGAGCCCCATCCCAGACAGAGCCCCACCCAGGGCAGGGCTCAAACTGAGTGAGATCATGACCTGAGCCAAAGTCAGATGCTTAACTGAATGAACCACCAAGGTGCCCCACACTCTCTTTCTAAATGAGATTGATAAACATTTGAGCAACTTACTCAAATGCTCATGTATCAGAAAAAGAAACTGTAAATATAACAGTGTTAAGAAGGACAACTACCCTCTCCCAGAGACTTTTGTTCTCTCCCCAAAGGAGGAAGTTGATTTTTCCCAAAACGATGATAAAAAAAGGATAACTGAAAGGAGGAAATGAAGCAGAGGCCAATTTTCAGACCAATTTTGATGGTAGTTGTTCTGTAGCTCTGTTCCATAGATCATTTTTCAGTATTCTGACAGTGAGGTGTCAGCTCTGGCAGGGACTTTTTGATTCTGACATTAGTTCCTGTGTTGGCTTCAGGGGGAGTGGCACCCTAGTGAATCACTTCTTCATTGCTGTGGGAATCATTCTTATACCCTGAGTTAGAATCTGGTTTTGGCCTTCAGCATTTCCAACAATACTATAATCACTTGATTCCCTGTTTTGAACTGCTTTATGTTAAAATACCTAGAGAGTTTTCTGTCTTTTGGATTAAACTTTGATTGATACAGTTTCAAAATATTTTTGATAAGGCAATGAATTTGTCCAATAAATTAGGATTTCAGATGAAAATGATTGAGAAACAGATTGGTTCAGATTATAGGGATTCTTTAACACCTTGATAAGAAATTAGAATTCATTCTAAAATTCAGGACAAGCCATGAGAGGGGTCTTTCAGCAGAGAAGCAGCATGATCAATATGTATTTTACAAAAATAATTCTGGAACCTGTATGGAGTAAGTGGAAGAATGCTAGACAGAAGCAAATGGTTTAACCTGATGGAAATAGTTGGAGCTAGCATAAATCACAGCATGGAATAACTGATAATTCTCTGAGATAATACTCCTTTTGTAAAGAATAGGCATAAGATGTTTTCAGTAATGTTAAAAAAATAGTAACCAAGAAGAACCCATTTTATTTATTTTTTTCATATTATAGCCAACAGCTTTCATTTTGTTCAACACTTTATCATTGTAACAGGCTTTCCAGTTAACCCATGAACATGGTAGTATGTATGGAATACATGTATCAAGTATCCTTTCTCTGCCTGGAAGTTCCCGGCAAATACATCCGTTCTTAAAGCTCAAATATACCAGTTATTTTAATTAAACTGATGGAACATTGGCAGAATCAAAACAATTTGAATATTTGCCAGTACTAAAGCCAAGTGCCCGTCCCTGTATAAGAACTCAGTACACATTAGTTCTCTTACTCTCCATTATACCTACAACACTGAAAACACCCTAATATTCCAAGACAAAACTAGGCATGTTCTTAGAATAGAAGGTGCCCCTAAGTTTAGACATTTTGTCAGTGAAATACCCAAGCAACTGTATAACCAGTGAACAAACTGAAATAAGCATCATTTGAGAAGATAAATATCTCCTTGTGCTTCAGGAAAAGGAAAAAAAAAAAAAATCCAATTATGTGGCCAGAGGAGGGAACAAAACTTTCTGAGCAATATAGCACTCAAGATGAGCATTGAAACAAAAACGGAAGAGTTGAATCTATGAAAACAGTATCAAGAAAAGCAAAAACCAGTATGAGAAAAGAAGGATATAAGGATAAGCGAGGCTGGGTCTATATTGTGGAGGGAAGTGAATGGCTGGCTGAGAAATCAGTATTTAATTAATGCACTATAGAAAAACTTTAAAGGATTTTGAATGGAGAATTAATCAATTAAATAATTTACAAAACAATAACAACAATAACAATAAACAAAATCCCCAAAACCTCTGGTGTCTACATGTCATTTTCAGATGGAATTCCTCAGAAAGATAAATTTAATTTTGCTTGAGGAGGTTTGGCCTATATGAAGGTTTGCCAGAATTTTTTTTTTTTTTTTTTTTGCCAACATTTGCAAAGTTGGATATGTCATAACTGGCACTACTCAGCAATTGTAGTGGGTTTAGAGATGAAGCCTTACTTGGTATAAGTTTTTGAGGCAATAGAATCACCAGCTGTGGCCTCTGCCCTGTGTTTACACTTTCCATCAGAACATTTCACTTATCCATGGTTGGTATATCTGAGAGATATGAAATCTCATTTATGGAACTTGGTATATTATATCTCCATTCCTAGAATACAATCTACCCCGTATAAATCTACTAAATACCTTAAACAGCCCAATATATTTGCACATCATAGGATTTTCAGTACGATTATCCATATAAATTAATTGCTTATTTCAGGACTATTTTCGTGGGCAATTGCCCTTGTTAACAATAAGTGGGAACAAATACGGATAAAAGTGATATTAGTATAAAGGCCAAACTTTACATTTGATTATGCCTTCATATTTATTACTTTAAAGAAAGTTTAAATATATTTCCTGTATAACCAAAGTGGAGGGAAAATACTCTAATTTAAAAATCACATATTCACAGAATGCTAATTTATTACATTCATCAGTTATAATAAAATGTGTCTACGTGTTTAGCTTTGTTAATTCATATTTAAATATTGCATGAATATTTTATCACTATAGTGAAAAGTTTTGCATTAAAATGATTACTTTTTTATTACAACACATAATAATTTAGCTAAATGAGTGTCTCTGTATGAAGGCACTTGATTAGGCATACACGGGTCCTTGATGACAAGAAAATTCGGGAGGTTTTTGGAAGTTTGGAGATACCTAGCTGAGACATTTAGAATACTACAGTTTTGACACTGTTGGGGTTATGTGATTGCTTTCTGACTAACTAGAAGGTAAAGTCAAGGGAAAGGCAGAAATGAAAAAGGACACAGCTGGGCATGATATTCCTGCTGACTGCAAAATCAATTTCTGGCACCTGAAGGAAGCAAAGGAGAAGCGATTTCCATATCTTAGAAAGGTGCTCTGTCAACCAGAAGCTCAAGCAAACACAGGTAAAATAAAAGTAAATATTTTCAGATTTTGTAACTTTCAAGTTATAATTTGGTATGTTTGCACCAATTGTTTACAAAGCCACTGAGTCAGGCCCACAAACTTAAGATTAATTATTTGCTCACCAAAATAATTTCATAAAATAAGCCAAGTCTTTAGCCACTAAGCAAAGAATAATATAGTGTTAAAATAACACCGTTGCTAAGTGTGCATGCACAGTGTGTAGAATTATGGTTTTCTGGTGTTAGTTTAACATTATTTTTATCCAGGCTACTTACCAGGAATATGTCATTAATAACCTCTGATGGCCCTCACTTGGACACACACACATACACCAGGAAGAGTGGGATATATGAAAGAAACAGCATCCAAATGAAAATTCCAGGTTATTAACATATAGGCTAAACCCACACTATGATATAGGGTCTGGTGAGGGCTGTGATTGATATATATATATCATAGTTAAATGGAAATCCTTACTTCCACTGTTTCTCAGACATTCTCTTTATTTTCTCTATCTTCCTCCTAACAAGAATCAAAGTAAGAGGGCAATGACATTATGAAATATGTATAGTCAATTTCAGCATAACAACCTCACCACATGGAAGTGGATGGTACACAAAAGAAGTGGAAAACAAAAAAGAATGGATAAAGCACAATGGCATGAACACAGTTCAATCTCATCTTTTGAAATGTAACTCTAGGAGCACCTGAGTGGCTCAGTCGATTAAATGTCCAACTCTTGATTTCCGTTTAGGTCCTGATCTCAGGGTCTTAAGATTGAGCCCTGCGTCAGGGGTCAGGCCGAGCTGGGTGCTGAGCCTGCTTAAGATTCTCTCTCTCCCTCTCCATCTGTCCCTCCTTCAGTTGCATGTGTGCATGCACGCACTCTTTAGCTCTCTCAAAATATAAATAAATAAATATAAAAAGTATAACTCTTATCATTGCCTTGGACTGAGGCAATTTTATTAGCAGCTTCTCTTCTCTATAGGAAGGGCTAGTGCGTAGAGGGAGGAAGGAAGGAGAAACACTATTCTATGCCTCCCTTTTTCCCCTCTTCCCTCATACATCATGTTTCTGTTCATTTTACACGTTCTGTTTATGTCTTGATTGATACAATCAACTTCTTAGAACAATCAGTATGCCGGCTATTTATATCCAGGTTTATAGATTTAAAATATACTCTCTGAGAGTATACTGTTTCTAAAGAAAAAAGAAAAAAAAGCATTTCAGAAAAAGGTTAGAGAATAGAGATATAGAATTTTAGCATTTGTCATCTCGTTTTGAGATGCCGTTCTGGACTTTAGGAATTTCAAATTATTCCTGTGATTCACAGACAAAGCCAAGTTCAGTGAGGCAGTATTCTTCATTAAGAAACATTTAACTCAGTAATGGTCTGGGCCAACTGGGGAATGAAGAAAAGCAATTTAAAAGAGCACAGGATCTGTTTTAAGAATAATCACTTGTTCACCACATAAAATGAATAATTTAGATGGCCGTTAGCCACAATTATTATAGGTGGGCAAAGGCAAATAGAAAATTCTATAATTTCATGGATGTTAATTGCATTTTGGTTGAGGAAGAAAAATTCATGCACTTGCTGAATTGAACTATAATATTAAAATGAAACAACTATTTGGTTGCTTGTGAACTCATCAGGGTTTTAAATTGCATATTGATCTTTTTTCTATTTTTAAATGTATTATTATTAAAAATTATATAAACATACCAAGCATATGTTTCAACAGTTAACAAGTCATGGTCAATATTGTTTTATCTGAATCCGCACATAATTTCTCCCATCACCCCGCCCACATTACTTTTATAAATATTTGCACATCCTATCATTTAATCTGTATATTTTTTTATTGATTCATTTTCATGCTGTTATTATGCCCATTCTGAGTTCTTCACATTGTTTCCCCAAATGACTGAAGCAAAGGAAGTGAGCCACATCTACCAACATATACCACCATTCTGCTTTTCTTTGATGAGCACAGTATTGGGGCTATAACAGTGGATGATTGCTGAAATAATGGTATTTCAGATTTCCTCATCCTTATAATCATTATTTCCATATATAATTTACAAAAGGGCTCAATAAATGCTTGTTGAATGAGTGCAGAGAATCCATATATTTTTTTAACGTTTTATTTATTTTTGAGACAGAGAGAGACAGAGCACGAACGGGGGAGGGGCAGAGAGAGAGGGAGACACAGAATTGGAAGCAGGCTCCAGGCTCTGAGTCATCAGCCCAGAGCCCGACGCGGGGCTCGAACTCATGGACCGCGAGATCGTGACCTGAGCTGAAGCCGGACGCCTAACCGACTGAGCCACCCAGGCACCCCGAGAATCCATGACCACTCTCATCAATTCATGTCAATGTTACCTGTAAGCAAACATTCCTAATACAAAAGCTATAACAATACCCATCTCCTATTATCAGGATAAGATGTGATGGTGTTTCTAGAGCACTTAGCACAAGTCCTGGCTGTGATATACTATTAAATATTTGAACTTAATATTTATTTTTTATTAGTTTTTGTTTATTATTTTTTGTTTGTTTATTTTGAGAAAGAGTGCATGCTCGTGAGCAGGGGAGGGGCAGAGAGAGAGGAGATAGAGAATCCCACACAGGGCTCGATATCACAACCCCTGGGATCATGACCTGAGCCAAAATCATGAGTTGTCTACTTAACTGGCTGAGGCACCCAGGCGGCCCTGTTTTTATTTATCATTGAAAGTGATTTTGTAATAGCAACCACAAAGGAATGAGGATCTCTAAACCTCTCTGGAGCCGACTTGCCTTCCTGATCATTCATGTTAAGAAAACTCTTCAAAACCTTAAAGGCACTTTGGAGCTTGGATTTAGTTCTATACTCAACGTGATCAAAAACAGCCTTTTATCAACAAGACTTAAACCACAGTGACAGAACTATTGTTTTATTTTCTTAGTGAAGGATCTCCAAATATCCTGTATCTATACAATGCAGATATTCTAACTGTGATGATCATAAATAGGTATGGCTCTCTTCCCCCAAATGCTTGCCTAGAATCCCACTAATTACCTCAGCAGTATGCTCTTGCTCTCTAGAGCTCTAATCTCTACATAGAAGAGTGTCAAGTTGGGATAGAAATTGGATGGGTAGAAGGAGGGTGAATATAATCCATTATTAAGAAGAGTGCATCAATAAGTCAACAAACATTATTAAGAGAAAAAACAACCAAAACTGTCATGAGATATTTCAGTGGCATAAACCATTTTCTCTCCTGCAAGATGCTAGCAGTCTGGTTGGGTAATGGACTAAAACAATTCCCCAGAAATGTAACACCATCTGCTTTAGTTCTAAAATATAAATGTTTTATTACATTCCTCAATTAAAACTTAAATATATAGATATTATATATAAGAATGGATCCACAAAAAAATCAGTACTCTTTAACTAAACTGTGATCAGAGTTCATCCTCAGAGATTGTGATATTGTAACTCTGAGCTAGATCCTCAAGAATTTATACTTTTTAAAAACTCTACAGGAAATTTTGGTATACACTCCTTGGTGAGTGACACTGAGCTAAAACTATGATGTGAGCTGCACATGTACAATGTAGGATGTAAGATCCTACAGAAATGATCTATTGAATGGGTAGGATGTCATCTTATGTCTCCATGGCTCCCCCAAATGGCCTCCCGAAAGTACATAAGTGACTAGTACATATCAAGCACTAAATTGGTCTTTGATTAGCTTTTTCACTTCTATGAATTAACTTTTTATTTATTGAAGCAATGTAAGTGAAGTTAAATTTTAATGGACCCACCAAATAGAACATGGGTGAGAAAATTGACCAAATATCATTATTCACAGAAGATGAAAGAAAAAAATTTTCTGAAACAAATGGGAGAACAAAATTTAAGGTTCAGGTTTATTGCATGAGATATACTGAGTTTAGGTGAAATCTAGAACATGGAGACTTGAGGTAGGACCAGCATAGATACATAAGTGTTTTCCATGTATGCATGCATAATATTTTAAGAAATATTTTTGGAACTATTATTAAAAATTAATCTAGGGGCACCTGGGTGGCTCAGTCGGTTAAGCATCTGACTTCGGCTCAGGTCATGATCTCACAGTTTGTGGGTTTGAGCCCTGCATCGGGCTCTGTGCTGACAGCTCAGAGCCTGGAGCCTGCTTCAGATTCTGTCCCTCCTCCTCTAAGCCCCTACCATGCTCATGCTTTGTCTCTCTCTCTGTCTCTCAATAATAAACGTTAAAAAAAATTAAAAATTCATCTAAAATTAGCTTTTGCTAGTGAGATTGGAATAAAATCTTCACTGTACATTATAAACTCAAGATTTGTCTCAAACTATTATGAAAGTTGTATTAATCATTTTAGAAAATACCAACATATGTCAGAGTAAAAAAAAAGTCTTAACCAACTATGTAAAAATTAGAATCATATTAACTTATTTTCTCCAAGTATATTGTTCATATATATCCTCAGTTTGTTTGCCCTTTTTAATAAAATTATTGCAGTAAATTTTAATATAGTACCTAAATGAATGACCTGCCAGCTATAGCCAGAATATACTTATCATGCAACATTTTCACCTAATATCCAATACACTTAAAAATTCTGAAATTTAAAATTTTAGAATTACATAAAAATTACATCAATATTAGGGTATGTATTATTTGCAGTACCAAATTTTGGTGTGCCCTAAGAATTCAACTTTACATTGAAATGGAAACAAACACCACAGAAAATCAGTCCTGTAATCATGGAAAAATGTGCCAATGACTAAATGTGGAGTTTCTGTCAAATACTCTAAGAGACAACATTTACCTCTTGGTCTAGGACCTCCTTCAAATTTGGAAATGGAAGCAAGAACCAATTAAATATCAGTCAAATATTTGATTATATTATGAACTGTGTTAATAACTTAAATTGATTCCCTTCTATTCTCTTGAGTTGCCTGCATGCCTTTATAAACTTGGGCATACCAGAGATTAGGGCTGATTTTTTGAGAAATGTATATAATGATCTTTATTTTCTATGTAAGTAAACAGATGATAGCTAGTGGCAACCCTGAACAGACTTCATAAGTACAGTGAAGCCTGTTTGGTTATACCTTCTAACTGATGAATTAGTGAGGAACACTCAATAAATGCTCAGAGTTCATCCATGTTCTTCCATATGTCTGTCTCTAATGCCTCAGGCAATAAAGCAAACCACATTTAAATAATTTTTTAAGCTATTTGTGGAGGATAAACTTAGGAATCCCCCAGGCTTACACCAATGGGTTAACAAGGCATAAAGAAATATAAAACCATAGGATGCTCACACCTGAGTTTGGGTAAACAAGACAAGGCAACCAAGAATAGGGAGGTGCAAAGGCACCCCAGAATAGAGAGGAGGTGCAGAGCTCCTGGAATAGAGGGGGGGGGGCCAAAGGCCCAAAAATAAGGGTGCAAAGGTGCCCAATACATAGGTATATGAAATAAATAAGATTAGATATTCAAGGTGGAAGCACCCCCATTTTAGTACTATGGCAGAAAATGCTTTCAAGGAAGAAAGGACCAAGTTAGGTAAACAGATAAATTGGGCTATAGACCACAGCTGTAGCAGCCCAGAGCTGAGATGATTAATAAAAAAAGGTGCCTTGTTAACTCTGAGTTTATTTCCCCTACCTGTCTCATCTTCTAGGCTAGCTAAGATAAGCAGAGGTTGTGCCTCATGTTCCTTGTAAACAACCTTCTGCCAGACTGCCTGGCATCAGGATTTTGCTTTGTATTAACCTAAACCCCTAACCCCAAATATCTTCAAGACCCCCTTTCCCTCACGTACACAAGTTAATGTTCACGGATTCATTGTCTCTTTATGCATGTTCATCACCATGTTTGTAAGCCTTCTGATCCTAATAAAAATGGGGCAAGGACCCTTATTTGGGGCTCTTGTTTTTTCCCATAAATTATCCATCTCTCACTTTCAATACTGTATCCCACTCTTTAGCTACATAAGAGAGAACTTTAGACCCAGAGTCTCTGACACTGGTCCAGTTATTGCTATGTCCTGACACACTTTTCTGTTTCTAAAATGTCCTGGGTATTCCTATCTTGTGTAAGTCAGTCTTTTATACAAAGTTTCATTTTAGGGGGAAAATAGCAAAAGGACGGAAGTGGCAATTTTTTTTCCACTCAGGTCCCAGTGAAGAGTAAAAATTCACTTATATGAAAATGAATGCATCATGAAAATGAATCTACAAAGATATTTTTTGAGGTACATATATTAACAAGATATCAAGGAAATCATTTCCTGATGTTTTATGGATGATTATTATACATGTTTAAGTTAAACAGACATCCATTAAACACCTGCTAAGGATGAAGCATTGTACTCAGTACATTACATCTGCCCCCAAAATATTATATTCTAGTGAGAAAACAAAGACATGTTAGCATAGAAGGACTCAGCATACCTGGAAGATTTCAGGATGATTTTTATATGAACTTCTCTCATCAATAAAGCCTATTTCAAGTATAAATATACAATTACTTGTAAAAATTAATTATTTCTAGAGCACAAGGGCCACAAGGACAGAAAAAAAACTCTGTTTTAACAGATTTACCACTAGAGTCCAGGACAGTATTTGGCATGCTGTAGGCACTCTGTTTATTATATAAATAGCAAGTAATAGGTGTTCTATGTTGTGACCAAAAGATAAGTTAAATTAGCTGAGCAAAAATGTTTGCTGGGAAGGGCAAGTTTTAAATGAAGGTGAGATGGGGTAGGAGATTTGTGACAAGGCTATGTTAGACTGAGTGAGGATCACAAGCCTAAGCGTGAAGGAGAATGGGCCTGGAGTGCTGCAGGTGATAGAGTTCCAAACAGAGAATCCTGGAGATGAAGCTGGGAAGTTGTACAGGTGCACACCAAAACATGACACACTATGCATCCCTTGGTAAGGAGATAAAATCTATGCCTGAGAGAATAAGATGGCATTTACACTTGCACACATACTATCACTACCTTCTTACATCAACCAAACAGGTTTAACTACTTTGTCACTGATCAGAACACACATGTACACTGAACCACAATGGTCTGTAAACAAACAATGGATTAATCCAAGAATAGAAATCTTATGACCCTGCAAGTTCAGGACAAGATGACGCTTTACAAGTTTTCCACTAAGGAAGTAACATCAAATCCATGGTTTACTTTATTTTTGTGGTAGAAGGTTGACAAGAGCTACTGAATCCAGACACTGAATGTGATAATTAAATGAAATATGAATATTCTATGTTAAAGAAAAATGCCATATTTAGCCTTATTTTGTAATTTTATTAAGGTGTTCATTTGGTATTTTATTTTAGACTTAATTTTTTAACTTTATGTTTATGTGTTTAGTTTATATTTCTTCTCATTTTTACTCCCTTCTAATAGGACTTGTTAGTAGTTTATTTTCATTCCACAATAAATAGTTTTTTCTCTTTACATATGCAGCAGGATTTCCAGTCATTGGACTTCCCTTCTGGAAACTGGGCTAAATATTTTAATATCCAGAGTCCCTTCTGTATGGCTTACTCCTTCAAGTCTTCTCATATACTATTCTTATACTACACTTTGCCTGTCCTAGATTAAAACAGAGTTCATTTTGGGTTTAACTCACTGATTACTATTCTTTTATAAAAATAAAATACATCCATTTGAACAAATTACCTATAATCATTTTCATGTTATTTGTCTGAGATGAGATACATTTATTAATATTATCTCCAGTTTCATTTTTTCTTTCTTGAATATAAAGTTACCTGTATATATTCTAAAAAATGTTTTACCATCTGTTTTAACTCAAATATGCTTGATTTTATTCTAACACATTTACCTTTCCGACATTTTTGATGAAAGGTATGGAAATTGCCTATGCACATCAATTTTTTTTTATTAAAATGTTTAAAAGATTAAAGTAAGAGAAAGATACTCTTACAAAAATGTATTGCATGGAAAACTAAAACCAAATACCCAAAGACTATCCTACAAAGTATAGTAAAGCAGAGGTTAAAAAATTGGGGCGTCTGGGTGGCTCAGTCGGTTGAGTGTCTGACTTCAGCTCAGGTCATGATCTCACAGTTCATGAGTTCCGCCCTGGTCCAGCCCCGCGTGGCGCCCCACGTGGGGCTCTGTTGGGGCTCTGTGCTGACAGCTGGGAGCCTGGAGCCTGCTTGGATTCTGTCACCCTCTCTGCCCCTCCCCCACTCATGCTGTGTGTCTCTCTCTCTCTTTCTCCCTCTCTCTCAAAAATAAGTAAATGTTAAGAAAAATTTAAAAAATTTATGTCACAATTTTCTTATATTTATCACTTCACAAATATATCAAGAACATGTTGACTTAAGAAAACCTAGGGCCAGGCATCCAATAGTTTGTATGTTTTTTTCACCCTCTGACACCTATGACTGATCATTGCACACAATTACACAGCTCCATGCACACAAAAGGTATATATCTTCAAGTAATATTTCCATAGCAGAGAGTTTCCATTTTCCACTTAAACATTTCCAAATATTCATGCCTAATTATATTAGAATAGTATCATATCATTAACCAAAATGTTCCCCTTAATCATTTTTACTGTATCTTCTACTTAAATGTAATCCTCGTTCATTTTTCCCTCAACAAATTTTTCAGTGTCCTTGAATACAACAATATGTACATTATCTGTTTCTTATCAGACTTTTACACACTACTTTAGCATATTTGATAAATCTTGGCTGCAATATTTGTTTCTCTTTAGGTGTTTGCCTAATGGTAATATTCTATTTTCCCTGTCCTTTCTACATTCTACTTTAAGAAAGAATTGCTCTTCTCTTCTGTTTATTTATTTTTTAATTATTCATTTTTTAAAAAATATTCTGAATATTTAAATTAGCCCAGTTTATCCATAATTTTCATATCCATAATTTATCATAAACTATCCATAAATTAACATTGTTATTTATTTTGTTGCTTAAATTGTCCCAGATTTGGCCATTGGGAGCTGCTTCATGTGGTGCTTGTGTCTTTTTTTAATGACTATATCAGATTTTTGAGCACTTCATTAATTAGCATTATTAGATATTCTAGGCTCATCTTGTACTTTTGTTAACCTCACCATGAAAATGGAACATTTTTCCAAGGAGCCCTGATTATTTTAAATTGACAAATGGTATGTAGGGTTAGATAGTACATGTGCTCACTGCTGCTAGATACCTATATACTAACATACATACATTTATGTAATCCTGTATCTATCCATTTCTGTGTGTGTGTGTGTGTGTGTGTGTGTGTGTGTGTGCACTGATAGCTCTAATTACAATTTAGAAATCATCACAGGGATCAATCTAGCCTTCCTTTCTTTATTTGCTATTGTTTCCTCTGATATTATAAAACCTATCCTTATGCACAATGTATTTAGTTACTGTAGTAATATACATTAAAAATATGTACATGCATGAAGGTGTTTCAGAGTCAGAAATGATTCCCCTGTAAGAAACAAATGTATTAACTAGAGTAAAATATCTGTGTATATTTTGTTTACTCTTAAACCTTAAAATATACAAAGTACTGTTTTCCAAAATTATATAACTTAGCTCTTGCCAACCCTCTTCACTATGTTTTGTCATTCACTTGTAATACAATTAAGTGCCTTTGTCACTGTGTGTGTTCAATACTGGATCAGTCCTTATCCTCATCCTTGTTGATTTTAATTATTTATACATGGAACATAGGAGGGGTATGGGAAACATGAGTGTGGTTCTGACAATAACTCCTTTGAAAATAGGATATATGTAAGGTGCATATACAGTTTCTTTAGGTAAGGGCATATATACTTTGTTTAGTATTACCAAATGTCCCTCCAGGAGAGGTGTAGCAAATCGCATTTCTATCAGCAATGTATGAGTATGAATATACTTGTTTCCCTACAATCTCATAAATGCCATAGTTTAAAATTTTTACCAACCTGAAAGATGAAAGATTTTTCCTTTTAAGGACCATTTCTACATCTTTTTGTGTGTGTATAAGAATTTCCTGTTCATGTCTTTTTTTTTTCCATTTTTCTTATTTTATTTTTGGATTTTGTTCCTATGCCTATCAGTTTTTAAGACTTGCTTATATATTAGAGGTATGAAGACTTCCAGTTAATATTCTAATTATTTTCTTCCACTTTTCAGTTTTTGAAAAAAATTTTAATGTTTATTTTTGAGAGAGAGAGAGAGAGAGGCAGAGAGAGAGGGAGACAGAGAATCCAAAGCAGGATCCAGGTTCTGAGCTGTCAGCACAGAGCTCCACGTGGGGCTTGAACTCATGAACCACAATATCATGACAATATCATGACCTGAGCAGAGGTCTGATGCTTAAATGACTGAGCCACCCAGGTGCCCGTCTTCTCTTTTTCAGTTTTTGATTTTGTTTTTGGTGTAATCTGCAATGTACCTTATTTCATTTGTAAAAATATATGAATCTTTTATAGTCCATGAAAATTAAGTAAGAGCTCAAAATCCTTTACCTACACCAATCTTAAAGAGAAACTCACCCATGATTGTTGTACCTGCATGATTTAATTTTTTACATTAGATCCCTAATTCATTTGCAGGTTATCCTTTGTGTGATATGAGATATGGATCACACATAATTCATTGAAGAATAGGTTTTCTGCTCCAATGATATGAAATTTAACTTACATGATACCTAAAATCTCCATACTTTTTAGTCTATTTCTGGGCTTTTTACTTAAATCCAATAACTTACTTCCTTTCTTTGTATCACTACTTTTCAATTGTAGAGACTTTTGGTATTTTTTAATATCTCTTTGGTCTGGTTCCTTCTCACAGCTTTTCTTTTTGAGTGTTTTCCTATCCTTTCATGCTTGTTTTCTTATCTGAAATTTATTATCAGCTTGTCCAACCCTATAAAAAAACAGGCATATTTTTAAGGATTATGTTTAATCAATAAGTTAATTTAGGGTTACTGACTTATCCAATCTATTAACCAGGAATGTCTTTCCATTTTCTCAATCTATTTTTATGCCCTTAAGTAGTATTTGAAATTTTTGTTCATAGGGGCCCCTGGGTAGTTCACTCAGTTAAGCGTCTGACTCTTGATTTTGCCTAAGGTCATAATCTCATGGTTGGTGAGTTCGAGCTCCAAATCAGGCTCTGTGCTGATGGTGCAGAACCTGCTTGGGAGTCTCTCTCCCTCTCCTTCTGCCCCTTCCCTGCTCACTCTCTCTGAAAATAAATAAATTAAAAAAAATTATTCATAAATGTCTTAAACACTTCTTCTTAAGTTTATTCCTACATATTTAATCATCTTTGTTGCTACTGTTAATGAGTATCTCTTCACTATAATGACCTCTAACTTATTAGTTTTGTGTATGAAGCTATTGATTTTGCTACAGCTGCCTTAAAGTACCACAAATTGAATGACTTAAACAAAATAAATTAATTGTATCAGAGTTCTGGGGGCTAGAAGTCCAAGATCAAGGTGTCTTCAGCATTGTTTCCTTCTTAGGCTGCTAAGGGATAATGTGTAGTATGCCTCTCCTTATACTGAAGAATTTATTATTTTTATGTTTCAAATTAGAGAGGGCATTATAGGATTTTTAACAAAGGTAGTGAAATAAGAATTGCTTTTTAGAGAACTGAAAAGAAGGATTAAAGTATATAGGCAGAAGGAATAGTTAGGAGATTACAGCTTTCAAGTAAAATATAATGAGCATTTGTAGGTAATATCTTAGCAGTTCTTATGAAGAAAAAAGAATAAAAGAAATCTTAATTTGCAGATTATGTGGGAGAAGAAATCTGAAGTAAGCCTTGGATAGCAACCTGGTTGTTATAAGAGCAATCAGGATATCTTACAAGGTGAAACAGTCTGGGATAAATGGTAATGAGTCTAGTTTTGTCTATTAGTTTCAATAGTTTGTTGAAAAGAAGAATGTGTATGGTTTTCTCAAAGAGGTAGTATAAAATAAAAAGAAAATTAAAGAAAGCTGAGAAAAGAAGCCTGGGAAACAGAAACTGCTGTTTAAGATTTAAGGAGCAAAAGGATCCAGGAAATGACACAGATGAAGGGAAATACTGTGATTTCAAAACAACTTCCACAGTAATGTTCAACAGTAATGAACACATGAAAGACAGTAAGTTCCACTGGATGATATGATATGAATTGATATGATATGATATATTACAAAATACTTAAGTTGAGATGGTGAACATAAAAGTTGGGGATATAAAAGTTGAATGATGAGTAATGAGGAAATATAAGGTGAGAAAGTGGGGAAACCATGTGCCTTTTGAAGAAACAGCATTTGAGGAGAGGGGAAACATTAATCAGAGAGATTGAAGTAGTAATAAAGGATTGATTTACTTTTTTTTTGAAGTTTATGTATTTATTTTGGAAGAGAGTGCGTGTGCTAGAGAGAGTGGGGCAGGTGCAGAGAGCAAGGGAGAGAGAGAATCCCAAGCAGGCTCTGCACTAACAGTGCAGAGCCCAATGCGGGGCTCCATCCCACAAACCATGAGATCATGACCTAAGCTGAAATCAAGGATCAGATGCCAAAACTGCTGGGCCAGCCTGGCACCCCAAGGATTGATATTTTATAACTAAAAGAAAATTGAACAATTTGTTTAATGCTTAGTTATTTTGAGAGAGAGAATAAGAGCAGATGAGGGGGTGGGGGGGAGAGAGAGAGAGAGAGAAAGAGAGAGAGAGAGAATCCCAAGTAGGCTCATCAATATCATCACAGAGCCCAAAACTTGGGATCATGACCTGAACTGAAATCAAGAGTCAGCCGCTTAACTGACTGAGCTACACAGGTGCCCTGAAAACTGAACAGTTTAATCAAATGAGTAAAACGTTCTAAGGTAAGGTTTCTTGTTGATTGGGTGACGGTGATTGAAAAAGGTATTTGCCATGTCCTTTGCAGTTTACTACAGTGCAATTCTGCATGCAAGTGCACTATAGTCAAAATAATAGAAAAATAGAATCTTCACTAGATAAACAAAGGCATAACATTTTTGGAATAATTTAAATATGCAAAAAATAATTGCTATCAGTTGTGATTTTTCAATAAAGCTTAATAAGATTAATATGGAGTATGGCTAATACTTAGTCAAACCACTGACAGAATGAATTAGTACTCAGTTACAAAATATTTCAATTATGTTTTCAGAATTAATGATTCCTAATAGGTTATTAGGTTATTTTTAATTTAAATAAATATGTGAGGCAAAAGCTTATGAGTGTGTAATTACTTACACATTCTGTTCCCACATCTGTAAGATGTTAGTTGAAAAAAAAAAAGAGGATTAAAGAAACAAGAGATAGAACCACACAGCCAAACACACACACAAAAGGAGAAAAAAGAGGCACAGGTTAAGGAAGGGTCATGTCACCTTAAAAGAGCCACAGTAATACTGCAGAACTGGACATAAAATTTTCAAGAATAATTTTTGGTTGTAATGAAAATACTCCTTATTGCTCTTCCTCCCTCTATCCCTTCAACTCTGCTTCCTTCCTATCTTACATTAAAAAAAAAAAGAAAGAAAGAAAGAAAGAAAGAAAGAAAGAAAGAAAGAAAGAAAGAGAAAGAAAGAAAAAAGAGTCATTTATTCTGAAAATCCACTTGCATCAAACAGTTGTTAGAAAAAGATCCTTTGCCATGTGTTCGGTGGTAATATGTATGTCTTCCTTGGAAAAACTTTTATTCAGGTTCTCTACCCATTCTTTACATAGAATTGTTAGGGTTTTTTGGTGTTGACTTTTGTGTTTTGTATATTTTGGATATTAACTCCTTAACCGATATATCATTGGTAAACACCTTAAATTCAGCAGGTTGCCTTTTTGTTTTGTTTATGGTTTCCTTCACTCTGAAAAACGTTTTTATTTTAATGTAGCCTAATAGTGTATTTTTGCTTTTATTTCCTTTGACTTGGAAAACACATCTAGAAAAATGTTGTTATGTCCTAAGTCTGAGAAATCACTGCCTGTGCTTTTAAGATTTTTATGGTCTCAGGTCTCATATTTAGATCTTTGATTCATTTTGAGTTCATTATTGTGCATGGTGTAAGAAAGTGGTCCAATTTCATTCTTTTGCATGTTGTTGTCCAGTTTTCCCCCCATTTTCTGAAGAGACTGTCTTTCCCACATTGTATATCCTTCCCTCTTTTGTCACGAATTAATTGACTGTATAAGTGTGGGTTTATTTCTCAGAGTTCTGGAGGTTGAAAGTTTGAGGCTAGAGCCCTAGCATGGTCCAATGGGGGCTCTCTTCCAGATTTCACACTTCTTGTATCCTCAGATGGCAGAGGGGGAAATGGTGATCTCTTCAACCTCTTTTATGAGGGTAAGGATCACAATTATCAGGGCAGAGTAACCTAATCACCTCCCAAGGGCCCTACTGTCTTAGGGGTTAGGTTTCAACATGAATTTTGTGGGGGTACACTCAAACCTTGGTATAATTTATATTTTCTCATTATTTATGTTGAGATAGTTTCCAACAGGTGTGATCATTTTAATGAAGGAGTAAATTATAAAAAATATCATTACGTTGATTGGCCAATTAAGGACTTTGCATAATTTGGAGTACAAAGTATTTAAGACAAAAGCCATTGTAATTTTTAAAAAAAATCCCAACTTACACTGGAAAAGTAAAAGTTGAGTGACGGGACATAAGAATATAACATCAGAACTTAAAGCCACATTCTGACTGGTCTCACATTCTAGAAGTGGATTGCTTATTGTTTCATTTTGGCTTGGTTGGGTTTTGCTTATGTAAGAAAGTTGTCAAAATTATCCTATCAAAAACTTAGTTGTTCTATATATATATCATCTTCTTTTCAATTTTCTTGAAATTTGATCGATATTCAGAATTCAGAATTCAGAATTTGATCGATATTCAGAACCTTGATTGATATTCAGAATTTCCATTTGTTTTTTGTTTCAAAGATCTAATACTAAGCATCTATTAAATGATAAGCACTGAGTTTATATGGGTGTGGATTCTAGACAAGGTCCCTGTGACAGAGAGCTGACATTCTAATCAGGGTGAGAGTGGAGGGAGGGCAGAAGATAAAGCACTTTAAACACTGAGGTAGTTTTACTTTATATAATATTATGAAGAAAGTGAAGCAGCACCATATGAGAGAGAATGATAGGAGGATGCAGGGGCCAGTGACTTTAATAAGGCTCCCAGGTAAGGTATCCCTATGGAAATTACATGTTAGTTGAACCTGAATGACTTATCTGTTATATTTGTTTTTTAATATATGGGTTTTATACTTGTCTGTAATCATAAAGAATACAAAACTTAAATAAGTATTTTACAAATTGAATTATTTTCATTAGTAAGGAAATATTTGAGCAGATGTATTATATCCTACAGCACAGGCTCCCTTGAGATCAATGGCGTGAGTGAATATAATAGGGGACGTATTTTGAGGGTATGGCTTTTAATTCCACACATAAAAAGATAAAATTGACTGGCACAGAAACCAAACTGAACTTCTGGTCACTGGACCTTCAAGATATTTTAGCCCGAACTACTCAAGCCTATGAAGAAACAAGACAAGATAGATCAAGTGCCATGTCTGGGACATTAATTACTGGTAGCCATGGTCTTACCTAAGACAAAGTAGGCAAGTTCAGTGTCCCTTCATCACAGTGAATGAGATGTAGTCAACTGAGACAATGAGCTACAAGAAAACTAACAACAGTTTAACAAAACAAAGTCATGAATTTTTTTTCAATATTAACAATTTTTCTTAGGCACACCTTTCATTTTTGTGTGTGAATGCTATCAATGACTCAAAAAGATAAACTAAAAGGATCTAAAATGAATGTTTGTGTGCTGGCTCCACTCATTACTCATTATGGAGATTTTTAAGTCATTCTGTTTATCAAAAAACTTTCATTATACATCTACTATATCCCAAGCTGTGGATAAAGGAATGAAGGCATGGTTCTTACTTTCAAGAGGCTTACAATCTTCAGTATCTTCTCAGGACAGATGAGCAAGTGACCAAAGGAATTTTGTGAATGTGCTTCATAAACTGTAAAGTGATATTAAAATGTTTCTTGTCATTAAAGAAGCATAGGAGTTAAAAGTGCAAATGGCAGGTGGTTGACAATGCATGCTACTGAGATGAAGAAGAAAGGTACAGATTGAGATCAAAGATTAGATATTGCCTCATTATGATGCTTGAGATAGCTACAGGACAATATAGTAGAGAAGCTAAGCTGTTAATAAGGATTTTGTTATGTATTCTGGGCATACTGGAAAAAATCACTGCCAGAAATATAAGTAATACTATATACATAGGAATATGATATATGAAAAGGGAGAGTGTGAAAACATGAACTATACATATACAAAGTTTTGCTGTGATGGAAAGCAAAGAAATGAAACAATATGTGGATATTTAATAGATGTCAAGGAGAGATTTAAAGTTTTTACACACAAAAAAATGTCTCCCAAATGGCCTTCAGAAGTCCCAAGTATCTGTTGACTACTGTCAGTGTTGTTTTTCTTTGTTAACATAGTTGAAGGAATACATGAAATGCTTATTAGCAAATGCTCATAAATAATGTAAAGTATCTGACTACAAATATTGTATGGTTCAATCAATATTCCAGCTGAAACAAATTATCCTAGATTAGCATCTGATTGTCTTGGGTTTTCCTAAATTGCTACCTTAAATTTTAATCGACTCTGGAAATGGAATAGGTCTCTAGAAATAAACAGAAACAGGTAGATTTCAACTGTATGTTTTTCTTTATTACTTCTCTCTTCCTTTAGTATCTGTGACCACCATCTGCTCAGCTTCGTATTACATTTCTTTTCTCTTTAATCTGACTCAAAATTCACTTATGATCTCACCTGAATTAAAATAGCAAGAACTTTAAGAATATTATCATTAAGGTGAAGTGTTGATTTTCTTGGTGTCTATATATTTCATTTGAAAATGACCACAGATACCTCAACAGTAGTTGCTCTATAAGAAAAACAGAATATACGGAATCCTATCTAAGAATTGGAACTAATTACTATTGGTTGAATTTAAAATGTGGTTATATGGCAGAGGCGGGCAAATAGGATTTGTTCATCTATTTTGTATATACTTCTTGTTTTGCTGTGGGATACCTTTAGGATAGACAACCGTCCAGGTTTTCCCAAAACAGGGGTTTGAGCACTAAATGCACAAACCAAGTAATCTCTCTGTTTTAGGCAAAATGTGGCAGCTAGTCACCACACATTCTACAAAGCACTTTTACTTTGAAGAGAAAATACAAATTGCTAACAAATATCTTAAATACTCTGTTTAAACATTATTAATCTATTCAGTATATTAGTTATCTACATTTTGTGAAAAACGGAGACTATGATGTCTACATACAGACTGGCTTCAAACTTGCTTTTAAAAGTGCCTGGGCTCAAAGAAAGAAATTACTGCTTCATAACAAAGATGTATGATACATGGGGTTTTATTTTTCTAAGCTACAGTCTCTAAGCCAAGCTGAATCAATATTTTTCAATTTGTTTTCAACTTTAAGGCTTTGGCAACTAATGCAACACAAGAGTGCAAAACACAAAGAAACAAACTTCTGAAGTTTATAAATTTGGAGTTTAGAGAAGGAGTACAGGAGATAGCCATTGTTCTGAAGAAACAAGAAAGCTTTTTTTTTCACATAACAAACGAAGCAGGAAATTCCACAGTGGTGGCTGAAATGTTGTTTACATCTTTACTCAACTGTGTCTATCATCTCTGATGCGGTTATAAATATCCAAGAATTTGCCAATACTCAGCATTATGTTCTTGATTCTCAATTCTGACAAAGATCATCTTTCACAATGTAGTGAATTTCAATAAAACCCGGGATGTATCTTGGGAGAGTTTCAGTAAAACAGGAAAAAATG
The DNA here is from genome assembly GCF_028749965.1 of Puma concolor. Lineage (NCBI taxonomy): Eukaryota > Metazoa > Chordata > Mammalia > Carnivora > Felidae > Puma > Puma concolor. Next base: position 78,975,077 of record NC_141667.1, on the reverse strand, counting down.
ATGGTAAGCAAAAAGCTTAAATGAGAACTTTTTTTACAATTTTTGGAGATGGGCAAGAGCACAAAGATAATTAACCTGTTTTTGGAGATATCACCAGACCGAAAATTATTTAAAAAAAATCTGACTGCTGCAACACTTGGGGGGTTATTTCATCTATCTTTAAAGGAAAAGCACATGATCAAACATGCATAACGCATTCCAGCTGGGCCGAAATAAAAATTCAAGATTCTCAGAATACCACTGCTATACTCAAAATGTATTTAAAACAATCGACTAAGCTTCAAAACCAGAGCTACATACTAATTCTTCTAGAGTCACAGCACGTGAGAGTTTGTTGCCGTGACACTAACTGCCTTGCACTTCAGTTAATAATGCCTTTCTCATTCTGCTCCTACTGTGTCAATACCAACCATCCTTCTATCTAGCCGTCCTTCCTCCCATGTCTGCAAACCATCTTGGTATTTCCCTTATTCGACGCTGAGTGAAATATTCTGAAATTTTGGTAAGAACCACTTTATAATTTACTATCTTTCTCTGTAATTATACATATGCAACTAATCAGGTAATACCACAGCTACTACTACTAATGGCTAACTTTCACTGAGTACTTTTTACACATCAGACACTGTGATAAACACTTACATTTATTATTTTATTAAAAAGAACACCTCAAAGGGCACCTGGGTGGCTCAGTCAGTTTGGCGTCCGACTATAGCTCGAGTCATGATCTCGTGGTCCATTAGTTCTAGCCCTGCATCGGGCTCTGTACTGACAGCTCGGAACCTGAAGCCTGCTTTGGATTCTGTGTCTTCCCCTCTCTCTACCCCTCCCCTACTCATGCTCTGTCTCTCTCTGTCTCTCAAAAATGAGTAAATGTTAAAAAAATTAAAAAAAAAACACTTCAAGGCAATTTTTATATGTTCTATTTTACAAATGAGGAAACCACAGGCGCAGAGAAATAAAGTTACTTGCCTCATTCAGAAAACTAAGCATGGTAAATTAGAAGCTGTAAAGCAAGATTTTACCATGTGAGACTAAACACATATAGTTTTTCACTTTGTTACTAAAAACAAACAAACAAACAAACAAACAAACCCCAAAACATTCCATACAGGTTTCTATGGATGATTTTTAGAGATCTATTATCTAAAGATTAGAAAGTGCGGTATGGCTAGAAAATCAGTCTACTTGCCAGTCCTCGAAACTAACGTTTATCCATTTTGTGGACAAACACTACAGAGTGATAAATTAGAGGAATATCTCATTCAACCCAAATTTTCCCAAATCATATCCTTAAATTCCTTACAGAAAGAGTTTAAAAGGCTCCCAACTCACCCTAGAATAAATAGACTTTTAAAATAGTAAACAAATAAGTATCTGTGTATGTGTATGCATTGTGTATGTGTATAGAATTAGAAAAAATGATATAGGTAGAATTTAAATTAGAAAAACAATAGGTTGATTAACAGATACACAGATAGAGGATAGGTAGATAGAAAAATAACAAATATTATTAAAAAATGGCAGTGATTATGACATTATACAGAGTGGGGAACCTGGTCACAGGAAAATGGCAAAGATACAAATAAACAAAAGACCTATAAGTCACAGAGAAAAAAAAAATTACAGTATGCATTTAGGAAGCACTAAAAATGCAGAACCATTAAAAGCATGCTTGGGTATTGATTCCTTTTACCATCTAACCTTGACTAAGAATGCCAACCAATTTAACTTCAGTTTTTATTCAGCAGGGCAATCGGTTGAGTATAAAACTTATGTATAATATACTTTCTTACATGAAAAGAATAGCCGCAGGAGGAGCATGTGTTTCTTAGAGTTCTATCTTCTCACTACCCCTCTGAGTATTTCCAAAGCAGCTTACATTTTGTTATATTGATACCACAATTATTTATTTTCCTGTCAAGTCTCTGTTACTGTCACAATCTCACACTTGTAACAAAGTACATACGATTCCAAGTCTTAGGTATTTTATGGCCTTGTTTTGTTTCATATACATGTTCAATAATAACTGTTTTCCTCAAATTTATTTCCTTTTTGCAGTCCTGGCCAGATATATGAGCATTATTTCTCTTCAGTTGGCCGGTGCTGCATTTGCTTTTTAATATGCACACTTTCATATTATTCCATACTATTCCTTCTTTTTTTTTTTTTTTTTAAATTTTTTTTTTAACATTTATTTATTTTTGAGACAGAGAGAGACACAGCATGAACGGGGGAGGGGCAGAGAGAGAGGGAGACACAGAATCGGAAGCAGGCTCCAGGCTCTGAGCCATCTGCCCAGAGCCCACCGCGGGGCTCGAACTCGCGGACCGCGAGATCGTGACCCGAGCCGAAGTCGGACGCTCAACCGACTGAGCCACCCAGGCGCCCCCATACTATTCCTTCTTAATGGGTTTCATACACACCTCTTTGTCATCTTCATCCTCTCGTGTGCCTGTCCCTTCTCCCAGCATTCTCCTTATACTTTACATTCTTTCCCTCTATTGGCTACTTTTCCTTTGAGGACGTTTATTTCCTATCTGTAAAGTCCATCTAGCCTAAAGCGATTTCTAATTCCTTACAAAACTGAAATCTATTCTATCTCTGCCGCAAGCTAAGATTTTAGTTTTATGTTCCTCCAGGCCTCCTTGGCCTCAATGAGGTACAAGTACCAAATGAACTCTGACCAAATTTCAAGGATGGCTTATGTAACAAAGCAAAGAGACTGTGCTTCCATTTCACAAGGTGACAGTAGCCAGGAGACTTCACTCATATAATATAAAGCAAGTTTTGAAAGAGTCATTGTATCAAGGCAGCCTCATGAAACTCAAACAGACTCTGCAGGAGATCGTTTCTCCCCTCTTGAGAATTATACTGATTACAAAGCATCACAAACAAATATTAAAACCTATTCTCAGAGACACAGATTCCAAAACCACCTCTCACAGGGAAAGAGCAATGTGCTTATCACAGCTTCCTGAAAAGGAAGCTTATTTGTTTCTTTTTGTTTTCAATTTCATAAATTACATTTTAATCTTGCTTCCTGTATCTTCCTGAGATCTCTGTGATACAGGAAGCAAGAATTAGAAACACAATTACAAGGATGGTAATGACAATTACTGTTTGTGGCATTCTCTGTGACACATACCCACAAATAAAAACTACTAGAAAGGCATATAAATAGTGAATCACTGCCACATTCTATTTAATTCTTTAAAGATTAATAACTGTACAGTGATGAAGATTACCAGGAACAGATAATCTTGCTAGAGTGAAAATTACCAAAAAAATAAGTTATTACAGATTTAAGGTGTTACTGTTAAAAGCTTATTATCACTTAGTATTAACTGTGAAAATTAACACAAAGTCATCAATAATTATTGAGCCCTATTCTAGATACTTGCTCCTGAACCCACAAGAAACTCATACTATTTTGTGCTTACTACTATGTTAAGTAGTTTGAGACAGACGGCAAAAGTTTAAAGAATTCACTATAAATTATAGGAAAGATTAAGGGTCTCTCAAAGCTTCTGTGTATTTTAATTACTTTTAACACATATTCCCATAGCTTTATACGAGAATCATGCAGATCATCAACCTAGCTCTTCATAACACATTGCACAGTGATGGAGACTAACATACTGTAATAAAGGACCTTATACAGGCTCAGTTAGAGATAATCCATTTCATGTGATACAGGAAGTATGAGGAACTCCTTTGTCAGGCTTCTCTATTATTCTCATTCAGAACAAGTTTTATGTTCCTGGTTCCAAGCAATATTTACTTACCTTGTAATGGTGGCTTCCACATATGCTGCAGTGTAATAACCTGTCCTCTTCAGCAAGATTCACATGGCACTAGAAGACAATTGTCCATGTCCATAGTTTTAAGATGTAAAGACTTCTCTGAAGGCAGTCCTAATCATGGACTGCTGCAAGCTCTGGTGGGGAAAAGAGATGCTTTGTCATGTCATTAAAGAGCCATGAAGCTATGTAAAATCATCTCACCTTTCTAACAGTGGTCATTTCTGACTTTGTTAGGAGCAGCATAAGCTGTAAAAAGAATATTCTGATATTTGCCAGTAAATATTATTACTAACATAAATAGGATATAGCTTGAAAACTGGAAATCGTGTGTCAATGGTCTCATAATTTTAAAAATCTATTTACATATTTCTGGCTTTGCTTTAACTTAGGATGGAGAAATAGTAAAGCACGCACTTGAAAAATGCTTTAAACGCACCTGAAACAACATCACTTTTCTGAATAGCATATAGAAAATGAAAGACTGTTTTCTCTAAATTAGACATGAATATTGAGTTTACACTATACGGACTACTCCTGCTTTCTCTTTTTACAATGAAGACTAAGGACACAAGTTTAAATGTATTTTTGAAACATATTAAATATATTAAAATATATTTTTGCTAATGTTCCTCTGTTTTTCCTTTAAATTACTACTTCTCCTTTATCCTTTGAGGTAAGACCTAAGTAGATGATACAGAAATTGGAGAGTGTAAGATAGAGCTATTATACCTTCCAAAGCAAACAAATATATGTTTTTTAAAGTGCATTGATATGTGCATTTATTCTCCTTTCTCCACCCAAATTTTCTTGTTTTTTTTTATGATTGATAAATCCTTTAGAGAGATTTTTCTCAGAATGATGCATTTATTTTCCTTTCTCCACCCCAATTTTTAATTTATTATTTTATGATTGAAAAATTCTCCAGAGAGATTATTCTCAGAATTATGCATTGAGGGATGTTCTACATATTGGAAAAGGACCTTAAATCAAAATTAAGCGTGTAAATAAAAGTCTGAACTTGAATTGGATCTCAGCAATTCCACTTCAAGTCCTTTCTTTAATCAACTGGTCCAATGACTTATGAGAAGCTGTAAAAGAAAAATAATGAAAGAAAAAGATACAGTATTATAAAAATAAGTTATTCTGCAATTTCTATGACAGAACTTTCTTGCCTTAACATTACTTCATAACATCCAAAGTTAACTCTATCTTGTTAGCAGATATATCTTACTGGACTATGAGCAGAAATGTGCATATTCCTGTCTATACTGGAGTCTGGCTAAAATAATGATTCAGTAGATAGTCACAGAGGAATTAACTTTCAAAAGAGCTTGTTTTCATGGTTTAATTCTTAAATAATATTAGTGTTATATGTGACTTGATTGTAAAATTACTTGAAGTGAGTTGTGTAAATTGCTTGAAAAAATTGTGTCTACTGATATGCCTCCTGAGAAAATTGAAAATACCCTCAGTTGGATTTGAAGTGTACTTTTTTCCAGAAGTATATTTACTCTTTCTAATATCCTAAAATAAAATGAAATGCCACGATTTTCACTAAGTGCTACATCTAAGAAATGATATGAGATGTAAAAGACAACACAAGTTATTTGAAAACATCCTTAGGAATCTTATTTTTAGATTGCCATACTGCTGAAGATTACTAAGTACACTGAAACAAAGTAAAAAACAAAAACAAACAAACAAAACACTAATATAACCTTGGCCGTACATAGTCACAACTGCAATCCTTGTGGACAGAGCAGCAGAGTATTGCTCGGTAATCCCCAAATATAATAAAAGAACAAATGATTAAAATTAACCTGTATAAGCTTGTAAGAAATAAAACACAATTTCATTTAGGACTGGGGGCACACTTACCGTATGACAAATGTAATCAATCCCTGGATCTTTTTTGACTCAGAAGTACACCAATCTTTCCAAGTTGATATGCTTTATTTAGACATAGAGAGGAACCACTCTGATTAAATGGGATTGAATTTGATTAAACTTTTAACCTCTTCTGAATTAATTAAAAAGCACATTGTAACTATATGATTATACAATTTACCAAAGGATGTTACTCAAAATAATCCCATTTATACTCACTATACACTTTTCTAAAACATTTGTTTATAACCTGAATTTAAGCTTAATACATAGGGCTATTATTTTTAAAATAAAAATAACTACTTTATTTCTGATTATATAAATAATATATGCTCATGATAAAGCAAAATAAAGTTTAGGTTGTATAGAAAAGCTTAAGACAAAACGTGATAATTATGTGAAAAACAAGAAAAACCTCACTGCTTCAAATCCATTACCAATGACATTTTATGGCCCTACTCTTTCATGTATTTATAATTTATTATGTATGTATATAAATGCATTACTATCGAAGTTGGTTCATATAATTTAAATTTGTTTTTGGTTGTGGGCAGAAAAAAAAAATGGCCTTGATGATTCTTACCCCCTTCTTACCCCCTGGTATACACATCTTCTATAATTTCCTCTTCTCCTTTAGTGTGAGCAGGACCATTAAATATGATGGGATATCACTTCTGTGATTAGGGTACTAATTAGCTGACTTTGGGGGAAGCAAAAGAGAGAGAATTTGGGTGGGGCTAAGCCAATAAAGCACACTTTTTAAAGGAAAGTGAAACATCAGAGAGATGCTGTCCTGTTGGCCCCAAGGAAAAGTCAAACTGCCACCATATTATGAGTAGACTATTGGGACGCATGGCAAGGAAATATGGGGAACAGCGAGGTCCTGAGAGACCCCCCAGCATACAGCCAGAAAAAAAAGGAGCAATTTCAGTCCTACAACCATAAGGAACTGAATTCTGTCCATTACCATGACACAGCCTTCTGAAAGGACCAACCTCTAGCACCAGAAGGCATCACAGCAGCAAACAAAACCTTAATTGCAGCAGAGGACCAAACTAACTCTTACTCAAACTACTGAATTAGAGAATCTGTGAGATAATCAAACTGCGGTATTTTAGGCCATTAAGTTTACAGTGATTTGTTATGTAGCAACAGAATAGTAATACAGATAGGTAATATAGAATATATATACAACAGATTTTGACATGAATTTAATTTTTTATTCTTACTTACTTTGCTCCTCACTAATTTCACTGGTTACAGGTTCAATCTGCCCCAAATATCCACAAAATATATAATCATTTAAACATCTACACTTTAGTCATTTAGTAGAAATGTATCACTATTTTACAAAAACAGTTCATTTTTTTTTCAGTGAAAACTGTTTTCACACTTAAAACATCATTACTGCAACCCTTCTGAGAAAATATACGACAGCTCTAACTCATTTCTTTGGTTGCCATGTATTCCATAGTATGGCATATGATATTCTATTATTCCCTTGTTCAGATTGTTTCTCGCTCGTTTGCACTAGAAACCATGCTGTGATAAATATGTCTGTTCTTGCAATGTTACATATTGGTAGCTTAATCTGCATAGGACAGAACCTCATGAGTATGATTTCTGGGTCAGCAAGCATATGCATCTTTTGATTTAATAAATAATGTCTGATAATGTTCCAAAATATCTGTACCTATTCATGTTTCCAACCACACTGTATTAGAGCATGACAGCTGTATTTTCACGCTTAAATTTTAGAAATTCTGAGAAGTGAAAAAGGGAAGTCTTACAATACAATGGATTTCCTTATTATGGTTATGTAAAATTATTTTATTATTATTTATCATTTATATTTGTTTTTTGAATGCCTATCTTTTTTACTGTGTTTTGTTTCCATCAAGTATCTTTTGAGTTTTTGTTTCATTAATTTCAACAATTGTACATTATAAACTATTTAACTGACTGAGAGTTGCAATATTTGTACCATGAACTTATGTTTTACTTTGTTTAATGGTATAATTTCTATTAAAATATTTTTCATAGGTTCAGTTCTTTAAATTTTTTAATTTTTGCATAGATAAAATTTCTTTCTAAGAGTTTCTTCTTTTTTTTTTTTTTTTCAACGCTTATTTATTTTTGGGATAGAGAGAGACAGAGCATAAACGGGGGAGGGGCAGAGAGAGAGGGAGACACAGAATCGGAAACAGGCTCCAGGCTCTGAGCCATCAGCCCAGAGCCCGACGCGGGGCTCGAACTCATGGACCGTGAGATCGTGACCTGGCTGAAGTCGGACGCTTAACCGACTGCGCCACCCAGGCGCCCCTCTTCTGTTTTTTAACTTAAGTCTTTAATCCATCAAACTATTTTTGAATATGTCTGACTTAATGGTCAAACTATATTTTCTTCCAGAAGACTAACAACTTCATTTCTCCACTAACCTGAAATACCATATAGACATACATTGTTTAGTAACACTGCTAAAAATCTCTCATCACTGCAGAATAATCTCTCATCAAAAATATAAAGAGATTAAAAACCAGTGTTTTTACGTGTAATAAAATTGTAAATTGTCGACAATTATTGAAAATAGTTACACAATAAATATGGGAGACTTTCTTAAAATAACTCATTAAAACTTATGATCACCATAATTAAAATATTATATGTCAACAGGTTCTCAATAAGATAGACAGCATTACTGTTTATCACATTTATTTTCTTGAATAATTCTACCTTTGATTATTATATTCACAATATGTTAACTCTGTGACAAATCTAAGGTCAATAACATGGAAATTAATTGGACTAATTTTCTGTGGAGCAAGAATCACTAGACAGTGAACTAGAAATGACAAGATATTTATGGCAAAAATTGTTAGCTACTCTCCCAAATCCAGGAGTTTCTCTTCTTTGTGGAACAAGTGAAAAGGCTCCAAAAGATCAAAGTCTCCATTGATCTTACTTATGGTCATGTGACTGCTAGCCAGTGGAATGTGAGCAAAACTAACTCTGCGCCTGCTCTAGGCCATACAACACTTCTTATGGAAGTGATCTTCTTCCATGATCTTTTGCCTTTCTCAGTAGCTGGAACGTAGTGAGCACAACCCAGAAAGCCAGTGTTAATCATCATGCATGATTACTGAAGGAGGACCACCCTGCCAACCTGTTACCTGCCCAGTATTGTTACATGAATTAGGAATAAACCTCTATTTCTTACAAATCATTTTATTTATTTATGTGTTTGTTTGCCTTTTGTTTTATTTCTATTTTTTGTTCTGCAACCTAGCCTGCTTTTAACAGGTACCAATTACATGTTAATCAATATCCTAAGGAGTTTTAGATACATAATTTAATTTAAAACACTTAGAAATACTCCAAAGGAGATATAAAAATATTCTGAGAATTACAAAATGTGCATTTTCAATTCCTCTTGTATTACTTTCTCATTACTATGTTATTATTTTATTAAAACATTTAATGATTAAAATATAAAGGACCTGGTAGACACTACTCTTAAGAAGGGATATAACAAAAATCATTAGAATGTCTCAAACAAATACATTTAAGAATATGATCTGGAGGGGAATAAAACAACGGGGAAGTTGAACTTGTAAGAGACCTCTCCTTAGCTAAAAAGATGCTGTGTTCATCTGGGTAGGCTAAGTTATCATAAACAATGCCTTAAAAATGTACATCTCCAATAAAATAGAAGATAATTATTTACTTTCATAACAATACAAAAGAAGTGTTATAAATCATGAGTAGTTCTTTTCCATCAGGTAATTTACAGACTCATGTTCTTTTCAGCTGGGGCTCCACCATATCCTGGGTCCTGTCATTACCTGCACCAAGTTGGAAAAGTGCAAAAAGAAACTCACATGGGAGGTTTTTGAAATATATTTTAATGCTTTGGGGAGGTCTAACTGTTACGGCAGTAACCTTATTTTTTTTGAAATTTATTTCTTTATTTTGAGAGAGAGAGAGAGAGAGAGAGAGAGCAGGGGAGGGGGAGAGAGAGAATCCCAAGCAGGCTCCACACCTCAGTGCAGAGCCTGATGCAAGGCCTGAACCCATGAACTGAGAGATTGCGACCTGAGAAGTCAATACTCAGACACTTAACTGACTAACCCACTGAGGTGCCCTGGTAGCAACCTTACCTTAATACAAGTGATGACTTCCTCTTCTCCTCTTTTTTTCTTCTTCTTCTTCTTCTTCTTCTTCTTCTTCTTCTTCTTCTTCTTCTTCCTTCTTCTTCTTCTTCTTCTTCTTCTTCTTCTTCTTCTTCTTCTTCTTCTTCTTCTTCTTCTTCTTCTCCTCCTCCTTCTCCTCCTTCTCCTTCTCCTTCTCCTTTGCTAAATAATATAATTTATCTATTCTACCAGAGGGTTTACATAAATAATTTCAATTGACATTGTATTCCCAAAAATCTCAAATACTCACACCTAACTATAAAAAAAAAAGTTAAAAAATATTGGCTAGCTATGTGTCCAAAAGAAGTAGAGGCAGATTTGCCATGATGCTTTATCTGCTTTATTTAGTATAAAAGTCAGATCCAGAGCTAACCATTACCCAGTCTGTGCAAACTAAGCTAAACTACCAAGTTTATGGCTTGAGGAAAGGACAGTTTTTACTATTACTATTTTGTTAGAATATTAAATATTTCACACGAATATAGATGAGAATATTTGGACAAATTTATTCTATTCTCTTTTATTTTTCTCTTGAATACTGTTTTCATCTGTTGTTGTGAATGTATTTCTTTCCCATCAATCATTTGGGAGTTTTACTACCATCTTCTTTAGCTTCCAGATAATAAACTAAAATACATTTGCTCCATATAGACATACCTACAAGTAGAGACCATATATCTGCAATATAAGTTATCAGTTGACATTAAGTATCGCACAATGTTGTGCTAAGATAAGTAAAAAGTGCTATGCAGGACTCAATGCATTCTCACACACACACCAGCCCTCCCCCCCACATACACAAATGGCAACCAAAATGTCAATCTCCTCTAACACTAATTTGTTTTATGGTTTTAAATATGAAGTACCAATAGCCTGGGTGGCTCAGTCAGTTAAGCATTTGACTCTCAGTTTCAGCTTGGGTCATGATCTTGCAGTTTGTGGGTTCAAGTCCCACATCGGGCTCTGTGCTAGCAGCGCAGAACCTGCTTGGAATTCTCTCTTTATCTCTTCCTCCCTCTCCCTCCCCTCTCCCTCTTTCTCTGTCTCTCCCCACTTGTGCTGTCTCTCTCTCTTAAAATAAACTTTAATAAATAAATAAATAAATAAATAAATAAATAAATAAATAAAGTGCTGTGCTTCAACTTAATCATTAAAGGTTACTGATATTTTCATACACCTAAATTACAGAGGGTTAAATAAGTTTCCCAAAGAAGAGAGTCAAGACTGCTGAATGATAGTGAAAAATTGATGCACTTTTCTATTAGAATAGAAATAATGTTTAAAAATGCATTTTTTTGAAATTAGAGTTACATGATTTATAAAGTTCTAAAAAGTATTATCCTTTAAGGCCTCCTCTCACAAATTTTATAAAAGATAGCACATAATTTTTGAATGACAAATCAAATAAAACTTTATGCTTGAATATACCTAGTACTCCACCTTTGGAAACATGATAATGCACAGATGCACTAAGGAGCAATATTGAGACTTATAGATCTAATGGCCATAGAGGGTCCAAGAGAAATTATTTTATTTATGCAGTTTTTTTAAAGTTTATTATTTATTTGAGAGAGGCAGAGACAGCACAAGTGCAGGAGAGGCTGAGAGAGAGACAGAGTGGGAGAGAGAGAGAGAGAGAGAGAGAGAGAGAGAGAGAGAATCCCATGCAAGCTCCACGCTGCCAGCACAGAGTCGGACGAGGGGCTCAAACTCAGGAAATTACAAAATCAAAACCTGAGCCGAAACCAAGAGTCAAATGCTAAACTGACTGAGCCACCCCGGCGTCCCTAAGAGAAATTATTTTAAATGTTTACTTTGAAGAAGTAGAAAAATCTTTGTATTTGTCCCCCCAAAACAATCAAATGCTACATGGTACCCAGCCATCTCTGGCCGGAGCATTCTTAGCAGGGAAATATGGCACTGAAAACAATCAATGAATGTTATGTCCTACTTAATAGACCTTCCTTCAAGACTAATTGCAAACACACAAGAGTTCAATGTTCCGAAACACATAGCTATCTGACATCAGTACATAAACTGGAAAAAAAAATCTTCTCTCCTTACTTAGCAATTGAATATTGTTAAGAAGTGCACTCCTCTAGACATTTTTTACCACAGTATTTTTGTTCCCTTATTTTTAGAAGCTAAAAATATGCAGTATTTTTATTGTAGTTTTTTTTTTTAAGTTTGAAGGAACTGTGAAAATTAGAATTACAGTAGGAAAAGACACAGGAGGTGATCTAAGCATGTAAACTTTTCTCTTTACCCTAATTTTCCTAAGTGTAGCCAACTGGAAAGATATATCAGCCTCACCTAGAAATTCAAGAGATGCTTATGAGAGAGTTAATGAAGGAATATGTTCTTTTGCCTGAAATCTCTATATCCACTTCCTTATTCTAAGGATGCTGATTGACTTCTACTCCAATTAATGTGCTTGAAGGGGGCACCTGGCTAGCTCGGTCAGTAGAATGTGTGACTTTTGATCTCTTGGCTGTGAATTTGAGAGCCATGTTGGGTATAGAGATTACTTAAAAATAAAATCTTAAAAAAGAAAGGAAGCAAATTAATGTGCTTGTTAAGATAGCCATCAGAAATGGCAAAGTTATTAACCATCTTCCTGTTATCAGAGGAAGACCAATGAAGGTTTCAACTGCCTACCAAACCCTGAAATCTCCAGCTGAACTGAAGAGTAGGTTCTCTTTAAGACCATTCTTCTTCCCATGTAAGGAGAAGAGCAACTTTCTATTGACCTTGAGAAGGACCCAATAATATTCCACTGGCCCCTGCTGAGGGGATGAGAGTGAGCATGACTTACCAGAGAAAATCAAATTGTGACAGAAATATTTGCTGTGGAGAGCCCATACTAGCTAACAATAACAGGAAGTATATATTATGATATATAAATATAAGCAGGCAACTTGAACAAATTAAAATCAACAAATAAAAGGAATCAGCAACTGAAAAAGAGAGACCTAGGAAAATAGAGTAAATGAATTGCAGTAAAGGCAAAACAAATAGAAAAATTATAAAAACAGAGTTTTGTAAAAGTATTAATTATACTTTCATATGAATATTAAAATAAAGCACTTCAATGATAATATTTACACTTTCAACAACATAAAATAAAATTACAACAAAAAATATTTGAGATACAAAACTGTCTAGCAAGAGAAACATAGCTCTGAAAGTAAAAAACAATGGTAGAGGATGTGACTAGTAAAATAAATTAGTGCAATATGAGATAGGTTAGGTAATACAAACGGAAGCAAGGGGGGAAAAGGTGTGATTTAGGAAGAAAGAGAGAAAAGAGAGATGGCAGAAATAAAAAGATAAGTCAAATAAATCTAGAATGTCCAATATTTCAGTGTGTCAAACAGCATTCTATATATTGACAAGAATAGAAGCCTACTCTGTCTAATCAATCAAAAGTGAAATTTATATGAAATGTAACGTTCTTACATGAGGAGAGCTTTTTTTTTTAAATTTTTTTATTATTAAGAGACAGAGCGTGAACAGGGGAGGGGCAGAGAGAGAGGGAGACAGAATCAGAAGCAGGCTCCAGGCTCTCAGATGTCAGCACAGATCCTGTTGTGGGGCTCAAACTCACAAACTGCAAGATCATGACCTGAGCTGAAATCGGAGGCTTAACTGACTGAGCCACCCAGGCACCTTGATGAGAGAGCTTTTGCTTTGTTCCTGCACCTAGAACTGTACCTGAGGCAAGGGAGGGTTCAGTAAATATTTCTTGCATGGATGGATGGATGAATAGATAATGGAAATATGGATAATGGATAAACAAATGGATGGCACTTTCAAGAAGAAAATTTTACATGCTCTGATTTTACTCTTTGGAAAGCACATATTTCCAGAATTTTCCTTGCCAGCTTTGCTAAAGAATGACAAGATCTTATTCCCTGAATGAAATAATATTCAATAATACTACGATAACACTTTTGTTTTCAATCTGGAGATAAAGACCTATTTCTGAGTGCTGACAAATGGTTTATTTCACTTATATGATAAAATTTATTTTAGAAGAATTGCAATTACAATGTAAGTCGTTTTGTTTATTCTGATGGTAAATATTTAATATACATCCTCCTGAAAACAAGAGAGCAACTAGAGTTACTTACTAATATGTTCTTAAGAGCACTAATACATCTTTAAATAATAGTCCTCAGGCATGCACAGAATAGCTTAAACAACAAAACACAAATGGGAAGAAAAAAAGACTCAGGAAGTAGATTTGTAATGAGATGTTATAACTTTTACCTCAAAGTCACCAGTTTATATGTAAGCTAAGTCATCAGTCATTGATATATTTACTAATTTGTGGAAATAAGATGAAGAAATTCTCTCAAAAGGCAGTTTTAGTAAAAATCAGGATGAATTATGGCTCATGTGACAGAGTTTTATAGTTATGATTATTCAAATGATAATTATGATCATTCAAATGATAAAGGATAAAGAATTTGCACCACAAATATATTCATGTGAAACTCTATCCTATTCATTAACAGGTCTTCACATTTAAATATTGCAAGTTATCAATTTCCCCTTAAATGTACTTTAATAATCCAAAGAATGAAAAAAATTAAGAGACAGTATTAGAAGTCACTCTTATGTTTAACTATAAAATTATAGTTTAAATGATTAGTATATTGGTAACAGAGACATGAAATAATTGGAATATACCTAAAGTAGCTAGTAGAGAAAATATGAGTCATCGGTAAATTCTTTTACCTTACACATGAAGAAAATGACTTCCACGAAATCTAAATCTTTGCTCATCATAATGCCCAATAGTGGCCAGTAGCTGAAATTTCAGGCTTAGAATCCATGTCTCATGAATTCTCATCCACTGTCTTTTACAACCTATAGACTTGTCCAATCACTGTGCTATACACTGAAACTAATGTAACATTGAGTATCAACTAAAATTTAATTAAAAAAACCCTCAATCTTTGAATGGCATTAAAAATTGCATGGGTGTACCTTAATTAATTTGATTAGTCTTTTATGGACATTCAGAAAAGTTCTTACATATATGTGACCAAGAGTAGCTATAGGATAAATTCTTAGAGATTAAATTACTGGAATAAAAAAATCTGTACATATTTAATTTTAATTAATATGTCAAATATATATATAATATATATAATATATATTATATATATATAATATATATATAAAAATATATATTTTACCATTATATTATATATAATATATATGTCAAATATATATATATATATATATATATATATATATATATATATATATAATCAGCAGTACACAAGAATGCCTATTTCCTTTTATACTTGCTAACACTTTCTGATCTTTGGTAAAATGATAAATAAAACTGGTGTCTACTTAAAAAAAATGAAGAAAAAAGTTTCCTTTACTTGAATTTTTTTAACCCAAAGCATTTTCTTATTCCTTTTTTTTTTTTTTTTTTTGAGATTAAAAAAAAGGTCTCCTATTGGTTCTTAGTGCCCTTGATGTTTATAAGGTTGAAGTTATGTCCTTCCAACAGCATGGAACCTTTTGCAGACATTTTGTGTAGACTGTGATATACAGTTCTGGAGTATAATCTAGTATGTCTTTAAAAATACAGAGGCATTGGGGCGCCTGGGTGGCGCAGTCGGTTAAGCCTCCGACTTCAGCCAGGTCACGATCTCGCGGTCCGTGAGTTCGAGCCCCGCGTCGGGCTCTGGGCTGATGGCTCAGAGCCTGGAGCCTGTTTCAGATTCTGTGTCTCCCCCTCTCTCTCTGCCCCTCCCCCGTTCATGCTCTGTCTCTCTCTGTCCCAAAAATAAATAAACGTTGAAAAAAAAAATACAGAGGCATTTATAAAGACTCCCACTATGATGTGGAAAAAAAAGCATCTCATACTAATGATGAACTCTTAGGGGGGAAAGTATTTATATCCAGATAAAAACATACATAATCATTTTATTCTTGGCATTAACAAATCTCAGATGATTTCTTTTATTTTTTGATTATTTAATGCCCTTATATTTCAGTGATCTTTAAACAAATGTTAAGGGAAGTTGCCATAATGCTCTTTCAAAGTAATTAAAAATCAATATAAAATCCATAGTGCGTGGCACATAGTAGGCATAAAATATACTTTGTCATTAAATTATTTTTGAATCTTGTATGTGTATAAATGTATTTTATTTTAAAGTGTCTGAAATACAGAATATTATGACAGAAATCAAGCTTAAGTAAAAAAATGACAGTTATTCCATAAAAAATTATATACTTGCTTCAAGTCTGAGAATAGTATGAGTAATATGAATAACTGTTATGCATATATTGTATCTATTATTAAATATAGTTGAATAACATATATGACCTACTAATTATGGAAATATTTGTTATCATACTCAGCTATATTTGAATAAAATTAAATAATAAGCTGTACAAAACACAAATAAGTCTTGTTCTGCTTTTTAAGATTGTACTTCGTGCTTTCTGTGGCTATTTTTTCCATTATCATTATAATTGCATATTGTCACTTGTAGTTTATCCAAGCTTAAACTAATTCAACAAATTTGTCTTGCTCTTTTAAGTATTGTCTTCTACACCAGAAAATAATGTGAAATATTTTACCATAAAAAATTATTTTTGGGGGCACCTGGGTGGCTCAGTTGGTTGGGTGACCGACTTCGGCTCAGGTCATGATCTCACAGTTTGTGAGTTCAAGCCCTGCATCGGGCTCTGTGCTGACAGCTTAGAGGCTAGAGCCTGCTTCAGATTCTGTGTCTCCCCCTCTCTCTACCCTTCCCCTGCTCACGCTCTTTGTCTTTCTCTCAATAATAAATAAACATTAAAAGTTTTTTTAAAAAAAATTATTTTTCACAACCATCATGTAAATATTATATGTGTTTGTAGAACATTGTGTTTCTAGAAAATGTGTTTGTAGAACATTTATCTTGTTGGGACAATGGCAGAAAGATCTGGGAAGTGTCCGATCTATGGTCATTGCTATCTAAGTAGCTGGTGCTACTTTAAGACCTAAAGCTGGCCAAAATATTATAGCATCTGAAAGATTTATTTTTATACAAGCAAATCCCCTCAAAATAGGATATGGCTTGGGTTGAAAATCAGATGACCTACAGCATCTCAGTGAACTATAGTCAGATGCACCACATGAATATTCTTTGTTTCTGTTACTTTATTCCATACTCTTTCACGTGTCCTTTTCTTCTACTCTAATTCTTTCAAATATTCTATGTCTCCAGACTCATTTCTTTGACCTTCTTGATGTCCCTTAATACAGTATCTATGTTTGTCTATTTTCCTGGTGCTAAGCTATACAAAATACATGTATATGTATATGTATATGTATATGTATATGTATATGTATATGTATATATTTATATGATGTATATAAATAATCATATGCCTCCAATTGATAGACCAGTCAATCAGTACCAATACACATGCATAAAGTATAACATATATTGGGGCACCTGGGTGGTTCAGTTGGTTAAGCATCTGACTTCGGCTCAGATCATGATCTCATGATTCACGAGTTCAAGCTCCACATTAGGCTCTGTGCTAACAGCTCAGAGCCTGGAGCCTGCTTCAGATTCCATGTCTCTCTCTCTGCCCCTGCCTCACTCATTCTCTGTCTCTGTCTCTCAAAAATAAACATTAAAAAAAAAGTATAACATGTATTGAATACCTACAAGTTAACATATATACACATTTATATCTCACATACATTATACATTGACATATAACATATATACTTTATATATTGGTACTAATTGATCTATTAATATTATGTATATTATATATACATACATATATGTACATATATCTATAAACACATATACATGTATCTGTAAGAAAAATGTGCATTTTTTAAAACCCAAAATAATTGAAAAGAAATTAAATTTGTTTATGTTGAGCAAACACATGGGATAACACAATTATGTCCAAATAAATTATCTAAAAACAAGAAAAATGAGGATATAACTTAGAAAACAAGGATAAGCCATAAAGTTTTTTAAAAAAAGGTAGTTTAAAAGTCTGCAAAAAAAATCTTTGAGTACCTAGGTCACCATCCCCACTCCCAAATTACCAGATGTTTGTCACCACACCTCATCTTCCATGAGAATAGAAGCTTTTATCTGGAAACTTTCAGCTAGAACTATCAATGTGGGATACTAGGTAGATAAATTTTCATGATAGGTTCAGGGTTAAGAAGAGTACAATTAATGAATGTTGCATATTAAACTATAGGAGCCTCAGCTTATAACACTAACTGGTTCTTAAAATACACAGAGGCAAGTATTTACTTTCTATTTTCCATCCTGTCATCCTCCTTTTCTAAGAAATTTGGAGGATTCTTCCCTGGAAAAACTAAAGCACCACAGAAAAAATAAAAAGACCTTCATAAACTTTTTTTTTTCAGAATAGTAATGTTCCACTGTAATACACACCAATCTATAAATCACATGGGCACAGAACACATGCCAAGTTCCTAACCAATTTTAAGCACCTTTCTCTTATTTCATTTTCTAATTTTTAGTATTAAAGGTGTATTTTCTATAGAATATTTACATCAGAATATTTAATTCCATTTAATCCTCCTACTTTTTCTGTTAATATTGTTAAGCTTTCGATTCTGCATCTCTTCTATTTTTCATAAAACATTATTAGCAGTATTTAATACAGTTAATATTCATTCACACTATCAATTCATTTACCTTTCTAATACGTTTCTTCATTACATCCTTCATTTTGCCTTCTCCTTTAAGAATAAACATTTTTTCTGTGCGAAAAACTGCCTATATTATTTCACTTAATGCAACTTTACTGGCTTATGTCTATTTTTTATTTGTCAACACATGTTTTTATTTCAAATCATTCTGAATAATAACTTCACCAGTACAAAATTTCTTGGTCGGAAGTTATTTTTCTTTCATTGTTTGAGAAACGTGATTCCACTGTTTTAGTTGGTAAAGTTGGTTATTAGTCATAATGTTAGTATCTTTTCTGACTGCTTTTATCATTTGGTTTTTGGTTTTCAGAAGTTTTACTATAATGTACATAAGTTACAGCATTCTTTGTATTTATTCTTTAATTTCACTAAGCTTCTTTGAATATGTGAGCTGGTATCTTTCATCTCTTTTAAATGCTTCTGACCTATTACCTGTTTAAATATTGTTTCTTTTTCATTTTTTCTCTCTTATCCAAGTGAAATTTCTATTATACAAATGCCACAACTTTTGACTTAAACAGATCTTTCAAATTCTTTTGCCTTTACTTTTTTTTCATTTGTTTGCTTCAGTTAGGAACTTTTCTATTGACAGTCTTCCAGTCAGTTTGTCAGTATTCTATTTTATTCAATCTGCTCTCCTATCCAAAAAGTCCTTAAATTCAAATATGGTGGTTTTCAAGACTAGAATATCCATTTGCTTGTTTATATACAGATTCCAGTTCTTTGATAATATTTTCTGCTTTTTACCATTTTCTCCACTTTTCTTCCTTTTTTGAGTGTATTAATTATAGTTAATTTACAATACTTGCCTACTAATGCTAATATCTTTATGTCTTAGTTTGATTTTGTTGTTTATTTTTTTTCCTGGTTAGAGGTCATATGGTCTTATCTTTTTTAACACCTATTAATTTTAATTAAATGTCGGACATTGTGAATTTTTGAAAAAAAATACAAAATAAAGATCTTCAGAATACATTAACATGCCAAAAATGGTTTCTCCATTCCTCCAATAGCTGGATAAGTGGGAACACTGATAATACTAGTCCAATTATGAAACTGAGCTGCACTGAGACAGCCTATTCTTTGGGTAATAATCAGACTACTTCTTGATTTATCCTTATTTCTACAGCATTGTCTCCAGAGCTTTCAATGACAATCCTGAAACACCACATTTTCCTCAGGAACCAGGGGCATAAGGTATTTCTAATCTGCTTTTTCATATTTTTTTTTTTGTCCAGGTCTTTACCCTCTCTGCCCTTGCATCTACAGAATTCAGCAAATGTCTCAAGGAGGAAACTGGCTGTGTATTTAAGGCCTTTCAAATTTCTAATTTTGTCATGTCAGCCCCACCACATTTAAAAGTTCAAATGGATTTATCCAGGCCTTTTCCTTGTGAAGCCCAAATTTTCAGAGGTTAGCCCATGTGCTGAATTAACAAATTCTCCTTAGGGTAAATACATTGGAAGAATACCTGATACCTCAAACTCAAATTTTCATTTCCCTGACAATTTAAAAAATTCATCCAGCTTTTCTAGATCTTCTGAGATGAAATGTTGACTTATAATCAATTTCTCCATCCTGCTAGCGATGGAAAGACTATTGCCCAAAATTTAAATATATATGTAATCAAATCAACCAGGAATCTCTGTCTGAAATAATGTTATCTGATTTAAACAATACATTTTAATAAAGCTATAGATGGCCTTGAGCCAGACCAAAGCTATGGGGAAAAAATGGAGTATACACTGAGAACTAAGTCATGTGAAGAACAATTAAAAATGTTGGATATGTTTTGCACACAAAGGAAAACATTAGGGCAAGTCATGATAACATAATAACCAAATTCAAATATTTGAACTCCTGTTATATTGAAGACAAATTATTTATTTTGGTTTTGAGAACAAATAAAACCCATAAGTAGAAATGATAGGAATAAAGATTTCATCTGAATGTGAGAAAATTATTTCAATAATGTCTCATATGGTAGCAAATTTCCAAAGATTAGATGTATTCAACAAGACATCTAAAGATAACTTGTTCTAAAGGCACCTGGGTGGCTTGGTTGGTTAAGCATCCAACTCTTGATTTTGGCTCAGGTCATGATTTCAAGGTTTGTGGGATCAAGACCTATGTCAGGCTCTGTGCTGACAGCAGGGAGCCTGCTTGGGATTTTCTCTCTCCTTCTCTCTCTGCCTTTCCTCTGCTCACACACTTACACACATTCTTTCTCTCTAATCCTCTCTCAAAATAAACAAGCATTAAAGATAACCTGCTCTACATATTTCACTACCATTTATAATGTCCAACCAGATAATTTCTAAGGATCTTTTCAATTCTAGAATTTTGCCATGTATATTATGATTGACACTGTGAGACATGTCACAGGTATTTAATAAAAACATGATTTCTTGGGCTTTGACACAAATAGTATTTTGATAGTACCCACTCATCTCTTTTTTTTTTTTATGTGCTTCATTTACAATTATTGATGAGTTTATTAGTTTCCTGTGATATACATTAAGTACATTTAACTGAAGATCAACTACAGGCACAGAATTCTGAGAATAATAACTAAACATAATTAGGGATTAGAGCTTTCAAAATGACTTACGTGATTTTAAATTCTTCACTAAAAAAACGTGAGTTTTTAAATATGCATTTCCTCATTTCTTAAGGAAAATCGTTTTATGCATGAGAAAAATTGTATTTCAAGTGGCTTTATTTTAATTTTTTTAATATTTATTTATTTTGAGAGAGAGAGAGAGAAACAGTACAAGCAGGGGAGGGGCAGAGAGAGAAGGAGAGAGAGAAAATTCCAAGCAAAATCCAAGCTGGCAGCACAGAGCCCAATGTGGGGCTGAAATTCACCAAATGAGAGAGCATGACCTGAGCCAAACCAAGAGTCAGACGCTTACCCAACTGAGCCCCTAGGCACTCCTTAATTGCCTTTAATTAAATAAATTTATCTATAAGATTCACAGGCATAGTTTATTTGTAAGCTATAATAGAGGAAAGTTTACAAATATAGCAAATTTTCAACCAAAAGAGACTATGAATTTTTTAAAATACTTTTTCCTGTTTAAGTATTACATTACTTTTTCTTTATTTTGCTATTCTTTATCTAAATTTCAACAAAATTCATCCATTTTCCTTTTATTCTTTATTTTCCCAGTGGTATCCTCATTCTCTTTTAATGCTCTGTTAAGACTTAATGATTTATTAAGAAATTACTGGATGTATTTTCAGTACAGTAATGGCTTTATGTTTCTATCTCCTGGGTTATTTTACACCTCTTTAGCCTATGACTACCTTGTAGAACTTGTCTGGTAGAGATGCAAATACTTTCCAGGATCAAACCACCCCACAGATTACAGTGTGTGGTCTTGTTGGATATTAACTATTATTGTATCTAACTGAGCAATCTTATCCAAAACTACCTACATACACCGAGCTTTGAGCTATCATATCTTACTCATTCCTTACTAATGAATTAATGGAATAAAGTATTTGACACTTTCATCGTATGTTTGCATGAGCATCATGATTTTTTATGATGAATATTTTGTTTTAAAACTAAAACTTTTATTTTATTTTATTTTGTATATTTATTTATTATGAGAGAGAAACAGAGACAGAGACAGAGAGAGATCACAAGCAGTTGAGAGGCATAGAGAAGAAGAGATAGAATCCCAAGCAGGCTCCATGCCATCAGCACAGAACCTGATGTGGGGCTCAAATTCACAAACCGTGAGATCATGACTCGAACTGATATTAAGAGTCCGATGTTCAACCAACTGAGCCACCTAGGTGCCCCAAAACTGAAATACTGGTTAGTGTCCATTATTGAGGCCTTAGACAATAAAGTTCTTCCAAGTATTTGTTTGCTTCTAAACAAATCATTCATTTCCATTTCATGGGCACTGAATTAAATATTCCATTGACTCTCTGCTTTATCTACGCAAAAACCCAAAGCAAAATGTTCAGCAGCTTGTCCTCAGGCATGTGAAAATTCTTAGTGCATTTACTTTAGTGGTACTAAAATCTCTTCTCTATTTCTTTATTTCTTCATTCATTCATTCATTCATTCACTCATAGTCAGATTATCTCTTGGCTGAACTACCTTCATTTTATATTGCCAAATGGTTATCCAAATTAACAAAAATACCATTTCATATGAGTTAAAAACATAAATAAGCATATAAGTAAACTGAAAGACAGATGAACAGATAGGTAGGTTGAAAGATGGATATCCAAGACTCAGTTATTATCCTTTAATTATCTACATACAACACAAGTCTAGTAAGTTTATTATAAAACGTTTTAGCTGCTAAATGCAAAATAATGCTAGGATCGCCAAGACCAGAAGATTATGAAATAAAAAAACTACATCATTTCTTTCCGAAATGAAGACTTCTTAATTCAAATACCTTTGAACTGAAGGAAGTAGGGTAACAATTTTTTAATCACGTTTGAAATTTTGATTATTATATAGAGTTAATAATTTAATTTCTTAATCATTGTATCTTGCAATATGAAATAAATATAGCATCTTAAATGTCCAAAGAATGAGCAGTGAAGTCATTGTGCCAGCCTGCATTGCTTCATTGTTACATCCTATAAACCATGCTTATTATGTCAGTAACCTATTTTTTTCCCATGCCTCCACATACCTCCCCTCTTGTGAACTAAATATGTTTGTTTTCTATAGTTAATGTCTGTCCTTTGGTTTGTTTCTTTTTTTTCCTTTGTTTGTTTGTTATGTTTCTTAAATTCCACATTTAGTGAAATCATATGGCATTTGTATCCCTCTGACTGACATATTTTGTTTAGCATTATACTCTAGGTCCATTCATGCTGTTACAAATGGCAAGATTTCATTCTTTTTATCTCCTCTTATAGGTGAATAATATTCCAGTACGTGTGTATATGGCACTTTTTCTTATTCATTCATTTATAAATGGACACAGTCTGCTTCTACAGCTTATCTACTGTAAATAATGCTGCAATAAACACAGAAGTTCATATATCCTTTCATATTGGTGTTTTTGTATACTTTGGGTAAATACTCAGTAGTGCAATTGCTGGACTGTAGGGTAGTTCTATTTTTAACTTTTTGAGGAAACTCCATACTGTCTTCCACAGTGGCTATACCACTTTGCATTCTCACCAGCAGTCCACAAGAATTCCTTTTCCTCCGCACCCAATTTAAAAAATTGTAAGTGTAATTTGCATCAGTGTATCATTTCTACATGATGTTATTCCTGTTTTAAGACAGGATACAAAAATAAAAGTATGTACTCCTTTACTCACACATTTATCTTCTGCATTTCTACCAGAGGAGAGGTGGTAGAAAGCTCATCTTCATGGAAAACACATTCATAATAATAGATAACCCAAGTCACTTGGCATGGCCCATAGATCATTAATGACTAAATATATTATTTCCATAACTTCTCTTATTTCCTTTCTGTTGACCACTTCTGCTCCAAAAGATATAGAATATAATAATAAAAACATGAAAAACAATAGAAAAAGAACTTTTAGGGGTACCTGGGTGGTTCACGTGTTTGAGCGTCCGACTCTGGATTTTGGCTCAGGTCATGATCTCACAGTTTTGATACTGAGCCCCACATTGGACTCTGGCCTGATGGAGCATGGGGCGTGCTTGAGATTCTCTCTCTGCCCTCCCTCTCTGCCATTCCCCTGCTAGCACCTGCATGTGCTTTCTCTCTCTCAAAAATAAATGAACTTAAAAAAAATAAAAAGAACTTTAAAAAATATTTTTAAAATTATTTTATATTTAAAATTATATATAAGAAGTCTAATTAAAAGTAAATTATAGGTAAATTGATTACATAAACAATTATATCCAACCTTTTCAATTAATTCAAAAAGTTGCTGTATTTCTCTGGAGAATTATTGTTAATTGCACCATATAATATATATTGTTTTATCAGGTTGCAAATTGTATATGCAGTGTAATTAAAATCATGGAAAGTAGCTTATGCATAGAGAGAAAGATGTAACAAAATATACCAATTTATTTTAATAAAGTCAAAATTAAAATGCACTGCATTTTACCAGCCTCTGACAGAGGACTTAGGCTTCACTGCCTCAAACAAAACTACAAAGAATTTCTCCCGGGAACATGCTTCACAATATCAATTTAACCTTGTTTTTCTTCTGTTTCACATTCTCTTTTTTCTATTGTGTGCCACAAATATCTTTCAATCTAAAGAAAGAATTACAAATTAATAACCATCAATATTCAACACTTGGGAAACAATAATATCAAATAGGATCACATTTGTTTTCATGTAGAAATGTATATTTGAAAATTTGAGGATCTATGAAGTCATATTAAGTACATTTTATTTAAACAGGTACAATACTATCTGTTCATTTTAGACTTTATTTTTAATCATATTTTACATTCCGCTTGAAGCTGAATCATATGTGAAAATGAGATATGTTCTACTTACAATTATAACTACTTATCTTTCATCTAAAATGTTTCAGTTGAAAATTGAAATCATCAAAATTACACGTGGCTTCAGCAGTTCTCATAACCTTGGATGCAGAATGGAATAACCTGTAAGGCTTTTGTATATCCTGATGGCCAATCATATCCAACACCAATTAAATCAAATCCCAGGGGCTTTATTCTTCTCAGGTGATTCCAAAATATGTTTGAGTTTCATTTAATATTGCTTAATAGTACACCAATTTTCTCTTTTGTTTTTGAGGTTTACCTTGCATACAGTATAACAGGAAAACTACTTCTCATGCATGTCTAATGATACTGTTCTCTCCAACTATGTATACCATGTTTTAAAGTAACAGCTACGGGGTTCCTGGGTGGCTCAGTCGGTTGAGCATCCAACTTTGGCTCAGGTCATGATCTCGAGGTTCATGAGTTTGAACACTGCATCAGGGTCTGTACTGGCAGCTTGGAGCCTGGAGCCTGCTTCACATTCTGTGTCTCCCTCTCTCTCTCTCAAAAATAAATAAACATTAAAACATATTAAAAAACTAAAAAAAAAATAAAGTAACAGTTACAGAAGCTATTGAGATTTCACATAATCAGGGGGAAGAAAAGATGTATTTCTCGTGGTTTCTTCTGACTGTTAGTGATTCCTCCTTATACATTCAACAGTATTTGCCCCTCCCTTGGAAAGGAGAAGCCTTTGACTGAAATTGAACTCCTTTATTAGACAAAGGAAAAACTAATACCTAAATTACAAGTATTTCATTTTTAGCAGAATTTGAAAGGAAACCTTTTGAAACTCTGTGTTTTTTTTTTTTTTTTAGAAAGAATTATTAAAGCATTTGACATTCTTATTGGCCAGATCAATCATTCACAGTTTTCCAGTTCCATGAAATTTATGACCATCCTACTTGTAGTAGTTATAAATAAAAAGGTTCAGTATAATTTACAGTGGGGATTTTTTATTAGTTCCCTAGTAATGTTGTAAGTGTCATGATTGCATTTTATCCTTCAAAAAATTTTACTGTTTTTTGCCTTTCATTGTAGGATTTTGGTATTGATTGGAATTGTATGAACAATAACTATAAATTGTTACTTAATCCAGGTTAGAAATTATTGTGCAGGAGAGGGACCAATGGGAAATTATAATAACAAATAACTTCTTAGACTTAAATTTATGTTAAAAATCAAGTCCACATTATATGAAACTAATTTTATGTGTAAAGGTAATAATATTTCTAAATACATCCCAATGAATGTGTGTTGTGTGTTTGTTTTGCTTTGCTTACATCAGTAAACTTGATTTTTGTGTCCACTATTTAATGTTGACCAAGGAATACTGCCCCAAGAAATTAAGAGATTATGTCTACAGCAAATCCTTTCCATGGAGGAAAAAAGAGTTCAAAGTCCAACAAACTCATGCACCAATCACCTGGCTGAGCAGCTGCCAACGGTGAGGCCTCAATGACTAGAAAAGAAGGCAGAACCCAAAGTCAGTGGCAATAAATGTTATGCATACCCAGAGACTAGTGGCACCAGTTTTATCCTGGCAAAGATACCAATAAGTGTGAAATAGTAGAAAATATGTACATTGGTCTCTGCCTCCAGTTCCAGGCATAGAGCTCCTGACACCCCTGCAATTCCCTAAGTGGTAAGAGCACTAGGATCATCTTTTGTTCTAATATTTGGTTTTTGACCCTGGTTCTGACACTGGCTCCTGAAACACTTGTAATTTCTTGCATGAAGGGAGTGACTTTTGTGCTAATAAAGCAATCCTGGGGACGGGGGGGGGGGGGGTGGGGGTGGGGGTGGGGGGGCTCGTGAATGGCTCCTGGATGAGGGTTGGTCATTGGAAAGACTAAGCCATAATTAGAGGCTTGGAATTTTCAGTCTTTCCTCCCATTCTTTTCAAAAGGGGAAGGTCTGAAAATAGAGTTAATGATCGATCATGTCTACATGATGAATCCTCCATAAACTCCCAAAAATACTGGGTTGGGAGAGCTTTCATGTTAGTGAACACATCCACACCAGGAGAGTGACACACCCAACTCCATGGGGACAGAAGCTCCTGTGCTTGGGACCCACCCAGACCTCACTACATTATAGCTCTTCATTGGAAGTTCATCTGAATCCTTTATCATATTCTTTACTAAATTGGTAAAAGGTAAATGTTTCCCTAAATTCTGTAAGCAGCTCTAGCAAATTAATTGATCTTGCGGAGGGGTCATGGATGCCTTGGATATGTAGCCAAATCAGATAGAAGTTGTGGGTTACCTGAGGACCTACTAGTTGAAACTGGCATCAGAAGTATAGTGGGGTCAGTCTTTTGGGACTGAGCCCTTAACCTTTGGGATCTGATACTATCTCTGGGTGCAGAGTGTCAGAATGGAGATAAATCATAAGACACCCATTTGGTGTCAAGAGAATTGCCTCTGTGAGGCAAAATCTCCATACATTTGGTGTCCAGAGTGTCAGAAGTGAAGTGTTCTTTGTGAAGGTAAAGGAGATAGAGAGAAAAATCAATAGTTGCATACCAGGTGCCAGGGTATTAATTTCCTCAATAATTAAATCATACCTGGTACAGCACTGCAATTGGAATCACTACCTGATAAAGTTACAATAATCTACTGCTATTCTTCAAGATCTCTGTCTTCTGTACTGGCCAAATTCAGTAGGATGTGATGGGAACCACCACCCATGGATCCTTCAAGTACTTGATACTGGCACTAATCTCTGTAATCCCTCCACAAATGTATTATTGCTTTTGATTTTCCGCTTTCTTAAGTAGAGACAGTAATAGAGGCTTCCTCTTGGCCTCTCCCACCATAATATTTCTGTGCTGCACAGGTTAGGGAGCCAATTGTGGAGATTTTTCCAGCTGCACACTCTGTTTCAATTATGCTTTCTGAGGCTGGAGAAATAACTACAAGATAAGTAGTAATATGTCCAATGTGGGAGGAACATGAGCTAAAATTCCACTAGTTACTTGACTTGCACAAGCTTCTACTCTGACTATGGACCACAGTTACATTTTCAGTCTCCTGGAATTAGTGTCCATTTAGAACTAGTCCATAGGGAACTGGGAGAAAGATTAACAGTATAAATGTTTGATAGTTTACCAAGGTCCATCCTTAGGGAGACCCAGGCTCCTTTTTAGGGATTCTGGGTCTGAAACCTGGATCAAGTGCCTCTCTGTTTTTATGATTTTGTAAGACTTTTGTTCACTTACCCTGGAATTTTTCTATTTATGAAGATCAAGTAAGAATTTAGAATGTCTCTTCTCTCTTTCTCTTCTAGGAACACCATAATCAACTTGCCAACACAACAGGTCTGCATGAGTCAGGGTATTCTGATTGCTGCTCTGACTCTGCTGCCCACTATGCTAACCACACTTAATTTGCCTTTGGTAACTGAGTGCCCTCATCTCGTCCCTGCCACCCTGGGATCCAATTATTTCCATTATATTTAGGTTTCTTAACTCAGCGGCTATAGTTCCCACTGTAAGGTCTGGACTACAGAGAAAAACAATCACAGAGCTATTCAAGGATGTCAAAACTCCCCTCATAAATTTATTTCTCCAGTATTAGTAAAAGGTATGTCTTCTGGACACTCTCAGTTTGGGTGAGTAGGTCTTAAATGACAAATCCACTCTAACATTCAATAACCCCTATATTTTTTTAATCCCTTCCTTTACATTAAACCATAACAGATCTCACACTTCTGATTTACTCACTGTGGGCCGCCCATGTTTCAACTAACCAAACAACCTTCACAGCCCTTCATGACTCCCCAAGTTGCAATATAAAATGCAAAATCTCTCCTTCGTGAGCCTGTATCAATACATTTTGCCTGATTCAACTTTATATTTTTCTACCATTATCCCACACCTTTAGTATCCATTCCCATACATGTTCCCTTAATATCTGTCTGTATAAATTAGAAAACACAAATAGTTTTTTTAGAGTGCAATGCACTGTCCCATGGGTCATATTTTGTAGTTCATCATTAATGTCCTCTTAGGACTTGAGTCTAGTAATAGGTCTAGAAGCAAAGAAGGGTGGTGGAAGAAGGGTAGTGAGAAGAATCAGCATTGTTTTGCTTGACAACTGCCACAGGGGAGGCCATTACAGTTTCCTCAGACAATGTAATATTAATTGCCTCAGACGCAGATGTCAGGGATGGATTGGCTGATATCATTGGTGATTGGAAGCCCTCTTCCACTGGCAAACAAAACTCACCAGAATTTAGACCATCTGTAGCTTCATCAAAGTCTTCCTACACATCCTTATCATTGCTTACCAGGTCCCATTCTTTGCTAATCACTTTACCAGTAGACACCCTGTGAGATTCTCCATTCAACTTGTATTGTAATTTAACCAGGGGTAAATGAGATTCTGCATTTGAATTTCAGTAATAACAGCTCTGAAACTATAGGAGATAAGGGTCTCCTTCAGGAAACAATAGAATCTTTTAGGTCATTTGTGTCTTATTTGACCTGGAAACAAATCCCTGAGCTCATCTTTATCTTTCACCACCTTATCCAGTGACATTAGGAGTAACAACCTTATCTCATTATGTTCTATAGTTTTCCACAAATGTTTGAAAGTAACATGCACACAATTACCCAGCTCCCTGCTTATAAGTAGTTGGTTATAAGTATCCAACACAGACATTTTGTGTGTCTCTATGACCAGTGTCTGCTATGAACTACCAGCACTATCTTACTACTAGAAACAGTCATTAAGATCATTAAATCTAATCAGATTCAAGAGCCAATTCCAGAAACCCTAAAATCAATTCATAAAACCTATCCTTAAAATTATGTTTCTCAAAATCTCCAGAGGAACAGAATCAAAACTATGTATATTGAAATAGATTTATGTCTGTATCTATATCCATCTATATATGTGTATCTATCTATCTATCTATCTATCTATTAGAGATTTATAAAGATTTGTAAAGAGTTAGTTTATGTGATTATAGATGCTGAAAAGTTCCACAATCTGCAGACTGCAAACTAGAAACCCAGGAAATCCAGAGATGTAGTTACAGTCTGAGTTCAAATACTTAAGAACTAAGAGCACCTACAATATAAGTCCTAATCCAAGGACACAAGACAAATTTCCCAGGCTTAATCATCAGTGAGAAAGCAAATTCTCCCCCTCTTCACCTTTTTGTTCCATTCATGCCTTCAGCAGATTAGATGATGCCCACCCACAATAGGGAGGGCAACCTTTTGGACTCAGTCTGCTGATTCAAATGCTGAACTCATCCAGGAACACCCTTATAGACACAACTCAAAATAACATGTAATCAAATAGCTGAGCATGCCATGACTCAGTCATGTTGATATACAAAATTAAACATCATTGAAGAGGAGGATCTCCCATTCACTGACAACCACGAGTATTTCCAAATAAAAGTTTGCTTGCCTCTCTCAGCTTCGGTTTTCTTAAACGTCAAAAGGGGTTATCAATACAGAACTCATGTATTTGTTATTATGAATAAATAGCATAATATAGCCAAAAGATTTGGCCTATATCATATATTCATTAAGGATTAAATAAACCATACATACATTTTTTCGGCAAGTTGGAAGATTTTTGAGACATCTAGGATCATACCAGTGAGAAAGTGCAATCAATCTATATAAAACACACTTCCCCTTAGGAAGTCTTCCCCTTAGGCTGCATAGTAGCTACAAGGCCAACATTAATCATTTCTCTGAACAAAGAACAATTCTTCTTTGAAAGAAAGCTTCTTTCAAAATGTAACTGAAATAATGCAAAAGGTCAGATTGTCAAACCATACTCATAAGAATCAGATATTCTTTCTGGCATCAAACTTGACTAAAAATGAGAAGAATACAGAAAATCATGACGCACAGGCAAAGTGTGCAAAAACCTAGAACTTTCAGATCCTTCCTTGGAGCATAAGGATAAACTCTGGCCCAGACATAATATTTGAGAACTTACATAAGGCATACAGGGCATCAATTACACAGAAAGAGCTATTTCAATTGTTAAATTGATTTATACTTCTTACTTAAAAAATTTTGGAATAGACACTGACATTTCCCAGTAGGCCGTGCTCCATAAATTAAGTCAAAATTTATTTGCCATGAGCAACCTAGACATACTCCACAAAAAGAATTCCAAAGACAACATAATATTTCTACTAATTAATGCTATCTGAAGGTCTGATTAGTATGTTTACAGGATTTGGCCTCATGATTTTTCCCTGAATATCTTCAAGACAGTCTTGAGTTACATATCAATTGCTATGTCTTTCTTAAGTAAAGTTAGATAAAACCAATATATAATTTTATTCATGTATATTAAGATTACATTTTCCTATCCTGACACCAATTAGTATTTATTATTGTTTTTGTTGGTGGTGGTAGTGTGTGTGTGTAGTCCATGTGTGAAAGAGTTTTGTTACATTAAAGTAAACAGTAGAGAAGTGCATCGTCTATATCTAGAAAATCCAATTATCTTAAAGCTTACGCTAGACAAAAATTTTCCATTTACATCATGGCCAATGCCCAAGTGGGAAAAGAGCACTGTCTCCATACTGTTTTACATATTTGCAGCAATAAAGTAGAAAAGGGAAATCTATGTGAATTTTGACAACAGAAGTTTTCTTGTCAAGGCTGTGGCCTTGTTACAATGGGGCAGCCTCTAAAACACAGCTGCTGGCATCAGCCTAATCTCTTGCACTAAACTCAGATCTACTGAGCAGGTTCTCCACTAAACTCCCAAAATTACAAAAAAAAAAAAAAAATACTCACCAAGACCATTAAGATCTTTCCTCAGCCACCTCCCAAGATTTAAAGATTGTTAAATATTACCACCATCAGTTTTGTTGACACTAGGTTGCAGGGCTTTCTACAATCAATAAGCAACGGTAGATTCTGAATCCCCAAAATTAGAATCCATTGTTGTTAATTTATTGTATTATTATTAAAACAAAAGTATAGTTAGGTTTTTGTTTCCTCTTAAATGGCTTCTGATTCTTTTTAATACATAAGAATCTGGCTTAAAAAACTCAACTTTAGTCCAATATAAGAAATGGTGTAAATTCTCCACACATTAAGCCAGCCCAGCCTTCTTTGACAGAGGTCTGTTAAGATGTAAGTTATTTAAAAGGCAATATGTATGGGGTGCCTGGGTGGCTCAGTCAGTTAAGCATCAGATTCTTGACTTTGGTGCAGGTCATGATCCCACAGTTAGTGGTTTGAGCCCTGCACTGGGTGGGATTCTGTCTCTGTCTCTCTCTGTCTGTTCCCTGTTTGCTATCACTTTCTCAAAATCAATAAAAATAAACTAAAAAAAAAATAAAGTAAAAGGCAATACATTTCAATTACTAGTGAGGAAATTTTCTTTTTAAAGAAAATAAATCTTAGAGTTTAACATTTGGCCTAAAAAGATCAATTCTTTCTGGCTCTGCCACTGAAAAGAGTCATCATTGTTGTGGGGGAAGTCATGTTAACCTAAGTCATGGATTAAATCTCAAAATGTAAAATCAACTTAAGATACAAGAACTTGAAAATATACTTGTATCCATTTTTATATAAATTAAGACTCAGTCCTAAGGATATTTTAATTTATTCTGCTATCTCATAATTACAGTCACAATAAAAAGTAAGAAGAGTACAACAGAGACAGGTGAGAAGTCTGAGAAGGATAAAAACTTGTACCACAAAGAAGGAGCATATAGTAACAAACACTATATGTGATAATTAACAATGTCAATGAATAAATCAAAGAAAATGGGATGATATCTAAAACTACCACTTTTAACTTTAAATATTTTGAATATTTGAGAAGAGGGGAGAACATTAATTATGTGATTAAGTTGTGATCTTATTATGAGAAAGTAAAGGGACTGTATAAAATTTATCTGTATGTTGATTTTCACAAATCTGCATTCAAGTACACTGCAATAGAGAATCAATAATAATAAAGCCATGACTTATATTTTTGCCACATCTTTTTGTCAATGGAACTTCAAACATCTGAATCACAAATACCAGACCATTTACTAGTTTTCAGAACCAAATAGCTTTAGATTCTGAAACTAAATTTCACTACACAAATGTTTAATAGACGTGGAGGATATTTTTCTTTCATTCTTTAGAGAAATAGTAAAGAATAAAGAGATCAAAATGACACAATGGAAAGATCTTCGAAAGATCTTGATTTGAAAAATCTGTGTTTGTCTTTAGCTTTATGGCTTAAAGCAGAGTTTCTGAAATGTAAGTTAATATACATAACAGATTTCTTTAAAAAACTTTCTTGTGAATTCTCCCTGTTAATTTAGATTCTTAGAATATAATATTACCTACATTTCAAAATATAAATAAAGACATCTCATGTTCATACCTCATACAAGTTTTAAAAAAATACATATTGAATATTATCAGAATTTAAAAATCAATAAAATGTAAATCAATAATTTTTATTTAATGTATTGGATAATATAGATTCACCAAAAATGTACATGCTTATACTACCACAGACCATTTAAAAATTATTTCTTTTACCTTTTTTTTCTCATTAAACTACTAAAACACTTGGCCTTATCATGAATTCATTATGTGTATATTGAGTCTTGTTTTTTCATTTCTTATTATCCTGAACAATTAAAGGTGTACATCATGGTGTCAATCTGACCATGAATGCCAGTAATAAATACCAGAACCATCACCACATGGCAAAATGCATTTATAGTTGTTTTATACATGATCATAAAATTCATCAAACATTTTGAATAAAATAGAAATGACAAGTTAAGATTTACCCATCACATCAGAGGATGAGTCACTTAAATTTCCAAAACTCAGATTCCTCATGTGCAAGTCGGTGAAGAGAATTGTGAACTTCATAACCGAGTAGGCTTTTTTTCTCCTTTTTCCATCCATAATTCAATACAACACATTTACTATACATCTATTGAGCACACAATGTCAATAAATGTACAGGGTCTAAGATTTTACTCTACTTGAATGCGGTTAAGTTAGCCTGCCATAGTTTTATGGATATGACATGACTTGGGATTCCTAGGACAGAGTCAAAAAATTTTATTAAATATGGGCACAGAAAACTCCATGAACTTTATATTTGCATCATTTTTTTTCCAACCCAAATCCCATGGGGAGGACATGAAGTGGTCCAGATAGATACTGAGCATGCCATGCGCCTGAATCATAGCTGAGAAACCCTAGGTTTGGGAAGTTAAATATTTTATAATCGACTACAAACAAATCTGTCCTTTGCCTGGGAGGCAGACATTATCTTTATTATCCTGGACAGTACAAAAAATATGTCCTTGCTCTGGAAGAAGACACTATCTTTATTTTCCAAAGCTGTTTGCTATAAAAATATCTTTGAGGAGGCAGTCTGGAACAAAAGGCTGTCAGATGCACCAGACATTGCAGCAGACAGTTGGGAGAATGGATATGAATAATTCAGTCTTTAGTTTCAAGGAGCTGACTAGTGATGGAGACCAACACTCAAATAATTTTAGTATAAAATAAGTATTAAAGATAGCACTATGAATTAAGAGATTTATCCTGACATGGAAAGTCATGGATGACTGAGACAGAGATCACTTTGGGCTGGGGATTAGGAATAAAGTAGAAGTAACTAATAAGGAACAAAGGGACCAAGATGACACAATGGAAAAAATTGGCTTTAATATACTCTGGATTCTGTCATTAACTAGCTCTAGGTCTCAGAGAAGCCTGAAATTTAAGTTAATATGCACATCTTAAAAACACTTAAAAAAATGAATTTACCCTACTAGTTTATTGTATTACAATGTAATTCACAAAGGAAAACACTGCATACAAAAGCTTAGCCAATGCAAGATCTAATTCCTAATTCACCACCAATCCCTTTCACATTATGCTCTTTAGTAGTCAATACTACAGACTAAATGTTTGTGTCCACACACACCCCCTTAAATCTTTATATTGAAGACCTAACCCCCAATGTGATGCTATCTGGAGGTGGGGTTAGATTTAGATTAGGTCATGAGAATAGGAACGTCATGAAACGATTGGTGCCCATATAAGAAGGAGGCAAAGATCTCTCTCTCCATAAGCAAGCACTGAGGAAAGGCTATTAGAGCACACA
Source organism: Puma concolor (assembly GCF_028749965.1). Classification (NCBI taxonomy): domain Eukaryota; kingdom Metazoa; phylum Chordata; class Mammalia; order Carnivora; family Felidae; genus Puma; species Puma concolor. The sequence goes on along the minus strand of NC_141667.1, from coordinate 78,939,831 downwards.
CAGCAAGAAGGTAGCACTCTACAAGCTAGGAAAGGGGCCCTTACCAACACCTGAATTTGTCAGCACCTTGTTCTTACAGAACCAGGAGTAACAAATGTCTGTTGTTTAAGCCACAGACCAGTCTCTGGTATTTTGTGATAGCAACCTGAGCTGAAAGACACACTCAATAACCTGGCATAATAAGGGTGCTGAAACATTTGAATCCTAAATAACATCCTTAAATTTTGGAATGGTTTCTCTAATGCAAGGGTTTTAAGATATGGTTCAGTATTTATCCATAAAACATATTTAACACTTTTCTTTATTTAATTATTTTATCTTGGCCACTTTAACTTGATTTGATTTTGAAAAATAAATTATACTCTTCACCTCAGTTTGCAATGTACTGTAACTGCTTTTAAATTTCTAATGAATTCTACCACAAAGGTGAGGCACTTAATCTGTAAAATATCTTTGGATGTTTTGACATTGAAAACACGAGATAACTGCAGGGTACTATTCTTGATATTAATATTTATGCTATGATACTAAGTGGTAAAAAGTATCATTTTAAAAATTCATTGTAAGCCTGCAATCATTGAGATTAAGAATGATAATTCAAAATAATAACTCATGGCTCATTTCTGTCTGTAAATAGAAAATTTGAAAGTCAAATCTAATTAGAAAATATCATCATTCTTACAAATGATCCATAACCTGAATTGTGATTCTTTTTTCCTCTGTTTGCAGTTCTGTTCTGATAGAGCTTTATTCCCCACATGACATTTTGATTCTACCTATGGACATTTTCTATGAAAAGTGATGTCAATCTTAATCAGGTCTAAATTCCCCTTGGTAACATATTTTGTGTTAAATTTGAGGTGGACAGAGGAGGAGGAATCTCATTTTAACAGAACAGACACCTGGCAATCAGTTACCAAAATATAGCTATCACATGGCTTTAAGCCACAGAAAGTCCTTCTGTATTTTAGAAATTCAAAAAATTTTAGTAGGAAAATGGCTTTCAAATAATCCGTTTAGTAATAACATAGTAACATTTAAATCACTTTAAATGGCAGTTTTACCACTGAACACTTTCCTTCTTTTCTTTTTTTCTTTCTTATTTTTCTTCTTTTTTTTTTGTAAATTTACAGTGATAATAATTTTCCCTGGACAACATCCTATTTCATCTATTTTGTAAAACGTTTATGCAGAGACAGACATTGCTTATGTTCTCCTTTTACCTTTAGGGAGAAGCTTCTGCGCTTTTAAAAATCTTTAATCGTTCTATCATCCTCTTTTCAACTAAACCCATTAAATTTACATAAATCAGTTTGAGGGTAGAAAAGAGTTTTGACTACATAAGATGCATTATGACTCTTTACAGTTAATTTGGGTTTTAATTTGGCTTCATTATATAGAAAATGACACTTTAGGCCTGATATTCAATTCAAGAGCAGCCAGTAAAACAATTATTGAATCTCATCCCTATAGCACTGAGGAAATGTATAAAATCTGTGACAACATAAGCAATCTATTATAGTATTAGACATATGACTTTTGATACACTTTAGCAATTATTGATGTGTTTTTTTTCCTTACCTCAAGAGGCATAGATTATCTCTTTCTTGTATTAAACATAAAAGAAAGCAAATAATATTTACATATGATTATAGGAAAAACTGCCATCCTTAAGAAAATTACTAGACCCTATTTTCTAACTTTTATTTTGAAATAACAGACACACAAGAAGTTACAAAGAGAGTACATACAGGTTCCATGCATCTGTTATCATTTTCTCCCCATTCGTTATGTCTTCTATAATTTTAAGAGAATATCAAAATAAAAAAAAAAAACCTGGTATTTGTACAATGAATGTTTAAAAGTTTTATGTCATTGGGGCACCTGGGTGGCTTAGTGGGTTAAGCTTCTGACTCTTGATTTCAGCTCAGGTTATGACCCCACAGTTTGTGAGATTGAGCACCACAGTTGGGCTCTGCACGGACAGTGTGGAGGCTACTTGGGATTCTTTCTCCCTCTTTCTCTGCTGCTTCCCTCACTCGTTTGAGTTCTGTCTCTCAAAATAAATAAACATAAAAAAAGTTTTATGTCATTTATCTTACATGTAGACTCATTACTAATCCTTTTAGTAATAACAATCAAGATAATACAATCAAGATATACCTCTATTTCATCACTACAAAGATCTTCTGCATTCTATCCTTTTATAGGCACACTCACTCCCTTCCCCCTCATACTCTATAATCGGTTGAATAACATACCTCCTCTACTTTAGGCAAGCACCATAGAAAATACCGTGGCCCCACCACCAGCCCTCTCCCCAAATCCAAGTGGAAAGCCTACATGTCCAAACTTATCAGACTGTAGTGGCTCACAAATTTCCATCAGGGTGTTGTGAGTATGGGACTGGGCCTTTCACACAACATAAGTGGCAGTAAGCCCCGAGTGTGATGTCGGTGAAGATCACATGGGAAGCCTATACTTTTTCCCCATGTGTCAATGACGTGTCCCTGCTCTCTCCAAAGGGATAGTTTCAGATAGTTTCCAGCAGTAATATGGTCTCCTTCTCCTCTCACATAGGATACTATCAATGGAGATCTAGTAGGGAGCATGAACTAGCAAAACAGCACAGCAACCCAGCCACCTGTCTAGCTGTGAGTAGTTCCTCTCTACTCAACCCTGTATGTCAAAAATTTTAAAAACTCGATGAATGGGCTCAGCAGAAGAATAGAGAAGAAAAATAAAAGAAACAGTGACCTTGAGATGAAACAATAAAAATTACCCAAACTGAAGAAAAGAGAAAACAGACTGAAGAAAAAAAAAAAGATAAATGCAATTCAGGGACATGTGGGAATATAACAAAAGATCTAACATTCATGTTATTGGAGTCCCAAAGGGTAAAAGAAAATTGGGCCAGAAAAAGTATTTGAAGGAATAATGGCTAAACATTTCCCAAATTTAGCAAATGACATTAAGTTCAGATTCAACAGTTGAGAAAACCCTGAACAGGTCAATACAAAATAAATGCAAGCGATTACACATCAGTCACACTTCTAAAAAGTAAAGATCAGGAAAAACTCTTGAAAGCAGTCAGAAAAAAAAAATGAGGAAAAGAGAAAGAAAAGAAACCTTACTACCTAGAGGGAAAAAAGAATTTGAATAAAGGATTTGAATAATAGAGAATTTCTCATGAGAATTCACTGAAGCCAGAAAGAATTGGCATATTTTTCAAGTGCTAAGAAAAAAGAGAGAAAAGAAAAAGAAAAAGAAAAAACCTGTCAAACAAGAATTCTGTATCAAGTGACAATATACTTCAGAAATAAAGTACTGAGGGGGAAAAAAAGTGCTGAGAAAATAAATTGTCAAATAGGAATTTTATATCAAGAGAAAATATACTTCAGAAGTAAAAGGGAAAACAGAATGGAGGAGCTGCCAAAAATTAAAAAAATAGAGCTATGATATGATGCAGTAGTCACACTGTGGGTATACAGCCAAAGGAAATGAAATCAGGATGTCAAAGAGATGCCAGAACTCCCATGTTCACTGCAGCATTATTCATAATAGCCAAGATATTGATGAGGGAATGTGGGACAAGCTGAGGACAAAGTACAGGCTAACAGCATTCCCACCCAGGTGGAGTATGTGTGATATTCCTCAGACACTCCTGGCTACCCAAGAACAAAGGAAAGGGGTTTAAGTGCTTGCTCTGGTGGTGTGGGAAACAAAGGCAAATGAAAAATTAAATTCCCTTATTGCCTATAGCCCATTGGCAAGTCCCTGAAATCAGCAGAGTGACTTCCCTCTAGGAGCTCAGCTGCCTCAATGACGACACTTTGCTAGGTACAAAAGAGAATCTTGGCTTAACATTATCCTGATTCTCTCAGGAACCTCTAAGTCTACTTTAACATACAAAAATTTCTTTGGAAACTTCCTTTTATCTCAACTCCCCCAAGATATATGCTGGCTGGCTCCGAGCTTATGGCCTCCTGATATATATCTGAAGGGTCTCATGTGCGAGGTAATAAATGACATTTCCTAGCAACAGCCAGCCCTTCAAGGTCCTGGAGACTTTGCTTCCAAAATACCTTATAGACTTATTCTATCTCTAAGGGTATATAATCAGTTACCTGTCACAACCCCAGTTCAGCTCTTCCTGCCCATGGGTCCTATCCCCGTGTCTTAATAAAATCACCTTTGTACATCTTCAAGAATTCTTTCTTGGCCTTGGGCTCCAGACCAAACATCACCCCAAAACTTCATCAATATGGAAACAACCTAAGAATCCATGATCAGAAGAATGAAGAAAAGGTGCCATATAATGAAACAATATTCAGCTATGAGAAAGAAGGAAATCCTGTCATTTGCAACAACATGGATGGAACTTGAGGGCATTTTGCCAATTAAATGAAATAAGAAAGGCAAACACTGTATATCATTTATATATGGAATCTAAAAAAGCCAAACTCACGGAAACAGAGACTAGAATGGTAGTTACCAGGGGATGGGAGTTGGAGGAAATAGAGAGAGGTTGGTAAAAAGCCTTCAAGCAGACAAATAGACAAACAAAAAAGGGTAAATTAAGACATTCTCAGGTGAAGGAAACCTAAGAGAAATGTTCTCCAGTAGACTTAGCCTAAAAGAATGGCTAAAAGAAATTTTTTAAACAGAAAGGAAAAAATAGGAAACTTGAATAAGAAAGAATAAGGAAAAAACAAAGTATGGGGAAATAAAATAGACATTTCTCCTCCTTTTGGGTTTCCTAAAATGTTTGACGATTGAAATAAAGATTACAATAGTCTCTAATGTGTATTTCAAAGAATTTAAGACAATGAAATTATAGGTGGAGCAAAACAGGACAAAAGGAAGGAAAGATTCTATATTTAACCGAATTTTTAAAATGTTGACTCCAATAAAATGTGATATGTTTTGTATATAAAGTGTAATACCAAGAACAACCATGAAAAAATATGTATGTAGAGAAAGGGAGAGACAGAAACACACATAAAACACTGTAAATCAAAATGAAAAAATCAAAATGGAATTCTTAACAAATAGTCCACTAACAACATGGATATAAAATATAAACAAAAAACTCTGCCCCAAAACAGAAAGAATAAGCAGAAAATAAAGTGGCAGATTCAAGCCCTAATATATCAAAAATTACATTAAAATAAGCCATATAAAAGACATTGGCAACACTGATTTTTAAAATTTTGTTAACACTTATTTATTTTTAAGAGAGAGAGAGAGAGAGGGAAAGCTTGTGTGTGTGCAGGCATACCCGCCTGCACGCGGGGGAAGGTCAGAGAGAGAGAGACAGAGGATTCCAAGCAGGCTCCAAGCTGTGGGAGCAGAGCAGCCAGATGGGGGGCTCAAACTCAAAAACTTACCATGAGATCATGACCTAAGTTGAAATCAAGAGTCCATCACCCAACCAACTGGGCCATCCAGACATCCTAAGCAACACTTATTTTTAAAAAGGATCCAACTCAATACAATGTCTGCAAGAAATTCTCTTCAAATATAATGATTGAGTTTGGCTGAAAATACAAAGCTGGGAAAAAAACCACATCATACAACCATTAATCAAATACAGCATAAATGGGTATATTTTTACCAAATAGAGTAGATTTGCAAACAGAAAATTACTGGGTCAGAGAGGGACATTGCATAAAGGTAAAAGGGTTAGTCCATGTATAGCAATCCTAAATGTGTATGCATCAAATAACAGTACTGAAAAAATCAGTAAACAAAGTGAATAACAATTCCACTTTTGTATCAGTTGTGGAGATAAGGGTTTATATTTTTTAAATTTTTTAGATTTATTTACTTATTTTGAGAGAGAGAGAGAAAGAGAGAGCAAGTAGGGGAGGAGCAGAGAGAGAGAGGGAGAGGGAGAATTCTACGCAGGGTCCGCAATGTCAGCACAGAGCCAGATGTGGGGCTCAAACTCAAAAACTGGGAGATCATGACCTGAGCCAAAACTAAGAGTCGGACACTTAATCAACTGAACCACCCAGGCACCCCTGGACACAAGGGTTTTTAAAAACTGATACAACGGGTGCCTGGGTGGCTCAGTCAGTTAAACGACCGACTTCAGCTCAGGTCATGATCTCACTGTTCATGAGTTTGAGCCCCACATCAGGATCTGTGCTGACAGCTCGGAGCCTGAAACCTGCTTCTGATTCTGTGTCTCCCTCTCCCTCTCTCTGCCCTTCCCCCCCTCAGGCTCTGTCTCTCCTTCCTTCAAAAATAAATAAACATTTAAAAACTGATACAACAGTTAGATAATCATCAAGGATATAGAATAACTCAATAATATTAGCAACAAATAGAATCTAATCATATTTACAGAACACTCAAATCAACAGCACAAGGATACCTATTCTTTACAAGAAACAAATATCAAAATATGCTGAGTCATAAATCAAACCTCAACAAATGTTAAAGAATTAAAATCATATAGGGTGTGTTCTCTGACCACAACGGAATCAATCTAGGAATCAGTAATAGAAAGAGAACAGGAAAATCTCCAATTACTTGAAAACTCAACAACACACACCTAAATAAACAAGGGAACAAAGAAAAACTTCAAAAATACATGGAACTGAATAAAAATGAAAATATAATGTATCAGTATCTGTTGGAAGCAGCTAAAGTAATTTTGAGAGGGAAAACAGACAGCATTAAATGCTTACATTTAAATAGAGAAAGGTCTCAAAAAATTCAAGCCACTTATCAACTAGAAGAAGAACAAATTAAAAATACAAAGCGATCGTAAGGAAGGAAATAATACCACTAAGAGCCAAAAGCAATGGAATTGAAAAGAAAAAGGCAGTAAAGAAAACCAATAAAACAAAGGATACCACTAGAGACCCTGCACAAACACAACAAAAGCATAATAAGGTAATAATGCAAGCAAATACTCACATTTGACAACTTCAATGTTATGAACCAATTCCGGGAAAAGTACAAACTACCACAATGTACCCAATTTGAAATAGATAATTTGAATAGCACCGTGACTATTCAGGAAATTGAAATTTTAATTTAAAGACTCTCAAAAAAGAAATCTCCAGGCCCAGACAGTTTTACTTGCAAATTCCATCAAATATTTAAAGAAAAATTAACATCAATTCTACACAACCTCTACCAAAAGTTGGGGGAGGGGGTACATTTTCCTACTCATTTTATGAAGTTTATCATTTATCAAAACCAGGGAGACAATACATAAAGAGTAAAGACCATATCCCTCATGATTCTGGTAAAAAAAAGTCCTACAGTCAGTTAAGCATCTGACTTTGACTCAGGTCATGATGTCACAGTTCGTGAGTTCGAGCCCCGCGTCAGGCTCTGTGCTGACAGCTCAGAGCTTGGAGCCTGCTTTGGGTTCTGTGTCTTCCTCTCTCTCTACCCCTACTCTGCTCACACTCAGTCTCTCTCAAAAGTAAAATAATAAAAACATTGACAAAATTTTTTAAAAAAGTCTTAAAATATTAGTAAATATAATTCAGTAATAAATGAAAAAAATACATATTGTGACCAAGTGGTGTTTATACCAGGTATACAACGCTAGCTCAAAATGGAAAATCAGTTAATATAATCCATTATATCAACAGGCTAACAAAACATTTAGAAAAAAAATCAACAACTATTCATGATAAAAGCTCTCAGAAAAATAGGGATATAGAGAGACTCGCACAAGTTAAAGAACACCTACATGAAACATAAGGCAAATAATAACACTTACTTGTGAGAGAAATTTTTCCACCAAAGTTCAGGAACAAGGCAAGGGTTTCCACAGTCGTCACCGCTGTTCAAGATAGCTCTTCACGTTCTAATCAGTTCAATAAGGCACGAAAAGGAAATCAAATGAACACAAATTAGATGTTGAAATAAACCCCACTTTTTGCAGATAATTTGATGTCTTGAAAATACAGACTTGTCTTGTTTTTGCAGATAATTTAAAAATTCCGAAAAAAAAAATATAAACTTTGAGAACAAATAAATTAATTCAGCAAAATCACAATATATGATATTAACATACAAAAACCTATTGAACTTCTATATCCTAGAAATGAATACTTGGGAACTGAAATAATAATAATAGTAATAATAATAATAATAATAATAAAACAGTACCATTGTCACTGGGTGCAAGGGGGCTAAAAAGGAGAAAACTGGAGCATCATCAGCATACAAAGTATAATGTCCTCACACCAAATGTTCCGGAAGAGGGCTTCCGCAAGACCTCACTGTAAGCCCCATTACGGCATTTTGCAGACCCTCTGAGAGTCCCTGCACCTGACCATGAGGCACTCCAGAGCACAGGAGCAGCAAAAATCCCGCACCTGATCGCGAGACCCCTATGGCCGGCGTCTGGAGGGGGCCTCACCTGGGCAGCCAGGTGGAGACCCTTCATGGCATAGCTGTGTGGGCCGAAGTGGAGCTGAGCGCTCTTTAACATACTAATAATATCGCAGCTCCCCTCCAAGGCAACCATGGGAGTATAGTAACAAGAAATATGAGCATTTTTGTGTAAATTCAACAAAACGTGTATATAGGACTTGCATACTGAAAATTATAAAATAGTAATGAAATAAGATCTAAATAAATTGAAACACTATAAATGGATTTTAAGATTCAATGTGGTAAAAAAAATCAATTCTCAATTTATATGGTTTTAATGCAATTCTTGTGAAAATTCCATCAAGTTCTTTTGTAGATATAGAGAAGATGATTCTAAAATTCATATGGAAAGGTCAGGCAACTAGAATATCAAAACCATTTTGAGAAAACATAATAAATTAGGAAGATTATTCTACCTGATCTCAAGACTTATTATACAGTCACAATAATCAAGACCATTATGTTAACAGAGGGATAGACACATAGATCAATAGAACAAAAAAAGAGGGCCTAGAAATGGCCTTACATAAGTATAGTCAGTTGTTTTTGATAAAGATACACAATCAATTTCATGAAAAAAAATAAGTCATTTCAGCAAATGATGGTGGAGCAATGAGAGATCCATAAACTAAATAAATAAACAAATAAATAAAACTCAAAATACATCATTGATTCAAATATATAACATAAAACAGTAAAAATCCTAGAAAATAGCAGAAATATCCTGGATCCAGGGCTTGATGAAGAGTTCCTAGACAGTACACCAAAGAAATGATCCATAAAAGAAAAAAAAATCAATAATTAGACTTTGTCATTCTGTAAAAAAAATAATAATAATAAGAGATGAAAAGATAAGGTAGACTTGGCGGAAATACTTGCAAACCTTACATGTAACCAAGGACTCATATCTCAAATATGGAAATAAATTTAGCCCTTTGTGTTTTTATCATTTTATAGTGTACTATATTCCAAATCTTTGTTGAAACAAATCAGCTAATTAGATCATGTTTGATGTAAATGTACAATTTTATATGAATGCAGTGGGAGGTGAACTTCATGAAGAAGTCCAGAAACTGGATATTTTTAATCATCTGCGACTAGAAAATAGGCCAAAGAACCATATATTTAACTAAAATCTTAAAAAATATCTTCTGCCCAGTAGTTTGGGGATGTTGTGACTCAATATTCCTGGCAAGTCATTGTGTATGAAGGATGTGCACACATCTACAGTTCATTCTCTGACAAAGCCTAGACGGTTAGAATCTTTGTTCTGTCCCTTTCATTTTTCCCATGTGACTCTCAAATCTTTGAGACAGTGACTTGCTATACATTTTATTTCACTTGGCTAAGTGTCTAGCTGGCTTTTAGTACATGAAGTCTTAGAATAAGCAGACAATCCATGCTTATAGAAGCCAGATCTTTAGCAGATAGATCAAAGCCAGAGTGTGAGAAGGATTGATTGTAAAGGGCAGTGAAGGAAATTCTGGGGTAACTGAAAGTTTCTATATCTTAATTATAGTGGTGGTTACATGACTATATATACATATACACACATGCATATATACACATGTGTATATGTATGTATGTATATCTGTGTATGTATATCTATATGTGTATATCTGTCAACATTTTTCAAGTGTTTTAAGCTGATGCTCTATCAAGTTTTGGGCTTTCATAGTAATTTTGGAGACCCCTCCACTTACTCTCAATGCTGGGAAACACTGACCAGCAGTTCTTTTGATCTTGGGTAATCATCATCTATAGAAAATCATGTATATTTCTTCCTTCATTTATTGGGCATTTGATACAACCCTATTCCGACTTTTTTTTTTTTTTTTCTGCAATCTCACTGTTTATTCCAACATATTCTAAGAGCCCACAGAGCTACCTCTTGTTTTGCCATCAGAGACTGTGGCTGTAGAAACAGCCTCTGGGGGAGCGTGTGTGGCTGAGTCAGTTAAGCATCTGACTTCAGCTCAGGTCATGATCTCATGGTTCGTGAGTTCAAGCCCCTCATTGGGCTCTGCGGTGACAGCACGGAGCACCGAGCCTGCTTTGTATTCTGTATCTCTCTCTCTCTCTCTGCCTCTCCCCCACTCACATTCTGTCTGTCTCTCTCAAAAAAATAAATAAGTAAATAAATAAACATTAAAAAAAAAAAAAAAGAAAAGAAACAGCCTCTGGTCTTTCATTGCCTCAAGGTGAATCAGTTATGATCCCAATGTATCTTACAAACCAAAGAGGACAAGTTCTAAGAAGTCTCACTGAAACCCTCTTTAATTGACTTAAACTTTGGTAGAAGGATTCTCCCAACCCTCTTACGTATTTGCAATAGTCTTCAAAGAAATTCTTTCCAAAGGGCTCCTGGGTGGCTCAGGTGGTTAAGCATCCCACTCTTGATTTCGGCTCAGGTCTTAATCTCACGTTTCCTGAGATTGAGCCACATGTCAGACTCTGCTGACAGCATGGATCCTGTTTGGGATTCTCTCTCACCCTCTTTCTCTGCCCCTCCCTTCCTTGCTCATGTTCTCTCTCTCTCTTTCTCTCAAAATAAATAAATAAACATAAAAAAAGAAATTCTTGTTCTAATATAGATCTCTTCTCTTCTCTACATTTGGGTTATAAAACTAGGTCCTGGTTTTCTATTCTGCAAGTTTTATTTTGTGGCCTGGCACCTCATGGCTGGACTTTTCTTGGACTTTTAGTCAAAACCTTCATGAAGCTTCCCATTTTAATATTATATTTTATAAAAACAAAATAGGTAAAAATTCAAATATTAAAAAGATAAGGGGGCACCTGGGTGGCTCAGTCAGCTAAGCTTCTGACTTCAGCTCAGGTCGTGATCTCATTGTTCATGAGTTCGAGCCCCGCATCAGGCTCTCTGCTGTCAGCGTGGAGCCCAGTTTGGTTCCTGTCTCCCTCTCTGTCTCTGCCCCTCCCCAGCTTGTGCTTTCTCTCTGTCTCAAAAATGAATAAAAACATTTAAAAACGAAAAAAAAAGATAGGCAACAAATGTTTTCACCCCATTCCATACATCCTCCCCACATAAAAACACTCTTTGCAGTTTATTGTGTTGTATACGTACAGGTTCCCACATATAAGTATCATATAAATAATGATATATGTTATGTGCCTTAGGTTATTTTGCGGCATATGCTTTCTTCTCTCAAGAATACATTTACCAATTTTTCAATATCAGTACGAGAGATTTATCTCAATTTTTAGTGTCTGTATGGTATTTCCTGGTGTGAATATAGCCAGTCCCTTATTGCAGGGTATTTAAGACTTTTTGTCTTTTGATATAACAAATACTGCAGCAATGGAGAACTTTTTATGTATTTTCAAAGACATAAATGGGCTTATTTTATATGATAAAAAACTAAAATTAAAATTTCTAAATCAAAGGGTATTGTGATTACATATTTTGATGTATATTGCCAAGATGCTCTCAAATCTGTCAAGCTAATTTAGATTTTTAGCAATGGGAACTGTTTTCCTATACCCCTGTAATGCTGTCTTATCAAACAGTGGACTTTAACAATGTAAGAGAAGAAAAGCAATACCTCATCTTCACAAATCATGTCCTTTGTATATTTTCTATTTGGCTGTTAGTTCTTTTCTCCTTGTGATTTGTTCAAACTCTGGTTGTATTAAGTCTACCACTTAGAGTGAAAATTTCCCTCCAGTTTGTATTTCATATTATCATTTCAGGATATTTTTGCTTTGCAGTAACTTTGATGTCCTATTTTTAATGCCTTTTTCCTTTTTTTACAGATTCTAGGAATTTCATCTTGCTTATAAATTTTATTACCATCACAAAATACTTATGGTTTTAATGTTTATGCATATTTAATTTTCTAAGTCACTGTAATGTCATCTTAAGAGGTATTGAAATATTGAAACTGTACCAGAAGACATTTCTATTTCATTCATTTCATATACTGCATGCCCAAAGAATACCTAAGAGAAAACAACTTTGGAACATCCTGCATTTATGGGTTAGATAAATTCTTCCTCTAAGTTGTAGACTTCTGACTCAATTGTTCTTAGATTTTAGGCTGTTTGAAAAACATAATATGTAATAATTGTATTCTCTATTTCTATATTGTTTTCTACACTGAAAATTACTTAAACATGCATTACCGAAATTATGTCTGATAACAAGTATGTAACAAATTAGTCCAATATAGCCATCTTTATTTTTATTTTTTTTTATTTTGAGATAATTATAGGTTCACATGTAACTGAAAGAAATAATACAGAGAGCTAACATGTACCAGTTATCCAACGGTAACATCTTGCAAAACTATAGTATAATACCACAACCAGGTACTATTCTTATTTCACAGTAGAAATATACTGAAGAATGTCTTATTTGGTATCAATAATCTTCAAATAAGCAGATAGCCAATTAGGTGAAAGCTAGAAGTATATTTGCAATAGGGGAAAAAAACTAAGCTTAAACTTAAGAAATGTGTGTAAAAGGAAATGTCTTGATAAGGAAAATTATATATTTCTAAAAGACACAAAAGGAGATTCGAACAAATGAAAACACATGCATACAAACACTCAACATCATAAAGATGATTATTTGTAAATTTCATCCCAACAAATATACTATTAGGTTTTTAAATTTTTCTTCCTAGAAATAGATGGGTCATTATATGAAAAACTAGTAGTAAGAGTAGTCAAGAAACTTTTAAAAGAGAGCAATGAGAACAGACTAGTCCTACCTCTAAATAAAGAAATAGTATGGTTTAGAACATGGACAGATAGCATGAAGCAGAATAAAAACATTCAAACCAGACCCCAGAGAAGAAACAAAAAACAAAAAAAAAATATTAGAATATGGTACAGGTGGCATTTTAAACCAGTAAGGAAAAGATAGACTTTTATATAAATAGTATTATAACAACTTCATATCTTCATAGAAACAATTAAAATTCCTCACATCAAGAATCAGTATAAATTCAAAATAGATTTTTAATTCAAAAGAAAAAACAAGTAAACCTAGATATATATTAGGAGAAACACAGGTGAATTCCTTTTATTCAAGAGTTAGAGAAAAATCTTCCTAACTATGGCTTATAACTTAGAAGAAATAAAGACATGATTGGTAGTTATGTCTGAAGAAACAAAAAACAATAAGAAAAGAAACATTTGGGAGGAAAAGCAAATGACAAAATGAGAAAAATATTTATAAGTTTTCTCGGAGACAAAATGTTGGTAGGCCTAATATATAAAGAAGTCATAGAAATTAAGTCAAATGCTAACAATTGAATAAGAATATAGGCAAAATATACGAACAAATAAATCATAGAACAATAAATGCAAATGGATTTTAAAATCATATTTTAAAATGCCCAATCTCACTCATAATAAGCAAAAAATAATAATAATAAATAAGGGAAAAGTCATTTTATTTAGAAATATATACAAGTTTGAAAACAGTTTTTGGCTAAGGTGTAGGGAAACAAGAAGGATCATTATTTTTCTGATGGTGATGCAAAGTAGTACAACTCATAAGGGGACTATACAATATCAAATGAAAAATGTGTATTTGCTGTCTAAATCAATAGTACCATTTTCAGGAATTTTTGCCAAATTACAAAGTTATAAAATAACCTTTGCACAAAGATATTCATTGCAGTATTGTATTAAATAATTAAAGGTTGGAAGCAACCAAATTGACCCTTAAGAGAGAACTGAGGAGGGGCACCTGAGCGCCTCAGTCAGTTGAGCCTCCAACTTTTGATTTTGGCTCAAGTGAATATCCCAGGGTCATGGGATCCAGCCCCACAGTGGTCTCCGTGCTGATCATGGAGTCTGTTAAGATTCTCTCTCTCTCTCTCCCTCTCTCTCTCTCTCTCCCTCTCTTTCTCTCCTTCTGCCCCTTCACTCAAATGTACATGGGTATTCTTGCTCTCTCTCAAATACATTAATAAAATTAAAACAAAACAGAGAATTGAGGAATTAAATATATTATATCCACAGTGAAGAACTCTGTAATTATAATTTTAAATTAATATTTGAATATCAACATTAACTCCATAAAATATACATAATCTTAACTGTATTCAATATAAATTGGTAGAGTACTCTTATTTAGTTCCCTGCTCTATTTCCAAACTTTCCTTTTATTAAAAGGACATCTTTTTTAATGTTTATTTATTTATTCTGAGAGAGAATTAGAGAGAGAGAGTGAGCAGGGGAGGGGCAGAGAGAGAGGGAGGGAGAGAGATAATCCCAAGTAGGCTTTGCACTGTCAGAGCAGAGCACAATGCAGAGCTCAATCTTATAAAACACGAGATCATGACCTGAGCTGAAATCAAGAGTCAATGCTTAATCAAATGAGCCACCCAGGTGCCCCAAAAGGACATCTTTAATGAACACATTTTACAAAAATGTATCACTTATGTCTATTTTTATTTCTTAGAAAAATTATTAAGAGTAAAATTATTGGATAAAAGGATAAGAACAACCTTATAGGTTTTCATGTATATGTCTAAATTTTCCTTAAGAAAAGTTATGCCTTTTTACACTTTCACCAATAATATAAGGAAATGTCACTTTGATAGCACTTATGCACATACTCAACAATCATTGGATTTGAATATTTTCCAACATGATAGATTAAAAAAAATCTGGTATCTCATAGATCTCATTAGAATCTTTGTTGTCTAGTAAAATGGAATAGTTTCTCAAAAATATCATTAATATTAATATTTATTTTTGAATTCCCCATCTGTGATCTTGGCCTGCCTCCCAATTCAGGTATTCAAATTTTTCTTGTTTTAGTTTTTTATAAATATTTTTAATACCAAAAATATTTATCTGTCAAACATTTTTCAAATTTATCCCAGTATGTTATTTTTATTTTTCAGCTTCTCCTTTTTAAAATTATATTTTGTGGGACACCTGGGTGGCTCAGTCAGTTAAGCATTTGACTCTTGGTTACAGTGCAGGTCATGATGTCATGGTTCATGGAATCCAGCCCTGTGCTGGGCTCTGAGCTGACAGTGAGGAGCCTGCTTGGGATTCTCTCTTGCTATCTCTCTCTCTTTGCCTCTCCCTTGCTCATACATGCACACGTGTGTGCACGTGCTCTCTCTCTCTCTCAAAATAAATAAATAAACATTAAAAAATAAATAAATACAAAAAAAATTTTTTGTGATTAATGCAAACAAATTCTATAATGTGAAAATTTGAAAGAGTAAGTAGACAAATACAATGTATGCTCCAAAACAGATGAAGGGCACAAAATATGAAGCATAAAGTAATGTTCCTTATAAACAATAACTTGGGGGCGCCTGGGTGGCTCAGTCGGTTAAGCATCTGACTTCAGCTCAGGTCATGATCTCACGGTCTATGAGTTCGGGCAGTGTCAGGCTCTGTGCTGACAGCTCAGAGCATGGAGTCTGCTTCAGATTCTGTGTCTCCCTCTCTCTCTGCCCCTCCCCTGCTCATTCTCTCTCTCTGTCTCAAAAATAAATAAAAACATTAAAAACAATTTTAATAAAAAATAAATAACTTGAAATTCATATGATTGACTTATTTCTGGGTTGGGTTTATGGATAGAAAATATCTCCTTTCTTTGGGAATTTAAAATCAGTCCGGACACACTGACCACTGGAACATGGGAACATCAACTTGGAACTCTATGAACTAGAGTGTTGTTGATGCATGTAGTTCTCAAATTTCCTGTGCATAGAAGCATAGGTGAGGTTTACTTTCCAGAATGCACCTGATTTTTTGTTTTAAATATCAAAAAATATATTGACTAACAGAGTAAGTCCTTCAAATGTACACTTTCTAATTTGTAAAGTGTTGCCTTATTTTGGCTTCTCCAGACAGTGCCTCTTTTTAAGAAATTCAAATATACCTTCAAATGGACGATCTTTAAACTGCTACAATTATGCTACATATGCTGAAATTTTAAACAGCACCATTTGGAACTAATTTGAGTTATATTAATTCTTGGTGTTAGGTTGAGCATGGTAGCTCAATGAATCTGACATGTTTTCATTAGATGAAAACTGTCTCCCTTTTGACATTATAGTGTTTAAGCCAGATTTATCAATTATACTTGACTTTGTAGAAGATTCCAATAAATCAGTGCTGTAGCACATGTCAATTATTATACAGCAAGTCAATGAAGTGTCAAATTCAAAATCCTAGAGAAATTCAGGTCCCAGAAGATTAGAGAAGCCTTGAGATACTAAAACTTATCTAGTATCAGCATTAAAGTAGCAATCCTGAAACAATTCCCATAAAAATTACATTAGAATCTGAGGTTTCCTTTCAATATATACACATAGTAAAGAAATAAGAATTTTTCATCTAATCATTTATGGCCTTTTAAATTTAACGAACCAAAGTGGAAACTTAATTATCATTCTGAGTTCCTTTCCTTTTTTCAGTCCTGGATAAAGACAAGTTTTATAATTTTTATTTCCAAGATAAAGTTTTAGGTCTTCATATATTCTCAACCACATTTAATGTATTAAGAGATTGATTATATAATTTTGGATGTCTGTGTCACTTTGTTTTTGCACCTGACTTAACATTTATTCCTGCCATCAAGTCAGATCCTTCTGATGATTTCAAACTCATCAATTTAGAGATTTTAACATGTTTCAGATCCATTTTTTATTATTAAAACTAGAGAGTAGAATTCAGTATATTTAGTAAAGAAATAAATTTTACTCTCCACATTGCATTTCTAGGTTCAGCCATTTCAATGGGAATTTGAAAGATGAATTAGGGAATTGTAGCTGTTAATTGATCTGATACTCTAATTAGCAGGATAGACATCTGGCCATTGATTTGTTTTCTTCCAAGAATTTTGGCTGTTGGATAACAGAAAGTACTCACTTGCTATGGAAATGGTGAACATCACATTTTGAAAGCTACTGCATTAGCAGTGTCGTAAGCAATTGTGTCAGAATAAATGTGGCCCTTTCACCTTGCCTGTGTTGCTTTGTGGAGGCCTGTCAGGCCTGGTTTACTAGCCCGAAAACTCAAGTCAAGGGGAGGCAACTAGAAGCAAGGCTGTCACTTGTGTTGTAATTTTGTTTACAGTATTTATGCTTAGAGATGATTTTCCCATTCAAAGATAAGAATCATTCAACTGTATTGCAATTATTTTATTTCTTTCTGTTTTAATATTAAATCCATCTAAAATAAATTTGTATAAATGGAGGAGAAATTTATCATTTTTAAAAATTTTGTTGTGTGATCTTGGAATTTATTTTTTTAAGTTTTAATGTAAATTCCAGTTAGCTAAAAAACACTGTAATATTAGTCTCAAGTGTACAATACAGTGATTCAGCACTTCCATACAACACCTGTTCTCATCACAAGTGTCCTCCTTAATCCCCATCACCTATTTTACCCATCCCCCCCCAACTCCCATAACCATCAGTTTGTTCTCTATAGTTAAGAGTCTGTTTCTTGGTTTACCGATCTCTCTCTCTTTTATTTTTTCCCTTTGCTCATTTGTTTTGTTTATTAAATTCCACAGATGAGTGAAATTATATGGTATTTATCTTACTCTAATTGACTTATTTTGGTTAGCATAATGTTCTATAGCTCCATCCATGTCTTTGCAAAAGGAGAATTTTATCATTTTAGAATATCAATCATTGCCACTCTATGTACAGAACAATGTACCCTTTCTTTAAAGGATATTAATATGAATTGAATGGAAATTTCTCTTATATACTATTAACATTTTGGCTAAACTCATATCAGTATTTCTATATCTCATATTTCATTGTTAACAAATTTCAAAAGATTTAAAATATTGTCATTAAGGGACTGGAGTTTAATGGAGATGCCTTTTGTTTTTAAAAATAAGTAAAGTATTTCTTATTATTCTATATATATTACTTTTCATGTAAAGTTGTTATTGTATTTATTTTTTTAGTTTACTGTGAGCTTTTATTCTATTTTGGTATTTTTAGATTTTGGAAATAGTTTTTAAAACATTTAAAAAGATGAGATGGAATTTATAACAGATTTCATTATATTGGCCCATTCTTGCATTCTATTTTACCACATATTAGTCTGAAAATTTCTGTGAATTAGGTGTGACTAGGTTTTTTTTAATGTGAAGTTATAAGACAAATCAATATTTTTATTTCATATCTTTTTTCAGATTTTTGTTCAGAGTTATACAAGCGTCATGGAAAGAACTGAAAGTGTTCACCCTCTTTCTGTTTTAGCAGAGAATTTGTGACAAGGAAAAGTGGTGCCTTAAAAGTTGTAAAATAAAAACTCACCTGTTAGGCTCTCTGGGCAGAGTCTTTGCATGAGCTATAAGATTCAGTAGTCTGAAACCCAAAGGGCATACAGTGATGAATTGGATATTTTTTCCCTCGAATCATATGCTTGAACCAAGTTCCACACAGCCCAGATCCACACATCTCAGTCCTCTGAAAGGAGAGGAATAGCAGGGAAGCATAATGGTTAAGGAC
Source organism: Puma concolor (assembly GCF_028749965.1). NCBI lineage: Eukaryota > Metazoa > Chordata > Mammalia > Carnivora > Felidae > Puma > Puma concolor. The sequence continues at coordinate 78,920,944 of NC_141667.1, read as the reverse complement.
AGTCTTTGGAATCAGACACATTAAAGTTTGAATGCCAGTTTTGATGTTAAAAACCTGATTTTACCTCCTAACCCCCAGTTCACTCTATGTAAAATATAATAAAAATGCCTTGCGGTATACTTTTATATTCAATTTATATTCAATAGTACCTTACACGTCAAGGATTAGTGAAGGCTTTGTAGAGAAACTGTTTTGTTTTTTTGTGATCTTTTTAAAGAAATCCAAGAATATCATGTTTCCACCTAATAGCTGATATAAAAATTAATTTGCCATCAAGTAATTCTTAAAAGAACTGAATTTCACTACGTTGTCAACCAATATATTTTAAATGCTTGGTTCACACACTTACAAAGGTCTCAAATATTTTTTAACCAAATATTGTCATTTCTGTACTGACTGAACTTCTCTGTATTAATCTAAGCTGCTCTTGTCACCAAAGAAAAATGGGTCATTAATCTTTTTATAATTTCTATTAACAAAATGGATATAGTCCTTTGAAATGAAAAGATACAATCCAAGTTCAATTTGGGATACTAAGGTACAGTTTCTCCTTTGAAAATTCCATATAAAAGAAGTTAAAGGAAATCAACAATGGTGCCGATACTGTTATATAATTATTGTATGTTGACTGATGGCCATATAAATATTTGAGTGAACACATAAAAATTGGATAATTCCTATCTTGCCCTTGATATCTAAAATTTGTGCAAAGTTTTTGGGATGAGCACTGGGTGTTGTATGGAAACCAATTTGACAATAAATTTCATATATTGAAAATAAAATAAAATAAAATTTGTGCAAAGCATTCTCACAAATGAGAAAGGAAATAAAAAAATGGTCAAAATATGAATGTATAATTAATAGAGAGGCAATCCAATATCTACATGAAGTGATATTCAAACTCAGTAGTAACTTAAAAAATTAAAACCATAATGAAATATAGCTTAATACACATCATTTTTCCCAATATTAGAATAACATGAATAACATGAAGTGCCAGCAAATATAGGAAAACGTAGGAATCTTCATGCACTGCAGGCAGTAGTGTAAATGACTCAACAGTAGATATGTTATTTAGCAGATTTCAGTGAAAGGTAGTGTTCCACTTCCACTTCTAGACTGTCATACTGCAACACTGGCAACAGTTCAAAATGGAACATGAACAAAAATATCCATCCTATTATAGTTTTGATAGTAAGGAGATATAAGCAACCTAATTGTAGCAGATGCTACTGATGTCCTGACCATCTTCTCTTTGTAGGACTTGTGTACCCATCCCACAACTCCCATGGGTATTGGTCACTAAAACTTCACACCTGCACCTTTCTTCAGAGGATCAACGTTGGTTGACAGAAGTTTCCAACCCAGGAGGTGCCTACACGGCTTCCAAACTCACCTTTCCACTCTTTTTCTCTATCTAGTTCTGTCTCAAAGCCATCCATTAACCTATGAGTAATGGATTGATGTGGACATAAATAATCCAAATTCTTTGCCTCTGGGCAGGGCAACCTCTGAAGTATAATTCACATTCAAGAGCCCCTTAGGATCAGGCTAGATGAGTCCTGAAACCACTTTTCTACCTGCTTTGCTCACTACCTTACAAGTTTCTCCTAGGAGAACTCCCTCAATAAATGACACACAAAAATTTTCATACCAAACTCTGCTTGTTGGAAACTTGCAATAAGAAGCTATTGTATCTGTTAGAAGAAGAATGCTTAACTGAAATATATAATGTGATGATGGATTACTCCACAGTGGTAAAAAGAAATGAATCTACCTACATAAACCAACATGAGTAATTTGCAAAAACATAATATTAGGCCAAAAAACAAAGAAAAAAAGTACAGCCAATACCATCGATGTAAAACAGGCATGAAAATATTATCAGTTTCTAATTAATTATTTATTTGCAATCAAGAAAAATGGTGTATAAAAGCTGAGTTGAAGGTGGAAGACAGAGGAGAGATACAAAATAATGACAATTGTGCATGGGTCAGTGCTAAAAATGACTATGAACTGAGGAGTTTTCTACATGAATTTCATGACTGTCAAAAACAGTAACAAAATTAACAAAATGACATTAACAAAATGACAACAACACGCTGGGTGCTTAATGCAAATTCTTACTTCCTAACTGGTAGCTCATTTATTTTTCTTTTCCTGATTAATGAATAAAAGTATATCTGAAAACATTCTTCAGTATGACACAGGGCTTTCCATCCTAATCCAACTTACTTTGAGAGTACACACATATAAAAAAGATATTCAATTATTAATGATTTTCTAAATTGTAATATATTTCCTTTCTATTATTTCTACCTGCTCCCTGCTTTAGTAATCCCTTCTTTAGTAACTTTTTAGATTAGTGTAAATATATATTAACTGACTTTCTTGACACATTATTGGATGAGTGGCATAGATGATTTTGAGGGGCGCCTGCGTGGCTCAGTCAGTTAGTGTCCGACTTCGGCTCAGGTCATGATATCACGGTTCGTACATTCACCCACGTGGGGCTCTGTGCTGATAGCTCAGAGCCTGGAGCCTGTCTCAGATTCTGTGTCTCCCTCTTTCTCTCTCCCCTTCCACTGCTTGATCGATCTCTCTCTCTCTCTCTCTCTCTCTCTCTCAAAAAAATAAGCATTAAAAAAAAAGATGATTTTGAATGCTATAGCTGATATTTTTACATATAAAAACATAACTTTGCATACTTTGTCCAAGACTATTCACTGATAAATTATCTCTACACAACACTGTACTATTTGGCTGCAATAAAGAATTTCACCAATGTGTCTGCAATAAAACGTTCAGGATAATATTATATTTAAATGTTTATATTTTGAAAGCTATTGGCAAAAACTTTGGATGCAGAAAACTTCAATAAAATATTAATAATTTTGTAAATAGGGCTCCAGAAATTCTTTTTTTTCAATATATGAAAGTTATTGTCAAATTGGTTTCCATACAACATCCAGTGCTCATCCCAAAAGGTGCCCTCCTCAATACCCATCACCCACCCTCCCCTCCCTCCCACCCCCCATCAACCCTCAGTTTGTTCTCAGTTTTCAAGAGTCTCTTATGCTTTGGCTCTCTCCCACTCTAACCTCTTTTTTTTTTCCTTCCTCTCCCCCATGGGTTTATGTTAAGTATCTCAGGATCCACATAAGAGTGAAAACATATGGTATCTGTCTTTCTCTGTATGGTTTATTTCACTTAGCATAACACTCTCCAGTTCCATCCACGTTGCTACAAAGGGCCATATTTCATTCTTTCTCATTGCCACGTAGTACTCCATTGTGTATATAAACCACAATTTCTTTATCCATTCATCAGTTGATGGACATTTAGGCTCTTTGCATCATTTGGCTATTGTTGAGAGTGCTGCTATAAACATTGGGGTACAAGTGCCCCTATGCATCAGTACTCCTGTATCCCTTGGGTAAATTCCTAGCAGTGCTACTGCTGGATCATAGGGTAGGTCTGTTTTTAATTTTTTGAGGAACCTCCACACCGTTTTCCAGAGTGGCTGCACCAATTTGCATTACCACCACAGCGCAAGAGGGCTCCCGATTCTCCACATGCTGTCCACAATCTATAGTATCCTGATTTGTTCATTTTGGCCACTCTGACTGGTGTGAGGTGATATCTGAGTGTGCTTTTGATTTGTATTTGCCAGATGAGGAGCGACGTTGAGCATCTTTTCATGTGCCTATTGGCCATCCGGATGTCTTCTTTAGAGAAGTGTCTATTCATGTCTTCTGCCCACTTCTTCACTGGATTATTTGTTTTTCGGGTGTGGAGTTTGGTGAGCTCTTTATACATTTTGGATACTAGCCCTTTGTCCGATATATCATTTGCAAATATCTTTTCCCATTCCGTTGGTTGCCTTTTACTTTTGTTGGTTGTTTCCTTTGCTGTGCGAAGCTTTTTATCTTCATGAGGTCCCAATAGTCCATTTTTGCTTTTAATTCCCTTGACTTTGGGGATGTGTCAAGTAAGAAATTGCTACGACTGAGGTCAGAGAGATCTTTTCCTGCTTTCTCCTCTAGGGTTTTGATGGTTTCCTGTCTCACATTCAGGTCCTTTATCCATTTTGAGTTTGTTTTTGTGAATAGTGTGAGAAAGTGGTCTAGTTTCAACCTTCTGCATGTTGCTGTCCAGTTCTCCCAGCACCATTTGTTAAAGAGACTGTCTTTTTTCCATTGGATGTTCTTTCCTTCTTTGTCAAAGATTAGTTGGCCATAGGTTTGTGGGTCTAGTTCTGGGGTTTCTATTCTATTCCATTGGTCTATGTGTCTGTTTTTGTGCCAATACCATGCTGTCTTGATGATGACAGCTTTGTAGTAGAGGCTAAAGTCTGGGATTGTGATGTCTCCTGCTTTGGTCTTCTTCAAAATTACTTTGGCTATGTGGGGCCTTTTGTGGTTCCATATGAATTTTAGGATTGCTTGTTCTAGTTTCGAGAAGAATGCTGGTGCAATTTTGATTGGGATTGCATTGAATATGTAGATAGCTTTGGGTAGTATTGACATTTTGGCAATATTTTTTCTTCCAATCCATGAGCACAGAATGTTTTTCCATTTCTTTATATCTTCTTCAATTTCCTTCATAAGCTTTCTATAGTTTTCAGCATACAGATCTTTTACATCTTTGGTTAGATTTATCCCTAGGTATTTTATGCTTCTTGGTGCAATTGTGAATGGGATCAGTTTCTTTATTTGTCTTTCTGTTGCTTCATTGTTAGTGTATAAGAATGCAACTGATTCCTGTACATTGATTTTGTATCCTGCAACTTTGCTAAATTCATGTATCAGTTCTAGCAGACTTTTGGTGGAGTCTATCAGATTTTCCATGTATAATATCATCTCATCTGCAAAAAGTGAAATCTTGACTTCATATTTGCCAATTTTGATGCCTTTGATTTCCTGTTGTTGTCTGATTGCTGATGCTAGAACTTCCAACACTATGTTAAACAACAGCGGTGAGAGTGGACATCCCTGTCGTGTTCCTGATCTCAGGGAAAAAGCTCTCAGTTTTTCCCCATTGAGAAAGATGTTAGCTGTGGGCTTTTCATAAATGGCTTTATGATCTTTAAGTATGATCCTTCTATACCGACTTTCTCGAGGGTTTTTATTAACAAAGGTTGCTTAATTTTGTCAAAGGCCTTTTCTGCATTGATTGACAGGATCATATGGTTCTTTTCTTTTATTAATGTGGTGTATCACGTTGATTGATTTGCAAATGTTGAACCAGCCCTGCATCCCAGGAATGAATCCCACTTGATCATGGTGGATAATTCTTTTCATATGCTGTTGAATTCGATTTGCTAGTATCTTATTGAAAATTTTTGCATCCATATTCATCAGGGATATTGGCCTGTAGTTCTCTTTTTTTAATGGGTCTCTGTCTTGTTTAGGAATCAAAGTAATACTGGCTTCATAGAATGAGTCTGGAAGTTTTCCTTCCCCTTCTATTTTTTGGAATAGCTTGAGAAGGATAGGTATTATCTCTGCTTTAAACATCTGGTAGAACTCCCCTGGGAAGCCATCTGGTCCCGGTCTCTTATTTGTTGGAAGATTTTTGATAACTGATTCAATTTCTTCGCTGGTTATGGGTCTGTTCGAGCTTTCTATTTCCTCCTGATTGAGTTTTGGAAGCGTGTGGGTGTTTAGGAATTTGTCCATTTCTTCCAGGTTGTCCAATTTGTTGGCATATAATTTTTCATAGTATTCCCTGATAATTGTTTATATCTCTGAGGGATTGGTTGTAATAATTCCATTTTCATTCATGATTTTATCTATTGGGTCATCTCCCTTTTCTTTTTGAGAAGCCTGGCTAGAGGTTTATCAATTTTGTTTATTTTTTCAAAAAACCAACTCTTGGTTTCGTTGATCTGCTCTACAATTTTTTTAGATTCTATATTGTTTATTTCTACTCTGATCTTTATTATTTCTCTTCTTCTGCTGGGTTTAGGCTGTCTTTGCTGTTCTGCTTCTAGTTCCTTTAGGTGTGCTGTTAGATTTTGTATTTGGGATTTTTCTTGTTTCTTGAGATAGGCCTGGATTGCAATGTATTTTCCTCTCAAGACTGCCTTCATTGCATCCCAAAGTGTTTGGATTGTTGTATTTTCATTTTTGTTTGTTTCCATATATTTTTAAATTTCTTCTCTAATTGCCTGGTTGACCCATTCATTCTTTAGTAGGGTGTTCTTTAACCTCCATGCTTTGGAGGTTTTCCAGACTTTTTCCTGTGGTTGATTTCAAGTTTCATAGCATTGTGGTCTGAAAGTATGCATGGTATGATCTCAATTCTTGTATTCTTATGAAGGGCTGTTTTGTGACCCAGTATGTGATATCTTGGAGAACGTTCCATGTGCACTCGAGAAGAAAATATATTCTGTTGCTTTGGGATGCAGAGCTCTAAATATATCATTCAGGGCCCTTGTTTCTTTATTGACCATGTGTCTAGATGATCTATCAATTTCTGTAAGTGGAGTGTTAAAGTCCCCTGCAATTACCACATTCTTACCAATAAGGTTGCTTATGTTTGTAATTGTTTTATATATTTGAGGGCTCCCGTATTCGGCGCATAGACATTTATAATTGTTAGCTCTTTCTGATGGATAGACCCTGTAATTATTATATAATGCCCTTCTTCATCTCTTGTTACAGCCTTTAATTTAAAGTCTAGTTTGTCTGATATAAGTATGGCTACTCCAGCTTTCTTTTCACTTCCAGTAACATGATAAATAGTTCTCCATTCCCTCACTCTCAATCTGAAGGTGTCCTCAGGTCTAAAATGAATCTCTTGTAGACAGCAAATAGATGGGTCTTGTTTTTTTATCCATTCTGATACCCTATGTCTTCTGGTTGGCACATTTAGTCCATTCACGTTCAGTGTTATTATAGAAAGATATGGGTTTAGAGTCATTGTGATGTCTGTAGGTTTCATACTTGTAGTGATGTCTCTAGTACTTTGTCTCACAGGATCCCCCTTAGGATCTCTTGTAGGGCTGGTTTAATGGTGACGAATTCCTTCAGTTTTTGTTTGTTAGGGAAGACCTTTGTGTCTCCCTCTATTCTAAATGACAGACTTGCTGGATAAAGGATTCTCGGCTGTATATTTTTTTCTGTTTATCACATTGAAGATTTCCTGCCATTCCTTTCTGGCCTGCCAAGTTTCAGTAGAGAGATTGGTCACGAGTCTTATCGGTCTCCCTGTATATGTTAGAGCACGTTTATCCCTAGCTGCTTTCAGAATTTTCTCTTTATCCTTGTATTTTTCTAGTTTCACTATGATATGTCATGCAGAAGATTGATTCAAGTTAAGTCTGAAAGTTCTCTGTGCCTCTTGGATTTCAATGCCTTTTCCTTCCCCAGATCAGGGAAGTTCTTAGCTATTATTTCTTCAAGTACACCTTCAGCACCTTTCCTTCTCTCTTCCTCCTCTGGGATACCAATTATGCGTATATTATTTCTTTTTAGTGCATCACTTAGTTGTCTAATTTTCCCTTCATACTCCTGGATTTTTTTATCTCTCTTTTTTTATCCAGCTTCCTCTTTTTCCATAATTTTTTTCAATTTTTTTTAATGTTTATTTATTTTTGAGACGGAGAGAGACAGAGCATGAACAGGGGAGGGGCAGAGAGAGAGGGAGACACAGAATCTGAAACGGGCTCCAGGCTCTGAGCTGTCAGCACAGAGCCCGACACAGGGCTGGAACTCACAGACCATGACATCATGACCTGAGCTGAAGTTGGCTGCTTAACCAACTGAGCCACCCAGGTGCCCCTCTTTTTCCATAATTTTATCTTCTAGTTCACCTATTCTCTCCTCTGCCTCTTCAATCCGAGCCGTGGTCATTTCCATTTTATTTTGCATATCGTTTATAGCGTTTTTCAGCTCCTCGTGACTATTCCTTAGTCCCTTGATCTCTGTAGCAAGAGATTCTCTGCTGTCTTGTATACTGTTTTCAAGCCCAGCGATTAATTTTATGACAATTATTCTAAGTTCACTTTTTGTTATATTGTTTAAATCATTTTTGATCAGTTCATTAGGTGTTGTTATTTCCTGGACGTTTTTCTGAGGGGAATTCTTCCGTTTGGTCATTTTGGATAGTCCCTGGAGTGGTGCGGACCTGCAGGCCACTTCCCCTGTGCTGTCTTGAATAACTTGCCTTGGTGGGCAGGGCCGCAATCAGACCTGATGTTTGCCCCCAGCCCACCGCTGGGGCCACAGTCAGAATGGTGTGTACCTTCTCTTCCCCTCTCCTAGGGGCGGGATTCACTCTGGGGTGGCGTGGCCTGTCTGGGCTACTTGCACACTGCCAGGCTTGTGGTGCTGGGGATCTGGCGTATTAGCTGGGGTAGATCGGCAGCGTTCACAGGGGCGGGAGGGGCAGGCTCAGCTCCCTTTTCCTTCAGAGATCCGCTTCGGGAGGGACCCTGTGGTACCAGGAGGGAGTCAGACCCGCCGGAGGGATGGATCTGCAGAAGCACACCGTTGGGTGTTTGCGGGGTGCAAGCAAGTTCCCTGGCAGGAACTGATTCCCTTTGGGCTTTTGGCTGGGGGAGGGGAGAGGGAGATGGCGCTGGCCAGCGCCTTTGTTCCCCGCCAAGCTGAGCTCTGTCATCCGGGGCTCAACAACTCTCCCTCCTGTTGTCCTCCAGCCCTCCCACTCTCCCAGCAGAGCTGTTAACTTATAACCTTCCAGATGTTAAGTCCCACTTGTTGTCAGAACACACTCTATCCGGCCCCTCCACTTTTGCAAGCCAGACTCGGGGCCTCTGCTTGGCCAGCAGGCTGCCCCTCTGCCCTGGCTCCCTCCCGCCAGTCCGTGGAGTGCGCACTGCCTCTCCACCCTTCCTACCCTCTTCCGTGGTCCTCTCATCTGCACTTGGCTCCAGAGAATCCGTTCTGCTAGTCTTCTGGCGGTTTTCTGGGTTGTTTAGGCAGGTGTAGTGGAAAATAAGTGATCCGCAGGACGTGGTGAGCCCAGCATCCTCCTACACCGTCATCTTCCCAAGTCACCAGAAATTCTATAAAGGAGGACAACAAGTCAATTTTAAAGGGAAGATTTTAAAGTGTTTTATAACTCTTTAGGGTATATTGAGAAAATTCGTATTCTCTATCAAACAAATGAGTACGAAAAGTGTCAGCTGATCTAGAACACAAGCAAGAGATGAGACAATGTGGAAAGATAATTCATCACTAATATTGTTAGGTTTTGATTGTGTGCATGCATACTCTCTTTTTCTTAAGAAGAAAATACCTTCCTTTGTAATTTATTATTCAACTTTGTACAGCAATACTCAATCCTAATATAAATTATGAGATATGATTAGGGTGAAATGAAAGTGATTTACTCATACATAAATGGGGACACATAAAAGGCATACAATTTTTGGCTATTGTAATGCAAGAAACATTCTATATCATTTCATTTTTATTTTTTAAGTTTTTATTTAAATTCCAGTTAGTTAACGTATAGTATAATATTGGTTTCAGTAGTACTTGTTGATTCATCACTCACATATAACACTCAGTCTACAACATTTTAATCATTATCATGTTCAAAAGAGCTGATATATCACAGTGATTAAAGATTATGGTATTGGATTCTAAATGCTGACCTTGTATAAACAGTATTATTATAAATTTATCTCCTTAAAAAACCTAACACTTGAAGAAATACATTGAGCTTTCAACAGAGATTCTACCAAGTACTTTTAATGTTGACATTTTTTTAATGGAAGCCAAAGTATCTACATACTTTTTATAATTTACTTCTTCAAATGCCATTTTTGGGTTATGAGAGAAGAATTCCAGTATTATTAGCTCTGTGATGGAATTATAATTATAGATAAAGTCAGTAATTAAAATCTGCTGTATATGGAATAGACTCAGGTCCTTCCTAGATCTGACATATCTGACTTAAGCTGTCTGTAATTGTCATTAATAAATTTACATTAGAACTTGACAAAGAAGAACTATGAGTTTCCAATTGGAAATGATTGGTTCAGAGATTTTTTTTTTCTTTTCAATTTGGAAACCATGAAAATTATATTCTGGGTATCCTTGAACTTCTAAAATTTTAGGCAAAGATGTGTGTCAACATAGGTATATTTGTCTAGGTAGAGAGCCTATAGATTTTCATGAGATTCTTTAAGAAGACATTGAACCAACCAACCAATGAAACAAACAAAAAAACAAAAAACACATTTATTATATCACATCCACACATTATCTTTCCCATCCCTGTCTCTGTGTCTCTGTTTTCTCTCTCTCTCTGAGTTAAACCAAAGTCCAGAGACATAAGTGGACTTGTTCTAAATGGATTTGTCTTTGTTACACAGCTAAACAAACTGCATTCTGAAACTGCATTCTTCTCCTTCCTGGTCCAACTCTTATTTCGTTATACCAATAGTCTTTTATTTCTGGCCAATATTTTGAAAGCATTAGTCTTGCATTATGGTAAGTAATCTATTAGTGCATAATCAAGTATACCAAACAATGATAGGAAGTTATACTCCCTTTAGTATTTATATATGCATTATATCACTTTGCTTACATAAGATCTGAAAAAACTATATTTCTTCCTTTCAGCTCTGATTCCTATGCAAAATTGTTAGGGGTAAAATAAAAATGTCCTTTCCACATATTTGATTAGTTGCCTGACAGGCTTTGGTAATTGAAACTAATTGAATCATTAATGTACATATACCAAAAATAAGTCTGTTTTAATGATAGTCACATTAGAATTTGATGGATGATTATTAGATGTCACCCTATGGTTCTTACTCTTAAAAGAGCTGTCTTAAGTAAATATCAGGCCTTTATAACAGAAATATAGTTCAATATATTTTAAACATACCAAATAAAACCTATAGCTCAAAGCTATAGGTTTGCTAAAGCTCAGACTTTGGAGAAATCTTGTTACTTCCTTGTGTCTTTTAAAATTCCCAACATATCATCATTTATCCCTGCATCATATTCATTCATGTTTTGTTATTTATTCTATCAGCCACATCACATCAAGACTTCAAAATTATTAATTCATTCAAAACATCAATCCATCTTTTAATATATTCCAAAATAGTTTTTATCATGCTAATGCAATTCTTATTCTTTTTGCTTTCTTAAAATTGAGGTTGTTAAGCATACAGCTAGGTGATATTTAGATCAGATGATCACCATTCAGTTACATTATTCTTTCTAAAACTACGTAACACTAACAAAAGATACATGTGGCTCAGTATAGATGAAATTATAGTGTTAGGATGGTAGGACTGGACAGAGAAACACGTGTCTAGGCTTTTCTATAAGCAATAATTTTAATATCTGATATCCTTTACAGATTATTTTGCCAATTTATTTTTAAATGTACAATATTTCCACAAAACTATAATACAAGGCAACTATTAGAATATTATGTTGAGTAGGAAATCCTTTACTTCATAACAGATGGTGAATAAAATGGGGAGCCAAGAGCTAAAAAAATAAAAGGAACCATTAGAACTTCCAGCAGGGCATATAATTCATATGATGGTACAATGTATTAGCAATTTTTTAAGTTACTTTAAATAAAATTCACAAAGCATTTTCTCAAGATATTCTCTTCCAGAAAATTTCAAGTTGGAATACATCATTATTAACTATAGTTCCTAAACCCTCCCTCCCAACGCACACAAACAGAAGGTAAATATGGATGGTGATGGATAGGTAAATGAGTTTGACTGGGGGCACCATTTCACAATGTATATGTATATCAAAACATCATGTTGTACACCTTAAATATATATAATGATTATTTGCCAATCATATGTCAATAAAGCCAAAAAATTAACTCAAATTAATTGAGTATTGACTAAAAAAAGAATTAGACAGTTAGACATATTCAAATTTTTCCAGTCTATAAGTTATATTAATAGCAGCAATACATGTTATAAAATTTCTTACAAATAGGAGTAATTCTCATTATCCAGCCTTGAAAAAAATGATATGCAGAAACAATTACCCACCTCTTTCTACCTATCAGTAAAGGAAGATATAGAATAAAGGAAAGATGTCTGGATCTTTAATGTAAGAACGTGAAATACAAGAAGATAATCTAGATACAGAATTACCTGATAGCTTCACAGCTGTATTGGACCTTACCTGAGTCTGAAGAGTGAAAGACTCCAATTAGGTGAACAATTGTGAATATATGATAGTCATAAATAATAATTCAAGGTATCTGTCACAATCATGAAAGACACAGATATACTAACACCATCAAGTTTTTTGTCTATGTTTATAATTAAATGAAATGCTAAATTTCAGTTAGAGGTGGGTGAAAATAAAGATGTAGTATTTTTCTCATCTAAGTGTAGTAATATGTTAAATCTATCCATAAAACCCAGCTTAAAACCTGGTGGTTTCTCACAAAGTATCTGAAATATTCTGCTCATATGTATAATATAACTTAAGAAGAAAAAGCATAATAAAAACTGTGATTTTTCTAGTTTCTCTTTACTTACAAATTACTGATACAAAATGAACTTAAAATGGATAAAAAAACAATTCTGCCAACAAAATTCAGCGTCAATAAATAGCTAAAAAATGATGACATACTGACCTATAAAATAATATACATTTTAATGCTTTCTCATAATAGTTGAGAATAGATAATTGAGAAGAGACTTTCTTTGGTAGATACATTTCCATGTATATTGGGTAGTTTAAATGAAAAAGTATAAAGAGGATCACCAAAAAGCTTCCCTTAAATTAATATTCAAGCCTTTTTAATATATTCTGTTATGTCTCATCATATAAAAAATAATTTGTCAGAATAAATTTCAAATATTATAAATTATATTGAAATGCGAATGCTAGCAAGTAATTAAAATATCAAAAAAGAATAACCAAACATACACAAACAGTATATCAAGATACATTTAAAAGAAATACAAAGGGATGTGATAAATTCAATAAATACTTTTTATATACTAATTATTCTGCTTAACCATAAAATTTTTTTCAATGCCCTTATCATAACTTTAAAATAAAACTAAGCTTTTATAACTTATTCCATTACATTTTAAATTTTTAGAGGTGTTCTTAGTATCTAATCTGGAGCCTGTGGGAAAAGGTATTCTAGATCCTACAATAATTTTCCCCTATTTCTTTAAGAGAAAAAAAATTTTTACTATCATTAAAAGAGATGTTTCTGTTCAATTTGATATTCTTTCCTTAGAAATTTACATTATTGGGGCGCCAGAGCGTCTGTCAGTTAAGCCTCTTACTCGTGATTTCGGCTCATGTCATAATCTCACGGTTCATGAGTTTGAGCCCCGTGTGGAGCTCTGCGCTGACAGTGCAGAGCCTGCTTGGGATTCTCTCTCTCTCCATCTCTCTCTGCCTTTCCCCCACTCTCACTGTCTTTTAAAATAAATAAATAATCTTAAAAAAAAAGAAATTTACACTATTTATATTATTAATTTTTATTTTATTTTATTAAAATGTTTCATGCTAAGAGAATTAATAAGTTTATTGATTGAATTATACTATTTATAACCCACCATGCAAAAAGATGAAGTTCCTTAAAATTTTTTCACTGTTAATTGAAATATCTTTCACCTTCCATCCCCTTTTCACCCACCCAAACTTGGGCAGAATCAGTAATGAGAAACTATTGATTTTTCCTCCTACTACCCATCCTATCCCATTCTTTCCATAAATTTTCATGTATCTGAAGATTATTCTCTTATCACTTTCAATGTATGTTTTCTGTTATTTTTCTGTATCTATATATTTTTTTTTAATTTTTTTTTCCAACGTTTATTTATTTTATTTTTGGGACAGAGAGAGACAGAGCATGAACGGGGGAGGGGCAGAGAGAGAGGGAGACACAGAATCGGAAACAGGCTCCAGGCTCTGAGCCATCAGCCCAGAGCCCGACGCGGGGCTCGAACTCATGGACCGTGAGATCGTGACCTGGCTGAAGTCGGACGCTTAACCGACTGCGCCACCCAGGCGCCCCTTCTGTATCTATATTTAAGCATATTTTTTAAAGTAAAACTTCCTCAGAGGGCCAGTCAATTACATATTTTTTTATAGGAAAGCACTTAAAACCATCTGTTTTTTAATTTTTATTATTTGCATATTTATAAGATAATTATATGTTTACCCTGAATTATTTTTATCATTAAATAAAAATATCCAATTAAAGTATCAGTTAAATATTCATGGTGAAGAATTAGGTTACACAACATTATCCTTACTATTATTACAAATTGTCATTGTTAATAAAGCCCATTAAGCTAGCCAATGAAATTCAGATAAAGAGCAATCTATTTTAACTCAGTTATATATAGTATTCAATGGTCTGTTTATTATGCTGAGCGATAAGCTAAATTATGTCCAGTATAAAGGGATAATTATTACAAAAATTAGAGTCATCATTTAGGCCAGTATCTTTCATTTGAGCCAAAAAAAATATTTATACTGAACATAAATTGTATATTAATATAATCATTTGAGCAAGGCCATAGGTTAATCATATAATTCTCATCATATCTACTGATATTTAACATAATATGAAAGAGGTAATGGTGGTTCGAAAGTCCAGACAGTTCTTTTCAATCATGACTCCAGAGGTAAATCAATGTTTGACTTTGGACAAGGCTGACTTTCTTTTGACTCAGTTTCTTCATATATAAAGTAGATGTCTCTACCTACTTTACAGATTGGTTGCTGTAAAATAAGAATTAACAGGTTCAATCAGGATCCTTAATTACATTATGCAATTCTCACCGCTTAAAAGATCTTTCTGCAGTATTACGGGCCAGGCCATTCTCCTGTGAATCAATATGCTCCTGGTTTTCTCAGAGCTCAGGTACAAGTATTTACACTTTGCATTAAATACTTTTTCAAGTTATGTACTTGCCTAGCTTATATTCGGCCTGCCAGCTTTCACTTAGCTCAACACCTAACATCAATAGAGGGGTAAATCCAATCACATGGTGTGACAAAACAACTAATCAATCTAATTGTTGCACTTAACTTTATCCTCATATTTAAACATTAGTATTCACTAAGGGGTGACTAACAATATTTTCTCTTGAAGTAAAATTCATTTGTGAACTAGATAAATGTGGTATCTCTAGTCTAAAAAAAGTAGGACACAAAAATGAAGTATATGTTGGACTATCCCTTCCTAGCACCTATTGTCTATTTCCCAATGAGTATACTAAATATCTCATTGTTTTCTGCCACAGGAAGGTAGACATGCATATATTCATCAGTGATTTCCCTTGTTCTCTGATTTTCTGTTGGATTTGACTAATGGGGAACATCAGGAGCTGGAAGGCAAAACTGAGCACCATCATGATACATATTTCCTTGGTCCTTCCCTCTGATATTGTCTTTGGTTGGCTGTATTCCTCAGCTAAAGTTTGAATAATCCCTCTAGGTGGCCTCTCTATATGAATTTCACATTTCAGTTTTCAGCAACCACTTGCTCTACTTGGCCTTAACAGTTATAGGCCTATTCAAAATATCTGTTTCATATTGGCATAGGACTTCAGTAGTTCATCATTTTGAATCACTTGGTTCATTTCATCCAAGTTGTCAAATTTATGTGTTTACAGTTGCTATGACCTAAATGTTCATATCTCCTCAAAATTCATATATTGGAAGTCCTAACCTGCAAGATGATGGTGTTAGGAAATGGGGCCTTTGGGAGGTGATTAGGCCATGAGGGCAGTGCCTAATTAGTGACCTTATAAATGAGATACCAGAGAGATCCATACCCCTGTCACAACGTGAGACCACAGTGAAAAGACGGCTGTCTACGAATCAGAAATTGACTCCCACAGTCTTCCGGTGACTTGATCTGGCTCTTTCTAGATTTCAGAACTGTGAGAAATAATTTGTTGTTTATAAGCCACCCACTCTGTGCTATTTTGTCAGGGCTGCTTGATCTGACTAAGACAATAGTATTCTTCATAGCCTTTTGATTTCCGCAGGGTCTACAGCAATATCCCTGTTTCATTCTTGGTAATGGAAATTTGCCCCCATCTTCATTCTCTCACTGCCCCCTTTTCTCTCATCAGTTCTGCTGTGAGAGCTGGATCAATTTCATTGATCTTCTCAAAGAACCAGTACTTTTGTTTCAAAGATTTTCTCTATTTTTCTCCAGTTTTCTTTTCTTTTTTTTCTAGTTTTCAATTTTACTTATTTCTGCCCTTTATTTCATTCTTTCTGCTTGCCTTGTATTTATTTTGCTCTTCCTTTTTTGAAGGTGGAATCTAAGGGTATTGGTTTGATAATTTTACTCTTTTCTATTATAGGCATAGACTGTTGTAACTTTTCCTGTCAGCATTGTTTTAGCTGTGTCCCATAAGTTTTGGTATGTTGAATTTTCATTTTCATTCCATTCCATGTATTTTCTGATTCCTCTTGACACTTCCTTTTTGACCTTTGATTATTTAGAAGTGTGTTGTTCAGATTCTAAGTGTTTGGAAATTTTTATCTTTCATACTGATTTCTAGTATTTTTCCACTGTATTTGCAGAATACATAATGTTTGATTTCAGTTCTTTAAAGTTTAGTGACATTTGGTCTATGGTCCAGAATATATCTTGTTATGTGTTCTATAAGCAATTGAATAGAATTTACTCTTTTTTGTTTGTTGGAATGTTCTACAAACATCCATTAGTTTCTTTTATTCTTTTTCAATTTTTTATTTAAATTCTAGTTAGTTAACATATAGTATAATATTGGTTTCGGGAGTAGAATTTAGTGATTTATCAGTTGAATATAACACCTAAACATCCATTAGATCTTGTTGGTTTGATGGTGTTAATGAGTCATATACCTAGTTGGTTTTCTTTTCTTTTCCTTTTTTTTAAAGTTTATTTATTTTGAGGGTAGGGGGAAGAGACAGAGGGAGAGAGAGAGAATTCCAAGCAGGCTCCAACTGTCAGCACATGGCCTGACATGTGCTCAAATTCACAAACTGCGAGATCATGACCTGAGCCAAAATCGAGAGTCGAATGCTTAACCGACTGAGCCAGGTGCCCCTCCTGGTTGATTTTGTATCTAATTATCCTATGACTTACTGTGAAAAGGGTGGTTAAGCATCCAACTGTACTTGTGGATTTGTCTATTTTTTTTTTCAATTCTATCATTTCTCCTTTACACAGTTTGCATCTCTGTTGTTCAAAGCTCATACAATTAGATTGCTATGTCTTCTTGGTGCATTATCATGTCCCACTCTGGCTCTGGTTATTTTCTTTGCTCTGAAGTCTACTTTGATAATTATACAGCCACTTCTGCTCTATTGTGTTGTTTCTCATTTATGAGGCCCCCAGCCAGACTTAACAAGTTTTAGGTTTATTTTACATGTAATACCCAGGGAGTTTACTTGTACTTAGCAAGACATATAGGGGAGATTTGGGGAAAAAATTATTTGCATGTATTTTGATTATTGAACAATTTTATTCTTGAAAATACTTTGTAATAATTGCAAATCTCTACAACCTTCAAACAGAAAAACTGAGACAAAATATGTCAACTTGTATAAAAATTTCCAAAGGATGAAGGTCAGTAGCTTTTTAACTCGTTGTTAAATGTTAAATTAATTTCCTTCAAATTAGATTATAAGGCCTGTAATTTAGTTTCAAGAAAAAGTACTAACTGGATTTTGACAAAAAAGTTTGCAAAACTGAAGTATGAAATTAAAAAATGAGGACTGTGATTAAGTATGCACAACCTAGGGTACATTTCTTTCATTTGGATTTTTAATTTTTGTAAAGTATTTTTTTTTAGTTTTGACAGCCATTAAAATCAGATTATAAATTTTTTGCCATAATTAAACTAAATAAATTCAAGAAAATTTTATTTAATTTATGGCTTAATAATTTTAATTCCTAATTTTATACATGATTTACAATGTTCATTTTATATAGTGATAGATACATGTAATTTATATAGTGATATGGTGTTGGATATAAGTAATTGATATGTGTGTTTATGTATATGTGTGTGTATATGCTGAATTTAATGATAGTAATACATGAGTAAAAATTTTGGAGACCACTCTGTTGTAGATTACACTATTGCTGACTGTTGTCCCAAGTGCCACAGCTCGTGTACTGAAACAGTATGATAAACATATATGCCCTAGCAGGGATGCTTGGTATCAGTTTATATCTGGCTAGTAAAAAAATATATATATACTCAACTTAATAGCCAACGCACCTTGAAATATGTATGTGTGTTTGCTTTACAATCCCAGAGGTAAGATGTGTTTAGAAGTTTATAATGCTGTATCATTTTTCAAATACCCACATAAAGCATTTGATAGTGTGTCAAGACTTGGAAAGAAACTAAAGGAAAAAAAAGGAATTTTATTATTTGACCAATTTCTGAATTATGTTTCATCTTTTAATAACATGAAAGGATAATGCACTCAAATCTAATTCTAATAAATGCTACGTTAACATTCTAGTCTGAACAACATCCAATTACTGTTAAACTTATAAAACACTTCATAAAAATAAAATTTCAACTATGTTTTCTAAATCTCAAATCTGTTTGGGGTTCCTGGGTGGCATCCGACTTCGGCTCAGGTCGTGATCTCGTAATTCACGAGTTTGAGCCCCACGTTGGGCTCTGTGCTGATAGCTCAGAGCCTGGAGCCTGCTTAGGATTCTGTCTCTCTCTCTCTCTCTCTCTCTCTCTCTCTCTGCCCCTCCCCCACTCATACTCTGTCTCTCTCTCTCTCTCTCTCTCTCAAAAATAAATAAAACATTTAAATCTCAAATTTGTTTGTTGCTATCACCCCAAACTGTTTTTAACACATCACCATGGCAGCTAAATATTAGGCCAAAACCAGATTACGTCATAGTCATCAGAAGATATACACTGCTCACATATCTTCAATGTATTCTCAGGAAAGGAGATTCTAGTATTAAACATTGATATTGTGCATTATTTTTGGCACCATGCATAGTTATCACAATGCACGAAGAAAAAATTAAGTGTATATATGTTAGAGATTTTTGCGCTCTTTTTATAGGTCTGGAAAAAATGAGTATAGAATCAACTTCCACGATAAGGCATTTATGGAAAGAACATTATGGGGCCATGGAATATGGCTAATAATTTTATTTAGTAGTCTCCACTACTTGTAAGTTTTTCTTTGTGGCAGTATAATAAATTTTATTTATTTACCGTCACACATAGCTGTGACAAGTGCTACATATATACATTACTTTTACAAGAGTATTCCCCAGGTGCTCCTGGGTGGCTCAGTCTGTTAAGTGTCAGACTCTTGGTTTCAGCTGAGGTCATGATCTCACGGTTTGCAAGATCTAGCCTCCCATCTGTCTCTGTGCTGGCATTGCGGAGCCTGCTAAGGATTCTCTCTTTTTCTCTCTTCCCCTCTCCTGCTTGCTCTCTCTCTCTATCTCTCAAAATAAATAAATAAAAATTTTTAAAAATAAAAATAAATGTTTAAGAAAAAAGAAGAATATTCCCCAAATAATCTAAGAGTTTGACCCACGTATTTATTATTGCTTGAAAGTTTATTCTGTAACATAGGCTTTAGTCATTACATAACAAGGAATCCTACAGGATAATATTTAATTATGCCTAACAAATTTCTTTATAAAGAATATGTTCTTGGGGCTCCTAGATGGCTCAGTCACTTAAGCATCCAACTCTTGATCTTGACTCTGTTCATGATCTCACATTTCATGAGATCAAGCCCCAGGTCTGGCTCTATGCTGACAGCACAGAACCTGCTTAGCATTCTCTCTTCCCCTCTCTCTGACCCTCCCCTGCTCACATGCTCTTTCTCTGTGTGTGTCTGTCTTAAAATAAATAAAAAAGAGAGAGATAAGAGGTACTCATTAAATATTAGCTCAATAAAATGATGTGATAGATTAGAAGTGATGGGCAGAGAAACCATATAGCCTGGTAGTTACCTCTCTTTATCACACATTGGATAAATGAACATACTCACCCTATATCAGGATGGCTCTGTATTTCACTAAGACAGAAAATGGTAAAATGAAGTTGTATTCTAATTAGACAAAAGTCTGAAGGGAGGTTATATGCTATGTGGGTTCTGTTCCTAAAAGTGCCATTCTAAGCCCAACTCTATGTTAGGAGTCCTCTCAGCAGCTATTTTCTTAATTGTAAAACAATGATTTCCTGCAGGAGGAAACAGACAGTGGAATTCAACAACATGAACAAAAATCCCTTTCAAAGAGTTAAAATGACTAGTTGTTGGAAGGTGCCCATATAATATGTTTTTTAAAAAAGTGTATTCTTTGAGATTTTAATTTATTGCAGAGAGTTCAATAAAATATTAACAAGTGCTAATATGGTAAAATAAGAAAGTGATTGTGTCTCCTATCCCTTTCTCCCTTCCCCCTTGTCCCTTATTTCCAAACTGTGGATTCAACTTGAGAATAACTATGAGTATGTTAGTTTTTTTTATTCTTTTTATAACACATGGGACATCAGCCCAGGTTTGCAAACTAATGGCCCATAAGTAGTCTTATGAGTTCTACTCAGTATTAGAAAAATTGAGAAAGTTCACAGATAATGTGGATTTCAAATTCTTTCAGTAATCAAAATTGACTGGAGCAGAAGTTGGCACCCTCCTTTAAATAAATAATTAACTCTTTAAATTGCTATGGTCACCCACATGCACTCCTCTTTCCCCAAGTTCTCTAACACCTGGCCATTTCACTTGCATTACCATTACTTGCCAATATTATGGGAGCATTTGAAAGTGAAAGTCTTTATATAACCAGGTTAGCCCATTGGTCACCGAGAGTCTATTTAGAAAGGAAGGCACAGAGTTTTCTATATCCATGACAGCCATTTTGAAGAATAAAGATTGTAGTATTATACTATTATGAGAAGGGCTTAACCCTAAAAATAGTTGTTAGTACTTGGCACTACGTTTTATTTTTATAAAATAGAACAGTGACAATATTTAGTCTTAGGGGAAATTTAAATGTATATTGCCTTGTGAAATCAATAATGGGTAGAAAAATATTTCTCAGGCTTAGCATTTGCCAAGAAGTGGTGAGTATTATATTTTGTGTTGTAAAGGTAAATGTAAATAGAACATGTTTTAAAGTATAAAATGAAGGACATTTTAACATCAAAAGCTATAGAAATCTTTTGACAATTCTACCACAGATAGTTTACAACATTCTGAATTTGTTTAAAGATTAAGGAAATGAATACTTACAGAATTTTCAAATGAGCCACAAGACACCTAAATAGACATATCGTATGTGAATGATCAATGTATGTCTCTGGATCTAAATATGATTAGCATATTTTTTTCAAATTTTTAGTATATATATGATTCATCTCCTTTTTTAATTTTAAACTTGTGTGCTAGATATATTTTTTAAAAACAACATAAATCTTTCTGTATTTCTATTTCTATATATCTTATCAAAACCAGAATTCTAATTTTAATATCTCCAATTAAATCAATTTAAAAAGCTCCTACAAATGTTTGACATTATTGTGGTAAAATGCCACCAGAATAATCCAAAGATCCAGTTATTTGATTTCATTATCTGATAACTGTGAATTCAGAAGGAGCTATAAATTTACAGCAATTCTTTGGAACATTCAAGACAGAAATTTATTTATGAATCAAACTGAGTGTTGATATATTTCATGATATGCAGGTTATTAATACAAATTATTTTGTCCCGTAGCCACACAGATTATTATCATTTGGAGAATTTACTACCTTTATGCTTCAAAATATATATAACTTTTAGGGTGCATTATTATAACCTAAGAGTTGCTTGCATCAATACTGTATATCTAAGATAACTATCTTATAAATTTACAATTTAAGTGAGCTAAAAATCTTACGATTTTTGCTATGCTTGTTCCTTAAGATGAATGATCATTGGTGCTGCAAATCTATCTATTTTAAATCTGTAATTAATATAATAAATAAGTAAATATATGATTATGGAGTTATACATATTATCTATAAAACCTTTTGGCCAAAACACAGTAAGACATTACTATATGCATTTTTTATATAACATTTTGGTTACAAAGTGAAATTATCCAGTCCATTTGAGCTCTTCATGTAAATGTATCATATACCTCCATAGCTAGTATAGTATTCTGAACTAATTATGAATTATCATCATCATATGGCAAAATATGGATATAATACCAATGCCATCTTTCAAAAGCTCTGTTTTTTCAGACTCATTATAATGTCTATCTTAGCATCAATTTAACAATCATGTGGTCAATAATTTTATTGGAAAGATTGGGGAAATAATATGTTTAAATTTCTAGCACAGTGACTGACATAGTTAAACTTAAGAAAAACTCTGCCTTCAATGTCATTTTGTTTTCTTTTCCCATATTATGCAAATAATAGTTTTCTTTCTTTACTTTGTCTACACAGATGCTATTACCCACCAGTTTTTAGAGCTAATCAAGTCTCTCTTTAAATAAATAATAAATTTTCATGATTAAAGCTTCATAAAACAAAATGAAATGTTTCAGGTTTATGTCATATAATTTTTATGTTTCTTAAAGCTAAAAGAATGCAGGTTTAGCAAAATGATAAAAGTAAGCATTCTAATGTCAGACTACTTGGATTTAAATGCCAGCTCTAACACACTTTAGTTGTGACCTTGAGCTTCAAGCCGTCTCTAAGTCTAAATTTCCCTCTATGTAAAATGGAGATAATAACACTAACTGATTTATAGGGTTATTGTCAGGAATAAATGTGATAATCCACATAAAATTTATCAGCAAAGTTCCTGCAAAAATGTATCCAATTAGAATAAAGATCAATTTCTATTTCATTACATTATGTGCCAGTCTTTTTGCCATTATATTATCAAAGTAAAGTCTCTGTCCTCAAGGAACTTATCATTTATAAGGGATACAGCTGAAGACACAAGCAAGAAAAATATACCTTTATGTGTACCATGATGGGGATAACTACAGGAACAATAGAAGAGACATGTATTGTAGTCTTGGTGGTCAAGAAATAATATGTCTTGGCAAATATATGAAGAATGGAAAATCATGAATTTTTCTGCCCAGGAGCACCTCCTTTTCCTTTGGTGAAGTATCTGTCACCAAAAGTACCATTTACATTGGAATTTATGACCTAAATCATGATATCTATGCCTCTGATCCGTGGTCACAGTTGGTAGCACCTGACCTAACCTGCTATGAATTTCTGCCCCCAAATTTTGTGATTTACCATCAAAAACAGTTTAAGAAATTATCCTTCTAGTGGTCAGCATTGTATGGAAATTATAATATACTATAATTAATATGGTATTATAATATAATACAATTCATAATATAATATAATATAATATAATATAATATAATATAATATAATAAATTTATAGCCGTTGACCATATTTCCTGCCAAGTTTTTCTTTTTTCTTTTTCCATATTTCCTGCCTAGTTAAGAAAGCTAGTCTGCAGAGCAGAGACAGTGGTGGTGAAAAAAAAAAAAAAAATGAAGGTAATGGTGATGTTTGATTCCTAGCTTCTTGGTGATGTTTGATTCCTAGCTTCCATGTGTTTCCTAAGACCTAAGTGTTTTCATGCCTTCTTCATGTCTAAGCTTCATTATTATTCCTTAATTTCTCTTTTCTAATAACTTCCCCCTTTTCCCTCAACTAAAAAAAATAATAAAACAAGTTGTTTTATTTTATTGGCAACTAAAATTCAGAGTTTCTGCCAAGAACTATAGGCAAAGATGTGCTTTGCAGGTTCACAAATGCCAAAGTAGGGTAGTCCCTAATCCTAATTTAACATTTGAGGTCTGATTCTAATAATCACCTAATACTTCTTTCTGGGAAGATGCTCTAGGAAAATTCATTCCTGCTTTGGTCAAGTTCCTATTAGTTAAGTCTAATCACAATTCCAGTCCTCTATTTACCTCATTGCCCTATTTACAATTCCAGGATAGCTACACCAGGTTTAATGTGAAATCCTTTCTGGTAATTGTTTATGTGACACAGTGGACCTCTCACATATTCACTGGTTCTTGATCTGAAAGTGTCTGCATAATTTTTCATCAGTCTTTCAGGAGGTGATATTATACTTTCAATATGCCACACTCTTCACCACCACTCACACCCACACAGTGATTTCTCTTGATAATAGCTCAAAATTCCGGGTAAAGACGCTTACATAAGTACTGAGACACATGAAAACTAGGCAGGTAAATAAATCACTGTTTCAAAAAAAAATCATCATGAACAAGAAATGCAAATCTAAAATGATAGTCCCATCTTGCCCTTCAGTGGATTTTCTGTTATTCCTAAAATAGAGACCAAAATCATTGATTTTCCCTACATGTCTTAGTAAGATAATATGGACCATGACCTGTTTCTAGCTTCATCTCCTGACCATCCTATTCATGTTAGCCCTTATGCACTATCTAAAATCTACCATTTTCCCGTTTCTGGGCCTTCGCATCTGCTGTTTCCACTGGTGAAAATATTCTTCTCCAGCACTCTTAGTAAACTTATTTAATTTTCAGCTCAAACTTTACTTACACAGAGAAGACTTCAATAACACAAAGTTTTAAGTTCTATCTATTATGTTTTATATTCTCATATACTCTACATTTTTCAAAGCATAAGTTGGTAGTTACATGATTTTGTGATTCTGTAACATACACACATATGCAAACACACACACACACACACACACACACACACACACACACACACACACACCTACCTTTCTAGATTAGTCCTAAGACAGCATAGATCATGTTTACTTGACCATCCTTGTATCCCAGAACCTAGACCGAAGACAATGCCTGGCAAAAGAAAAAGCAATAAAACATAGCTGCTAAGATTGTGAATTTAGGAGCAAGATCTATGGAGTTCAAATATAAGTGCTGACTCCTCCTTGGGTGACTTTAGGCAAGTTGCTTAATTTCTCTGTGCCTCAGTTCTCTTATCTCTGAACTGGAGATCGATAGTAGCACCTACCTTGTAAGTTATAACAATTAAGTATATGATAGAGCTTTAGAATGGCTGTACTAGTCACTCCTCAATTCATCAAAGGTAATGATCCAAATGGATTAGAAATGTAAGTCCTCAGAAGATGAGAACCTTCATCTTTCTGAATCCAAACAGTCTTATCTAAAACCATCACTTGCCCAGATTGCCCCAAGAGAGTCTTGTGAAAAAAGAGCTGGTCCCAGAAGGAAGGAATTTAGCTGCTCACAGCACCTCACTGTAGACTTTGAGCCCAGAATGGAGTAGTCAATAGCAACCAGAGCCTCTTTCTAGGAAGCCAGGACTTCCACTTACCTGGGTCTTTTTCACAAAGTCTTAGGGGATAAGAAAAGAATTGCAGTAGATAAGAGCATAGAGTTTACAGTCAGACAGATCTGCAATTATGGACCATTTTGTTCACAAATATTTGGTTCCCCTTGCTCACAGAGTTATATACCTCCAACCCTATGCTAGTGAACTGAGGTGTGGCTTTGGGATTTATTTTGGCCAATAATGTATAAGAGAAAATAATGTGTATCACTTCTGGGAAGAAGCTTAAGAGACAACATTGTGTCCATCACATTTTATTTTCTTCTGTCACTATGACCTAAACACTACAGCTGTGGCCATTCCAGAGAAGGAAGACAATGTACACTGTGTATATATATCATATATATATATCATATATATATCATATATAGTGTATATATATCATATATATTGTGTATATATATATCATATATATATTGTGTATATATATACATGCCTTTGAAATTGTAAAATGTTCATGTAGTACTTTCTACAGCCTAGCACATGCTAATACATGTGAAATTTAATTCCTGCTTCACTGAATGCTAATTCTGGGATCATGAGCAAGTTACTTAAACTTCTTGACTTATAATTTTCATAGTTGGATATAAGAGTAAAGTCTGAGATAAATATATTTGGTGGTGCTATTAATATTTTTCTGCCTACCATCATTCCTTCCTATATAAAGGAAAAGCTAAAAACCTAAAAATAATTTTTCTTCCTTGAAGCTAAAATTCTGAATGAAAAAAAAATGACTTACTATAAATTAAGTACTCTCCTCTGAGATTTAAAAGGATAAATGTGGCAGAGACTATCTTCCAGCTACTTTAGCTATATTCTGTTGGCAAGTAAAGATGTGGAGATGTCTTCATTAAGTCTCTGGTTGAGGATGTTGATGAAGGTAGCTGTGGCAGAGTAGTAACTATGTGGTGGTCAGGTTCTGCTATAGGCTTGGTATCATTCCTAGACACCATCCTGGAGTCCACGTCTCAACCTCCACTATGTTTTGAAAACAGAATTCCTTTTGCTTAACTCTTTTTCACTTCAGATATCTAGGGTGGTTCTGGTTTCTGTCCAAAGTCCTGGCTGATTCTGGTTTTGGTTATTGTGAACATCAAAGTATATATAGAACATGTAAAACATTCTTCTCCCAGTCCTCAGAATGTAATTAGCTCATCAAATATTAGATGCTATTATTTTTATTGAAAGTCCTTTACTTAGATGTTCAAACACAGAAAGTGATATTGTCCCTGGGTTCTTTCTGTGATTCATGTATGTGATAGTATTCTAGGTGATGAGGATAAACAAGCAAGTAAATGAGGCCAGATGGCTGCCCAAACTTTTTTTTGAAACTTCATGGGTAAAAATAATTTCTCCAGCATCAGCTGACAGTCAAACTCCTGAAAAATTTTACTTGTCCTACATACTCATATTGACTATCCAGTATCTCCCTTTGGGGTTTCATAATTTCAGTTCAGCTGCTAGGCTAACACACCTTCCCATCAAACACCCAAAATCACTGCTAAATGTAGTAAACTTGCTTTATATGAGGCTAGTATCAGTTTCCCTAGCACTCCCTGTCACATGGATAACTGCAACAAATGTGAAGAATAGGAAAAGGAATACCTTCAAAGCCAAATGATTTCCCACTAAACTGTTAAATCACTTAAACGGCCAACTTGGCACCATTAAATTTACTCATGATGGTACTTCCCAATTAGAAAATGTGTTTACATGTTGGTGAGAGACATACTTAGGATTTAATTGGAATTGATGATAGCACAGTAGTTGGTAAATTTAATGATGCCAACTGGTCATTTAGGTGACTCTGTCATTAGTTATATAGGCTGATAAAATCCTTATTTAAAAGGAGTATATTGCATCATTAATTATGGAGCAGAGCTTCTCATTTCATGTGGCTAGATGTGAAACATATTGAAGAAACTCAGGGATCCGTTACACCGAATGTCAACTTTGAGTATATTGGCAGAGATGGAGATTCAAATGTACTATCACATATATAGTAGATATTAAAATAATAGTAATTATTCAAAATCGGAGTGATTACCTGATGTTTTTGGAAATATAAAATAAATATACTGTAAGTTAGAAATAGTAGAAATATTCATAATTGATTACTGGAAGGTAATTTACATATAAATTACCTAATTATATTAGGGTACAAGTTGCCAATTATCATGATTGTAACTTTCTTTACTATTAAAGTTAATAACCCCAATGGTAGGCATTTGGTTACAGCATAGTATAAATAACTGAGTGTGCATAATGTTGAATATTTCAGAAAGCACTTCCATGTGTTTCACATCATTTAATTATTATAAAACTTCTGAAATAATACTGATAAGGAAGATTTCTCTCAATTACAGTGACTTTCCCAAATCAAAGATAATGCAGTACCAACTCTATGAACTACATGAACTAACTAACAATGGTCTGGTTTGACATCCTTAGCTCTGAGTTAATTTTTTTTAACAGTGCTGACGCATGGTAAATATTTCTTGGTAAATAAGTATTAGCCATAGTAGTAGTGGTGGTTTTGGTGGTAGTGGTAATAGTTTCAGCAGTAGTATTAACAGTAGTAGTAGCATTAATAGTAGCAGTAGTATTAATGGTAGTAGTAATAAACACTAGGTTGTAGTGGTACTGTTTCACCTGTGCCACTCTCCCCCATACCTAATGTGAGAATATATCTACAACAGAAGGGTAATTTAAAAGCATTTTTTGATACATATTAAATTTTCCAGGCAACAGAAATAATTGGCTACTTACTTCTTTTCAGATACACCATTCTTAGCTTTATAAAAACATTATCTATTTCAAAAGAGAACAGGTAATTTACACATATGACACTGTTGAATCAAAGATGGCCTAATATTAAAGTGATATGCTAGAAGAAGGATCCAAATTCGATACACAACGATCTTTTCAGGGTTCATGAATGTCTTTATGTGGTAAATTAAAAAGAAAAAAAATAGCAATCATGATGAACATGCATCAACATGAGTTGGCGTGAGAGAAAAATGAGTGAGCATGATAAATGAAATCATTCCTTATTAAAATTATCAGTAATTATATATAAAAGCAATAGCATATTGGACTGGAAGTATGGTTTGTATTCTAGCAAATTAATACCACATGGTTGCAGATGTTTTTTGAACTGCACAACAGTTTTCTTGGATCTTTTTCAAAATAAGAAAGTATCCAAGTCATCAAATGTAACTTACCCTGACCAAAGGAAATTAAAATACTCTCAAAAAGGAAGCTCACATGTTACATGTTTGCTTCATTCTTCTTAAACATTAGCTCTTCCTGCTTCTTTTTGCAGATGAAGTGTCATACAACAGATCCTAACTTTATTTCAGGTGAGCTTAATTATTCTGGGCAAATGAAAAGCAATCTTTCTATCCCAATTTCCACTTCCTAAGAGAGTATTAATAGCCTCTGTTGATTACAGTGTCTATTCCTGATCAAGTCCCAAATTCCAGTTCCTAAGAGAATATTAATAGCCTTCATGGATTCCAGTGTCTATACCTGAGAAAGGACTGCATATTATGAACTCGGCAAGTATCTTATATCTGTTATGGGTGACAAAGTAGTTCTCATAGAAATAGGCACATTATTCTGCAGCTGACTAATATCAGGTAATTTTGAAAAAAAATTGAATTTCAATTTCTTCTATGAAATGATGATTACAATACGTTGTTTAAAGGGAATACAGTAAAATCTTCATTTACGAGCATAATTCATTCCAGAAACATGCTTGCAATCCAAAGCACTTGTATATCAAAGAAAATTTCCCCATAAGAAATAGTGGAAACTCAGATGACACATTCCACAACCCAAAAATATTCATAGAAAAATGATTCCAACACTGTAATATAATAAAAATAATAAATAAAATACAAAACATAAAGAAAAATAAACAAATTAACCTGTACTTATCTTTGAATACCATGGCTGGTCTGAGGGAGACAAGAGAGAGGAGAGTTATTGTGCAGGATGGCTTTCACGATTACTAACAAAATCACTGCTACCTGTTGGCTCAATGGAATCTTTTCCTTTAACAAGGAACATATCCAATGACACTTGCTTTTGCCTCCTTTTCAGGATGTTGCAGAAATGTGACATTGCATTATCGTTAAACAGATTCAACACTCGGACTACTACAGCCTTATTAAAGTGATGCCTTTCTACAAAATTTTTCAGTTTCCCACATTTTATACATCTCCCTAATCTCATTTGAAGTGAGGGATTCCTCTGCCTTTTTCTCCTCCTCCTCTGCAGACAAGATCTCCTCCATAACCTCTTGCTTTTGCTCACAATGCAACAGTTGGATACAACAGTCAGGTGCCAGTTGTGGGCACCTAACGTTCTGAAAAATTATTGATTTCTGCCAAACACCATGGGCTGAGACCAAGCCTCTGAGCATGGGAGATGATCACCCACAATCCTGCAGTGAGAAAGGGAGATAACCATTGGCTCAGTGCGGTCATGTGACATTCAGTGTCACATACTACTAATATTGCAAGACTTTGCTTGCTTATCAAGTTAAAATTTATTAGAAATATTTGCTCATCTTGCAGAACACTCGCAGAACAAGTTACTTGCAATCCAAGGTTTTACTGTATTTCAAACAATTGTTATCATGTGTAAAAATAACATGCCTCACATAGTGTCTGGTGTATGGGAGGTGCTCAATAAATGTCAGTTGTTTGGATGGTGGTGGTGGTATTATTGGGAAGAGATCATATGGCACTCATCTGTGTATTCCTCCCAAGGATTTACCACGATATCTCTCAATATAGTTGGTTCTTCTTTCTTTCTGCTCAGATATTATTTAGTTGTTTAATTGGTATTATTTAACTACCATCTAACAGGATCTTTCATTTGGGTCTTTTAAAACTGTTTTTTGTTGTGTTTTGAGTATAGTTGACACAAAACTAATGGCACAAATTGGTTTCTGGTGTACAACATAATCTTTCAAATTCTTTATATGTTATGCTATTACCACCACAAGTGTGTAGCTACCATCTGTCATCATACGATGCTCTTACAATATCACTGACCATATCCCTATGCTGTGCCCTTTATTCCTGTGATTTATTCATTCCATAAATGGAATCTTGTATCTCCCAGTCCCCTTAATCCTTTTTACCCATCCCCCATCCTTTTCTTTCTAGCCAACTGTCAGTTTATTCTCTGTATTTATAGGTCTGATTCTACTTTTTATTCATTTG
This sequence comes from Puma concolor, assembly GCF_028749965.1. NCBI lineage: Eukaryota > Metazoa > Chordata > Mammalia > Carnivora > Felidae > Puma > Puma concolor. Next base: position 78,890,342 of record NC_141667.1, on the reverse strand, counting down.
TTTGTTTACTTGTTTTGTGTTTTACATTCCACATATGAGTGAAATCATATCGCACTTACCTTTCTCAGTCTGCCTTATTTCACTTAACATAATACCCTCTACATCCATCCATGTTTTTGCAAATGGCAAAAATCTCATCCCTTTTGTGGTTGTGTAATCTTCCTGTGTGTGTGTGTGTGTGTGTGTGTGTGTGTGTGTGTAGGTACACTACACCTTTTGTATCCCTTGGTCTCCTGATGGACACTTAGGTTGCTTCTGCAACTTGGCTACTGTAAATAATGTTGTAGTAAACATAAGGGTGCATACAGTTGGTTTTTAATTTTTTTTTCCACATTTATTCATTTTTTAAAATTTATTTTTGAGACAGAGACAGAGCATGAACAGGGGAGGGGCAGAGAGAGAGGGAGACACAGCATCCGAAACAGGCTCCAGGCTCTGAGCTATCAGCACAGAGCCCGACACGGGGCTTGAAATCACGGACCGTGAGATCATGACCTGAGCCGAAGTCGGACGCTCAACTGACCAAGCCACCCAGCTGCCCCCCACATTTATTCATTTTTAAGAGACAGAGAGAGACACAGCATGAGCAGGGAAAGGGCAGAGAGAGAGGGAGACACAGAATCTAAAGCAGGCTCCAGGCTCCGAGCTGTCAGACAGAGCCCAACGTGGGGCCTGAACTTACGAACTGCAAGATCATGACCTGAGCCAGTCAGACGCTCAACCAACTGAGCCATCCAGGCGCCCCAACAGTTGGTTTTTAATACGTTTTCATTAAACTATTTAAATTATATGCTCTAGAAAGGAAGGACAGCAGGTAGCATCCTCTTCATATACATATATAAAGGTCAGCATGTGGTTCTGACTTCAAGAAATTAATCACGATCTTTTAATTCTGTTGGCACATAGTAATATTTGTGAACCAATTAATTTCATAGTTTAATTTCAAAAGGCTCAAGATTCAGACAAAGGGCAACTTCCCTGATGTTTGGCATGTTTTTATTCTCAATACACACTTGTTCTCAGCAGGATGCAAATAGTGTATCATGGAAAATTGCTTTATTTTCAAAGGCTGTAACAGAAATAAAATGAATTTTGAAAACTCAGATATATGCATACTCGGCAGCAACAATTATGCCTACAATCATAAATATATCAAATGCCTCATTTGTTCTTGTGTTGTTTCAAAGATTACTTTTCAAATGTTCTCATAGAGCACTCTTTCAACTCTGTCATGAGTCCTAAAAATAGCTGTTATTTACATAAATAGATAGCATTCTCCATGAGGTTTGGTTGTTTCTGGGTTTTAGATATCCTTTTCCCTTTCTTAAAAAGGTAGTTAGGGGCCCAGACAAAAGTTGGAGACCATGACTCTATGTGTGTGTGTGTGTGTGTGTGTGTGTGTGTGTGTGTGTGTATAACATAGATATTACATTTATATTACATATATATTACATATATTACATATAGAGAGAGATTATATAACTATGTATTATATATAGTATATATAGCTATGTATTACTATATATATAACATATAACTATGTATTACTATATATACACATTAATATATAATATATATGCACACTAGTATGCATATGCACTCATTTTGAATAAATTAATAATAAAACTATACATTTTCCTTCATTAAGCACCCACCATTATATGCTTGTGTTTTGGCACTGAAGATTCAATAGTGAACAAACAGGTAAAAATCTCTACCTTCTTGGAGTTATATTCTTAATGAGAAGCTAGAAAATAAACATGATAAAAAAGCATTTTAGGTGTAGATATTTCAGGTAGTATATGGCTCTAAGGAGAAAAATATGAAGCAAAGAAATAAGGATATGTAAAGAGTAAATTTTAGAAAAGGTATCAGAAGCTCACTGAGAAGTAGAGAATTTTAGTATTTACACATATACAGAGTTTCCTTTTTTTTTAAAGTATATTTTTCTCCTAATTTCAAGTGAATTTAGGTTGATTCTCTTAAAAAATTCAAACACTGTGGACAAGTATAACATAAATCTGAAAAATGTGTAACATGACATGTATAATATAAAACTAAAAACCCTTTGATTTAGATCATGTATGTATATATGTTTACCACAACCCTGCACATAGGATGATCTTGTATATACTGCTCAGTAACTTTCTTTCCTCCTTCTTCAATATGGTTTACACAGATTCCCGTCAATTTTACTTAACTGGCCAGATGATTTTAATAGAAACTGAAGCAAACCTTGGAAGCACAGCTTGAAACTATGAAGCCACTTTGGTGGTCCTAAATAAAAAGAAACAATTCACGTACATCTCTAAGAAGCATTTTGGGGTATAAGTGGCTCAGTTGGTGAAGCATCCGACTCTTGATTTCAGCTCAGGTCATGATCTCATGGTTTGTGAGATGGAACCCCACATCGGGCTCTGTGCTGAGAGTGCAGAGCCTACTAGGGATTCTCTTTCTCCATCTGTCTCTCTGCCCCTCACCTATTCTCCCTCTCTTTCTCAAAATAAGTAAGCATTAATAAATAAATAAATAAATAAATAAATAAATAAATAATAGCATTTTGCATTCATGAGAAATTAACACGGTGTAAATCCTTATATTTATAAAACATGATTTTAGCTTGTCTGTCTTTACAAAGTTCCTAAATAATGTATTTATTTTGGATGATGGATTATGGAAAGCTTGTTCATACATCCAAAGGTTGACATGTTAAATTACACATTTTCATCTTTCAGAAATGAACTAAGTTTGAAATCTTTCCATGGTATATAATATAATGTCTTGTTTCTTTTGACAAATGCTCCCATCCCATTTATAATATAAGCCTGCATTTTCAAAAGTGTAACTATTGATGAATGCTATATCAAAAGTTTAATTAGGAACTAATATTTTCAATAAGAAATGATCAAATTATCTATATGATAGGCACTTTGAGCACGATTTTTGTGATCAACTCTAATGATTTGTTTGTTGAAATCAAATAATTATGCCTTTAATAGAATCATTAATGTCAGTAAATGGTCATTTGTTTCAGTATGATGATGATTGGATTCTTTGGCAACAATTCAGATATATTAACATGTTCCCATTAAGAGTGAGGTAAACAAGGCACATTGTCTCATAGCAGCTAACAAATTGTTCCTTATAATCAAGGTAAGTACTATAGGACCATAATAATTACTTCCTCTTTTATTCTTTCCTGCTGTTAAAATGATTCGGTTCCTTTTTTCTGAGTAATTGATTTGGCAATTCTATTTGACATATTCTAATTGGAGTCTTGAGGTGCATGATTCACATCTTTGGTTGAGCCTTATCCTTCTGCAAATACGTATCTCCCTAACAATAGGTGAATATGGGCTCAGTGGAACTTGTGAGTCCATGTAGAGCTATTTTAAAAACTGGAGCAGACATTGTAAAGCTCCTTTTATTTAGCAGAGTAAATAACCTATTAGAAAAAATTGAGGCCTTAAAAAGTTTTCTTTGATGAGACACAAAAACAACAACAACAAAATACTAGAGGCTATTTTTATTCTTATTTATGCCCTACCATATTGAACCAAAATAGGTTTTGATACAAGTATTATGAATATAAGCATTTTATTAAAAAAATTAATGTTTATTTATTTTTGACAGAGAGACAGAGTGTGAGTGGGGGAGGGGCAGAGAGAGAGGGAGACAGAATCTGAAGCAGGCTCCAGGCTCTGAGCTGTCAGCACAGAGCCTGATGTGGGGTCTGAACTCACGGACCACGAGATCATGACCTGAGCCAAAGTCAGACGCTCAACCGACTGAGCCATCCAGGTGCCCCTTATAAGCATTTTATTTTAAAAATAGCAACAGAGGGGTCCCTGGGTGTCTCAGTGGGCTAAGAGTCTGACTTCGGCTCAGGTCATGATCTCACAGTTTGTGAGTTTGAGACCTGCATCAGGCTCTCTGATGTCAGCACAGAGCCCTCTTTGGATCCTCTGTCATCCTCTCTCTCTGCCCCTCCCCTATTCATTCTCTATTTCTCTCTTAAAATAAATAAATGGACTTTAAAAAATAGCTACAGGTGTTTATTAATATTATTCTAGAATAAAGTTTAATTGCACAAAAATGTAAATAAATGGCAAGGTTGGCAGAAAATAAGTTCAGAGTTGTAAGGCTGTTAAACTGTTCTTTTTTTTCCACTTTGATCTTACTATGTTATATGTAAATGATAGAGCATTTTGATGGTGGTGGAGCATTATGTAAATAATAAAAAGAAAATATCTTCAGATATAAGTTGTTCTAAATTAGATAAATTTTGTGAGTGGAAAAATTCTTACTATTTTTATAGTGTCACTTCCTTGCCTTCAAAAATTTGTAATTGGAAATAATTTGTGATTGGAAATAATGGCAAATCTCATTTAATATATTAATTAAAGTGAAGGTGGATAATTTTTTTAAAAGCTACAAAAGCATCTTGGTTTTATTTTAATTAACATAATCAATATTCAGTGATATCTCCACAATTTCTCTATCCAAAATGAGTGGATAACATTCTGGTTGGAAGTTGAAGATTAAGGGATTTATCTATAATCTACTATTGTGTTGTAAACAACTGTTTTTACCTGGTTGATATATTTATTGGGGTGATTTCTGAGAGAAATTAATGGAGAAAGTGTTAAATAAAGCCTCACAACCCAGCCACTTTTCATTCTATTATTTCTTAGAGTCTCAGGGCTACCAATCACTGAGCAGCCTAGTGCTACCAATTACTGTTGGGAAGTTTGTTAGCTGCTGAGGGAACATAAAATAAAAGAGACCGATCACCGCTCTTCAAACACCATAACCATGTGTGGAGGGTGTTGGTGAGAGTAGGTATGTAAGTGAATAATTTCATTAAAATGTAACAGGTGCTAAAAAGAGGAGAGCTAAGTTCAACATGGTGATTCCAGAAAGCCTTATGAATGAGGGGATGCTTTGATGAATCCCAAAGGGTTAGTCTAAGAATCTTTAAAAAGATATCCCAAGTAAAAGAAAAAACACAGGTACATCTACAGGTACAAAATGGTATGGTCTGTGAAAACAAACAAAGTAATTCTGTAAACTTTATGTTATCAGACTGCAGAAGAGAGAGGAAGAAATGTCTAGAGCTTTTGATATAAGGTAGGAGGCAGCTCATACAAGGTCTTACATGCCAAACTAAGTGATAATAAGGATATTTTGGAAAGCAAGATATTTTGGAAGTTTTAACCTGGAGTGTGATGGTCTGATGTCTGGTTTACATGGGTGACTATACTGATGGAAGGCATTTGCACCTTCCATGAAAGCAAGTTGGATAAGAACACTAAAAGGAGGAATTCAGGGTACCAAAGCTGTCAGGGATAAAATTTGATTTGGAGAGATTTTCCTGGTAAAGTGATGATGAAGGTGTTGATAGTATGGAGAAAAATTGGGGGAGTGAAGTGTAGCAGAGATGAGGAAGTGAATTATGCAGATTCACCGTTAGGTGCCTGTGGGATCAACCAAGTGAATACGTCCAGCGGGAAAGAAGTTTCCAACTCAGAGAAGACTTCCCGCCTGGTAACTTAACCTTGGGATTTATCAGTAAATAGGAGGAAAAGAAACACTTTATCAATGTGAGACAGAGCAGGGCCTGAACTCAGATCCTCCCAACCCTGACTGCAAAATCCGGTGCCTTTGGCTGCCTCTCTGACAAAAAGAAAAAAAAAAAAAAAATGCTAAGGCTCTGTGTTTCTTGAGTAGGGTTATCTTACAGGAATCATGAAGGATGCTTACTGAAAGGAGGATGCTTACTACAAAGACTGGCAAAGACCAGACCAAACCAGTCTGCACCCAGTTGGACCCCAGTGCTGAATTTTCAGGACTTTTTCTCTCATTATAATACTAAAAATCATGCTCAGGGGTGGAGATTTAACATTCTAATGAGACATGTGTTGCTTGAAGAAGTATGACTTTTTTTTTTTTTTTTTTTTTTTTTCAACGTTTATTTATTTTTGGGACAGAGAGAGACAGAGCATGAACGGGGGAGGGGCAGAGAGAGGGAGACACAGAATCGGAAACAGGCTCCAGGCTCCGAGCCATCAGCCCAGAGCCCGACGCGGGGCTCGAACTCACGGAACGCGAGATCGTGACCTGGCTGAAGTCGGACGCTTAACCGACTGCGCCACCCAGGAGCCCCGAAGAAGTATGACTTTTAAGTGCACAAGTGCTAATAAACCCCCACATCTACATGCTTAGACATCAGCCTCACTTTCTTTAAAAAACTCTCCCTGACCTCTCTCCTCTTGGGAAGTCATTCAAAGGACTGTTTCCTTTGTGCTTCCTCCCTCCTGCTCCAGCATTAAATCCCATTAAAGCCTTGCCTGAAACTCCTGTCTGACCTCTTGTCAGTTTCTATCACTCAGAGTGCCCAAGGGCCCAGTTTGATATCAAGGGATGGTATCAGCTAGCACAAATGTTAAGATAAAGAAAAATATGGACCAAGAGTAGACGTTTAAGGAATAAACTCTTTTTTTTCGATTACAGGTCAACACAGAAAAGACTATAAAAGAGGCTGAGAAGAAATACATCCTGAAAAGTAATTTTATCTGGATTTTTGGAGGTAAATACTCTGAGCTTCAGAAAAATGCAACTTGCCCAAAATCTTGTCTTGTCTGAACCAAGACCTGATCTCTAGTATTTTTGACTCCAAACATGGCCTTTCTATGGTATTGTGAAATCACCATGCCAAACTATAATGTTTAGAGTAAAAATTATGTCTTCTACAAAATATCTCCCTAACGTGAACACATATATGCTTTAAAGAAACATTTTATTTTATTCTATAAAGGCTATAATGAATTAAGATAATTGTCCTCTCTTATAATTTTGACCAGATGTATCCATTAATTATGCTGCTTTTTAGGTAATTTTTTTTATATTAGCATTTTGATATTATAGTATAATTTAAAAATCTGTCTTATGCAAGCACATTTAATTAAATGATCAAATATAAATTTACTCAGTTATTATTATTATATTATATTATATCTAATATATGATATATTAGATAATACATTGGAATATTAATTATTAATTGTAACATCAATTATTAATTTAATGAGTTTTTATTCCAAAACAAAAACTTTTAAACAATATTATACAAAATTCTAATATATGAAAATTTAACTGTTCACTCATGAAATCAAATGAGACCCTCTTCTATTTTTTAAACACAGCAGGATATTCCAATGATGGATATTCATTGCACTTGTTCATAAAAAAAATATTTTCAAGACATTGTATTGGGGGAACTATGAACCACTAGCCTTATCAGAAATTTATCATAATTATCAAAGTATCACAGTACCTGCCTTTCCCTACTATGGAGAAATTTTGCTATACAAAGCTATACCTTACAGAATCACATTAAAAACAAATTCAATTCTGATACAAAAATTCATGTTTGTTGACAATGACAGAAGATGTGTTTTCTTTGCTATATAATGCACCCAAAAGTTAAATTTTTCAAAACAAGAAAACTTAACAAGAACTTAAAGAACTTTAAAATGACTTCCTCATATACTCTTCCATTTGTGGGTTAATTTGAGACATTTCCTTCCCCTAATTACTTATAGATATAAATGATCTTAAAGAAAACAGCAGAATCATCACTAAGGCATCATGACATTTTAGAGAGATCTATTGTTTATCCAATTACATTTATGGACTCAAGAAAATTATGGAGTAACTCACATCTACACACAAAGTACATTATGTAACATGTTATCTTGTCATTTTAAAAGTTATTTGCTATTTGAACCCATATAATATTTTCTTAGAATCCTAATTTAAGCATTATCCTTTAGAATGTACATGTTTCCTAACTTTAATACACATTTTAATTTTTTTTCATTTTTTCAGTATTTACTGAAACATATTAAATGGCCATCGTGTGATAATGTCTGTAGATAAAATGGTAAAGAAGACACAACTCCAGCTTCATAACTGAACCTCTTCTACAAAAAGTAAAAAAGCTACTATAATCTTGTCATAAGTTGGGTTCTCGAAAAGCAGATGCTAGCACAGAGGTTGAGGTGCAATATATTTATTAGGAACCAATATCTGTGAAATGAAGGGTGAGTAGGTAACAGGATTGGGCAGTAGAGAAAGTTGAACTACACAATGCAGGACTATCAAAGTCTTGGTCAACTTAGTAGAAAGTTTTAAAGCAAGTATTGACATCAAAGTGTCCTGTCTACAAGTGATACAACCAAGCCTTTGTCCTTCAGTACCAGATGCAGGCTACATAAGAAAGTATATAACCTTGGGCAGCTGTGGTTTCTGTAGCCAAGCAGCCCCTGAGGATCTAACATACAGAAACTATCTCTGAAGGTACTCCCAGTGTGTTTAATTTATGGGGGATGTGGGCTGCACATCTCCATATGTACCATACTCCATCATAAAAATGTTCAGCAAATTACTGGAAGTGAGGGTAAGGGGCCATTCCTACTTTCATTCCCAGTTCCTGAGGCCATGTATTCTTCCTACTGCTAGTGCAGAGCCATATAAAAGTCTTTAATTCCAGGCATATATTGCATCCAGATATAGGAAATCCTGTCACTGAAGTACATTGCCTCCAGGCTTCCCCTTAAGCTGGAATATCAGTAAACCTTTTCAATTCTCTATCATGCTAGAAGCTTGGGTGATATGGATATAAAGGACTCATGTCTGCTTTCCTTTGTATAACATGTGTTACCTAATCTGACATATCATTATATGGGTTCCAGTGCCAGTCATTAAAACACTCTGTGAGCCACTGAATAATAGTGCTGGCTGAGTCTATGAGGGCAAGAAAGGCAAACCTGTACTTAGAATATGTGATTACTCTTCTGATGAACCACAGGCCCTTCCAGGATGTATGGGAACAAGGTAGTTGACACCTAGTACCCAGTTTGTCCCTCAAGAAATGGTCCCTATGGAGAACTCAGCATTGGTATCTGATGTTGATGCCTGGTAGATCAAATTTAGTGGAGTGGGTGCAGTTTGTTTCACACCACCTTAGCAGTTATTTAAATGTTCATTGTGCTGAGATATCAGGTGATAGACACAAACTGATGTCACCTGGTCCATTTTGTCCGCATGAATGATCAGAGTCTCTTCTGTGGTAGATGCCTTCTTGTGGTCATAAACATGTAATACAAAGATCTACTCACATTGTGTCCATTCTCACAGGTCCATTCACATGCCTTTACTCTCCTTGTACTCAGTCTCCTAAGTTGGTTATCCTCCTTTTCTTGGGCAGTTATCTGCATAAGTAGCTGGGACTTTATATTATACCCCAATCAGTCACCATACAGGCTGCCCCAGGAAAAGATATGATTTCAGGCAAGATGACTTTCTGCAGCTAAGGCATATCTTGAAGTAGCTCATAAATGGAGACCATGTGCTGACCATACTCCCTGAAGCCTGACAACAAGTTCTTAATTGAAGAAGATTTTGGCAGTCCATCTCTTTATCTATCACAAATATGATGTGACAGCAGCTTCTCTAACAGAAAACAGGAAATATTTGAGGATATTTTAAAAATATATATCCCATAGATATCCCATGATCAAATTATTTGGCAGGAATCATATATTATTCAGATGCAACAATGATAGATTTTCATTTCATATTTTGATGAAAAATTACCTTTTTACTTCCTCTCTATCCATTCCAGGTCCATGATGGGGCAACTGTAGTTACTTCGTTGTGTATATAGGAGAGGGTAGTCAGACAGTGGCTCACTGAGAGGAGAATATGACTGAGCAGATATTTGAAATCAATCAAAAGATCAGAAGTTAGGTACATATCTGAGGATGGGAGAGTGAATTGGAGGACGAGTTGTTAGGTAGTGGGAAAGTACATGCGCAATGGCCTAAAATGAAAGAGTACTGGGGCGCTTGGGTGGCTCAGTTGGTTGAGCATCTGACTTTTGATTTTATGTCAGGTCATGATCTCACAGTTTGTGAGGTGGAGCCCTGCACTGGGCTCACAGTGACAGCACAAAGCCTGCTTGGGATACTCTCTTGCTCTTTGCCCTTCCCCACTGCTGGCTAGCGCTCTCTCAAAATAAATAAACTTAAAAAAAAAAAAAAAAAAAAGAATATGGTGTCTTGGAGAACTACCAGTTGTTTATTATGGAATGACCAGCATAGGGAAGTCAGGGAATAGAGGGAGATAGGATTGGAGAAATAATTTAAGAATATCTTTTAAATTTACAAGGCGTGCTGTAGAATTTGAAGTTTATGCTCTAGGAGTGGTAGGAATCCATGGACATTTTTAATTGGATTAGTCCAATTGGATTTAATTGGATTAGTGCTATGCTCATATTTTGTTTCAGAAAGATAACTGAAACCACAGTTTGAAAGCAGATTCAAAGAGGTACTCTATTCTCCTCCACATTGACAACTTCATAGTATCCTTTTCCACTAAAAAGGTCTCCTATATTTCTGAAAGTAACTGTTTACCATCCAAATGTCCAATTACCTGTGCTTCCAAATTTGCTGTAATAGAAAATGACCTTGAAAATTTTTTGATGAGGCCAGAATATAGAAGAAATCTAATTGTTATAGCCAAGAAAGTTTTATGGTAGAGTCATTCCATCTATTTTCAAAATCAGATTTGATGGCTAAAAAATTAAATTTTTTATGACATCTATGATAAATGCAGAATCTGATTTTGACTAGTGCAGTAAGTAGGAAGGAACCAAATCAGGTTGAATTCCAAAATTCTGGAACTAATAATAGAGTATAATATACAAGTAATCATGTAAATTGAGTAAAAGTAATGAACAAATTAAATATCTTAATAATGCTTAGACAGATTAAAATTTTTAACATATAAAGTTTTACTATACAATAATCTTGCTACAAAGAACAGAAAACAAAGCTCCGGACTTTATTCTCATTATGCGTATTGTTTTTCCCAAGTGATAGGACTTGGATTTTATATCAGGATAAGCTACAATGCATGGATTTTTTAAAACGTTTTTTTTAAATTTATTTTTGAGACAGAGAGAGAGAGAGCGAGCATAAGCAGGGGAGGGGCAGAAAGAGAGGGAGACACAGAGTCGGAAGCAGGCTCCAGGCTCTGAGCGGTCAGCACAGAGCCCCACGTGGGGCTCAAACCCAAGGACTGTGAGATCATGACCTGAGCTGAAGTTGGGCGCTTAATGGACTGAGCCACCCAGGCGCCTCATGCACGGATTTAAAAAAAAAAAAAAATAGATCAATTTAGGGGCGCCTGGGTGGCTGAGCTGGTTAAGCATCCGGGTTTGTCTCAGGCCATGATCTTGAGGTTTGTGAGTTCCAGCCCCCGTGGGGCTCTGTGCTGATAGCTTGGAGCCTGGAGCCTGCTTCGGATTCTGTGTCTCCCCTTCTCTGTGCCCCTCCCCTGCTCACGCTCTGTGTCTCTCTGTCTCTCAATAACAAATAAACGTCAATATATATATATATATATATATATATATATATATATATATATATAAATCAGATCAATTTAGCAAGGGGTAAAAAGCTATCAATATGTCTAAAGACTACTTTGTAGCTCAAGGGGGAGGGCGTAAAGTCGATAGGGGCATATATGAAAGAATACTGGCTAAGAAGGCAAGTTATGAAATGTGAAAGTAAAAGACAATAAGGATTCAGTACATATAATGTAAAATAAAGCTTTGTATACATGAATTTCAGTCAAATGAAAGCAAAAGCAATAAACTCTTCTTGCATAATTATTACAATTAGAGACAGTTGATTTGTATATATTTAACCAGGAGTATGCTCTCTTTAGTCTATTGATAGAAAAATAGTGGAGATAAGAAAGCATGCAACACAGGAACAGCTATGAAGATTTACCATGAAATCCATGGCAATACACAATGGAAAAATATGACTCGTAAATGCTCATGTATCTGAGACCATTTTGAGATATGGTCTCATTTTCTATTCCACATAAATTAACTTATCCCATCCAATTAGAAATTCTCCACTTTAGTCAATATTTAATTTTCTTTCTCTCCTATTTTCCAAAGGATAGGGATTTTCTCTCCACTCTTCATTTAGAATTCAGATTCTGGTATGTTTTTCCAGCTGAATAAGCAAAATGTATAGATCTAGACAGTCACTAAGCAGGAGCACAGGTCCCAGTGAGGACTAATGGGCAAATTCCTTCAACTGTTTTATCATTACTGTCTTATCTATGTGAGTTAATGAAGAGAACAAGCTATGAGATCATTTCTGTAATTTTCCAAATAACTAAAGATGAGACCATTAGTAAATTCTTTCACCTTATTTGCTGATTCTTATCTGTCTGTTTAATATGACAGATTTCTTTGCGTCTGAAAAGAATTTTTGTAACTCTGAGCACAGTCTTCATTATAGCATTGTCCCTAATTGCTATTTTAAAGCATTTTGTATCTTAGGGTAATTGTTATGGTAGATTTAAGTAAACAGCCAGGTACCTTCTTTTGTGTGTGTGCATATATTGCTGTTTATTTTCCATTTGAATTATAGTTATCCAGCATCATAGAAATCACATTGATAAAGTAATACACAAAGATTTTTTTTTATTATTACAAAATCTGGAAACTCAAATAGGAGTTATGAGACACTGTGTTATAAATGGTGGCACCCCTTTTTGAAAAATGAAAGCAAGCTCTTTTAATGCTGTAATTTTCTACACTTTTCCCCATGCCCATCAAAAAACGGGGTTAGAGCTGGGGTTAGAGTTGAAAAAATTTTGTTTAGTTTTGAAAACTGTTAACAAAATGAAGACTCTAGATATAGGATAAGAAAGACAAAAGGATAAATCTATCTTAGGAGGAAGCTCTAGTTTCCATTTCACATTCGGCTTAATATCATTTACAACAGCATCTACCCTATTGTATAGCTACCTGCCAAGGAATGTTATAGTTGCCAGATGTTCAAATTAAATTATTGGGAGGGCTTCCCATTGAAAATGCATTTATGAATTTTATGGTGGAGGAACTTAAGTCATCTTCACATTCAACTCTCGAAAGGATCTGGTGAGGAAGCACTTGAACTGACCCACCTCCTTAAGGGTTTTTTATGGGTAAAGGGAAGAAAGGAAGGCATCCTGTGTTGGAAAGTAGAGTACTGTATTAGGGTAAAGTAGAGTTGGAAAGGAAAGAGTAGTTTATGGGCAAAGGGTTGTAGAGAGAGGAACAAATTATTCTAGCTGGGAGGAGAGCAGGTAACCAGTTTGACTGGCTTAGAGAATTTGGAAACTTGAGAGTTTATCCATAAAAGGGGTAGTATGAGTTAGGGAAAGACTGTGAAGTAATCTGAATATTATCAATATAAAATGTTTGCACTTTACTATGTAGGATATAGGGAAGCATTACTCCTGGAAGAAGGAGATGGTGTCTTATTACTTTTTTCAACATCCAGGTACCTTTAAGTGTGACTTAAACTCACGTTTGGCATGATGATTTATACACATCCATCCTCTTACATCAATTTCTTCAGTATAGATCCTTAATGTGGGCCATTAAGGAGTTCAAGATTTTATCTCAGTTACTAACCAAGCCAGGCTGTCCAAGTATTTTTCAGAATAAGTAGAATTTATAGTTCTATATGGTCATTAACTATTTCTGTGAATTAAAATGCTTTTTTCTAAGTTTATTAATTTTTGAGAGAGAGAGCAAACAAACAAACAAAGAAACAAAACAAAACAAAACACAAGCTGGGAAGGGTCAGAGAGAGAAGAGACACAGAATCTGAAGCAGACTCCAGGCTCTGGGCTGTCAGCACAGAGCCTGACACTGAGCTCAAACCCACAAGCTGTGAGATCATGACCTGAGCCAAAATCAGATGTTCAACTGACTGAGCCACCCAGATACCCCGGTTAAAATGTGTCTATTCAGCATGACCAAGTTTCAATTTATATTTCATGAATAGCTACTAATGTCATGCCAAGAAAACTGAAGTTTAATATATATGTATGATGTGTTTATTTTCAGAATTTTCTATATGAGGCCAAATAACTATAATAATTTTGAGTCATAGACATCTTTCTTTTATTCCATAAAAATTATTCAAAACCTTGAGCAATACTGTCCAATAGAATTGTTATGAATATATGCATTTCTATATCTATGCCTTCCAACGTGGTAGCCACTATCCAAACCTGGCTATTGTGCCCCAGAAATGTGGCTGGTAGAGCTAAGGAATCAAATTTTAATTTAATGTCATTTTAAATACTTTATATTTAAATCTAAATCATAGCCAGTTGTGTTTAATGGCTACCATATTGGTCAGAGCAGATCTATGACAGTAAGAAACAGTTACGGTATCCACATTTTCACAGTGGTAGGAGAAAACAATTAAGCATAATACTTAAGTATAGTATGAAGCATGTAATATTAGACAGAGGGTGACTAAAGGAACATAGAAACTCATATTAGAAGAAATGGGGAAACACCAAAGAAAGTTTTTAAAAGGAAAGAAAAAAGCAGTTGTGTTGAAGGATAAGTAGGCATTAGATCCAAGTACATCCATTCCTGCAGTTGCAAAGGAAACAAATTATAATGACTGTGGCCATACCCATTTCCAAAACTAAATTGTTCTATTCACTGTGATTGGTGTTTATGTTTCTTCCTTTCAATCTTATACTCCTGTGTGCAAGAAAATAATCATTAGAAGATCCCACAGCAAAGTGTAAAGAGTATTCACCAAAATAACAGATAGGTTCCCCATTAGATACCAAAAACTACAGGTACATATTCTGGAGGTTGGGAATCCACCTTTTCCACATGATATTTGAATGTTTTATTGCAAGCAAAATATAATTACCTACTTTTATGTCCAAAGTTAGAAAATAATTCCTTGCTTCTTTCTGTTCTATAACTTTAAAACAGATCTCACTAAACATTCATAGTGGAACTAGGAAGCAGTATTAGGAAGCTGGTACCTGCTTATGACAACAAACAAGGGGTCTCTTACTTTCCTCTTTCCCTTGTTTTCACTTCCTGTTACATTGCAATTGAATCTGATCTGCAACTTGTAATTTTTGATCAATTTGTGACCTACTGTCCACTGTCCATCCAATGGACTTCTAAGCTGATTCCAATTTCACCTCTCAGTTCAGTTCTGAGCTCCTATTTGCTCTGTTGCCCCTCCTGCTCCTGACTACTTGGGGTTAATGCACTTTCCCTTCCCTTTTGGAACTCTAGAAGCAAGACCTCTGTGCCTATTAGTTTGGTTGATGCTCATATTGATTCATCATAATCTTAAAGTGATTTTATATCTTTCAGAGTTTTCTATTTAGTATGTATTCATAGATGCCATTTAGAGCACTAGCCATATTTTCTGAGTTCTTAAAAGGATTTGATTTTAAATTAGAAGCACACAAAAAAAACAGTATGGGATATTGTTGAAGTATTCATCTTTCTGCCCTTTGAAAGCACCAGATGTGCAAATTAAAGAAAGCCACAAATTCCTTGACGCTCCTCCCATCAAGTGTGACTGTTTTGACTAATAGAATATATTAGAAGCTTTGCTATGCCTGTTTCTGGCTCCAGGCCTGTAGAGACTGGCAGCTCCCACTTCATGTTTCTTGGAACACTGACTCTTGGAAGTCAGCCACCATGCTATGAGAAAGCCAAAGCTGCCTCATGGAGAGGACTAGCATGGCTGAGCTCCCAGCCAGCAGTCAGCACCAACTCGTTATTCCACGTGGGGAGCCTCGTCAACACCTAAACCTGATTTAGTTTATGAAATCTTGGATCCTGATCTTGAACCTGATACTATATTGGGAAGGAAAGTGGAGTTTGTGGAGGAAGTGAGTGTATTTTTCATGTGGGAGTAACATAAATAATTTTTAGACAGAAGGCTAAGTTCTTTACACTCTACTTATTAACAGTTGTAGTCTCTACTCACTTTCCTTGCATCTGTGGGCTCTGTGACTACTTTGAAGTATGGCAGAAATGAAACAGAAACATTTAAAGACTGGAAACTTCCACTTTCTGTCTCTTGGAACACTAACTCTTAGATGTTATTGGGAGGAAGCTGAAGCAAAGCCTTGGAGAGATCCACATGAGGAAGAGTGAGGCGCCAAGCCAAGAGCCCCAGTTAAGCTCATAGCAATCAGCTGGCACATATTTATCAGATATGTGAGTAGATCTTCCAGCCCTATTGAGTCACCATAGCTGATAGAACATAGAGCAGAGATATACACACTACAGAACCCATTGTATATTCATCCATGAAGTCATGAGCAAAATAAAGTTCACATTTCAAGCTACTAAGTTTTTGCATTATGTATTACATAGTAATAGATAACTGGAACCCCAAGAGTATTCTCAGAATCGTGTTTCTGTTCCCTCCATGTAGAATTCTCTTCCCACAAATCTTTGCAGGATTAGTTTCTGTTCAGCATTAAGTACTCATTCAAATGCATTCCCAGTCTTAGGTATTTTTATGCTCTCAATCCCAACACATTGTTCTTTCATCATTTGTTTGTTTACTATCTATTTATATCTACTCCCACCTAAATTAGAATATAAGTTACATAAAATAAGGAAATTTTTACCTTGTTCTTTGCTATATCTCTTTTACCTAAAGCAATACCTCAATATACATGTTCTTAACATTCAACATTTATTGCATACATTAATTACTAATTCCATTCTACTGGCTTCATCCGTATCAAAGAGGATCTGATTATATGGTAATAGAAGTAGAGAATACTAGAGGCTTATAGGTTCATCTTCCATATCTCCAAATGCTATTCCAATTGTTTCTCAAACATTGAGCCACCAGATTAAGAAACTAGATTCCAACTGAATCAGATTTCAATAACTGGTCAGTCATAGTGATACTTTATACTTACAATCCAAATGTCCAGATAGCTGTAATCAGTCAGTTTAGCTCATTACAAACCAATTTTGAATTGGTCTGCTTAAATGTGTAGTGATAAGTTGGAAACAACATCAAATCCCTAATTCAATCACAAGAAGGTGTCCAATATGTGGCTATACATGTGCTTTGAGTATCTCTCATGGATTGGCTGCCTCTCTGTTTGTTTTTTTATGAAAGCTGGTCTCACACATTTTGAGTTAGATAATCGTTTTATGCACACACACACTTTCACTCTTTTCCACCTAATTTAAAGCATTGTTGCTGTCACCATCACACTTGCTCAGACACATCTATAATCATGTGTCATCTTTGTGATGCATGGCTTTCATTAGTGGAAGATAAAGGGTTATATTCTATTTCAAGGAAAAAAAAATCTAACTTTCAGACTGTAAATCATGCTTGTGGAATTCAGAGGACATAGCCCTTTACTCTCTTTACTTCCCTTCAGTGTCCTACATGTCTTTAGCAAATCCTTACTGAAGGGACATTAGAAAATCTTTCATCTTCACATCCTTCCCCTTTGTCCTCTACAAAATCCCGTAAAATGTCAGTTAATAACAAAGAAATATTAAAGTTCTTATAATGCCCTTAAGGAGACTAACATTCAGGATTTTATATACGGCAGCAGACCAGACCTTGAATTAGCATCCCATTGACCCATTGAATATATAATGTAGCACGACTATACTGCCCAAGTTACCCATGACTCGTTGCACCAATCTGTTTTCTCTCTTAAGATATGAATTTGTGTGTGTATGTATGTGTGTATGTAAGTGTGTGTGTGTGTGTGTGTGTGTCTGTCTGTGTGTGTTACCTCCTCAAGAAAACATTCACTAAAATTTGGGTTGCAAAAACAGTGATTCAGGTCTTACATTCTTGATTGCAGAAATATGAAGAGGAAGGTCTCTTTGTCACTTAAATATTAGAGCAATCATTACAAGACCGTTAAATCATGAGGAAGTATGACCTTGATAATTAGATCATGAGAGATAGGACAACCCTATGAGTGCTTGATAGGTATTTAAATTTGCCTGAGCACTGCCTTCCAAATGTGTTAGTGTTTTGGTATCTGTTAAAAACACTTACTAAAAACTATTTATGATTTGATTGTTTGGATTTTCCTCTATCATCTGTGAGTTCATTTCTCTTCCTTTGACATGAAAATGCCCCATGTAAAATTTCTAGGGAAGCACATTATTATCTACCAGGTCCCTTGATAGTACCAAAGCAATCACACTAGTATTCCTTTAGCTTTTACTCTCAGATACTTTTGAATCCTGCCATCCAAATCATCATGGTGTTAATATATTCCCAAGCACTGAGGACTCAGAGGAGCACGATGCTTCAATGTGTTTATAGAATACACTTCATGTAGACGGGCACGAAAGGAACAGTTTGCATAATCATCTGCCAAAAAGAATCCATCTGTCAGAAGAGTAGAAGCTGGTATCAAACAAGTTCACATTAAAAAACATAATCTCAATTTCCATTCTGTGCACTTCATTTCCTTGAGCCTAATTATCAGTGTGCATATAAATGAGGAAAATACTTCTTCCTGGTTACAGTTCAAAAATTCTGATCTTGGCAAGAGACAACAATAGCTGCTCATTTCTTTTGGGGCTGTACCATGCAGCTGAGAGCATTGGGGCTGAAAATGCCAGGCCAAATTCCATTACTGCCAATATGAGCTTTACTTTACTGCTTGTGGTAAATGTGGTTATGTGTGAACAACAGAAATATTGTCTCATTTCCTTAGTGTTAACAAATCCTGGCTTGGCTCCAAAGAAGAAACATGGCCCAGCTTTTCAAGCATTCATTTTTGTAGTTATTTTCTGATAAAGTTCTTAAATTTCTGCACAGTTAAATGTGGCAGAAACATAAGTCTTCAGAAAGAAAAAGAAAAGTGCAAAGACACATTTAAAACACTATATTAAAATCTAATGTCAGACAAAAATGTAGAGAGAAAATTGAATTATTTTCTCCACAAAATACTTTTCACTTAAAAATTATTTGTTCCTATTCTTTAAAAACTAAATTCCTGGGGTACCTGGGTGGCTCAGTCTGTTGAGCTTGGACTCTTAATCTCAGCCCAGGTCATGATCTCACGGTTAGTGAGTTCGACCCCGCATCAGGCTCTGCGCTGACAGCCCAGAGCCTGCTTGGGATTCTCTGTCTCCCTCTCTCTCTGCCCCTCCCCTGCTCGCTCACTTTTGTTCTCTCTCTCTCTCAAAATAAATAAGTAAGCATTAAAAAAAACCCTAAACTCTCAATTTATAGTGTGATTTTAGCCACACGCAGCTTAACAAAAGTAAGGACTTTACATCTGTACTTTCTGAAATTACTAACGATATTTTATATTTTGAAATGTGATGTTTTATTTTTTATTGATGCACAAACACAATCACATATTAAATCACTTTGTCTTCCAGATGTATTATTTCTGTTGAAATAATCCAGCTTCCAATAGCATATAATTTAATATTCATACACTTATAAATAATAAAGATTAAAAAATTTAAAGCAATATTACATTAACACAAGTCATAAAACATAGGAAGGAGACAGAGTTTCCAAGTTTATGAATCTGTAAATATGTGCCAACGCATAGGTATGTAATATTGTATGCCTTTGGTTTTCTCGACTGACTACAATGCTTCCATAACCCTCTGGAAAATTCCAGTTTGAAAAACAGTGAAGTAAAAAACAAAAGTAAAAGATATAAGTGCATTTGATGCATTTAATAAAACTCAAATGAAAACACCACTGCTTATATATTTATATAGTTGTTAAGTATTCAAATTCTTTTTGCACACATTTTTGGTTATGATGATAGTCCAATGAAACAGGTTCTATTTATTAAAATTCCACTTTGTAGTTGAGAGAATTGAGGTTCTAGTAGCTTAGCACAATGCTAAATGCTATGTTGTCTATTATAACAATTATTGCGCCCCCCCCAACCAAAATCTGTCACAGAGTTATTATTGGATTTATTTACTGTTTTTCCCTAAGATGTACTTTGTCAATTATAAAGATTTTCAAAATCAGAACTTGTTATATTTTTCTGTGCATACTTATATATATTTCTATGCACACTTATATATACTTAAATTAAAAAGATAGACTATGAGTACTGACTTTAGTCCACAATCATCCATTAAGTCATTGCGCTCCTCCAAATGTTAATGTACATATCAATCATCTGGGGGGGCTTGGAAAAAATGAAGATTCTGATTCAATAATTATGGGTTGTGCCAGATATCTGCCTCTCCAACAAGTTCCTAGGTAACACTGATGCTGCTAATTCATAGACTGCACTTTGAGAAGCAACGCTCTAAGGAACTGGTTATAATGAGTGTGGTTAAAGGATAGGCCTGATACCATTCATGATCCTCTTTTGAGTGTCCCAGAGGGACTTGCCTCCCACTGTGTGCGGAGAGATTTCTTATCCATATTCTTTCAAGTGTTTTAATTTTATCATTAGTACCCCGAATCTCTTAGATACATGGACTTCATTGTTAAATTTCTTCATTGTCTATAAGGGAGGAAGAAGTTGAATGTTTTTTTCTGGACCCATCCCCCTACCTTATCTCCACTCAAAGAAATGAATATATACGCATCTCTATTGTTTTTCCATGCTAATAAAATCACATAAAACTATCTTTAGAGGTTTAAGTATTTTTAAAATTTCTTTGTTTTATAAAAATGTGATCATATTACACCTACCTCTCTGCATCTTACAGTTTTCACTTAGTAGATCGAGATGGAAAAACTTACGAGTGAGCATTCTTTTTAATATCTTCATAGTTTCTATACTTTAGATATGCCATATTTTAATCAACCATTTTTTTAAGTTTATTTACTTATTTTGAGAGAGCGAGAGATACAGAGAGAGTGGGTAGGGGCAAAGAGAGGGAGAGAAAGAGAATCCCAAGCAGGCCCTACAACATCAATATAGAGCCCACCCAAAGCAGGGCTTGAATTCACAAACCGGAAGATAATGACCTGAGCTGAAACCAAAAGCTAAATGCTCAACCAACTGAACAACCCAGATGCTTCTCAACTATTTTCTTATAGACCAATATTCATCTTATTTCACTTTTGCCACAACACAGTTATAATAAACATCCTTATAGCTATATAAGTGAGGCCTATATTTCCATAGGGTGTATTCACAGAAGAAATATTGAATACATACATTTTGATTTTAATGGATTTTGACATACGGATTTCTAAGTGCTATAAAACTTAACATTTCCATAGGCAATATATTATAGCATTTTCTTTTTTTTTTCTGTTGATGGTAGGTGTTGCTAATGAGATAAAACACACTGAATGCATCTTATGTTGTAATGTAATATCAATAAGCCATTTTTCGTGTATATTTGCCTGTTTCAAGAATTTGTGACCACATTATGTTATAGATGTTAACTCAGTTACAGATACTAATCCTAATCAATAATAGGCATATTAGCTTTGTTTATGGTATCTTTTGTGATGTAACATATTTGAAAAATATATATAGAGAGTTAAACAAATCTACATTTTTCCATAGCTCCTAGGATTTTTGACATGGTTAAAATCATTTCTAATCAATAGGATATTCATTTACCTCTCACATTTTATTATAAAATTTTTAATTTTTACATTTGTGTTATGTTTTACCTAAATTTTCTTTTTGTGAGTATTATGAGATATGTGAGTAGTATGAAATATAATATTTATTCCCTCCTATATAGAATGCCAATTGGGTCAACATATTGTTAAATATGTTAGTATGTTTCCACAAAATTAAAACACACTAATGCAAACAAAATTTCAATTACATATACATTGAAATCTATTTGTTCTTCACTTTGTGCCATTTTTTGATTTTCTATTCTTTTACCAACAATTTTTTTTTAGTTCTGATGATTTTATATTATTTCAGTATCTTATGAAGTTAATCTTTTATAATCATTTTCTTTGTTATAATTATCTGGCTTCTTTCAGGCATTTATATTTTGAAAAGAATTTGAGATCATTTTACTCAACTAAAAAAAACTATGTTGTGATTTAGTTGGAAACTCATTAAATACATGGTATAATTTAGAGAGAATTGACAATTTCATTGTATTAATCTTTGTATCAAAAGCATGGCATGTCATTCTATTATTCAGATTTACTCTATATTATTGAGTAAGATTGAGTAGTTTTTTGTATATAGTGTAATACTTGATATACTTGACTTTCATTCTACTTATGTATTCAATGTTTACTTTTATGTCATTTCATTGTTATCATAGTTTTCCATTTCTAGATTTTGCTGGTTTATTCAAAAGCTACAAATTGCTTTTTTTAAAAAAAAAATATTCTCTTTGGGGGTTTCTGCTTCCCACTATGATAGAATAGCTTGTATTAGACTAATGTGTCCCTTCAAGAATAAGTAAAAAAGCTATAAGAAATACCAAAACAGCTCTTTCAAGAGTTTAATAGAGTACACTTAGAAAAGCCAGAATCTCACGGGGCAGTGATCTCAGGAGAAGACAAAAGTATTGACAAGATCCAGATATTTTTATGCCACTTTTCTTTCCAGGTTTTTGCTGATTAATAACAATGGGGTAGGGGGGTGTCTGGGTGGCTCAATCAGTTAAGCAACCAATGTTGGTTCAGGTCATGATCTCACAGTTAGTGGGTTCTAGCCCAGCATCAGGCTCTGTGCTGACAGCTCAGAGCCTGGAGCCTGCTTTGGATTCTGTGTCTCCCTCTCTGTCCCGCCCCCATTCATGCTCTGCCTCTCTCTGTCTCTTAAAAGTGAATAAACATTAAAATAAAATAACAGTAGGAAACTTAGTAAACAAGTATAAACAAGCTCACAACTTATGGTGGTCTATGGGGCCAGGGGGACAAATAATTGCAATTCAAGGTACAAAGTGCTCTAATATTAGAAGAGAAAGACCCTGTCGAAAAGGGAACTGCAGAAAAGTGAGTCCAACATTCTGTACCATTTTCTCCTTGAAGTATTATTCTTTTCTTAAAGTCCTGAGACTAAGGCTAAGAAATTGAGGGAATATATATTTAAATCTTTTTTTTTAATGTTTTTTTAATTTATTTTTGAGACAGAGAGAGAGAGACAGAGCATGAGCAGGCGAGGGACAGAGAGAGGGAGACACAGAATCCGAAGCAGGCTCCAGGCTCAGCTGTCAGCACAGAGCCCCACGCGGGGCTCAAACTCACGGACTGTGAGATCATGACCTGAGCAGAAGTCGGACGCTTAACCGACTGAGTCACCCAGGCGCCCCTAAATTGAGGGAATATATTTATAGTCTAAACTAGATATCAGCAATAAGACCCACAGGTTATTCAGCAGAATATCTGTTTTGTAAATAAAGTTTTGTTGAAACAAACACATACTCATTTGTTTATGTTTTCTCTATGTATGCTTTTGTGTCTCAGCGGCAAACCTACTAGTTATGACAGACACCGCATGAAAAGCCCAAAATATTTACTATTTGATTATTCACAGAAAAATTTTGCTGACCCTTGGTCTCATCCAAACACTTTTAATTGTAAAAGGGAGTTTCTTGATACTTATGGTCAGAAAAGAGGTGTAACCTAGGATTGCCCTAAATAAAATAAAAGAGGCAATTGATTAACCTTCATAAAGACTGAAATATCCCACACCAATTT
This sequence comes from Puma concolor, assembly GCF_028749965.1. Taxonomy (NCBI): domain Eukaryota; kingdom Metazoa; phylum Chordata; class Mammalia; order Carnivora; family Felidae; genus Puma; species Puma concolor. The sequence continues at coordinate 78,866,790 of NC_141667.1, read as the reverse complement.
GCTCCTGCTTCTAGCTGTAATCCAAAAGTAAAATAGACTATAGAGGAAGATAGGATCTTTCCCATCCTCTACAATTTTTTCAAATACAATGCTGGCATTAAATAAATAATCTCCAGGATTGTCAGGAGATTAGACAGAAATAACAGAAATTCAAGAGAAAAAAAATCAGACAAAAGAAACAGACCCAGAAATGACAGAGATATTAGTGTTTTGGGCAGCATTTTTAAATTACTGTGATTAAGGGACACCTGGATGGCTCAGTTTGAAGAACATGTGACTTGATCTCAGGGTTGTGAGTTCAAGTCCCATGTTGGGTTTTGAGATTATTATAAACAAAATCTTTAAAAAAATAAAATAAAGAATAAATTACTGTGATTAATATGTTCAAAAGAAGAGAGGGGGAAATACAGAAATCTGTATCAGAAAATTGAGATCTGTAAGAATAGATAATCTTTGAAAATTCTAAATCTGAAAATACAGTAACGGAAGTTACATATTTAGTGAATGAATTTAAAAGCAGAATAGTGGCCAGAAGAGAAGACCAGTGAAGTAGAGGACAATATAGAAATAAATATCTGGGAAAATATATAAAAGAATAAAAAAGTTAATGGTCTATCATTCATATAATTGAATTTGCATTACAAGGGGACAGAAATAATAGAGCAGGACAATAACTGAAAAAAATATTGGCCATGGACTTCAAATCAGATCAAAATGATCAAGCTGCAGATTTTAAATGCTAGTGTAAATTAAAATTGCATTTAAGTTAAATTAAAATTGTTCCTTTTGGGGCGCCTGGGTGGCGCAGTCGGTTAAGCGTCCGACTTCAGCCAGGTCACGATCTCGCGGTCCGTGAGTTCGAGCCCCGCGTCAGGCTCTGGGCTGATGGCTCAGAGCCTGGAGCCTGTTTCCGATTCTGTGTCTCCCTCTCTCTCTGCCCCTCCTCCGTTCATGCTCTGTCTCTCTCTGTCCCAAAAATAAATAAACGTTGAAAAAAAAAATTAAAAAAAAAAAATAAAATAAAATTGTTCCTTTTGCTTACAATGCCTTCCATTTAGAGCAGTATTATTAATTCATTAAACTGCCTTTTTTTTCCTTCTCTCTACCTGCTAGGGCCCCTTAACAACAACATTATTTTCCCTTGCTTGCTCATTAAGGCTCAGTTCAAATACTGAAGTGAGGGGGCAGCAATCTGGAGAGAGGTATGCAGGCTCTATTCCTGTTCTTGGAAGAGGCAACAGTCAAGGTGTCAGCTCATGTCACTCTAATATTTCCCAGGTACAGAAATCCAACATGCCAGGGTCACTTTCCCACAGCTCTTCCAATGCAGAGGAACCGCAGGTCCTGAGTGAACCAATATGCAGCACTTCGTTTTGTGGGGGATGGGATTCATGAATACCTGCAGGTCAGGTGCTTTCCAGAATCCATCTAAACTTCCTCACCCTGAATTTCCCTCCCCTTGTCCCAATGTGATACCAATATTAGTGGGGAAAAAAAACAAAAACAAAAAAAAACCAAAAAAAAAAAAACTGTACCAACTCTGTCCTTTAGGACTCCAGTTAAGCTTGAGGCCTTGCTACCAGCTTCAATGCTTCAGTTTAACATGTAAGGCATGGGAGAGATAAAGTTGTTTGGTGGCAATTAGGACAATGACAGCAAGGCAGGAAATGTTCAAGCTGCCACCTTTTCCTGTTTTCCTAATCTTGCCTCTTTCCAAATGTATTTAAATAATACTGTTTTCTCAAAAAGGCTTATTATTCCAGAAACTTATTTTAAACAAATCTAACTCTGATGGAAATTTAATGCAACTGAAATAAAAGCCCAAAATAGACTCTTATTCTTGTATGGCAGTAAACCAAACAGATCATTAGTGGAAACACCACTATAATAACTTTTCTTTTCATATACCGAACAGTTTTGTGCAGAACATAATTTTAATCATACCATCTCCTTTTCCGTGTACTCCATAAAATCTATTATAAAATCCATTCTAAAATAATTATGTGTTTATACATTGTTAACTTCAATAGAGCATTATAAAAATAGAATCATTTCTTCTGGTTAGGCATCTTGGTAGATTTTCCATATTTTTCAATATTCCACATGAGAAGATAAAACATGACGGCTGTAAATTTCTGAGCCAACTGACCTAGTCAGGTAGGTATAATATTGAATATCATGTGGAAGATTTTACAGACATATGTTCAATATTCTCTAACTAAATATACTTTTTTTTATTTTTTCCCAATGACTATGTTCTAAATGGAAAAAATTAAATAAACCTTCAGAAGTCTAGAATTGTTCAAGGGCTAAATATACTGAATTACGAGGATGGTATTTTTTTTCTTGTTTTCTAGATTTCAAATGACACTGCACTGGCTGCAAACAGAGCCAAACCAAATTAACTCTAAACAATGAAGAAAAATGAAGGTGGCATCTTAGCCCAGGGGATCTTGCCAAAGGAACATAGTTTCTTTCCACATTTCTAAACTTATTCCATTTCAGTGGATGAAATGGATATCTCCTTTTCCACACTAGTAAAAAAGGAGATGGAATTCAGGAAATTCAAATGCTTATGAGGAGAAATGCTAATTATAATCACCCATATTAGTGTGAAAAATGTCATAAATAGACCTCAGAGTACTATGATTAAAAGCTGTTATTCTTCTAATTTAGCAAGATAAAATTTATATGTAAGGTGGCTGGTGATTATTTGACACAAACCCAAAGTTTGTGGGCAGTATTGGTAGTGGGAATTCCAGTATTGTTTACCCACAATTACTCAGCCATGAGGAGGCACTCCAGAGACTTGCTATGATCCATTGAATTAATTATGACCAGTTTCAATGTTAAAAGGACTGCTAAGAGATACTTCAACAATCTAATATACAAATGAAGGATGAAGGACCAAAGAGATTAAAGTACTTACTTCCAGTTAGCACTTAGTAGGGTTGGAGGAGATCCCAGGTTTCCAGATTCCTACTGACACAGATTCTTATGGCCATTTAGTAACCATTTAGTTGATGCCTAGAACGAGTTAATTCAATAAAAACACAGAAACATTTGGAATTTTCTCATACCTAACATATGTATGTATATAATTTCACTCGCTTTTAAGATACTCAGAGAAGATAATTATCCAGCAAATTATTTGAAGGAGAAAGAGGGAAAAGCATCATTGAGAACTTTGGGGTATTTGAGAAATGAGAAATGTGTTGGGTAAAAATAATGGATTTGGTTTTTGAGTTAAGTATTAGGTGAACAGAATAGCATTTACTTGACAGCAACATGGGGAAGAAAAACAAATGTATCTCAATGCGTTAAAAGCAATGGATTGACTATGCCACAAGGTCTTTGGGATGAATAAACTCATTACACAATACAAAATGAAAGCTGGAAATCTGTGAATAAACCTCAAAAGTTGTGACAGTCTTATAACATTCAGAAATGAAATGTAAGGTGGTTCTTAGATGACCATAAGCTGCTATTTATTAAGAAAAATGTATTTTAAAGAGTAGATTGAAGATTTGTTTATAGATAATCAAAACAAAACTAACAACATTTGAATTGCGTAAATTCTAAATGGATTCAACTTTGTAAGTCTGCTTGACAAACCCAGTGACACTGGAGTATGCAATTATCAAAGATGCAGTAACTGTGCACTGGAATTTCCACAACTATTGTGAAACAGAAAGCAGTTTTCCTATTAAATGACAGTAGATAGAGCTTTGAAAAGAAGTCTCTAAACAATTTATTATTTAAAATCATTTCCTTTTAAGAAAACATGGTGAACTAATTTCCTCATTTATAGGAAAAGAATGTTAAACTACAGATGATACAATTTAATTCTTGAGCCATACAAATTCTTTGCCTTGAAAGTTTATTTCCTTTACTTCATATCATTTGAATTGATTTGAAATAAATAGACTTCAGTGACAGAAATTGACTTCAATTTTTTCCAAAGTTAATTTATAAATCTGTAATTATTTTAAAACTATGGGGTTCTTTTATTACTATGATAGTTCCAGTGAAACATAAAGAGAAGTAATTGTCATTATCCTTGCCCTTGTGAAGGTTACATTCTCATTTAGAAGGCAGGATTTACCAAATTAGTAGTATATATTCAGTATATCAACTACATTCAGTATATACATTCAGTATATCAACTCACTAAATGAGTTTCTGACTCAGTAATAGGCTAACCTGAAAACAAACAAACAAACAAAACTAAGACCAGATCATGTAAAATTACATAAATCAGAATAGAATTTAATGTGATAGACAACATAAAGATATTATAGGATTTTGAGCAGAGGATTGAAATATTTTTCTCCTGTTACATGTCAAGATAAAATTAGTTTGGTGAAGATTAAGCTAGCAGTAATATGTGTAAAGAATTAAAGAAAGGAAAAATAGAGGTAAAAAGACAGTTAAGAAGCTATTATTTTTTTTTTATTTTTTTTTCAACGTTTATTTATTTTTGGGACAGAGAGAGACAGAGCATGAACGGGGGAGGGGCAGAGAGAGAGGGAGACACAGAATCGGAAACAGGCTCCAGGCTCTGAGCCATCAGCCCAGAGCCTGACGCGGGGCTCGAACTCACGGACCACGAGATCGTGACCTGGCTGAAGTCGGACGCTTAACCGACTGCGCCACCCAGGCGCCCCTATTATTTTTTTTATAAAACTGCACTTTATTTTTTGCATAGTAGGGGTCAGTTGCCCTGCTAAGCATTTCCTCATACATCTGCATCTTTAAATTGTGCAATAGGTATTTCTGTTTTTTTTATATTTTATTTTATTTTATATTATTTTATTTTATTTTATTTTTTGTATTGTATTGTATTTTATTGTATTGTATTGTATTTTTTAACTTGTTTTATTTTTTTATTTTTTTAAATTTACATCCAAATTAGTTAGCATATAGTGCAACAATGATTTCAGGAGTAGATTCCTTAGTGCCCCTAACTCATTTAGCCCATACCCCCTCCCACAATCCCTCCCATAATCCTCAGTTTGTTCTCCATATTTATGAGTCTCTTCTGTTTTGTCCCTCTCCCTGTTTTTATATTATTTTTTTCCATTCCCTTATGTTCATCTGTTTTGCCTCTTAAAGTCCTCATATTAATGAAGTCATATGATTTTTGTCTTTCTCTGACTGACTAATGTCACTTAGCATAACACCCTCTAGTTCCATTCATGCAGTTGCAAATGGCAAGATTTCATTCTTTTTGATTGCCAAGTAATACTCCATTGTATATATATACCACTTCTTCTTTATCCATTCATCCATCAGTGGACATTTGGGCTCTTTCCATACCTTGGCTATTGTTGATAGTGCTGCTATAAACATTGGGGTGCTTGTGTCCCTTTGAAATAGCATGCCTGTATCCCTTGGAGAAATACAAAGTAGTGCAATTGCTGGGTCATAGGGTAGTTCTATTTTTAATTTTTTGAGGAACTTCCATACTGTTTTCCAGAGTGGCTGCACCAGCTTGCATTCCCACCAGCAATGCAAAAGAGATCCCTTTTCTCTGCATCCTCGCCAACATCTGTTGTTGCCTGAGTTGTTAATGTTAGCCATTCTGACAGGTGTGAGGTGGGATCTCATTGTGGTTTTGATTTGTATTTCCCTGATGATCAGTGATGTTGAGCATTTTTTCATGTGTCAGTTGGCCATCTGGATGTCTTCTTTGGAGAAGTGTCTATTCATGTCTTTTGCCAATTTCTTCACTGGATTATTTTTTTGGGTATTGAATTTGCTAAGTTCTTTATAGATTTTGGATACTAACCCTTTATCTGATATGTCATTTGCAAATATCTTCTCCCATTCTGTTGGTTGCCTTTTAGATTTGCTGATTGTTTCCTTCACTGTGCAGAAGCTTTTTATTTTGATGAGGTCCCAGTAGTTCATTTTTGCTTTTGTCTCCCTTGCCTGTGGAGAGGAGTTGAGTAAGAAGTTGCTGTGGCCAAGATCAAAGAGATTTTTTCCCACTTTCTCCTCGAGGATTTTGATGGCTTCCTGTCTTACATTTAGGTCTTTCATCCATTTTGAGTTTATTTTTGTGTATGGTATAAGAAAGTTGTCCAGGTTTATTCTTCTGCATGTCACTGTCCAGTTTTCCCAGCACCACTTGCTGAAGAGACTGTCTTTATTCCACTGAATATTCTTTCCTGCTTTGTCAAAGATTAGTTGGCCATATGTTTGTGGGTCCATTTCTGGGTTCTCTATTCTGTTCCATTGATCTGAGTGTCTTTTCTTCTGCCACTACCATACTGTCTTGATGATTACAGCTTTGTAGTATAGCTTGAAGTCTGGGATTGTGATGCGTCCTGCTTTGGTTTTCTTTTTCAAGATTGCTTTGGCTATTCGGGGTCTTTTCTGGTTCCCTACAAATTTAAGGATTATTTGTTCTAGCTCTGTGAAGAATGCTGGTGTTACTTTGATAGGGATCGCATTGAATATGTAGATCGCTTTGGGTAGTATTGACATTTTAACAATATTTGTTCTTCCTATCACGGAGCATGGAATCTTTTTCCATTTCTTTGTGTCTTCTTCCATTTATTTCATAAGCTTTCTATAGTTTTCAGTGTATAGATTTTTCACCTCTTTGGTTAGATTTATTCCTAGGTATTTTATGGTTTTTGGTGCAACTGTAACTGGGATAAATTCCTTGATTTCTCTCTGTCACTTCATTGTTGGTGTATAGGAATGCAACTGATTTCTGTGCATTGATCTTATATCCTGCAACTTTGCTGAATTCATGAATCAATTCTAGCAGTTTTTTGGTGGAATCTTTTGGGTTTTCCATATAGAGTATTATGTAATCTGCAAAGAGTGAAAGTTTGACTTCCTCCTGGCTGATTTGGATGCCTTTTATTTCTTTGTGTTGTCTGATTGCTGAGGCTAAGACTTCCAATACTATGTTGAATAACAGTGTCAAGAGTGGACATCCCTGTCTTGTTCCTGACCTTAGGGGAAAAGCTCTCTGTTTTTCCCCATTGAGGATGATATTAGCATTGGGTCGTTCATATATGGCTTTTATGATCTCGAGGTATGCTCCTTCTATCCCTACTTTCTTGAGGGTTTTTTATCAAGAAAGGATGCTGTATCTTGTCAAATGCTTTCTCTGCATCTATTGAGAGGATCATATGGTTCTCATCCTTTCTTTTATTGATGTGATGAATCACGTTAATTGTTTTGAGGATATTGAACCAGCCCTGAATCCCAGGTATAAATCCCACTTGGTCGTGGTGAATAATTTTTTTAATGTATTGTTGGACCCAGTTGGCTAATACCTTGTTGAGAATTTTCGCATCCATGTTCATCAGGGACATTGGTCTATAGTTCTCCTTTTTAGTGTGGTCTCTGGTTTTGGAATCAAGATAATGCTGGCTCATAAAGAGTTTGGAAGTTTTCCTTCCATTTCTATTTTTTGGAACAGCTTCAAGAGAATAGGTGTTAACTCTTCCTTAAATGTTTGGAAGAATTCTCCTGGAAAGCCATCTGGCCCTGGACACTTGTTTTTTGGCAGATTTTTGATTACTAATTTGATTTTCTTACTGGTTATGGGTCTGTTCAAATTTTCTATTTCTTCCTATTTCAGTTTTGCTGGTGTATATGTTTCTAGGAATTTGTCCATTTCTTCCAGATTGTCCTTTTTATTGGCATATAATTGCTCATAATATTCTCTTATTGTTTTTATTTCTGTTGTGTTGGTTGTGATCTCTCCTCTTTCATTCTGGATTTTATTTATTTGGGTCCTTTCCTTTTTCTTTTTGATCAAACTGGCTAGTGTTTTATCAATTTTGTTAACTGTTTCAAAGAACCAGCTTCTGGTTTCATTCATCTGTTCTACTGTTTTTTGGTTTTGATAGCATTAATTTCTGCTCTAATCTTTATTATTTCCTGTCTTCTGCTGGTTTTGGGTTTTATTTGCTGTTTTTTTCCAGCTCCTTAAGGCATAAGGTTAGGCTGTGTATCTGAGATCTTTCTTCCTTCTTTAGGAAGGCCTGGATTGCTATATACTTTCCTCTTATGACCGGCTTTGCTGTGTCCCAAAGGTTTTGGGTTGTGGTGTTATCATTTTCATTGGCTTCCATATACTTTTTAATTTCCTCTTTAACTGCTTGGTTAGCCCATTCATTCTTTAGTAGGATGTTCTTCAGTCTCCAAGTATTTGTTACCTTTCCAAACTTTTTCTTGTGGTTGATTTCAAGTTTCATAGTGTTGTGGTCTGAAAATATGCATGGTATGAGCTCGATCTTTTTGTACTTACTTAGGGCTGATTTGTGTCCCAGTATATGGTCTATTCTGGAGAACATTTCATGTGCACTGGAGAAGAATGTATATTCTGCTGCTTTAGGATGAAATGTTCTGAATATATCTGTTAAGTGCATCTGGTCCAGTGTGTCATTCCAAGCCATTGTTTCCTTGTTGATTTTTTGATTAGATGACCTGTCCATTGCTGTGAGTGGGGTGTTGAAGTCTCCTACTATTATGGTATTACTATAGATGAGCTTCTTTAAGTTTGTGATTAATTGATTTATATATTTGGGTGCTCCACATTTGGCACATAAATGTTTACAATTGCTAGGTCTTCTTGGTGGATATGCCCCTTGATTATGTTATAATGCCCTTCTGTATCTCTTGATACAGTCTTTATTTTAAAGTCTAGACTGTCTGAATCAGTATGGCTACTCTGGCTTTCTTTTGTTGACCATTAGCATGTCAGATGGTTCTCCATCCCCCTACTTTCAATCTGAAGGTGTCTTTAGGTCTAAAGTGGGTCTCTTGTAAACAGCATATAGATGGATCTTGTTTTCTTACCCATTCTGTTACCTCATGTCTTTTGATTGGAACATTGAGCCCATTGGCATTTAGAGTGAGTACTAAAAGATATGATTTTATTGCTATTATGATGCTTGTAGAGTTGGAGTTTCTGGTGGTGTTCTCTGGTCCTTTCTAATCTTCATTGTTTTGGGTGTGTGTGTATATATATATATATATATATATATATATATATATATATATATATTCATCTTTTCTCCCCTCAAAGAGTCCCCCTTAAAATTTCTTGCAGGGCTGGTTTAATGGTCACAAACTCCTTTAATTTTTGTTTGTCTGGAAAATTTTTATCTCTCCTTCTATTTTGAATGACATTCTTACTGATTAAAGAATTCTTGGCTGCATATTTTTAAGAAGCTATTATGAGCCAAGAATGAAAACAATTAATCCTTTACTTAATGTTTTAGTTGTGAGAGTTGAGAGGAGATTTGTATGTCAGTGATTTATGTTGTTATAATTTACTTAAGTTTCATGTATGTGCGATGCAGTCACAATGATGTGTCGTCAAAGGTGACTCTAAAAGTTTTGTCTGTAATACTGAAAGGATAATAGTGCCAAATGGAACAGGGGAAATTGAGGAGGAATGTCTCTGATAATAAAAGCAATTTTAGATTAAGACTATGAGGGAATTTCTAATATTAACCATTACAGCATGAAGCAGAGATCACCTACTGCGAGGTATTTGGATGAATAAATTAGCAACTTGAGACACTTGTTTGCATTTTCCTAGAGAAATGAAATCCTGCTGAGCATCCATTTACCATCACAGCAAGAAAATCAAGAATGACAAACTATAACTAAAAGAATTGTGTGTGGTTTGCATCTCACAAGGCATACCAGATAAGAAGTATGTGGGACCATAATAAATGCTACCCTATAGTAGTAAGTTCACTCCATTTCTGCATATTTTACAGGAACTCCAATCATGTGTATCAATTTCCTCCCAATTTTGCAAGTTACTTACTAGAGGCTCTTTTACTTGTGCTCCCAAATCTAGTCCTCTCAAGTGTAAGTCATATGACATTTCTCATTTTCTCTAGTTACTTCCAGCTTTAAAAAAACTAGGAAGCCCTCTGAAGTGAATCATTGAAATTGCTGCCACTGTCTGTTGAAGGGTGCTTTTGCTAATAAGTTCTGAAGGTACTGCAAGTGCTGCTAAAGCTGTCAATGACTGTGCCAAGATCGGTAACAGGTGATGTCTGAAAATGGAGACCAGTAAAGATGGCTCTGGCTCCTGTTGGTTTGACATTTTGGCACCAACACAGGGGATGCCCTGCCCTCTCTGTGCACCCTCCAGTTTGAATAACTTCTTTCTTATTTTGACTCTCTTATTTTTATTAGTATATGAATAATAAATCCATAGAAAGTCGGCTGGGAATGATCCTAGTGATTTTGATGAAGTTTTGGGGTGATGGTGGGGTGGTCCAGAGCTGACAGCCAAGAAGGAATTCTTGAAGACCTCTTTGATGCAAAAAGGTGATTTTGTTAAAGCACGGGCACAGGGTCCATGGGCAGGAAGAGCTGAACTGGGGTCGTGACGTGTAACTCATTACATACCCTCAGGTTGGGAGGGGGTCAGGGATAGAGTAAGTCTCTAAGAAATTTTGGAAGCAAGGTTTCCAGGACCTTGAAGGGCTAGCTGTGGCTAAGGAAACATCATTTATTACCATTTAATAAAGCCTTAGTCATGAGACCCTTCAGATATATTTCAGGGTGCCATACACTTGGATATGATTGCCAGCATATATCTTGGGGCAGCTGAGATAAAGAAAGTAGACTTATAGGATCCTCGAGGTTGGGATAATGTTAAGCTAAGATTCCCTTTTGCCCCTAGCAAAGTGTCATCATTGAGGCGGCTGAGGTCACTCTGCCAGTTTCAAGAAGTTTTCAATGGACCGTAGGCAGTAAGGGAACTTAATTTTTCATTTGCCTTAGTTTCTCACATGAACATGGCAAACACTTAAACCCCTTTCCTTTGTTCTTGGGCAGCCAGGAGTGTCCAAGGAACATCACACATATTCCACCTGGGAGTAGGGGGTGTCTTCCAGCCTATATTTGGCCCTCAGCTTGCCCCACACTCCCTCATCATTATTGACTTAAAATAACTCCTCTCTCATCCAGACACATTGTCCTTGGACACCATGGTTGGGCTTTAGCATGGTTCCTTCAAAGTTTCATAAGCTAACTTTTTGATGAAAGGAGATTATTCAAGCAGAAATAAAGGAGCATAAATTAGAGAGATCAGAACTAAAGATGTGGATTTTAGAGTCCAATGGCAAGTGGTGTATTTCAGATGCTCTCTTCTAGTACATATGAAACTAGGTAAGAGGATCTTTCAAGACCTAAAGGCTGAAGAACTTGCAATGAGGGCCCTGTGGAGCTGCCAGGCATCTGGAAAATTGCCAGAGGTATACAATACTGTAAATTTCAAATGGTACCCAGAGGCCAAATCCCAGAAATAAGGGGGAAAACTTAACAATATAGAGGAGGAAATCTACTGCCAATTATCAAAATTCTCTTCTTCTCTAATTCCATCCTCAGCTACTAGCAATACACTAAATCTCTAGTACAAGTGAACTCTGATAACAGGAAGGGAAGTAGGATATAGGATACACAAACTGGGCAGAGTAATTGCTACAGCATTATAGAAAAAAATGTTTTGATAATGACAAAGAGCGTGATGGAACATGTCTGGCTTTAAGAAAACATGTCCGGGACGCCTGGATGGCTCAGTTGGTTGAGCGTCCGACTTCGGCCCAGGTCATGATCTTGCGGTCCATGGGTTCGAGCCCCGCATCGGGCTCTGTGCTGACAGCTTGGAGCCCGGAGCCTGTTTCAGATTCTGTGTCTCCCTCTCTCTCTGACCCTCCCCTGTTCATGCTCTGCCTCTCTCTGTCTCAAAAATAAATAAACGTTAAAAAAAAAAAAAAGACAACATGTCCATTTAATTTTGAATAAGCAATATTTTGGACTGAAGAATTAATAATTTTAATGAAGAATTAATAATTTTAGTGTATGTTATTGAGCTTAAAATGTATCTTATTCAATGTTTATTGTCAATACTCTAAGGCACATTCCAAAACTACTGATCTTCTAGTAGGGATGTTGGTCAATGATGAGCATAAAGAATGAGGTATGGCTATTCTTAAATGTTTATTTTCAACATATATTCTTTGTAAACCAGTTAAAAAGTTAAAAGAAACTTGCTCCTGCTTATTGTAGCTTTCCAAAGTCTCTGATGAGTCCTAATTCCATGCCTTTATCAATTAACAGTAAGGTAGTATCAGTATGAGCTCTAAGAACCCTCAAAGTAATATTTGTGAGAAGAACCCTCAAGAGAACAAAGAAAAAGTTTAAATATCCACAAGTTCAAATATTTGAATTGATAGAAGAATAAAAATCCTAATTCCAGAAAAGGACTTTCAGACTGATCAATATCAAATCAGAATTATTTAAAGAATTAAGTTCTCAAAAATTCAAGCCTTTGTAATTTTTATCAAGCGTATGTACAATCTATCTAAAAATATAAACCACTTCACTTTGCAATATTGTGTTTTGATTAAACATTTGCATGCATATAAACACTGCTAAATTTTATATTTGCTCATTTAAAAAGAGTTTTTTCAAGTATTTGTGTCAGAGGACATAGAATCTGAATCTAATCTTCATTTTGTACCTATTTCATCCTTTTCCCCAAGCCAGTCTTTCAGAGAGAGAAAAGCTGGTGTAAATGGAAAGATAAGATTTCTTCTATATGTTTCTGAGTCTGTCTTTAATTCCTCAATATCCTTAGAACTCATACCACTGTAAATATAAACACTTGAAAACATTTATTGGGCTTTGAATGACTTATTTTAACCCAAATAGCATATATGGAATGCATATTGTATTATAGGTAGGCACTATAACAGCTAGTTACTATATTTTGCTTTTATTTTTGATGATTTACATTTATCTGTTCTTTCTTTTTCTAAACAAGAAAGCTGACAGATTCCTATAACAATAATGAAATGTTACCTATGTTGTTTGGTGAGGAAATCTTCCTGAATCTAGTGAAAAAAACTCAGATTTATTTCCTGCCTTAACTGCTTACCACCTTTCGAGATTCCTATATCCAGGTGCAAAAATTTAGCCTGCAGCTTAGCTCAAGAGCTGTGGTGATGCTAGCATTTTTACCTTTCATTGCACCTCTGGTGTCGGTTCATTTCGCACTTTCCTACATGCCCCATAGAGCTGATCTGAGCACAGAAAACCCTTTGAAGTCACTTGGAACTTTGTGCTCTGATGAGGCCTGAAGGACATGCAAAGTAAGAAACATGGCCATGCTTGCAAAGAAGGTGAAAATTCAATCAGTTTTACTAATGTGTTGCTTATACCTCAAGGCATGACTATGTGTGTATATGTGTTTATCTGCAATAAAAACAGAGCAAAGCAAATTTTAATTTTGCAAAAACAGAACGCTTACATAGATATGCCTACTACACTTAAGCTAAATTATTTCCCATATGGAAAAATAGATTAAGTAAATTAGGTGAAAGAAATGCCTTCAAAGGTTCATGTAGAAAGTATTTATTTGCACCATAACATCTAAACCAATACTTAATATATATATTCCTTTAAAAATAATGTGCTTTAAGAAGGAGTTTGAAGCAAAACCAGTTAATGGTTGTGATACACTAATAACCTCCACTGCATAGGTCCAAATCTTAAAACCATATCAAACACAATACCCATTTTTGGGTGTGCCAGTAAATGCGCAGTAAATGAGCATGCAGCTTTGGGGCTGGGACCATCTATGCTTTGCTAATCTACATTGACAGGCTCAGCCAACAGGGAAAGCCACAGGGACACTGAAGGGCTGGGAGCTGTTTGCGTCCTTTGAGCTTTCCGCCTACTTCCTGTTCCTATCAGTTTTGCCTCAGTCTAACTTTTTGACATTTGACAGACAATTTGTTCTAGTGGCTCCAGCAATTAAGTCTACTATGCATTTTCTTACTACTTAATGAATCAGCCCCATCACAGGCTTTTAGAGACAATTGCAGCTACTGGCCAGTGCTCCTCCTCACATATCTGATTTTCAACTTCCTCTGGTCCCTTCCCCAAGCTACTAAATTGTAATAATTTCAACTGTCCCCCTTTGATTACCCAGCTCTAAGCAGAGTAGTTGGCACCTGCAATTGCTATCTGTGTGATATCTTAATTAAAACAGTTTTATATTAAGTTCTCTCTCATGTTAAAATGTTACTGTTTTCTGACTAGACTCAGAATGGAACACATATTTAGTTTAATCCACAGTTATTTAGGGATTTTATAAAGGTGACCACATATTCTGAGTGTAAAGAACACTTCTGAGTGCAAACAGCTGTCCCAGGCAAACCAGAACCTATGGTCACACTAGATATGCCACTAAATTCAATCCTAACTGAAATTCTGGTAGCAGTGTTAACAGTTAGAATCTGAATTCTTCCTAGTATTGACCTCACAAACCTAGAGGCTAAGAATTACTGCCTTCACCTCACCCCCACCCTTGCTAGTCAGGTTGCAATATTGGCAAGTCACTTGTGAACATGGCTATAAACAATGGTAATAAAGTTGCAAGAATGCTTAACGTGGTACTGATCTTTCCAAAGTGCACATCTGATTGTATCTCTCTTCTGCTTTAAGCATTCAATTGGTGGGGCGCCTGGGTGGCTCAGTTGGTTAAGCGTCCAACTTCAGTTCAGGTCATGATCTCACGGTTCGTGGGTTCAAGCCCCGTGTTGGGCTCTGTGCTGACAGCTCAGAGCCTGGAGCCTGCTTTGGATTCTGTGTCTCCCTCTCTCTTTCCCTCTCCCACTGACACTCTGTCTCTCTCTCTCTCAAAAATAAATAAACATTAACAACAACAAAAAATTCCCTGGTTACCCCATTATATCAGATAGAGTCTATACTTAGATATTGATTTCTCTGAGAAATCCCAAAGAGTGTATGAAAGCTTCTTGTATGAATACTCCTAGAACCCTTAGTATCTTAATAACTAATGTTATCATAACACTCAAAACAATATTATAACTATTTGTTGGCTTGTATGTATCACCTATTTGATTGTAAATTCTATGAAATCAGAGACTATGTCATGTTCACTGTTGCTAGCGATGAATCCATTGTCTAGCACTCAAAATTATCTCAATAAATTGTATACTTAATTTCTGCTCCATGTACAAAGAAATGAATGATGGAAGTGCCAGAAAGAATTCCCCATTGTACTGGGTCAACACCTCAGTTTTTGGATGGTTCACCCCGCATCTTTAAGCAAGATAATTGGGAAGAAAGGAGGTATATTATCAGGGATATCAAGTTAATTCTCACACAAGCAGCAGAGAGTTCTAAGAAAAAGAAATAATGTGATTCCTGCATAAACAATTGAAAACCCATTGTCCCACAGGTATCTCCCTTGTGGTACCCATACTTACACAATTGTACATTCACATATTGATGGGCTACTTTTGGAAAAGTTCAACTATAATATTTTTTAAAATACGATAAAAAAAGATCTTTTATTTAACATGGGAGTTATTTATAACATGGGAGTTATTTATTTCCAACCTAGAGGGTCTTGGTTGAAAGTCTTATAAACTACATGAAGTAGGGGATCCTTTCTAACATTGTCTGTGGCATCCTGTAAGCCAAAGGTTTTTAAAATATTTGGATCAATTGTGTCCAAATATTTTAAAAACCTTTGGCCTACAGGATGCCACAGACAATGTTAGAAAGGATCCTGAGAAACTTAACAGGAACCCATGGGGGAGGGGAAGGAAAAAAAAAAAAAAGAGGTTAGAGTGGGAGAGAGCCAAAGCATAAGAGACTGTTGAGAACTGAGAACAAACTAAGGGTTGATG
Source organism: Puma concolor (assembly GCF_028749965.1). Lineage (NCBI taxonomy): Eukaryota > Metazoa > Chordata > Mammalia > Carnivora > Felidae > Puma > Puma concolor. The sequence continues at coordinate 78,851,065 of NC_141667.1, read as the reverse complement.
GGGGGTGGGAGGGAGGAGAGGGTGGGTGATGGGTATTGAGGAGGGCACCTTTTGGGATGAGCACTGGGTGTTGTATGGAAACCAATTTGACAATAAATTTCATATATAAATAAAAAAAAAAGAAAATCCACTTATAAAAAAAATAAATAAATAAATAAAATAAAAAAATAAAAAAAATAATAAAATATTTGGATCAGTATAGAATCAAAGGCATATCATACATGTTCATCTTGAGTAAACTTGCTATCATTCATAAATTCAGTAATGTCACAAAATTCCATTCAATATGAAGAAATATTTAGGCCAAAAACAAAATATAGGCATGCCTGTACATGTATCTATCAACTTTCCCTAGATTATAGTGATTTCATATCTTTGCAAGACTTGAGAAAATATTAATGGACTAGAGAATCTTTAAGAATATGATGAAAATTAGCAAGCTCTCTCCTGAAAATGTGCACACACATATACATTGTCTTGTTTGCTATTTCAAGTCACTTAGGGATTGTCTGAAACCATCCATGGGCTCAAAGACTTCAGAGTCATATGTGAATGGCTGAAAATTCTATGTTTTATCTTAAAATCAATGCTATATAGATAACTTACAGCCACTTCACTTTGGCATGTCGTGAATAGAATTCTTTATCTTCTGTTCACATCTGCATATACCAGTTCAATTCCAATCTCAGTGAATGACAACTATTGTCCACCTAGTTTATTATTCATAAACATGGGAATTATACTTTACCCATTTTCTTTTAGTTCCTTCATCCAATCAATTAACAAATCATATTGATTCTTTATACTTAATTACTCTTAAATATGACTTGTTCTTTTATCTTCTTATTAACACAGTAAGCACTTGTTTTCTCCTATGTGAACTCCCCACCTCCAGCCTTGCTTTTTCAAACTGATTCTTCATGCAGTAGCTAAAATGAGCATTCTAAAATATTGATCATATGATTACATGATTTGAAATCATCAAAGTTTCAACCATTGCCTTTACAATAAGAACAAACACTTCATTATTATGGTTTAAAGACCTGTTGTAGCCTTTCTGTTGAAAATTCTCTACAAGTAATGTAGGCCTCTGCCACAGTATTCAATCTCAGATGTCCCCTAACCCTGTGGGCCCTTGTTTGAATTCTTTATCCTGATCAAGTTGGAAAATACTCTTCACGGGGTGACTGGGTGGCTCAGTTGGTTAAGGCTCAGTTGATTTTGGCTCAGGTCATAGTCAGGGTTGTGAGACTGAGCACTGTGTCAGGCTCCATGCTGGGTGAGAAACATGCTTAAAATTCTTTCTTTCCCTCTCATTCTGCCCCTTCTCTGTACACGCATGTGCACACTCCCTCCTTTTTCCTTTGGCTCTCCCCCTCTCCTTCTCTAGATAGATAGATAGATAGATAGATAGATAGATAGATAGATAGATAGATAGATAAATGAAAATGCTCTTCACGTAGGAGAAATCTCTTGGGCTTAAGGCAAAGGAACAGAACAATCATCAAGAAATCTGGGTTCTAATATTAAATTTGACACTGGGGCAACTTATATAACTTGTATGGCCCTCAATTTCCTCATTATACAAACAAGTGGAGTTACTCCTTCATCTTTAGTGGTCTATAGTTTCCTTTTCCATCTCCTCTTTTCAGATTTCAGAACCCATCAAATATGGGCAAGTTAAGATGTGGTCATCTAGTGGTTTTATTATTACTGAAAATACTCAGAAAAAGAAAAGGATAGAGGATGATGATTACTTGCCAGGCAGGAAGATTATAATTTTATTTTTACTGATTTGCTAATAAGTACAAAACATTCACTTTAAGGCATTGAATATAATAATATATGTAATATGTGTGATCTGTGAAAATAATTTTTTAGTTTTACATTTTGTATTATTATTAGTTTTATATTATTTACATCATTTTATAATATTATACCATTTTATACTATTATTATATTACTTATTTCATTTTTTTTTTTTCGTTTATTTATTTTTGGGACAGAGAGAGACAGAGCATGAACGGGGGAGGGGCAGAGAGAGAGGGAGACACAGAACCGGAAACAGGCTCTAGGCTCTGAGCCATCAGCCCAGAGCCTGACGCGGGGCTCGAACTCACGGACCGCGAGATCGTGACCTGGCTGAAGTCGGACGCTCAACCGACTGCGCCACCCAGGCGCCCCACTTATTTCATTTTATACTATGTCATTTTAGACTATTTTATATCATTATTAGTTTTTCTTTATAACCTGAGTATTTTTAGGTGGCACTTATAACATCTTTCAAAATTAATGCAACATGAAAAGGTTTAGTTAGAAGGGAAAAAAAACCCACAACAAATGAATAATATGGTAGGAAACAATGGAGATAATTTAATTATTATAGTTGGATAAAGAATGTTATCTGTACATTTCTCTTTTTTTTTAAGTTTATTTATCTTATCTGTACATTTCTTACTAGCAAATGCAAACAGGAAAACATATTTAGACATGTCTTTGTGCTTACTGTTAAAGCTTGGACTGTTTAGTCATTTGACTCCTCTCATGACACACACACTGCCTCATTCTGTTCTTTACCTACCTCTGCTCTGCTCTATACTTTAGGAGGCTGACACCTATGGATTGGTTCATATAGGTTCCCTGAACACAAAGGTTATAGTGAAAGAAGAAAGGAGAGAATTTCTTTCATTCTTTTTTTCCAGTTCCCTCCCAACATCAGAACTATTTCTCTGGTTGAAGCTCCCTTGTGCCATAAGTTTATGTCCCATTAAGTAAACCCTCATCCTTGGCTCCAGCTCTTGCCGTTTCTCCTTCTTTACTTTGATTCTGAAGAGGCAGGAATATGTCTTTCTCTGTCACTTATCTCTGAATATCTCAATATTCCTTGTGCAATAGACTGAAGGATTCTGCATCCCCAAAATTCAAATGTTGAAACCTAATGCCCAATGTGATATTACCTAAACATGGGACATTTGGGAGGTGATTAGGTCATGAGGGTGGGACCATTAGTGCCATTCCAAAAGAGACCCCAGAGAGATCTTTGTCCCTTCTACCATCTGAAGAGTCAAGGAGAAGACTGCCATCTTGAACCAGGAAATGGGTTCTCACCATACACCAAATGTGCCAGTAACTTGATCTTAGACTTCCCAGCTTTTGAACTGTGAGAAGTAATTTTCTGCTGCCTATAAGCCTCCAGTCTGTTGCATTCTGTTACTGCAGCCCAAACAGACAAAGATATTTTCTTTATTTTCTTAATGCTGCTCCATATTTAAACCATCTTTAAAGTACATCTACTTAAGTGCTCTGAATGGAGTATATTTTATGGCAAATCCTGCTTGATACAAAACTTTAAAAACCTCTTTATAGCAAATAATTCATTAATAATCTATTTTATTATTCTGTAAGTAGCAGCAAAAATGTAATTAATAATATTTTCCATTACTATTATTTAAAAATGCACAAATTGCACCCAAACACATATTTTTTTTACTTTAATATATTATAAAACCCGAGTGCATACTATTAAATCTTAACTCAGTGAAACAATTCTGAGGAGGTCGTGATGGGAGGAAAAAATGGTTTTAGGATCAAAATAGCATAGATTTGAATCCTACCTCTATTATAGACTAACCTTAAATTTAAACAAGGAAAATTTACTATTTCTAGTTCAGTTTTATTATCTGAAGAACTTTCAAGATTTTTGTGAAATTAGAGATAAAATAAAGAACCGGTCATATAGTTTTTGTTTAGCAAAATATAACCACTTTAAATTTGTTACTTCTTTTCTTGTAATGGTTATTGTTAATGCAGGAATTTACTCTAAAACGATATATCTCATTTGGATATAGAGAAAATTTTAGGATGTCTGAATACACAAGTTCAGAAACGTATACAGCTATGTTGATGGTTGAAGAAGAAACCAATTTTGGCTATATATGCCAAAAATACACACGGCAGAGCCACCATTCTATTAAGTAAATTCAGGGGCTTACATGGAATTCTTATCAACAGATACATGATTTACAGGGTCACTTTTCACTTTCTTCCTTTTGGCACATGCTTCTTTTTCAGATCAATTGAATTGATGCTACCATAAATTCTTGCACCACAGAGAATTTAGACTCAGAAAATCTAGATACTTACTCCACTTAATCATTAATTTGGTAAAAAAAAAAAAAAAAAAAAAAAAAAACAAAACAGAAAATTCCATGTCCCAAAAGGGAAACACATTCCCAAACATTGCATTAATTAAATCAGTACATTTATTGAATGTTAAAACTAATACCTGTCTCTGAGTACATCAAGTAAAACAGTCTGTTTATGCTTGAGAAGATTAGAATGATATAAGGAAGAAAAATCAACTTGAGAGATTTTTACCAGCCAAGTGAAAATTTGGTGTAAAGTGTGTAATAATATTATTTTATAGGTGCAGTGGGTATGGCATTATTGATTATGTCAGGCTTCATAGCTAGAGCAGAGCTATATTCTTATAATACCCGTTACTTACCTCCACCTTATCATATACCACTTCATCATTTTGTTGGGTTTCTTTTTCCTTTCACTGAATTCTAAAAATTTTAAGAGCAGTACTGTGATATGTATGAAAAGAACACATGGAATAATTACATTCATTTAATTTCTAGCATGGCTATATCAAAATTAAAATAAATAGAAATCCTACCTGATCAAAAATTGCCATAAACAGAAATCAGAAGCAAGTAACAATAGAAGGCAAAACAAAAACTTTAACTCTTTTTAAAAGAAAAGATAAAAATCTACAATAAATAAAATGTTCTTGCAAAAGGGGAAGAAAAAGACCAAAAGGCAATAGAAAAGAGGCAAAGAATATCAAGAAAAGTCATGGAAAATGAAGTACATATGACTCTTAACATTAAAGCAAGGCTGACTTCAATTATCATATGTGAAATGTCAATTACATTTACCTTGAGATGGCATTTTTCACATTGCAAAATGATAAAATCCCAAAACAGAATACTGAAGGAGGGAAATTAGATAGCTTTTATATATATATATTCAAAGGTACATACCTTTGACTGAGCAATTTCAATTTAGGGAAGTTGGCCCCAGATATGCTTATATGTGTGCAAAATGATATATTAGGTATGCTACCTGTTGCAACACTGTTCATAGTGGTAAAGGGCAGGAAACAGCCTGAATGTCTGTCAACAGAAGTCTGGTAAATTAAACTATGATACCCTAACATGATAAAAAAAATAACCTATCTGTAAAAAGGGGGTACATTTTTTTTGTAACGATGTAAGGTGATGGAGGGTAACTGGACTTGGGATCATTTTGCAATATATACAAATACTGAGTCATGTTGTATACCTGAAACTATTATGTTATTCATCATAAAACCTCAATTTTTTAAAAAGATGATAAATTTTATATTATGTATTTCTTAAAAATATTTAAGATTAAAAAAATTAAATGTTGCTACTTAAAAAATTAGGAAAAATTGGGGTGCCTGAGTGGCTCAGTTGGCTAAGCAGGTTAAGCATCTAACTCTTGGTTTTGGCTCAGGTCGTGATCTCACAGTTTGTGAGTTGGAGCCCCTTGTCGAGCTCTGAACTGACAGTGAGGAGCCTGCTTAGAATTCTCTCTCTCTGTCTCTCTCAAAATAAATTTTTAAAAAACTTGAAAAAAATTAGAAAAAATTCAAAAGGAGGGAAATAGAAATTTCTATTAGTTTGCAACAGTAGATGGCATTATTGGGGGTCCAGACTCTAGTGCTATAGTATTAAAATCTGTCTCTATCACTTTGAAAACAGTGAGATATCCCTCTCCCTTGCTGGGTTGCACTCTCTCTCTCTCTCTTTCTCTCTCTCTCTCAAAAAAAAAAAAAAAAAAAAAAAAAAGGCACAGTCTATCCTTTAAATAGAAAAATAAATTCCCTGATGGCAACAATTACTCTCCCTTTGCTCTGCTGCATCCTTGCTGTCTTGTGACTTGATTCTGATCAACTAAATTTAGCTACAAACTTCCACAATTACAATTCTATAAAAAGTACAGACTTGAATTAAAAGAATGAAGTATATGTTTTACTTAAGTGTACTGGGGTACAGATTATCATGTAAGGTTATCCACATTTTTATAACCCTAACATTGGGTTATAAGATGTTTTAAATTTATTTTGAGACATTTGCAAGATGTAGGGCATATTTTTTTTTTTTTTACAGTCATTTAACTTACTTCAGGTATATTCTTTTTTTTTTTTTTTATTTTTTTTTCAACGTTTATTTATTTTTGGGACAGAGAGAGACAGAGCATGAACGGGGGAGGGGCAGAGAGAGAGGGAGACACAGAATCGGAAACAGGCTCCAGGCTCTGAGCCATCAGCCCAGAGCCCGACGCGGGGCTCGAACTCACGGACCGCGAGATAGTGACCTGGCTGAAGTCGGACGCTTAACCGACTGCGCCACCCAGGCGCCCCACTTCAGGTATATTCTTAATTAAGAAGCTTTATAGATAGGGATTGGAGAAGGCAAGTCCTATGCCCCCACTATCTTTTTAGTCTCGTGTAGTTTTTCTTCTGATCAAGTACAAAGCAGGAAGAGAAGAAGGAATAGTTTGCACTCTGAATAATTACAATATAACTGAAGAAAAGTGGAATCAGAAAAGATGCCCTGACTTTTGGAGAACACTTATATCATACATAGCCCTTGGCTTAAATATAAGAGGGTATGATAAATCAACCTCTGACTTAAATATCCCTGCCAGTTACTGCTCTTTTCACAGGCATTCAAGACACACTAAATTCTAAATATTCCTGCTTCATGTAGATATTTATTTTATTTTTTTTATTTTTATTTTTTTTACTTTAAGAGTTATCCCATCTGTTAAAATTTCAGTTGAACTGAGAGAGGGAGCTGAGCTGCCAGGTGTCAGAGTAACCAATTAAAGAAAAAAGCCAAAAAATAAGAGTTAAGCCTTTAATTGCTTAATGCAATGGTATGTGCAAGAGTCTAAAACCAGGGAAAATGCCAGCTCCCCCTGTTTAATTTTTTCCCATGGAACAGTGCACCAGTCAAGGGTCAGGTGGGATAGCACAGATGTGGGGGGGTATCTCACTGGTGACAGAGTCCCAACAAAAGGCTCTAGTAGTTTCATGGACTGTGGGATGGGGGCAAGGCAAGGGAGAAAGCTGGAAGTGAAGAAGTACTGGGCACTGATTCAGACTGGGGAAAGTGTCTTCAAAGTTTCCCCGACCTCCCCCATTAAGAACTCTGCAGAGGCAGCTGAACATGACGTCTTCTGAGGCCTCAAACAAATAGGAGCTGTGCACCAAATCCGGTGTGGGGCGGGCAGCATCCCCAGTGAGCCCCACCAGGTAGAGCCTTTGCAATGCCTATGATGAGGCCTTGCATATAGGCTTCTAACCAAAAGCCAGACTCCTCACAATCCTTACTTTTCGAGAAGGATATAAAAAATCATTCTCTGATCTTTTTGGTATGAAACCAAGAGGTTATAATTAGGTCAGAGCTTTAATATGTGTTTAACAGAGTCTAAAATACTATTAGGTTGTACCTTTTCTTGAACACTGAAGATTATACATCTTTGAAATGGTTTTTTAATTAAAGTTTTAGATATGCATATGCCAAGGTCACTTTATATATCTATCAATGTATGATTAATCAATAAATAATTATAGTTCAGCTACTTTATATATTTTAGTTCTTTTTAAAAAAGTATTTTATGTTTCTCATTTCCTTTCAAGGGAAAAGTCAAATTCAAATAGATCCTAAATACTCCTGTTTTAATGTTCACCTAAGGCATGAACTTTAGATAGAAAATTATAGTATGATACCAATTTGTATGCAACTTATATTATTGACTAGTAGTCCACTATTCAATTAAAGTAGCCTGAAGCAGGACAAGAAAGATTGCAAAAATATTTGGATTGCTGATTTGTGCAGGCACATTGCCATGTCTAGTTTTAGTGAGCTTTCCCATGGCAGTATTTATAATACAACTTCAAGTTCTAATTAAGGGAATAGCACAATAACATCACAAACTGCAGCAAATATGGCCTATTTCTGTACCTTTTATTATTGAGTTGTGTTTTCTTTTATCAGGTAAACTGAGGCATATTAAAAATCTTAGAGTTTATGTGAGCAAAAATCAACTCTAACCAGGCAATGCCAAACAAACTGGAAGTGGTTAGAAGCGCTCCACCAACAGAAGTTAGGGAAAGACTTTTAGAGAAGAGGTCAAAAAAAGGAAGGAAATTACTTGATTGGCTATAGCTTAAGGGGCTGCATTATTTGGGAAAGTCCGTTCACTGTATGTGATTGGTTGTACTTAGGTTTAAATTTCTTAAATTTGATACATTTACAGGCTTACGTTTTGATCTGCTCAGGTAGGCTGCTAAAAATATTAGGACCACCTCAGTCTAATAGCCTCTGCTTAATTTAATTTAACAGCTTCAATTAATATTTGTAATTGTGAATTACATTTTACCTAAGTTTTAATTGGGATTCCTGCTTTTTTGTCAATGTACAATTGCCTGAAACATCTTTACCCATCCCTTTATTTATACCCTGTTACTAGGATTTAACCCAGTACCTAAGTTTCTAGTTGAACGTAAGTAGCTGAATTTTGTGTAATTAACACAATTGTAAAGTATAGATCTTATAACAGAAAAATCAATACCTTAAAAACATCATTAATTGATAACGTCGTTTTGCATTCTTCTTCACTATTGTTTTTTTCTTAGTTGTTTTACTTTTTAGTTGTTACCTCTTCATTACAGGCATCTTTATGGTTTTTTGGATTGTACTTGATTCTCTTCATTCTCTTTTCTTTCCCGACCCATTAGCTTGGAAGTTCTGCAATTCTTTTAAGTGTCATCAGTATTTATCTTCTGATTTAATATGACTTCCTCAGAAGACAGCATTTAAGGCAAAGGTTTATGTGCTAACACCATTGGTGAGTGCAATCTCAGGGACACAGGACCAAAACAGGGATGAGAAGAGGAGCACGTAGCTGAGCTGGCAGAGCTCCTCGCCAAGTGATGGAAGATGGTACGTCATCTCCCCAGTTTTACTGGTGAAGTTCGCTTCATGAGGTGTCAACTGACAAGCAGTTCTGAAATACACACATCGGATACTTTGCAGGCCTCGAGACTAGAGCTAAAGGCAGGCAGCCTGGATGCAAGGCAAGACACTGTGAGCAGATACAGGAGGTACCAGACCCACGAGTGCAGTGGTCCCTTTTCTTTAATCCCCATACTCCAGTACTTCCACCCTAGCAGTACATAGAAGCAGCTGCAGCAAACTGGCTCTACTACCCTAAGTCATTGTCAAAATCATTTTGGCAGGAATACAAGGGAGGTGCACAGACCTGGGCTGGCACTAAAACAAATTACTACATCTCCCCATCCTAACATGTCCTACATCACCAGTTTTTCGTTTAAATTAAATAATAACTATGAACCTAACATAAAAATGTTTAACTCCCTCAACCCCCTCTTCCATGTTAATAAAAATCTTTAGAATATTTTATTATTTTAATGTTTATTCTTGTGTGTGTGTGTGTGTGTGTGTGTGTGTGTGTGTGTGAGAGAGAGAGAGAGAGAGAGAGAGCGAGCACATGAGTGGGGTAAGGGGAGGGAGGGAGGGAGAGAGAGAGAGAGAGAGAGAGAGAGAGAATCTGAAGCAGGCTCCAGGCTCTGAGCTGTTGGCACAAAACCCGATGTGGGGCTTGAAATCATGACCTGCAAGATCATGACCCGAGCCAGTCAAATGTTTAACTAACTGAGCCACCCAGGCACCCCTAAATGTTTTATTTTTCTATTCTTCCTCCTTACACTCCCACTCCAACTTGAGTATTTTTAGAGATTTTTTCCCCAGTGTCTCTTTTTTTTTTTTTGCCTACTTGTAGTATTACAAATTCCAAGCCATGTAATTATCATATATTTGTATATAACTACACAATCCTAATATTAATGTATATAATACTTACATAAATTCCAGAGTCAATATTAGTTTATGCGTTTAATTTAATTAACGTCCTAATGTTAATTTCTCAGTTCCCTTTCTACTTCTACATCTTCGATATTTTTTATGCTTCAAATTTCATTTGTTTGTAGCACTTTTTCAAGTACTTTCCTTAAACTGGGTATATGAAAGTATATTCTCTATGACTGTGTTTGCACTTTATGGTGTCTGCCCCTTGGTGAAATTTTTCATCTGTGGAGTTCACCTGATTTTTGATGGAATATTTTTCTTCATTATTTCTCCCCTTTCTTATTTTCCTTTTAGAAATTTGTTTATTCACACAGGAGTTCTCTAGATATAGCTTTTGAACCAGACCTCCCAACCTCTTTCATTTCTTTTTCATAGCATTAGCAGCAAATGGAGTAGGCTGCTCATGGTAGCAGTCTGGGCCCACTGACCACCTGAAGCCCTTTACAACTGACCCAGTGTTTGTAGGGAGTAAATATTTGAGCACATGTGTACCCCATCAGCTGCTTGGAACAATCTGATAAAGTCCAACAATTCTAAAGTTCTTCACTCAAGATTTTCACTTACCGTATTTCTTTCATATTGATGACATTTCTTCCTCAACGGTAGTCATGGTCTTTGTTTGCTTGTGTGAGTGATTTCTTTCAATTTGGAAATCATATTTTCTGACTCCTGAAGGATTTTGGAGAAAGGGTTGGCTATAAGTGCCTCTTTTTGAAGATTATTAATATTTCTCTGAAATCCTTCTCTACTTCATCACTTTTGCCCCTGCAAATTCCACTTGTCCAGGCTTTTTGGCTTGGTCTTCATCCGTCAAGTTACTATGACTATTATTGGTATTTTTCTTTTGATTATTCACAATTTGGTGTTCCCACATTCCTCATTCAGGTGAACTATTGGGTTCTCTCCAGCAGTGGCAAGCCAACAAGAGGAAAAGGCCTCACGCTTTTGTTCTGGCTGGTCAGGTAAGCTGTGAGTGGTCTACTGAGGCACAAAGAGAAGACGTCTCCCACTTCTCAGTCCTACAATTTACAATGGGCAGACAGACAGCCCTCTCTCAGTCACATGGACCACATCCCCCAGAGTGTACTCCCATTGCATGTCTACTAGACCTGCAGGGTTAGGTTAGGCTGTTCTTATGACCATGTGCAAGAAGGTGCATGAAAACGTCTGAGGCCTCTTGAAGATGGCTTAAAACATACCCATTTCACCTCAACTGTTATATCTGACCCCAATGATCAGTCTCATTTCTTCCAATGTAACCTCTCCACTGGGGCTTTGCCATATCATGTTATTGTATTTTAAGTCTTGTCCCAAGTAACCCCCATATAAGGACACATTCTTTCCATAAGTTCAAAATCTCAAAATGGAGTCTACATGTAAATAAATGATTAAATTATATTGTAAAATGTATAATAGAAACCTGAACAAGAAACAGAAGAGTAATTAATTCTTTTTGAGGCTGGGCCAGAGAATCTTAACTAATGAAATGGCGCCTAACCTGGTTTCAAAGAAGAAGTAGAATTTTGGGGTGGGGGAAATAAAATTAAATTATATTGTTACCATTAAGTAATATTAATTAGAATACTAAATGATATTATTACATTTTAGATGATAGGAAACCACCAAATGTAGTTAGCATTTATGTATTAAAACATGTAACAAATAAAGTGGCAAATAATCTTTTCCGTCTCAGTTAAGGTATATTCTGTGTGGCAATATATATTACAAATTGCTGCATTTTTATTCAATGACTAATATGGTAAATAGTTCTATAATGAGTAACCAATAACTATAAAGCTGACTTAATTCATAATTATTATATCTCTCTTTAGCCAAATGGAAATTTTTATAGTAGGCCAGTATACTGTAAATTCACTCCTCCAGATTTCTTTATAATCTATACAACGATAATTACATGAATTATAATAGTAAATGTACCACTAGATATCCTTTTAATAATAAGGATTATGAGCTATTTGTATTATTTTTAGGCTGTTTTTATAGTTCCCTAAATATTGTTTGGTCTTAAGTAACTCCATCAAGTGGACAAAATTACTCTTATACTGAATAGATCAACAAACAAATTATAGATTAAATTCACAGAGCATATTTAAGTGGTAGTTTCTCCTGTTATCATTTGGCTTGATTCCTTGCTCATTCTGGAAGTGAGAAAGTATTCCTGAAAACTAAATGGCTGATCCTATTCACTTTTATATACAAGTGTGGTTCTGGATAAAAGAAATAACCATAGTAAATATGAATGGAAAGTGACAATAGTGGCATAGGGTGACCTGATTTTGTATGTGTTTATGGGCCTATAAAGTCTAGGATGTAGTTTCTTGGTTATTTTCATTATTACAGACTAGACAGGGGAGAAATTATCTTTAGTGTGCTGTTTCAGAGCATGAATCACACTTTACAAGCCATTCTTGTCAGCCTATAATGTAAACTAATCTTCTAATAAGACACTGTGTCCTTTCATATAGTTCACTGAAGTGCATAGTGGTTTGAGCATTAATAGAAACTGATTATCTTTCCCTGAGGTGACCTTTTAACCCAAAAAACAGTCCACGTTCATCTGTATGTTTTACTGGTATGTCTATTAACATTGTTTTTAAGGAGTAGAGAGTTATTATGAGCACTATTGAGCCAGATTTCCATTATAAAATAACAACAAACAATTTTTATGATATAAATAGTCTTTGACTGCCTACAGAGCTAAACGTGAATGACTGGGGGTGAGGCAACATCTATTTCACCCAGAACACCTGTCTACAGTGTATAACCACAATAAATAAGACTTTATATTTCCATTTGTTTTCTGGTTTTTAAAGGTGAGCCCTCTGTGGTTCCTTGAAAATGATGATACTACCCCTCAGTGTGTTCGACAAGGAAAATAACTTGTACTCATATATTTTAATTTTGTCCTCCCTGCTTTCATACAATCCAATTTGTTATAAATCATAGAGCTTTTCTTATTTGCAGGAAATACAGCAACGTACCACACACACACACACACACACACACACACACACACACACACACGACATTCATACTCAGCTACATATAGTAATAAGAAATAGGATATCTAAATAGCATTTAGGGAATGTAAAAATTAATTCCTAAATAACACTAGAATTAAATATAAATAAGTTTTCTAAATTGTTTGATATAGTTTATTTTCTTAAATGTTTCAACATATTCTTTAAGCTTTTATGTGAACTATTACTATTATTTAAAATCCATTTTCCTGGGGCGCCTGGGTGGCGCAGTCAGTTAAGCGTCCGACTTCAGCCAGGTCACGATCTCGCAGTCCGTGAGTTCGAGCCCCGCGTCAGGCTCTGGGCTGATGGCTCAGAGCCTGGAGCCTGTTTCCGATTCTGTGTCTCCCTCTCTCTCTGCCCCACCCCCGTTCATGCTCTGTCTCTCTCTATCCCAAAAATAAATAAACGTTCAAAAAAAAAAAAAAAAAAAAAGAAAATTTAAAATCCATTTTCCTAAGTACAGGATCTTGTGCCCACAATCACTGTTTTAGTTAAAATTCTTAATTAAGAGTGTCAAAGTGACCTTCAATGAATTCTTTTGGGCTGTTATGTCATAATATGAATTAGATGACTTTTTATCTATTTAAGTCCTGATTTCCACTTTCAGGAATACGGATAGTGGCATGAAGGAAACAGAAATGGCAATAACATGTTAAATAGCTATATAATGCATTCATACAAACAATTTATAGTTACTTATTGATTGTTTACAGCTCTTTAACTTTTGAGGGGTTCTACACTCCCCCACCTCCTTAGACTTTTATACTTGATTAAAAAGAAGAATTCTCATCCTTGCTTATTGACTTTCATCTGTACACCTCACAGTAATGCAGTTGGACTGCTGAATACAGATCAGGGTTGAAATTCCTGGGTGCCTAATAAATTACAAACCTACTTCATACCCACTTAATTGTCAGGGGCTTTAATTTAGTACATCTAACTGATTATAAAGAATAGATTATTTTACTAAAATAACACAGACATATTTTTCTTCCAAAAATGCGGATTCTCACATACAGTTGTGAAATAATGTTGGCCAGTTTACATTCTTCACTCTGTATACATTTGTTCCTTTTAGGCAACATTGAAGCTCTGTTATGGTTGTTCTGCACAGCCCCCATATCATGCTATAGTTGTTTGAGAAAAAAGATTCAGTACAATCTATGCCAATGAAGCTTTGATAATCAGGCCAATCACCTAATTACAAGTTTGTATTTCTATTCCCACTGAGATGTGCCAATTAAAAAGATTTGACTTTAATTCCAAACAACATATTAGTCCTAATTACCTGATGCATGTACTGCCTGCTTTGAATTTTTTAACCCTTTATGTATTTGTGTGTATATACATATTTAATTCGTGGTCTGTAAATTATTGTGAATAGCAAAGTATATCTATAGCTTCAGCTATAGACCATGGTTTCAAAAATGAAGCTGATTCTATTCTTTCAAAACAAGCTATTGTCATTATTCAGGTAACCTGGATTGTAAAAATAACCACCATGGATCATTGGTCCTGAAGGAATTACTTAAATTGGTTGTCCCATTCACCATGTCAAAAAAAATGCATAAACCTCTGTTTCAGTTCATGATTGACATCACTGCCTTAAGTAAATTAAGTCATTTGAAATATTAACAAGGTGATGCATGTATATATTGGCTACATTCACTTTGAGCATATCACAAGTTAATCCCATCCCTTGTAGAAACTATTGTGTAGTTTAGTTGCATAGTAAGAGCTAATTGGCTAGTCAGAGTCTAATGGACAGTTATATGAAATCTATTATAGGGGCGCCTGGATGGCTCAGTCGGTTAAGCGTCCAACTCTTGATTTTGGCTCAGGTCATGATCTCATGGTTCATGGTTACGAGCCCCATGTCAGGCTTTGCACTGACAGCACAGAGCTTATTTGGGATTCTCTCTCTCTCTCTCTCTCTCTCTCTCTCTCTCTCTCTCTGCCTCTCCCCCACTTGTTCTGTCTTTGTCTCTCTCTCTCTCTCAAAATAAATGAACTTAACAAAAACAAATCTATTATATTTCTAAGGTAGTACTTAACTAAGAACTCTTAGGTTTTCAATTGTTCCCTAATTTACATGTTTGGTGACTCCTCCTTTTGACTTAAAGATCAGAAAATGACAAAGTTGAAGAAGTAAAAATGATTAGTGAAAGCAGGTCAAGTTTCAAGCAAAGACATTAATTTAGTCTTTTGGAGACCTAAAGTCAAAGTATAGAAAGAATTTGACTGTGGGGCAGAGAAGAATAAGGCCCTTCATCAAATAAAATAATGTCTCAAAGATGTGTGAGCTGATTAAAATTGTAGAAATCAGGGCTGATATTCAGAAGCTAGCTGAAAATAAGTGAAAAGGCAGGGGAAAAAAGGAAAGAAAACTGCATCCTTTCTTCTTCCAGCCATAGACTCCAAAAGAGGAATTTTTAAATTGAAGATGCTGCTCTCAAATGTGCTTAACATCCAGAGTGTAACTGAATTTTACTCTTCTTTAAGACACTTATTGTAAACCTTCCCATACTCCACATTTTATTAGATATAGTTGGGTATTATCTTATAAAATGTTTGAATCCAAGTTATAATTTAAAAGAAATAGTGCTAAATAACAGGAAAAGAGGAACAAGAAATTGAATAAATTTAAACACTGATCACTGAATTAAAACCAGAAAGCATGAATAATACTCTGAGAAGAAATGCAACACAGGGAACCAGATTCAGGAAAAAAAATGCATCTCTTAGCACTGCTGATTCTCCCTCTAACCAAGGCATTTGAAAGAAACTTAGGTCCTTCTATGTTCTATACACTAGTATAGCATAGAAAAACAGTAACCTTCTTTATTTCCCTAGGTAGAAAACCTCAAGACCAGGTTTGTTACACTTACACATTTTTCCTTATTATTAAAGGCTTGGTTTTAGACATCTCAGTACCAGAACACTACAGATAAAAGACTTGTAGAGGAAGTTCAGAGAAGCGTAACAGAAATGATTAAGGGAATATAGGTTCTGACTTATGAAAGAAGATTAAAGACTCAAAGTCTCTATAACTGTGCAAAAGGATGACTAAAAGGTAAGATGATAAAAGCCTACAAATATTTGAAAGGTATAAGAACAAGGAAGACAAAGAATAATTGAGCATTTCAGTGAGGAGATTATTGAGGTATGGTATGAACAAATGGATTGAGTTAAAATGAGAAAATTTGGCCCAAATATCATAAAGATCTAACTCTTCCTAGACTCAAGAAAAAAATGGCGAGTTCTCTACTTATGTTATTCTGCTCACCTCTTCCCTGCTGTACCTATGTACACTAATGTCAACACACACACACACATGCTAAAAAGAAACATATAAGAAAGGCTCATTCATCATTGGAATAAGCAGCACAAGACTTTTCTTTAAAATCTCCATGTTGCTTTTACTTCCAATTTCACAGATTGCTATGTGTGTCTCTTAATATGTAAGATTTACAATTCTGTGTCAAATAAATCTCGTGTCAGCCTATGACATTGGATGAAAAGTAGTACTGAGAAATACACAGAATCATAGGAATCTGGGCTTATAGGGAAGGGACACCTACTGCTAAATAATCAGCATCCTGACAAATGACCATCAAACCTCTGCATAAACTCTCTTCTTAAGCAGAAATTTTCGATCACGAAACTGCCCATGTAACCTACCCACTTCTCTGTAATAGAGGTCCTTCATTTTATAGAGCTGTTTCTGCCCCACTATACTTTATTATCATAGATACTAATTCCACTAATCTGTCCTTAAAATTGTAGAACAAAAATGTATTGGAAGGCAGCTACGTCAACACATTCACTCAGATAAAACATTTGCGTATTCTTCAATCATTTTTTACATCACATTATTTTGACACATCCTTCTATTTTATCATTATCACCTGAATGTGTTCTATTTGTTGAAGTATCTCCTTAAATTTAACACCTGAAAGTTACCAAAATACTGTGGATTTATAGACAAAAACAAGAATGAACATTACTATCAGTTCATATAAATTATTTCTATATATGTTTCTAGGAGAATACAGCTTCATAAAGACTAGGCTATCCACTTTCAATGAGATAATTAGGATAAATTACAAAAGGACACAAGTATAAGATCCTCTATGACTTAAAATATTTTTATATGAGATGAGAGTTTTATATTTTTCTATTTTGTAACACCTCTATAAATGATAGAAGATGCCTGCCTCTCAGTGGGAAAGAAGTTGTTGCAATCGGAAATCATCTGTGTTTATTATTTCTGTAAGGTGAGGAATTTGGGAAAGGCTGGAGAAACTTTTTGTGGACTAGTAAGTTTTTCTACATCTCCTAAGACAGTGGGTGGGCAGGAGGAGTCAGTCTCTACTGCTTGCAAATACATACATGAAATAATGTAAAGAAATAATGAAAATTATGAATAATACTGTATTCCATAATTTATCATGGATTTCAAGAATAATTTTGAAAAACTTTTTTTATTGGCATACATCTCTTAGTGTTTTGCAAATTTCATTTACTCCTCTGTTAATTGAGGATTTAGCAAAAAACCTGGATTTCCCCCTGACGTTTGGACCAATAATTCATTTAAATTCCCCATACCGAGTTAATTAATGGCTGACTAAAATATCTATATCTTTGCCTAAATTCTGGCACTGGTATTTATTCAGTTTTTTTCAGTGTAAACAGATGGTCTAATATTCATTTCTGTTAAGTTTCATTTCATCGAATTCAGATTTTTCCTTTTCTCTCTACAGTATTTCTGGATTCTGTCTCTATAACATTATCATCTTGTGACAAATTCTAACAAAATTTGGTACACAAAGTTTTGTAAATCTTCACTCAAATCATTCAGAAAAAATGAGTAAGAGAGTCATGATAAGCTTTATACTATTAGAAATGTTTTTTCCAGGTAGGACATCAATCAATAAATTTTGGATATCATTACTAACAACTGATTTTCATTAATCAGTTTTTAATTCATCTAGTTGCCCTAATATCTATCACATATGGGTATTATCTACCTAACACATAAGATCTCATGAGATAACTCATGAATAGAGGAACGGTCATATGGTGTCCTTCACCCATTGGACAAATGATTTTTTGTTTTTTTGTTTTATATTAAAACTAGAAAACTTATGTCATAAATCAGAGATTTTATAAATATGTTTGTTATAACCATAGAGATCCATAATTTATAAAATACATTTGTATATACATACAGGTATATATTTATACTAAATATATACAGATTCATAGGCGTAAGTAGGTTATCTTCTATATATTCACAAAACTTTACAAATTTACTCTGATATATATGTATTACATCTAGAGCTATAAGATATTCAATTTTATCATGAGAAGATATTATGCTGGAACTAAAAATTGCAGCATAATATAGATTAAGAAGACAGAGTTCAGGTCAGGTGTTTAGAATTCTGGCTCTGACTGCCACAATTAGTAGTTTAGGATGAGCCATTCATTATACTTGGTCTCAGTTTATTCATAGATACAATGAGAAAACATCATTAGATCATTTCTAAATTCTCTTCTTTTTCCATATATTCTATGAGATCTAAACTTATGTAAACTACTCATATGTTGAGTTCCACTCATCTGCAAAAGATTGTTTTGAAAACACATTATAGTATTATTGATAGTATTTTTAATGTAAATACTACCATTTTGAAATCTATTATTGTTTATTCTGTTCAAATGCATTACTATTTCAGTCTTGTGTTTTTTAGTTGAATATGGTGAAATTTTAAGTACCTTAGTTAATTATCCTTCCTTGAAACTTGAATACTTAGTTTTAATAACCACTATGGTTTTCTATTTTGTCTTTTTTTTTTTTTCCTGCAATGGACTTTATAATACTCAAACTTTAAATGCCTTTGGCCTGAGAAAATGATATTTATCAAGTATTGAATTGTGTTGTTCCACCAATACTATTTTCAATTGCAAAAACATCACACCATCTTGGCATCCCAAATAAAATGAAATATATTTGCTTTTGATGAAATCTCTCTTCAAGTAAATGACCTAGAAAAATGCAGAAATTGTAGAATGGTATATATAATATAATCATAAATTTCTTCTGTCTAATCAGCTCTATAAGATTTGGAGAAATCAAAACTGACACTGGCTGATTCTTACTCACCCACATGAATACTCCTTTCTGCTACAACATTTTGTTGTAATTCATCATGGTGCTTATTTTGTAGGCAGCTTAGTTTAAGTAACACTATAATGTCCTTTGAAAAAATAAAAAAAAAAATTGAATCTACTGCTTGTTTACGTTTTCTCTGTTCTTCTGTACCTTAATGATATATAACCTTTAAACCATAAATTTAAACAATACTAAGGAAGTGAAAACCACTGCAGCTACCTGTGACATTCTAAGTGACTATCATCCCAATTAAATCCTCATGTGTTGAGTGGCATCAGAAAAATGGAAGAACAGAAAGTCTTCCACTGATACTCTCTCCAATGTCCAACAATAATTTGGTAATTCATGGACAAAAGTGACTTTGTGGGAACTTTGAGATGCAAGTAGGAGATGGTGAAACCTCACCAGAGCCCAAGACTGAAGAAGGATGTTTTCAGAAGGCACACCCATGCGCAGGAGAGAGAATTATAGATTACAGTCCTAGCTGCAAACACAGAAACAGCTCTGCTCCACTGTGGGTTCAGCTATAGCATGTTTAGCCTTCGTCTTGCCACCAGCAAAATCTCGCCAGGAAATTGCCAGGAGTCATACCTATCCATGTTACAGATAACAAGCCCTCTAATCTTGGTCCCAATTGTAGACCCTGAAATGGCCTAAGGCTTGACTTTAGCCACTTTTGGTCACCAGTCACACCTGCATACTGCTCAGGGACCACCCACGAAATACATGTCAGTTCAACTGCCAATCCGAAAACTTGGCTCCAGCTCCTCTCTTTCATAGGTAGAGAACACTCCTGCCCCCTCAGGGATCTACCAGGAGGCATACCCACCCAAACTCCAAAGATGGGCCCATCAATCTCAGTCAAACCATAGAACTTCAAGCAGTCCCGTGACCAGCTCTAGTCCCTTGTACCTATAGTCACACAATAATCTTGACTGCCCAGGGATCCACTCATCTTTGTTCCAAGAGGTAGGTCCACTGACCCCAGTCCCAATAGTGGATGCTGAAGCTGCCCTGTAATGGTTCCAGCCCCTCTCAGTCATGTTCCAGGGCTAATCCTGCCCACCTAGGACGCTGTCCAGTGATCTGTCAGAAGTCCACCCAGAGACTTGTCAGGAGCCACAACCATCCATGCACCAGGTAACAGACCCACTATCTGCAGATCTTGAAGTGGACACTTGTCCAGTCCTATTGGAAGACCTGTTCACCCAAGGACCAGAGATGATCCATACCTGCTCAGGACCCAGGTAATAAGTTCTCTAAACACAGACTGTACTTCAGAACCAGTCACAAGACTTAGCTTCAACCTTGCACAACCTAAACCAGTCTGTAAGATTGGAATAAGTGTGCTCCTTCAAATGCACAGACACCAACACAAGTCTACATGGATCACAAAGAATCAGGCAAATGTGACACTGACAAAAGAAACTAATATAAATCTCTAGTAAATGACCTCAAAGAAATGGAGATCCATGGGTTGTCAGATGTCAAATTAAAAATAATTATCTCGGGGTGCCTGGGTGGCTCAGTCGGTTGGGTGTCCAACTTCGGCTCAGGTCATGGTCTCACGGTTTGTAAGTTCAAGCCCCGCATCGGCCTCTGTGTTGACTGCTCAGAGCCTGGAGCCTGCTTTGGATTCTGTGTCTCCCCCTCTTTCTGCCCCTCCCCTGCTCATGCCTGTCTCTATCTTTCAATAATGAATAAACGTTAAAAAAATTATTATCTCAAATGAGCTCAGTGAGATGCAATACACATACACAAGTAAGAAAAATCAGGAAAACAATGAGTAAATAAAATGAGAAGTTTTATATAGAAATAGAACCACAAAAAAGAATCAAACAAAAATCCTAAAGCTGAAGAATACAATGATAAAGCTGAAAAAAGTCAATAGAGAACCTCAATAGCACATTCAGTCACATAAAAGAAATAATAAAAATAAACCCTCAAAAATAAGCCATTTGAAATTGTTAAAGAAATAAAAAGAAAAAAGAATGTAAAAGAGTACAGAAAGGATGTGGGATCTATAAGATATTATGGAAAGAAAAAATTTATACACATTTTAAGAGTTCAAGCACTATAATAGAAAATAAAGGTTAGAAAGCATATTTAAAGAAACATGGGGCACCTGGGTGGCTCAGTCAGTTGAGTGACCAGCTTTGGCTCAGGTCATGATCTCACAGTTTCTGAGTTCGAGCCCCACATTGGGCTCTATGCTCACAGCTCAGAGCCTGGAGCCTGCTTCTGTTTCTGTGTCTCCCTCTCTCTCTGCCCCTGCCCCACTCATGCTCTGTCTCTCTGTCTCAGAAATAAATAAACATTAAAAAAAATAAATAAGCAATAGCTGAAAACTTCCTGAATCTTGGGAGAGATGTGGACATGCAGATACATGAAGTTCAAAGGACCCAAGCAAGAGTGACCCAAAAAAGATTATCCCAAGATACACTCTAATCAAACTGTCAAAATCCAAATAAAAAAGAGACTTTTGAAAGCAGAAAGAGAAAAGTGACTTTTCACATGCAAGGGCACCCTCCTACCACCAAGGATTATAGTACATTTCTCAACAGAAACTTTGCAGGACAGGAGTGAGTGGGGGATATATTCAATGTGCTTGAAGAAAAAAAGAAAACACCAAACAAGAACATTATACCTAGCAAAGATGTCTTTCAGAAATGAGGAAAGGTTAAAAATCCCTTAACAGACAAAAGCTGAGGGAGTTCATCACCACTATACCTGCCTAATAAAAAAATGTGAAAAGAAGTTCTTCAAGTTGAAACAAGGACACTAACAAACAATATGAAAAAT
Organism: Puma concolor; assembly: GCF_028749965.1. Classification (NCBI taxonomy): domain Eukaryota; kingdom Metazoa; phylum Chordata; class Mammalia; order Carnivora; family Felidae; genus Puma; species Puma concolor. The sequence continues at coordinate 78,829,052 of NC_141667.1, read as the reverse complement.
ATAAAATTATAATAAAACTCAGAGGTAAAGGTAAATACATAGTCAAATTCAGAATACTCAACTACTGTCATGATGGTACATAAATCACTTGTAAGTCTTAAAAAATGGAAGTTTTAAAAAACAACTATAGCCACGCTAATTTGTTAAAAACAACAAAATAGCCATGCTAATTTGTTAAAAAAAAACAAAATAGCCACGCTAATTTGTTAACAGATGCAAAATATAAAAATATGTAAAATGGGACATCAAAAGATGAAAAAGTATGAGGAGGAGAGTATATGTATAGAGTTGTTTGATTTGTTTTGTTTTTGCCATTGAATTTAAGTGGTTATCAGCTTGATATAGACTATTGCAAATAGAAGATATTTTATGTAAACCTCACAGTAACCACAAAGAGGAAACCTCTAGTAGACACACGAAAGAGAAAGAAACAGAAGTCAATACATGTCACCACAAACAAAGCCCCAACAAATCACAAAGATGAAATGGAGAAAGAAAAGAACAAAGGAAATTCTAAAAGCTGTAAAACAATTAACAAAATGGCAGTAAAGTCTGTACTCACCACTAGTTACTTTAAAAAAATTTTTTAACGTTCATTTATTTTTGAGACAGAGAGAGACAGAGCATGAGTGGAGGAGGGTAGAGAGAGAGCAGGAATCACAGAATCCGAAGCAGGCTCCAGGCTCTGAGCTCTCAGCACAGAGCCCAATGCAGGGCTCAAATTCATGAGCTGTGGTATCATGACCTAAGCTGAAGTCGGACACCGAATTTACTGAGACACCCAGGTGTCCTTTTTTTTTTTTTAATTTTTTTTTAGTGTTTATTTATTTTTGAGACAAAGAGAGACAGAGCATGAGCAGAGGAGGGTAGAGAGAGAGAGGGAATCACCATTAGTTACTTTAAAAGTAAATAGATTAAGTTCTTCAATCAGAAAACATAAAGTGGTGGAATAGATAAAACAAATAGTATTTAGCAATATGAAATCTAGAGGAGACTCACTTTAATTTTAAGAGCACACATACACCGAAAGTGAAGGAATTATAAAAGATATTTTGCTAATTGTAACCAAAACAGAGCAGGGGTGCCAATACTTGTTTATATTAGCAGAATAGACTTTCAATCAAAATCAGTCACAAGAATCAAAGGTCAGTATAAATGATAAATGGGTCAATTCATCAATAGGATACAACCATTGTAAATATATATGTACCCAACAATGGAACACCTAAATATATAAGTAAAATATTAATAGAACTGAAGAGAGAAAATGACAGCAATATAATAATAAAGGCGACTTCAATACCCCTCTTTCATTAGTGTTTAGACCATCCAAACAGGAAATCAATAAAGAAACAGGCATTATCTATAATATTATAGATCGAATGGATCTATAAATATAAATAGATCATCTGATAGGTATATATAGAACAATCCATCCAACAGTATCAGAATATTCATTCTTCTGAAATGCACATGGAACATGCCCCAGCACAGATCATATGTTGGGCTACAAAACAAGTCATAATAAATTTTTAAACACATCAAATCTTCTTTCTTTCCACAGTGATACAAAACTAACCAATAACAAGAAGGAAAGTGGAAAATAACATACATGTAGTAATTACACAACACACTGCTGAACAACCAAAGAAAGAAAAGAGAAAACAGAAAGTATCTTGAGACAAATTACAATGGAAATAAAACATACCAAAAACTTATGGGATACAGCAAAAGCAGTTCTAAGAGGGAAGTTTATAGTGATAACCACCTACATCAAGAAAAAGACTGAAACAACCTAACATTACACTTCAAGAAAAAACAAAAAAAGAACAAAGTAAGCCCAAAATTAGCATAAGAACAAAATAATAAATAGAACAAAAATAAATGAAACAGGATTAGAAAGACAATAAAAGTGACTAATTAAAGAGGAATAACATTCATATCATAGGAGTCCTAGAAGATGAAGAGAGAGAAAAGGGTTTATGTGAAGAAGGTTTATGTGAGCAGATTACAGCTGAAAACTTTCCTAATCTGGGGAAGGACACAGACATCAAAATCCAAGAAGCACAGAGAACTCCTATTAGATTCAACAAAAACTGACCAACACTAAGGCATATCATAATCAAATTCACAAAATACACAGACAAGGAAACAATCATGAAAGTAGCAAGGTGAAAAAGTCCTTAACCTACAAGGGAAGACAAATCAGATTCACAGCAGACCTGTCCACAGAAACCTGGCAGGCCAGAGGGAGTGGCAGGATATATTCAATGTGTTGAATTATAAAAATATGCAGCCAAGACTTCATTATCCAACAAGGCTGTCATTCAAAATCGAAGGAGAGATAGAGTTTCCCAGACAAACAAAAACTAAGGAGTTCATGACCACTAAACCAGCCCTGCAAGAAATTTTAAGAGGGACTTTCTGTATGGAGAAAGACAAACAAAACAAAACAGAACAAAAAACAAAAGCAACAAAGACTAGAAAGGATCAAAGAATATTACCAGAAAGATCAACTCTACAGCCAACACAATGGCACTAAATTCATATCTTTCAATAATCACTCCAAATGTAAATTGGCTAAATGCTCCAGTCAAAAGACATAGGGTATCAGAATGGAATAAAAAAAAACAAGATCCACCTATATGCTGCCTACACGGACTCATTTTAGACCTAAAGACACCTACAGATTGAAAATAAGGGGATTGAGAATTATCTATCATGGTATTGAACATCAAAAGAAAGCTGGAGTAACCATACTTATATCAGACAAACTACATTTTAAAAAAGACTGTAACATGAGATGAAGAAGGGTATTATATAATAATTAAGAAGTTATTCCACCAAGAAGATACAACTATTGTAATATTTAGACGCAACCAAATATATAAATCCCTTAATTACAACATAAAGAAACTCAATAATAATGCAATAATAGCAGGGGGGATTGACACCTCACTTACAGCAATGGAGAGATCATCTAAGCAGAAAATCAAAAAAGAAACAATGGCTTTGAAAGATACACTGGACCAGATGGGTTTAACAGATATATTCAAAACATTTCATCCTAAAACAGCAGTATATACATTCTTCTTGCGTGCACATAGGAACATTCTGCAGAATAGATCACATACTGGGTCACAAATCAGCCCTCAAAAAAGTGCAAAAAGATCAAGATCTTACTACCATGCACACTTTCAGACCAAAATGCTATAAAACTTGAAATCAACCACAAGAAAAAAAAAATGTGTAAAGAACACAAACGCTGGAGATTAAAGAACATCCTACTAAAGAATTAATATGTTAAACAAGAAACTAAAGAGGAAATAAAAATACTTTGAAGCCAATGAAAGAAAATATGACAGTCTAAAACCATTGGGATGCAGCAGAGGCAGTCATAAGAAGGAAGTATACAGCAACTCAGGCCTTAATAAAGAAGGAAGAAATATCTCAAATACACAACCTAACCTTACACATAAAGGAGCTCAAAAAAGAACAGCAAATGAGGCCCCAAACTAGCAGAAGAAGGGAAAGAATAAAGATTAAATTAGGAATTAATGATTAAAAAAAAAAAAAAAAAACAGTAGGACATATCAATGAAACCAGGAAGTGGTTCTTTGAAAGAATTAACAAAATTGATAAACCTGCAGCCAGATTGGTCAAAATGAAAAAGGAAAAGACCCAAGTTAATAAAATCACTAATTAAAGAGAAGAGATAACAACCAACACCACAGAAAAACAATCAATAGTAAGAGACTATTATGAGCAATTATATGACAACAAATTGGGCAATCTGGATGAAATGCATAAATTCCTTAAAATAATAAATTACCAAAACTGAAACAGGAAAAAATAGAAAATTTGAACACAGCCATAACCAGTAAAGAAATTGAATCAGTAATCAAAACTTTCCCAACAAACAAGAGTCAGGGCCAGATGGCTTCCCAGAGGAATTCTACCAAACGTTTAAAGAATAGTCAATACATATTCTTTTGAAATTGTTCCAAAATATAGAAGTGGAAGAAAAGTTTCCAAACTCATTCTATGAGGCCAGCATTACCTTGATTCTAAGACCAGACAAAGACACGACTAAAGAGGAGAATTATAGACCTATTTCCCTGATGAACATGAATGCCAAAATTCTCAACAAGATTCTAGCAATCAAATCCAACAATACATTAAAAAAATCATTCACCACAATAAAGTGGGATTTATTCCTGGGATGCAGGGCTGGTTCAATATCCACAAATCAAACACATGATACATCACATTAATAAAACAAAGGTTAAGAACCATATGATCCTCTCAATAAATGCAGAAAAGCATTTTACAAAATGGAACATACTTTCTTGATAAAAACCCTCAAGAAAGTAGAGATAGAAGGAACATACCTCAACATCATAAAGGTCATACACGAAAGACTCATAGCTAAAATTATCCTCCATAGGGAAAAACTGAGAGTTTTCCCTCTAAGGTCAGGAACATAACAGTGTTGTCCACTGTCACCACTGTATTCTCAACATAGCTTTGGAAGTCCTAGCCTCAGCAATTAGACAACAAAAAGAAATAAAAGGAATCCAAATCAGCAAGGAAGAAGTCAAAATTTCACTTTCCAGAAATGACATGATACTCTATGTGGAAAACCTTAGACATCAAAAAAAAAAAAAAAAAAAAAAAAAAAAAAAAAAAAAGAAAGAAAGAAATGCTAGAACTGATACATGAATTCAGCAAAGTCACAGAATATAAAATAAATGTAGTGAAATCAGTTGCATTTCTACACAGCGATAATGAAACAGCAGAAATAGAAATCAAGGAATCAATCCCATTTACAATTGCACCAAAACCCATAAAATATGTAGGGAAAAACCTAACCAAAGAGGTAAAACATCTATAAACTGAAAAATATAGGAAGGTTATCAGAGAAATTAGAGACACAATGAAATGGAAAAATATTCCATGCTCATGGATTGGAAGAACAAATATTGTTAACGTTTCTATACTACCTAAAGCAATCTACACATTCAATGAAGTCCCTATCAAAATAACAACAGCACTCTTCACAGAGCTAGAACAAACAATTCTAAAATTTGTATGGAACCAGAAAAGACCCCAAATAGCCAAAGTCATGTTGAAAAAGAAAACCAAAGGTGGAGCCATCACAATTCCAGACTTCAAATTGTATTACAAAGCTGCAATTATCAAGACAGTATGGTACAGGCACAAAGACAGACACATAGATCAATGAAACAGAATAGAAAAGCAGTATGGACCCACAAACATATGGCCAACTAATCTTTGACAAAGCAGGAAAGAATATCCAATGGAAGTCTCCAACAAATGGTGGTGGGGAAACAGGACAGCGACATGCAGAAGAATAAACCTGGACCACTTTCTTACACCATACACAAAAATAAACTTAAAATGGATGAAAGACCTAAATGTAAGATAGGAAGCCATCAAAATCCTCGCGGAGAAAGCATGCAAAAACCTCTTTGGTCTTGGCCACAATGACTTCTTACTCAACACGTCTCTGGAGGAAAGGGAAACAAAAGCAAAAATGAACTATTGGGACCTCATCAGGATAAAAAGCTTCCACACAGCAAGACAAACAATCAGCGAAACTAAAAAGCAACCAATGGAATGGGAGAAGGTATTTGCAGATGACATATTAGATAAAGGGTTAGTATCCAAAATCTATAAAGAACTTTTCAAACTCAACACCCAAACAACAAATAATCCAGGGAAGAAATGGGCCAAAGATATGAACAGAAACTTTTTGAAAGAAGACATTCAGATGGCTAACAGACAAATGAAAAGATGCTCAACATCATTCATCATCAGGGAAATACAAATCAAAACCACAATGAGTTACTACCTCACACTTGTCAGAATGGCTAAAATGAACAACTCAGGAAACAACAGATGTTGGTGAGTATGAGGAGAAAGGGGAAACCTTTTGTGATGCTGGTGGGAATGCAGACTGGTACAACCACTATGGAGAATGGTATGGAGGTTCCTCAAAAAATTAAAAATAGAACTACCCTATGACCCAGCAATCACTACTAGGTGTTTATCCAAAATATACAGGTGTGCTGTTTCAAAGGGGCACATGCACCCAATGTTTATAGCAGTGCTATCAATAATAGCCAATTATGACAAGATCCCAAATGTCCATCAGCTGATGAATGGATAAAGAAGAAAAAATATATATATATGTGTGTGTGTGTGTATATATATATATATATATTATATATATATGTGTATATATATATATATACACATACACACACATATATATATATATACATATATATATACATACACACACACATACACACAATGAGATATTACTTGTTGATCAAAAAGAATGAAATCTTTCCGTCTGCAACAACATGGATGGAACTAGAATGTATTGTGCTAAGCAAAATAAGTCAGTCAGAAAAAGACAAAAATATGATTTCACTCATATGCAGAATTTAAGAAACACAAAAGATAAACAGGGCAAGGGAAGAAAAAAAAAAGATAAAAAGAGAGATGGAGGCAAACCATAAGAGATTCTTGAATACAGAACATACTAAGACTTGCCAGAGGGGTGTGGGGTGGAGGAATGGGCTAAATGGGTGATGGGTATTATAGAGGGCATTTGTTGGGATGAGCACTTGGTGTTACACGTAAGTGATGAATCACTGGGTTCTTCTCTTGAAACCAATACTACACTGTATGTTAACTAACTTGAATTTAAATAAATACATTTTTAAAAAGACAATAGCAAAGATCAAAAAAACTAAGAATTTTTTTGTTTGAAAAGATAAACAAAATTAACCAACTTTTAGACTATGAAAAAAAACAACACTCAAATAAATAAATGTATAAATGAAAGAGGAAATATTAAATTGATACCACAAAAATAGGATCAAAAGAGATTACTATGAACAATTATATACTGCAAATAGGATAACCAAGAAGAAAAGGATAAAGTCCTAAAAGGATAAAGTCCTTGAGATACTATATCTCAAGACTGAATCACGAAGAGATAGAAAATCTAAGCAGACCGGTAACAAGTAGGGTGATTGAAGCAGTAAACAAAAATTAACAAATTAAAGCCCAGAACCAGCTGGCTTCACAAGTGAATCTACCAAACATTTAAAAAACAATTCTTCTCAAGCTCTTCCAAAAAAATTGCAGAGACTTATTTTAGGAGACTAGCATTATATTGATAAAGAAGTATGTAAAAGACAAGAAAATTACAGGGCCATATTAAAAAAAAAATACAAGCAAATCGAATTCAGCAGCATATCAAAAGAATCATATACCATGATATAGTAGGACTTATCCTGGGAATAAAAAGATAATTCAACATATGCTAATCAACATATGGGTTCAATTGCATTAACAAAATGAAGGCTAAAGGCTATATTATTAGCTCAATAAACACAGAAAAAGCATTTGACAAAATTCAAAATCCTTTGTGATGGAAATTATCAATAAATTAGGTATACAAAGAATAAATGTCCACATAATAAAGACTATATGTAGCAAGCTTACATCTAACATATTCAATGGTGAAAAGCTGAAAGCTTTTCCTCTAAAATCAGGAACCAGATAAGAGTGCCCACTTCTATACTATTCAACAATACTTCTTTTTTTTTTTTAATTTTTTTTTCAACGTTTATTTATTTTTGGAACAGAGAGAGACAGAGCATGAACGGGGGAGGGGCAGAGAGAGAGAGGGAGACACAGAATCGGAAACAGGCTCCAGGCTCCAAGCCATCAGCCCAGAGCCTGACGCGGGGCTCGAACTCAGGGACCGTGAGATCGTGACCTGGCTGAAGTTGGACGCTTAACCGACTGCGCCACCCAGGTGCCCCGTATTCAACAATACTTCTATTCTTTTGAAAATAGCACTGGAAATCCTAGCCTGAGTAGTTAGGAAAGAAAAAGAACTAATTGGTATCCAAATGAGAAAGGAAGTCATTAAACTGTCCCTGTTGGTAGATGACCTGATCATATATATATAAAACCCTAAGGACTCCAACAAAAATCATTTAAAATTAATACACATATTTAGTAAAGTTAGTGTCCAAAATTAATATACAAAAATCATGTGCATGTCTATACCTTAACAATAAAGTATCAAAAAAATGAAATTAAGACCATTCCATTTACAAATGCATGAGAAAGAGTGAAATATTTAGTAAATTAAACTACACAGGTAGAAAATTTGCACACTTAAAACTTTTAGACAGTAATGAAATACATAGAGGAAGACTCAGATAAATAGAAAGATATCCCATGTTCATGGATCAAAAGAATTAATATAGTTAAACTGCTTACATTATGCAAAGTAACCTACAGATTTGTTGCAATTCCTATCAAATTTACAATGGCATTATTCACAGAAATAGAAAGAATTATAAAATCTGTATGAAATCATAAATAGCCAAACAGATCCCCAAAACCAAAACAATTTTGAGAAAGAACAACAAAGCTGGAGTCATCATCACACTTTCTGATTTCAAAAAATATTACAAAGCTATAGTAAACAAAACAGTATGGTATCTGCATAAAAGCAAACACATAGACCAACAGAATAGAATTGAGAGCACAGAAATAAACTCACAAATCTATGATCAACTAATCTTTGACAAGGACACCAAGAATAATAGAGAAACAATAGTCTTTTCAATAAACGGTGTTGGTAAACTGGATAACACTGACTTGGACCCTTCCACCATACATAAAAAATAATTTGAACTGGATTAAAGACTTAAATGTAACACACAAAAATATAAAACTTCATGAAAAAATGTGGGTAAATTTTTCATTTATATTGGTCTTGGAAATGATTTTGGATAAGACACCAAAAAGAAAGTTAACAAAAGCAAAAATAAACAGGGGAGGCTTGATCAAACTATAAAGCTTCTGTACAGGAGAAGAAACAACCAACAAGATGAAAAGGCAACCTATGGAATGACCGAAAATATTTGCAAATCATATATCGGATAAGTGGTTAATTTCAAACATATATAGGGGAACTTGTAAAATTCAATAGCAAAAATAAATAAATAACTAAACACCCAAATGAAAATAGACAATGGACTTGAACAGACCTTCTTCCAAAGGAGACATACAAATGGCAACAGGTACATGAAACAGTGCTCAACATTACTGATCATGTGAGAAATGCCAATCAAAACTACAGTGAGATATCACTTCATACCTGTTAGAACACCTAGTATCTCTTTATCTTTTATCTCTTACATATAAAATGTTTGCAAGAGTATGGAATAAGGGAGTACTTGTGTACTGTAGGAATGTAAATTGGTGTAACCACTATGAAATGCAGTATGGAGTTTCCTGAAAAACTTAAAAATAGAACTTTTATATGATCCAGTAATTCCACTTCTGAATATATATCCAAAGCAAATAAAATCAATATCTCAGATAAGTATCTGCACTCCCTGTTCACTATAGAATTATTCACTATATATACACATATGGAAATATTATTCAGTAATAAATAAGAAGGAAAGGCTTCCATTTGTGACAACATGGTTGAACCTGAAACATAATGCAAAGTGGAGTAAGCCAGACATAGAAAGAAATATTGTATGATCTCAATTATTTGTGGAATTTAAAAAGTTGACACTTAGAAACAGAGTAGAACAATGGATATTGAGCCTAGAGGGTGGAGGAAATGGGGAGATATTGGTCAAAGTGTACAAAATTTATGTTATAAAATGAATTAAGTCCTGGTCATCTAATGTATAGCATGGTTATTATGGCTGTTAGCACTGTATTGTGCACTTGAAACTTGCAAACTGTGTATATTTATGTTCTTACCATGCACAGAAAAGCAAGAACTATTTGAGGTGATATACGTATGAATTAACTTGATTGTAGTAATCATTTAACAATGTATACATATATCAAGTCACCATGTTCATACATTTAGAAGAGAAATATCACATTGTACACTAAAAAAATAAATCAATAGATGCTGAGAAAAAAATAAAAACCTTCATTTTTCTCATATAGTTACAAGGCTGTCATCACTTGCACTTGTCTCTTACTCTCTCTTCACTTATGCTTTCTTTCTCTTCTGAGTAACTCTGGAAGACAATGACAATCGTTTATCATTTAAAACAGATGCACTTTGGGCGCCTGGGTGGCTTAGTAGGTTAAGCATCCAACTTCAGCTGAGGTCATGATCTCACAGTCTGTGAGTGTAAGCCCCACATCAGGCTCTGTGCTGACAGCTCAGAGCCTAGAGCCTGCTTTGGATTCTGTGTCTCTCTCTCTCTCTGCCCCTCCCCTGTTCATGCTCTGTCTCTGTCTCAAAAAAAAAAATTAAAAAAATTAAAAAACAAACAAACAGATGCACTTTCAGGGTGCCTGGGTAGTCAGTTGGTTAGGCACTGAACTCTTAATTTCGGCTCAGGTCATGATATCACGGTTTGTGAGTTCGAGCCCTGCACTGGGCTCCATGCTGTCAGCATACAGCCTGCTTGGTATTCTCTCTCTTTCTCTCCCTCTCTCTCTCTGCCCCTGCCCTGCTGGTGTTCTCTCTCTCTCTCTCTCTCTCTCTCTCTCTCTCTCAAAATAAATAAATAAACTTCAAGACAGATGCACTTTTGTTAGGCTCTGCTTACCTCTGTTACTCTACCATATACCATTATACCATTATAGGACTTAATTCTGAAACTTCCATTTCAAACAGAAGTGTTAATTTTGGGGAAACAAGTAGAAACAAAAAAGAAAAATAATAAAAGAAAACATATGAAAAGGAAAACAACTGAAAATGAAAAGGAACAACTTAATCTTAATTAAGTAATCCTATTAATCCCAATAACACTATTGCCTTTTTTCTTCCAAATATATCCCTTGAAATTCCACTGGGTTTTTTAACTCATTAACATTACCATCACAGTATCAATTTTATGGATACCAAATGCTTCAATGTCAAAATTATATCAACATGATTTTTTACCAGCTGATACTCATTTCACACAACATAAAAATGAGCATAGTGTATATATTTATATAAGATGAATATAATAAAATTGCAGTACAACTTTCTGTCAAAATAACTGCATACAAGAAAAAAAAACTTGTTACTTATAATCAATATAAGCTAAAGTTAATCAATGATAGGCTAAAATAGTCAAATATTCTTTTGTAAAGGACCTCAAAACATGAGCTGTTAGTATCACATTCTTCTTTTCCTATGGCCCACAAACTGGCTCTAGTCCTTTGTTTCACTGAATTCATCCTTGGATAGTGAACAGAACACATATCTTTGACATAACACATGAAAAACTCTGCATACATTTAAAATGGTTTCAGGTTAAATACATAATTAACTTGGAGAGATTAGCCATTGTAAATTCACAGTACTTTACAATGAAAATGAAAGTGATTATTTTCTAATATTTTTGAAGAAATAAGGTTGTAGCCACATATATCATGTCAGGGTTTAGGGCTGAATACAGTGAGGAAATAACAATTTTCAATTTTTTTGATTAAGTCTTCTATTCCCAAAGCTAATTAAATAGAACTTCTGCCTTAGTCTGAAATATAATGTATGAAAATATGTTGACAGAGTTTGGAAAATGTGTGATGAAAGAAATGTATACATTTCCATTTACTAACAAAACATAGAGCGTTTTTTTTTTTTTTTTAACGTTTTATTTATTTTTGAGACAGAGAGAGACAGAGCATGAACGGGGGAGGGGCAGAGAGAGAGGGAGACACAGAATTGGAAGCAGGCTCCAGGCTCTGAGCCATCAGCCCAGAGCCCGACGCGGGGCTCGAACTCATGGACCGTGAGATCGTGACCTGAGCCGAAGTCGGCCGCCAGACCAACTGAGCCACCCAGGCGCCCCAAGAGTTTTTGTTTTGTTTTTTTTTTTAACTGGTTTTGTGAAGAAATAACCCTTAAACAAAAATAACCAAGTCCAAATTTAAACACTTTTCAGTGTAGATCTTAACTGAAGTGGATTATTTGCCTGTGTATTAGTTTTCCAATGTGACAAATTACCAAAACCTTAGTGGTTTAAAACAACACACTTTTATTATCTCAGTTGCCTTGTACACGCACAGCTTGACTAGATTCTCTGATAAGATCTCTCACAAGGCTATGTGCAAAGTCTCCATATGAGCTTCATTTTCAACTGGAAACTTAAAAGGGAATGAATCAATTTCTGAGTTGTAACTGCTGGCCCTAGGTTCTTGCTAGCTGTCAGCTAGAGGCCACCCTCAGCTCCTAGAGAAAGGTCACTCAGTTCCCTGCCAACTGGTCCCTTCCATGGGCATTTCACAACAGAGAAGTTTACTTATTCAACTAGGAAGAAGACAGCCAGCAAGAAAAAAAAAGCTTATAAAATGCAATGTAATCATGAGAATGACATCCTTTTTTGCATAGTTTATAAATAAGAAGCAAGTCACAAGTAAGAGGATTATATAAGAAGGAAAGAATCCCTGGGGTTACCTCAGTGTCTGTTTGCAACTGGAGCTAGAAAAATCATATATATTTCCAGATTTAAAAACTAGTAGATGCATTAGTTTAGGAAGGAAGAAAGTATTTACAAAATACAAAATGCTAGCTAAAGAGGTGCTGCTCTGGTCACATAATTTCTTTCAAATCATGCCATTAGTTTCAGTGAAATGGCTATGGTGGGTCAGTGGTTGTACTATAAAGGTAGAACCTGAATTTAGTCATTTACTCCATTGACTTGCATACAGATAGAAGACAGACATAGGTATACCCTCTGAGTATCATGTTGCCACAAACTGGTGCAATAATTGTCACTAATTTGTTCATGTCACCATGTCTCTCCATATCCCTACCCTATTGGAATGTTCATGATACACTGACCTTGTACTTGACCATGTGACTTGCTTTGACCAATGAGACAGTGGCAAACATGTCGCAAGCAGAGATTTAAATAGTAATTAAGCAGTGGGGCTTGCCTTTTCTCCATTCTTGATATCTGTCACCATCATTGAAACAAACCTGAACGAACCAACTGAACGATGAGAGATTCATAACCTACTTGCTTGCTACTCCAGCCAATGGTCAATCAACACTTAAAAGCAGAGCTGTCCACCTGACCAGTTAATGACTGATGATGCATGAGTAGACCTAAGTTAAGCCATTGTGAGAACTTACCTGCTGAGTCCTACCCAAATTGAGGATATACAGAATCAGGAGCTAAAAAAGTATTTAAGTCTACTGTGTTTTGTGGTTGTTGGTTAGGCAGCAAAATATAGCCCATAAATGTATCTATTGACTATATCCAATAATAGTAAGACACACATATATGTATAAATACACATAAATGTGGTGCTGTGTGTGTGTGTATACATATATATATATATAAAACATCTCAGATCCATAAATATTACTTGATATTGACTATATTTTAGAAAGCAGCTAAATAGAGTAGATACCTTCTTATAAATACTTCTTACATTACTGTTATAATTTCCTTTTTTTTAAGGAACAAAATAACTCTTAGGACTGTGCCCAACAAAGATAATTGCTAAACAATGAAATATTTTGAAATAGATTTTTATAAAATATTTCCTCTTTTTCTCAAGAAGGAATTGCTGTTGCCTGGTTGTAGTGAGCAAGTCTGTAATCAAACAAATTCCACCAAGAATTACATTACTTTACTCATATTTAGTAACTAGGGCATTCCAGCTGCATTTACAGTGTGTAAGAAAACAAAAATTTAATTAGCTATATTGTGGAAGGGGACACAGATGGAGATATTAAAAAAGATGCATACATCAAAGAAACAAAAGTTGCTGTGGTTTTGTTTTTCTGCCAGAAAGGAATTGCTACTTTATCCTTTTATATCACAACTAAAAGCAAAGATGTTTGTGGGCATTTTTGAAATATATTCTCAAAATAGTAAAAAGGATTTAGAAAGTACTGAATATCATAAAAAAATTGTATGCCATTTAACTGGCTTTAGGATTTAAATAAATCCATACTAATTAAATTTAATATATTTTATCTTTTATGGTTACTATTTTTAAAATGTATCACGCTGTAATCTTAACTGCTTCCCTCTGTCTACTCATCAATAAGATATATGGATGAAAAGTGAATAATTTAGCCATCTAGTTTTTATTTTATTTTATTTTATTTTGAAAATTCTTTTTTTAAGTTTATTATTTATTTTGAGAGAGAGAGAGACAGAGAGAGACAGAGAGAGAGAGAGAGAGACTGTGAATGGGGGAGACAGGGAAAGGGCGACAGAATCCCAAGCAGGCTCCGCAATGTCAATGTGGAGCCCAATGTGGGGCTGGAACTCATGAAACCATGTTATCACGACCTGAGCTGAAAGCAAGAGTTGGAGGCTTAACCAACTGGGCCACCCAGGCACCCCTAACCATCTAGGTTTTTAAATGGCAAGCATATTCCCATAATAACCATCATGTAAACACTGAAGGACAATTCTTGCCCTAATAAATCTTGCCATATTATTTATTTCAGGATCAATAAGGCTCTTAAAAGAAAGCACTTAAAATATCTCCTAATTCCAATAGTCGCCAAATGTCAAAGGTCCTGTTTCCTAAGTTCCACTTGAATCTATTTTTTCTTCTCCAACTCTATGCCACTTGCTTAGATCTGGTCCTTTCTACATTTGCCTGGACTACTGCATTGACTTCTTTCCTCCTTTCTTGCTGTATTCTGATATTTGGACATTATATTCCAGCAATACAAAAACACTAGTAGTTAGTTGGATACACTATTTTTGCCTCATAACTCTATATATATTTATGTGCCAAAATATCATTTATTATTCACTATGTGAATACCTATTTATCTTCAAAATCTTGGCCTAGATATTTACTCAAATTATATTAAATAGTCTTAATGATTTCACAAATGCTGCTCTCTTCTGCATTTATATTTTCTCCATGTTTCTGCAATTGCATCTTATACAAATTGTTAAGGTGATGTAGGAAACTGCTTTATCAGTAATGTCAGAAATTTTTCCAAATACTACAGGTAAGCCCAAGCCTCAAAAGATTTTGGGAAATAGACAAAAAAATTAATACATTTATCTGTTCAATAATCTTAAGTTCACACTTCTTGCATTCTGTCAATAAAATGAATTGTTAACAGAATCACATATTTAGCATTTCCATCGAGTGTATAATGACCCCAATTTTCCTCAGCATCTTCTCCATTTATTTCATGTAGTCTCATTTTTCTTGTTCTCCAATACATATTCTAATGTATTCTTTAGAAACGTCCCTATTAAAAGTAAAAACAAAAAACAAAAAAAAACAAAAAACAAAACCAATTCTGTGAATTTCTTTTCATAGCTTCCCTTTGAACATGACCATGAATACTAAACCTCTATCATTTAACCAAGTGATAGCACAGTTCTTTACCTTTATTGATTCGATAAACATCGCAGAACACCAACAATGCAACAGTGTGCACTGAAATAAGCCCTTTAACTTTCTGTACCTTAAGAAGTTGCTTTTTAGTCTAAGTGAGCAAATACTTAAGGGATGACTTTTTTTTTTTTTTTTTTTTTTTGCTCTGAGACTTATCTTATACAAGATATTCCTTACCAAGAACAAAAACTCATAAATAAGAAATGTAAAATCTCAGTAATTTTCCAGGTGGTATAGTGTTACCTTCTACTAGGTACTCTAAATCATTGCTATGAGTTCAATAGATCCCTTCATTGCTGATATCTTCACAACACAAAGGATAACTGGTTGCTTTAGTTTTTTTATATATTTTTAAATAAAATTTGTATTTTGATGCCCAATAATATCTAGTATAAATAACAAGGAGCACATAAATATTTTTTTAGGATCAGGATATGGATGCTTAAGAAATAGTAAATAATAGTTCTTCTACTAGTGTTTTATCTTTATCTTAGTTTAACTCCATTGAATAACAAGAAATATAACTTACTTGCTCTTGGAAATACGGTTTACCAATCAGCAAAAATCATAGAATTTTAAAGTTGAAAAAGATCAGTAGATCTACATCCTTCATTTTACAGATAAAGAAACTTAGGTCTAAAAAGAATAAGTGATTTTCTGGTGGCCATTCCAACAATAGTACTTAGAGAGCCAGCCTATGGATTGTATCTTCTGACTTCAGATTCAGTTTTCTATATGACTCTTCTTATGCAAATATTTATATTTGCATATATGCATATATATGCATATATGACATATTAATGTCATATAAACCATATGACATTTCTTAGTTACTTTGACCACTGTTATTAGAAGCTACCTTGTTTCCAATGAATTAAATACCAAAATCCAACCCTCAGTGTTCCAACCTTGGGAGATTCATCTCTGCTTTAAAAACCTGTGGAAGAGCTATTTTGATCACTGAGTACATCTCTTTGTTTTACTTTCTATAAAGTAAAGAGAGATCTTTCTTTTCCCCATTGTCCTTTCTAAGCCTTCAGAGAGCTGTATCATTACATTCATGAAGGTTCACAGTGCTTTGGAAGGATTTTTCTCATCTCATACTTATTCTATCTGTTAAGTTTTATTTTTATTTTTATTTTTTTTTCAACGTTTATTTATTTTTGGGATAGAGAGAGACAGAGCATGAACGGGGGAGGGGCAGAGAGAGAGGGAGACACAGAATCGGAAACAGGCTCCAGGCTCCGAGCCATCAGCGCAGAGCCTGACGCGGGGCTCGAACCCACGGACCGCGAGATCGTGACCTGGCTGAAGTCGGACGCTTAAGCGACTGCGCCACCAAGGCGCCCCTATATCTGTTAAGTTTTAATGACTGATAAAACCACTTATTAAACATATGTATTATATACAGTATAGTCATCAATGGCTACAATGTCATTGATATTAAGAATATAAACTATTGACTAAACTTAGTAAGCCACTTTGCTCTATAAATGTGAGTAAAGCATAAGGGATTATAGTCCAACAAAATTTTCTGAAGTGAGAGCAAGATATAGCTCTTGATCTAAAGAAATAGTGGTGTTTTGATGAAGAAATTTTGGTTTGACTCTATGTATGAATTAAAGAAGTACAAAAATAAACACAGCTCCATTCTCATAGCAATCAAGAGTATTAGATGTTCCTTAAAGAAATTAACAGAATATAATAAACCTCTATTTTCTCTTCAGTTCTCTTGTCTTTTCTTGTAGAAATAAACTTGAGAGACAACCCTAATGGATGCATGAAAATTCATGGTTATTGTAATCTAATCATACTTAAATGTAGATAAATATGGTGACAAAACATTTACGAAGAGATGTAAAATAAAAAAAAAAAAATAGGGCCAAGAAACTTTCTTTTATTTTTTTATTTTTTTAACGTTTATTCATCTTTGAGAGACAAAGAGAGACAGAGCATGAGCAGGGAAGGGGCAGAAAGAGAGAGGGAGACACAGAATCTGAAGCAGGCTCCAGGCTCCTAGCTGTCAGCACAGAGCCCAACGCGGGGCTCAAACTCACGAACAATGAGATCATGACCTGAGCCACCCAGGCGCCGGGGGCCAAGAAAGTTTTATAAACAAAACTGAGTTTATATGAGACTAATTACTTTTATTTAACTATCTGTACTATCATTCTAAATTTTTTAACAAAAAATCTTTGCAAATGTGTTTCAAAAAGGTATTTTCATTCTTCATTCTTTATCATTAATTGACTACAATTTTTAAATACCCAGTATTGGGGGATACTGGGAAAATGGCAGCGTAGGAGGACTCTGGGCTCACCGCGCATCCTGCTGATCACTTAGATTCCACCTACACCTGCCTAAATAACCCAGAAAACTACCAGAAGACTAGCAGCACAGAGTCCCTGGAGCCAAGCACAGACGAGAGGCCCACGGAAGAGGGTAGGAAGAGGGTAGGAAGGGCGGAGAGGCGGTGCGGGCTACACGGACTGGTGGGAGGGAGCCGGGGTGGAGGGGCGGCCAGCCGGCCAAGCAGAGCCCCCGAGGCTGGCTTGCAAAAGCAGAGGGGCCGGACAGAGTGTGTTCCTACAGCAAGCGGGACTTGACATCTGGAAGGTTATAAGCTAACAGCTCTGCTCGGAGAACAGGAGGGCTGGAGGACAACGGGAGGGAGAGTTGTTGAGCCCCGGACGACAGAGCTCAGCTTGGTGGGGAACAAAGGCACTCGCTAGCACCATCTCCCTTGCCCATCCCCCAGCCAAAATCCCAAAGGGAATCAGTTCCTGCCAGGGAACTTGCTTGCACCATGCAAACACCCAAAGCTGTGCTTCTGCAGATCCATCCCTCTGGCGGGTCTGACTCCCTCCTAGTGCCACAGGGCCCCTCCCAAAGCGGATCTCTGAAGGAAAAGCAAGGTGAGCCTGCCCCTCCCACCCCTGTGCACCCTGCCGATCCACTTCAGCTAATACGCCAGATCCCCAGCACCACAAGCCTGGCAGTGTGCAAGTAGCCCAGACGGACCACGCCACCCCACAGTGAATCCCGCCCCTAGGAGAGGGGAAGAGAAGGTACACACCAGTCTGACCGTGGCCCCAGCAGTGGGCTGGGGGAAGACATCAGGTCTGACTGCAGCCCCGCCCACCAATGCAAGTTATTCAAGACAGCACAGGGGAAGTGCCCCACAGTCTCACACCACTCCAGGGACTATCCAAAATGACCAAACGGAAGAATTCCCCTCAGAAAAACGTCCAGGAAATAACAACAGTTAACGAACTGATCAAAAATGATTTAAACAATATAACAGAAAGTGAATTTAGAATAATACTCATTAAATTAATCGTTGGGCTTGAAAACAGTATAAAGGACAGCAGAGAATCTATTGCTACAGAGATCCAGGGACTAAGGAACAGCCAGGAAGAGCTAAAAAATGCTATCAATGAATTGCAAAACAAAATGGAGACAACTACGGCTCGGATTAAAGAGGCAGAGGAGAGAATAGGTGAACTAGAAGATAAAATTATGGAAGAAGAAGAACCTGAGAAAAAGAGAGATTAAAAAATCCAGGAGTATGAGGGGAAAATTAGAGAACTAAGTGATGCACTAAAGAGAAATAAACTACGCATAATTGGTATTCCAGAGAGGAAGAGAGAGGGAAAGGTGCTGACAGTGTATTTGAAGAAATAATAGCTGAGAACTTCCTGGATCTGGGGAAGGAAAAAGGCAATGAAACCCAAGAGGCACAGAAAACTCCCTTCAGACGTACATGAATCGATCTTCTGTACAACATATCATAGTGAAACTGGCAAAATACAAGGATAAAGAGAAAATTCTGAAAGCAGCTAGAAATAAATGTGCTCTAACATATACAGGGAGACTGATAAGACTTGTGACCAATCTCTCTACGGAAACTTGGCAGGCCAGAAAGGAATGGCAGGAGATATTCAATGTGGTGAAGAGAAAAAATATGCAGCCAAGAATCCTTTATCCAGCAAATCTGTCATTTAGCATAGAAGGAGAGATAAAGGTCTTCCCTAACAAACAAAAATTGAAGGAATTCGTCACCACTAAACAAGCCCTACAAGAGATCCTAAGAGGGATCCTGTGAGACAAAGTACCAGAGACATCACTATAAGCATGAAACCTACAGACATCACAATGACTCTAAACCCATATCTTTCTATGACACTGAACGTGAATGGACTAAATGCACCAACCAAAAGACAAAGGGTATCAGAATGGATAAAAAAACAAGACCCATCTACTTGCTGTCTACAAGAGACTCATTTTAGACCTGAGGACACCTTCAGACTGAGAGTGAGGGGATGGAGAACTATTTATCATTCTACTGGAAGTCAAAAGAAAGCTAGAGTAGCCATACTTATATCAGACAAACTAGACTTTAAATTAAAGGCTGTAACAAGAGATGAAGAAGGGCATTATATAATAATCACAGGGTCTATCCATTAGGAAGAGCTAACAATTATAAATGTCTATGCACCGAATACCGGAGCCCCCAAATATATAAAAATTTACTCACAAACATAAGCAACCTGATTGATAAAAATGTGTTGATTGCAGGGGACTTTAACACTCCACTTACAGAAATGGATAGATCATCTAGACACATGGTCAATAAAGAAACAAGGGCCCTGAATGAGACATTGGATCAGATGGACTTGACAGATACATTTAGAACTCTGCATCCCAAAGCAACAGAATATACTTTCTTCTCGATTGCACATTGGACATTCTCCAAGATAGATCACATACTGGGTCACAAAAACAGCCCTTCATAAGTATACAAGAATTGAGATCACACCATGCATACTTTGAGACCACAATGCT
The DNA here is from genome assembly GCF_028749965.1 of Puma concolor. Classification (NCBI taxonomy): domain Eukaryota; kingdom Metazoa; phylum Chordata; class Mammalia; order Carnivora; family Felidae; genus Puma; species Puma concolor. The sequence goes on along the minus strand of NC_141667.1, from coordinate 78,808,784 downwards.
ATGAAGCTTGAAATCAACCACAGGAAAAAGTCTGGAAAACCTCCAAAAGCATGGAGGTTAAAGAACACCCTAAAGAATGAATGGGTCAACCAGGCAATTAGACAAAAATTAAAAAAATATATGGAAACAAATGAAAATGAAAAATACAACAATCCAAACGCTTTGGGATGCAGCAAAGGCAGTCCTGAGAGGAAAATACATTGCAATCCAGGACTATCTCAAGAAAAAAGAAAAACCCAAATACAAAATCTAACAGCACACCTAAAGGAAATAGAATCAGAGCAGCAAAGGCAGCCTAAACCCAGCAGAAGAAGAGAAATAATAAAGATCAGAGCAGAAATAAACAACATAGAATCTAAAAGAACTGTAGAGCAGATCAACAAAACCAAGCGTTGGTTTTTTGAAAAAATAAACAAAATTGATAAACCTCTAGCCAGGCTTCTCAAAAAGAAAAGGGAGATGACCCAAATAGATAAAATCATGAATGAAAATGGAATTATTATAACCAATCCCTCAGAGATACAAGCATTATCAAGGAATACTATGAAAAATTATATGCCAACAAATTGGACAACCTGGAAGAAATGGACAAATTCCTAAACACCCACACGTTTCCAAAACTCAATCAGGAGGAAACAGAAAGCTTGAACAGACCCATAACCGGCGAAGAAATTGAATCAGTCATCAAAAATCTCCCAACAAATAAGAGTCCAGGACCAGATGGCTTCCCAGGGGAGTTCTACCAGATGTTTAAAGCAGAGAGAATACCTATTTCTCAAGCTATTCCAAAAAATAGAAAGGGAAGGAAAACTTCCAGACTCATTCTATGAAGCTAGTATTACTTTGATTCCTAAACCAGACAGACACCCAGTAAAAAAAGAGAACTACAGGCCAATATCCCTGATGAATATGGATGCAAAAATTTTCAATAAGATACTAGCAAATCGAATTCAACAGCATATAAAAAGAATTATTCACCATGATCAAGTGGGATTCATTCCTGGGATGCAGGGTTGGTTCAACATTCGCAAATCAATCAACGTGATACATCACATTAATAAAAGAAAAGATAAGAACCATATGATCCTGTCAATCGATGCAGAAAAGGCCTTTGACAAAATTCAGCAACCTTTCTTAATAAAAACCTTCGAGAAAGTTGGGATAGAAGCAACATACTTAAAGATCATAAAAGCCATTTATGAAAAGCCCACAGCTAACATCATCCTCAATGGAGAAAAACTGAGAGCTTTTTCCCTGAGATCATGAACACGAGACGGATGTTCACTCTCGCCGCTGTTGTTTAACATAGTGTTGGAAGTGCTAGCATCAGCAATCAGGCAACAAAGGAATTCAAAGGCATCAAAATTGGCAAAGATGAAGTTAAACTTTCACTTTTTGCAGATGACATGAAATTATACATGGAAAATCCGATAGACTCCACCAGAAGTCTGCTAGGACTGATAACGTGAATTTAGCAAAGTTGCAGGATACAAAATCAATGTACAGAAATCAGTTGTATTCTTATACACTAATAACGAAGCAACAGAAAGACAAATAAAGACTGATCCCGTTTACAATTGCACCAAGAAGCATAAAATACCTAGGGATAAATCTAACCAAAGATGTAAAAGATCTGTATGCTGAAAACTATAGAAAGCTTATGAAGGAAATTGAAGAAGATATAAAGAAATGGAAAAACATTCCATGCTCATGGATTGGAAGAATAAATATTGTCAAAATGTCAATACTACCCAAAGCTATCTACACATTCAATGCAAATCCCAATCAAAATTGCACCAGCATTCTTCTCGAAACTAGAACAAGCAATCCTAAAATTCATATGGAACTACAAAAGGCTCCAAATAGCCAAAGTAATTTTGAAGAAGAAGCCCAAAGCAGGAGGCATCACAATCCCAGACTTTAGCCTCTACTACAAAGCTGTCATCATCAAGACAGCATGGTATTGGCACAAAAACAGACACATAGACCAATGGAATAGAACAGAAACCCCAGAACTAGACCCACAAACCTATGGCCAACTAATCTTTGACAAAGCAGGAAACAACATCCAATGGAAAAAAGACAGTCTCTTTAACAAATGGTGCTGGGAGAACTGGACAGCAACATGCAGAAGGTTGAAACTAGACCACTTTCTCACACCATTCACAAAAATAAACTCAAAATGGATAAAGGACCTGAATGTGAGACAGGAAACCATCAAAACCTTAGAGGAGAAAGCAGGAAAAGACCTCTCTGACCTCAGCTGTAGCAATTTCTTACTTGACACATCCCCAAAGGCAAGGAAATTAAAAGCAAAAATGAACTACTGGGACCTTATGAGGATAAAAAGCTTCTGCACAGCAAAGGAAACAACCAACAAAAGTAAAAGGCAACCAACGGAATGGGAAAAGATATTTGCAAATGACATATCGGACAAAGGGCTAGTATCCAAAATCTATAAAGAGCTCACCAAACTCCACACCTGAAAAACAAATAACCCAGTGAAGAAGTGGGCAGAAAACATGAATTGACACTTCTCTAAAGAAGACACCCGGATGGCCAACAGGCACATGAAAAGATGCTCAACGTCGCTCCTCATCAGGCAAATACAAATCAAAACCACATTCAGATATCATCTCACACCAGTCAGAGTGGCCAAAATGAACAAATCAGGAGACTATAGATGCTGGAGAGGATGTGGAGAAACGGGAACCCTCTTGCACTGTTGGTGGGAATGCAAACTAGTGCAGCTGCTCTGGAAAACAGTGTGGAGGTTCCTCAAAAAATTAAAAATAGACCTAGCCTATGACCCAGCAATAGCACTGCTAGGAATTTACCCAAGAGATACAGGAGTATTGATGCATAGGGGCACTTGTACCCCAATGTTTATAGAAGCACTCTCAACAATAGCCAAATGATGCAAAGAGCCTAAATGTCCATCAACTGATGAATGGATAAAGAAATTGTGGTTTATATACACAATGGAGTACTACATGGTAATGAGAAAGAATGAAATATGGCCCTTTGTAGCAACGTGGATGGAACTGGAGAGTGTGATGCTAAGTGAAATAAGCCATACAGAGAAAGACAGATACCATATGGTTTCACTCTTATGTGGATCCTGAGAAACTTAACAGAAACCCATGGGGATGGGGAAGAAAAAAAAAAAGAGGTTAGAATGTACGAGAGCCAAAGCATAAGAGACTCTTAAAAACTGAGAACAAACTGAGGGTTGATGGGGGGGTGGGAGGGAGGGGAGGGTGGGTGATGGGTATTGAGGAGGGCACCTTTTGGGATGAGCACTGGGTGTTGTATGGAAACCAATTTGACAATAAACTTCATATATTGAAAAAAAATTAATTAAAAAAAATAAATAAATACCCAGTATCTTTAAACATCTCACAATATCATAAAATTCACTGGACCCTTAATTACTTTTCCAATAGTTTATAAGCCAATCATAAGTTTGTTTAAGGAGACCAATAATAATTATACATCCCAACTTCATCCAATTCTACTAGTCACTATTCTAAATTCCTTTTTCTCCTAAACTTTAGAGTGAAAATTCAAATTAAAGTGGAAATTTTAAATGTGTTACATGTATTACACAAGTATCTGTAAGTGAGAAAGTGAGTTTTTGCATACAACAGGAATTACACATTACACATTGTAATAATCACAGGGAGCAAAACCAAAGCTTATGATTGACATAAAATAATTGTCAAATTGCCAACATTAAGGGTTGCTGGTGTCACCTCTTTGTGAGTAAATCTGCTTACATTTGAATAATTTAAGTATTTTGGCAAGTACTTTTTCTTCCTTATTTGACTTGTCACATATTTCAAAAGATGATTGATTATCATGCCAGCAATGAATAAGATGCCCCACCCAGATGTCCATGGCAGAGCCTTCTTACCACATGAATATATCATTTGACGAATGCATATGGATGATATATCTTATTTATTTAGCCTTCATATATTCACTCAGTATTCATGGTTTTAGCTTGTGGCTTTCAGAGTCATGAAGATACATTAGTTTCACTTATTATTTAGTTTAAAAATTATATTCTTATTAATATTAATGTGAACAAAATGCTACTATAACTTAGTACTGAAATAGATAACCTGCCATAAAAGTTGTTTCAATCACTTAAGATATTTTCCAGTAAAACACCTGGGACAATATCTTCAGTAATCTCCTCATAGTTTACATTCAGCTACATTGTATGCTAAATAAAATAAATAAAATACTGGCAACAAATTTGAAGAAATTTATTCACCTATAAATAGAAATAAGCAACAACAGAAATATAGGATTACAAACTTGGGAATTATCTGTCTTAAAATTTTTTTAATCAAATAAAAAAATGGAGATTTAGAGATCTGAAATAACTTGACTCAAATTACTCAGAAGGCAAATCTTTCTCAAATTGTCCTTTAAATTGATTCTCTTATATCTAAATATTGAATTCTTTCTTCTAGAGAATTTAGTTGGTCCTTATATTGTAATATGCCTTTACACACAAAAGGAGCAAATAATTGTTGATATTTCTACTACTTTCAACTACTATAGAAAACCTTACACAATATTGCACTATTCATCAAACCACATAGTTGGAAGAATGACACATGTGAATTTAAAAATAGGTTATATGAGGGATGCCTGGGTTGGTCAGTGGTTAACCTCTGACTTTGCCTCAGGTCATGATTTCACTGCTCAGGAGTTCAGGCCCCATGTCAGGCTCTGTGCTGACAGCTCAGAGCCTGGAGCCTGTTTGAGATTCTGTGCCTCCCTCTCTCTCTGTGCCTCCCCCCTTGTGCTCTCTCTTTCTCTCAAAAATAAATAAACATTAAAAAATTTATTTAAAAATATAATAAAACAATTAAAAATAAGTGGCATGAACAAAAAAAACAACCTGTTTCACCCAGGGTGTTGGTTACACATTATTGTGTAAGAATCTGCCCCAGAACTCAGAAGCCTAAAGCAAGAATGATTTGTTATTTGTCATATATCTTTGGTGTGATTGGATGATTCCTGTGCTGTTTTCACATGTGCTTCTTCAGGATGCTACATACAGCTGAGAAGTTGGTTGGGATTGGAGTTCATCTAGAATATCTAGAATATCTAGGGCTCTCTCCACATGTCTTTTTTCATCCAGGAGACTAGATCGGACTGGACTTCCAGAGATGTGATGTCCACATGACAAGAGAGTGCAAGGTCTCAGAAGTTGTCCAGCATCATTTCTGTCACATTCCATTGATCAAAAAGCAAGACCCAAGACCAGGTTCAAAGGGCTAGATAAAGAGAACACATCTCTGAATGGGAAGAGCAGCAATGGCCCATTGTGCCAGGGCTTTCTAACCAGGCCCTAATTGCAGTCACCATGTTTTCTGTATGGCATGAACACAAATGTATGAGTAAAACTCGGTGTATTTCAAACTGGGTTTTTATGAGGTAAATTTGCCAATACACACTATGCAATTTCTCCTCAGTTTCTCCAAATTTAAGATGTCTACAAGACTTAGACACAGCTCTTTGTGTTCTCTTTCCTTTTCCACTTCTTTAGAGGCCCCACCCATATTTATTTTCCTTGGAAATCAATGAAGACAACTTATAAATACATATAATGTAGCTTAATGTCACTTCATCCAACTCTACTTGTCTAAAATTAGATTTATCTTCACAGAATTCCTAATTCTCTAACAGTGCTACCTTTCTTTTTTCAGGTTCCTTTTGATCAGTAACTCAGAATAGTGGTTTTAAATGTTGTCAACAAATGAATACTTTTCTTTCCAAGCAAGATCTTACATGGAATCTCAATAAGTAAAAATATAAACATGGGCACTAGTTAACATAAATTTGTTTTTAAAACAACATTTATAACATTTCTTTATCATTTCAATCATGTCAATGAGAAAATTGTAAGCATTTAGATTTAAAAAGTTGAAAACAACAACTGAAATTTTGATTGCTATTATACATTAGTCTAACATCTAATGTCTTTCTTCTTATTTTGATTGCATAACATGGATAAAATTCTGATTCAAACAGATAAGCAGCTACAATTGCTACCTTAAAATCTCAAGATATTTTTTAACTAACCTGAAATAAATGCTTACTAGAAAAATAGAAAAAGCGTGCTTCAAAGTTGAATCACTATCAATATTAAAACTGCCGGCACACTTTATAATAAATTTGAAAGATAAGCAGTATCCCAAAGTTATTACAATATAACAATGTTGATAAGACAATAATTACAAGGCAGGGCTCTTATTCGTTTATGGTTGATAATGATTATTCCCTGGCATAGATGATCCTAAGCCTTGACTGGAAGCCATTCCACTAATTTACCTAGATGCAATAATCATCAGAAGTTATAGAAAATAGTCTTTTCTTCTTTGTGTTGTGCTCAGCCAGAGGGCACATGTCTTTAATGACAGATGTCTTTAACTGTACAGTTCTTTCACTTTCAACATGTGATGCACACATGGGTCTATTTGCATACATGGCAACTACCCTTCCTAACCTCCAGCAATGGCAATGGGTTCTTACTTATCCAGTATATCATTTCCCACACTTATCACATATAAAAATTGGATAAATCAAGATATTTCTTGAATACCTACTATGGTTAGGGCCAATTCAAACCCGTCAATCTGGTTTCAAAATCCATATCAACTGGCTCCTTCATAACTCTCAAATTTCATCTTTTACCATTTCAAATACACTATCCTCCTATACAACCCATCTTACAGAACACGTCAATTTCCTCTCTATACCCTACTCTGATGTTTCTCCTATTTACAATGTTCTCATGTTCCCCTGTCAGCCAAATATATCTATTTTTTGTATGTATGTATGCACATATTCTTTGATTTATCTACTATGTACTCATTTAATGTAAGGTTTGGAAAAGTTGCATCTTCTATAGGATATTAAATTTTAAATTCAAAATTGCCCTTAAAATTACTTCTAAAATTTGTACTCATTTTAAATAGCTGTTATGAAATCATCTGCTAATCCTGACACCTCTGTCATTTTCATTATTGATTGGTATTTCTCCTGGATACGGGTCTCATTAGTTGTTTTTGCATGTCTATTTTTCACGGCATACTGGACATTATGAATATTATATTACTGATTATTTACATGTTTTTGCTTTCCTTAATGAAACATTTATTTTGTTCCACCTGACAGTTAGTTTATTTACCCATATCCTTTACCTTTCCAAGCCTTTAAAAAAATAAAAAAAAAAAATCCTTGTTACTTGCAGTAGAGAGCAGGCTTTGAGACCCAGAATTAGATCACCAGTAAAGCATGATCTCTTTGCTACCTACCATATTAAACAAAGTCTCTCCACACTGGCTACCTGGAATCACAACATCTGTTCTGTGCCAGCTGTAGCAGTTGTTTGGCTCAAGGCTTCCTAATAGTTGTGTGTCTTTTGGCAGTCAGTATGTATGAAGCCTCTCGGAACGTCATTTGCACATGTTCAGCTTAGTCTGTAGCCCAAGACCCGAGGTGAGTTGCATACACATTTCTGAACCTCCTTCTCTAGACAAATATCTTTTCTCTGATACCCTGCTCTGAAAATTCTAGCCAAGTCAGTAGCCTCAAGTTCTGATCTCTGTCTCCTCAATTTGACAAGACTACTTTTGGGCTTCCTCTCCCAGAACTACAGTCAGGAATATGCATTCATGCAGAAAACCAGGGCAATCATGAAGCTCATCTCATTTATTTTCTTTCTTTCAGTGATTCCCACCACATCTGAAAACAGTCCATTTTTGCAGTAATTTATGGCAGCACAACAGGTCTAATAGCAGTTATTTTGTAATGACACAAAGTAGAATTATAATACCGCAGTCTATTACATAGTTGCTGGTAACACAGGAGGGCAAATGTCTCTATATGTGATATATATGTATCTCAGTAGTACAGGAAAGGGGGAGAAATTTTATCTAATAAATAATATGTAACAAAAATATTATCTAACAAAAACTTCCCAAAATTATGCTAATTTCTTTTGTAAACATTCAATTAGTATTTCTGGTGTGAGGTGACAGGCATCAAAATATGCAAAAAAGTGTGGTAATCTCACTCTTGAAAGAGATTAATATTTTATTGTCTTATTTATGGCAATCAGAATAAAAGTCTTATGTTCAGAAACTTGAAAAGCGGAGAGTCAAGAGTATCCAGGTTCAAGTCCTCAAGTTTATATGTGTAAGTCATGTATATATGATAGGTTTGGTCAGGCAGAGGACCAAGTCAAGAAGGTCAGTTGGTAAGTCTACATGCAAATAAATGCAATTAAGATTTTATATAGGGCCACTAATTACTAACACAAAAATCACTGTGTAGTGTTGAACTCTCTGTGCTACTCTATTCCACTTTTGGAAATAGGTACATGCCTTTTTGCCTACAAATCATAACACTGTTCAAAAGAAAGTCAGTCTTGCGGGAAAATATGGAAAGTGAGAAACCAGGCCTACGTAACCCTTCCTAACAGATGTAAGCAGAAGAGAGTGTACGTTATCACAGTGTCAGATATTCGAAAGCTTCATTTATCTCATGGAAGAGCAAAGGAGCATTTTACCATGAAAAGCCTGAGAGGCTGACCATCAAGAAGATTTAAAAGGTGAATTCAGCAAGACCCTCTACCTTATTGTTAACTTGTAGTCACTTGACAATATTTAAATTGACATTTAAAAAAGATTTATGAATGTCCAATAAACACATAAAAATGCTCAATCTCATTAGTCATTTGAGACATGTAAATTTAAACCACAGTGAGGGGTCATTTCACACTCACTAGAATGGCTATATAAAAAAGACATATAATAAGTGTTGGCAAGAATACAGAAAACTGGAACCTTTGTACATGCTAATAGTAATGGAAAATGGTGCAGTTACTTTAGAAAATCTTTCAGCAGTTTCTTAAAAAGTGAAACATAAATTTATCATATGATCCAGCAATTCCATTCCTGAGCACTTACCCGAATACATAAAAATATATGTCCACACAAGGATTTTCATATGAATGTTCACAGAAACATCATTCCTAGTAGCTGAAATGTGGCAACAATTCAAATGTCCACCAACTGATAAATGTCTAAACAAAATGTGGTGTATCCATACAAGGGAATACTGCTCTGCAATAAAAAGGAAGAAACTACTATGATTCTACAACATGGATGAACCTGAGAAACATGCTAAAGCTAAAGAAGTCAGATGCAAGACATAGTGTATGAATCTATGTATATGAATGGTCCAGAAGGAAAAAAAAAAAGACAAATGTAGATTTAGTGGTTGCCTGGGAATGAAAGTGGGAATGAGGATTTGCTGAAAATGGACACAGGGATTCTTTCTGGGTTTATTGTGCTGATGGCTCTACAGCTATTTAAATTTACTAAAAATTATCAAACTGTACACTTAAAATGGGTAAATTTTATGATTTGTAATATATAACTCAATAAAGTTGTTTAAAAAATTGTCAATAACCTGAAATCTAAAAAATAACCTTAGTGTAACAAATTAGAATTGTATTACAGCTCTTCATCATGTGCTTAGAGCAGAATTTTTTAAGAATAATGTTTTTAGTACCTGGGATTTTCCCTGATCTTCTGACATCTAGGGAAAATAAATAATCTGGAAACTTCTTTGAACAATGGGTGGGAAGAGCTTTAAACTTTAAGGCCACCATGTATTATAACATAGCAACACTAATGGCAAAGTGTAAAAGTAATTACTGGATTCCTACATTAATGTGAGGATCTGATATATATCATACATATATATATACAACATAACCTGAAAGAATAAAGAATGAGCATGCTATTTTAATTTCTCATTAAATATTATTGGTTCCTAAAAGATGGAATGAAAGGAAAAGGTCAATACTTTTCAGTCACTCCCAGATTTACCTATGAATTCTTTACGTTTTTCACGTATGAACGATAACCTAGAAAAGAGTTTTACACTCTCTGGAGGCATTTTTTTTCTTGTGATACTTGTTTTTCCTCTTCCAAATTTCAAGCTTCATCCCCCACTCACTGTATTCTAAACCCCACTTGCCACGTAATGAGACTGGTAGTATAGAGGAAACAGGAAAGGAAATACAAGAAGGGAGATTCAGGAAAGAGACTATCTCTCTATGTGCTGCCCATGTTTGCTACTTCCTCATGTGATGCTGTCTTACCCTTACTTCAAAACTATTATAGGATTTGCTCAAACCAGGTATATATCTTCTTCAATGCAGAAATTTTTAAAAGGTAAAATTAATTTAGTCTTATACTAGAACAGTTATAACTAAACCTTGAAATCTTTTAAGCAAATATCTGACTCTCTAAGGAAATGTATAGTTCTTAAGAGGATTATTTATTCTTCCTTAGTACAAAATGCACATATTCTTTGCAGTGGCCTTCAGCATACATTGCTTCCAATTGTCTAAATGCATGTGTTCTCTACTAATTCTCACAGGAAAGAAATAACATTCTATGATTTATGACTAGGAGTATTTCATATTCCATGAGTTAATTTTCCTGAGGTATACTAATTTTCCGTTAGTATCCCCAAAATGCCATTGCCTATTTCTGTTATCACATAGCTGTGACAATCATGGTCTTGTGTACAATCTTTATACATCAATATCAGAGACACACCACCAGACTCTTTGTGCCATTTAAAATTGCCTTCAGAGTGAAAAATTGGGATTAAGGGAGAATTTGAACAGAGTAGCATATGAGAAGTCATTGTTAGACGTTTATTTACATGCTTATGCATGCTTTATTTACATGCTTATTTACCATGTTTTAAAAAATTTACAGTGTTTAATAGGGATCAATAATTGCAATCAGCAATAAATAATAGTAGATGAGACAAAAATGGAATACATTTAAATATAAAAAAAACAAAGTAAATATTGAAACTGGTATAAAAATTAGTATCTCATTATTAGTAAGAGTATACAAATGTTGGAATATATCAGTAAGGAGCATTATGCTTTGGATAAAGAGGCATTCTCTAGCCTCTAGGAATCAAATTTAAACTTTACTTACCATACGGAGCAGAGTTCTTACAGGTTTTTTTTTGTGTGTGTGTGTGATTTTCTTAACTTGGGATAAGAAAAACAAATGTCAGCGGTTCATGAACCGAAAGTACTATGGTAAGTACATAAAAGTAATAGCTTTGTACCAGTCAGTAACTGCTGACCACAAAAATGTTTTAGCTTTGGGTGTTACTGAACTTTATCTCACTAAGCAAGATAAAATAGTTGAGTCAACAAGAATTACTCCCTGTCTCTACAAAGCAGATGTTATAAGTAAATAATGCAAAAATAAGCCTACCTGCTTCTAAAGTAAGTCTGTGGGAAGAAGGAAAAATATGCAGCAGACCCCTGCATTGGATGACAGAAAAGGAAAGACAACACAAGAAAATGATGAAGCTTGGGTAAAACTTGAACTCACTGCAGTAAGCACTGTATTTGAAGGACTTGATAAAAGTCAAACACTTCTTGATTTCTCCCTTCAACTACATTAGGAGACCCAGATATCATGAATCAATGGTTAAAGGTTCATAACCATCACACCTACTCCAACAATATCTCTCTAAATGGAAGATTCCTGAATCACATATATCTCTGGGAACAAGAACTAGGGATTACTGGGATGGATGGTTGATAAATCCAAATAAGTAGCCCTCTCTTTTAATGGGCTTGACGTGAAGTCTTCATTCTATTAGCCTATGTCAGGATATTAGGGATATTTTGACACACTGATACATTTCCCTCCCATCCCCTTGTTCCTAAGTCAATTGTTCTCCAAATATGATCTGCAAAGCCAAAAACAGCTGGTGAGACCCTTTCAGAGGCCAATGAGGTCAAAACTATTTTATAATACCAAGACCTAATTTGCCTTTTTCACTTGGCTGATATGTACACTGATAGTGCGAAAACAATGGTGGCAAAACTGCTGACACCTCAACATGAATCAGGACAGTAGGCACTAAATTATATCAGTAGTCTAGGAGTCATTGTATTATCTATTGCCATGCACTCATAATTCTGTAAAAAAGAAACACACTGAATTTCACCTAACAGTGTTCTTGATAAAGCAGTAAAATTAATTTAATTAAGCTCGACCTTTGCATACATTCCTCTGTTAATAGAGAATATGACAAAATGTGAGATAAAGATAAAACACTTCTGCCACAATCTGAAACATGTGTCTGTATCCAGTAAAAGCCCTTGTGCAACTGTTTCAGATGCAAGCTCAACTAGCTGCTTTTTCAGTGGAGCAACATTTTTACCTGAAAACACAAGTGGCACACTATAATTATTCAGACATGTTTTGACAGACTTTCGTTTCAAAAATTAATGAAGTGAGCCTATCATTTCAAGGAAAACAACTGACAATATTTGTTGCAATGATATATTTCAAGCTTTCAAGGAAAAATTAGCATTTTGGAAAATATAGGTCTGCCACCATGAACTTGACAATTTCCCAATACTTAAATAATATTCTTACGAGAACACCAGTGATGCTAACAAATGTAATAATGAATTTGCCAATTTTTTAGAGATATACATAACTCAGTTAACCAGTATTTTCCAAATAGCAATGCAGCATGATGCTACAGAATTATGCATGAGTAAAGGGTAATTAAGATGCAAGATACAGCAATGTATTTCACATTTGTTGCTTTGAAATATTTGTTGTTGTAAATCAAAATTCTACATTATAATCAACTTTTGAGAAACTATCAATTGACAAGTTTTGGTGCAGTTCCAAACAGACACACACACACACACACACACACACACACACACACACACACACACACACTTAACAATTATCTTAAAGATTATTACAATACTCCTTCCTTCTCTAACTGCATATCTGTGTAAAACCAAACCTTCTTCGCTATACTTCAGCCAAACAGTTTGAATGCAGAGACAGATATGAGAAGCCAAATAGTAAAGTGATTTGCAAAAAGTTTAAACAATGATGTTTCTCATTTTTTTTTCTAATTTTGGAAAAAACAATTTATATAAAATATGTTTTTAAATAAAGTTAAAATGAAGCACTCAACAAATTTCATTTTTAAAATTTCTCAGTTAAAATTTTTTTTAATGTTTACTTGTTTTTGAAAGAGAGAAAGGCAGAGCATGAGCAGGGGAGGGGCAGAGAGAGAGGGAGACACAGAATCTGAAGCAGTCTCCAGGCTCTGAGCTGTCAGCATAGAGCCAACCAGGGGCTCCAATTCACAAACCGTGAGATCATGACCTGAGCCGAAGTCTGATGTTTAAATGACTGAGCCACACAGGTGTCCCCCAAAATTTCTCAATTTTAAATTCTAATACAGTAAATATTGATATAGACAACTCATATAAGCAAAACTTCTTGGAGTTCTAAATAATTATTAGAAGAGTTTAAAGCATTCCTGTTTGAGGATAAATGCTCTAATTAAATATTAACGCCTTTTATATTTTATGCTAATGTTCCTGTCATTTACCAACATGCCCCATCATTCCTGTCTTTGTGATTAAATAACCATCTTTCACAAACCCTCCCAAACTAGAGCCCCAGGTCTATGATATAGATACTTTTACAAGAGGCCTACAGGTGCTCAGACCTGGGATAATCCCCATCAGTAGTAGCAGCAGCAGCAGCAGCATTTTTTTCTTTCCTTAGCGAATCTTCTACTAGGTTCTATTCTAGTTACTTATTTCTCATTTCATTTAAGCTTCACATTTCCTAGATTCTTGTACCACTTAGTTCTAAATAAGTGAAACTAACAAGAGCTTGTTTGAATTGTAGGGGCACTTATTTTATATTCAATAGAAAATCCAAAGACATGAGTTCAGGGTTGAGTCAGCAGCTTAAAGATGTTGTCCAGAACACTATTTTGCTATTTTGCTCACTGATATGACATTCTTCTATTCTTCCATCCCCAGTCTGCTGGTTCCCTTCTTCACATTTGCTTCTAATGGTCACAACGTGTCTGCTGCTTCTCCATATATTATATCCTCATAAGACAAGCTCCAAGATGCAAATAATCAGGAGAGAAAAGGGATTCTTGTAATATGGCACTTTCTTATTTATGAGGAAAATCATTCATAGAACTACCATTGACTTGGCCATTTTTTCCTTTGATATCTTTGGTTATTTAACCTACCTCTAAATTAACTAGAGGAAAGGGGGACTAGTCTATCTAAGCACATACTAGAAATAGAAACATGCATCATCTTCTGAGGCTGGGAACATCATCATTGAACAAATTCTAGGTTCTCTTAGGTAGGAATATTCTTTTTTATGTAATATATTATTATAGATAAAGATAGGTAGGTAGATAGATGAAGGTTCTAATAGAACACATAAGCTTTCTGGATCAGAAAACAGATCATTATTACAAACAGAGCATCCTGGGGGATGCCTGGGTGGCTGAGTTGGTTAAGCATCTCACTTCAGCTCAGGTCATGATCTCATGGTTTGTGAGTTTGAGCCCCACACTGGCCTCTGTTCTGACAGCTCAGAGCCTGGAGCCTGCTTCAGATTCTGTGTCTCCCTCTGTCTCTGCCCTATCCCCGATCCTGCTCTCTCTCTCACTCCCTCAAAAATAAATAAACATTAAAACAAACAAACAAGCAAACAAACAAACAAACAAAAACAGAGCATCTCGGCACTAGGTCTCCAAACTCCAATCTCCAATGAGCAACATGGTAAGAGCCTAATGTTATTGTGTGCTTGTACCACATAGTAGGAATCCTGAATTTATGAGATTCTTAAGTTGTATGGGACATATCTGTCCCTCCTTCCCTTGGATAGAGTGAGAGAGAGGGAGAGAGAGAAACAGAGAGAGAGAGAGAGAGAGAAGCCTTTAAGCAGGAATGTAAGTAAATCTTTTCCTGAGAAGGCAGAGAAAATTCCCAACCTACCAAAGCTGGAACAGCAAATGGCCTCAGGGGAAATATGTCTCTAAGTATTTGGAACAATATGCCATCTCCAGCTTTCAAACTATGTTTGCTAGTAATCATCCTTTTAATGAAGTTTTCCAGTGAGTTTTGTTCAGAAAACCCAGACCATACACAAATATGAAAAAACTTATGGAGGGCTGCTCCCAACAATAGCACACTATCATTATCCCTACTTTACAAAGGTAAACAGAGCTCAGTGATGGCAAGGAACTTGCCAAAAATAAATCCCTACTCAAACCTAGATGTTTTTGATTCAAAAGCCTTTATTACTTCCTGGATGTTATGCTACTTTTGGTAACATGTGGCAAGGGAAGGGGAAAAGGAATAAATAAATGGGTTCTGGAATCTAAACTATAATTCCAAAATATTTGGAAATATAGGTCATCTTCTTATTTTATATCTTTAGTTCTGTTTCAGACTCTACTTGGAATGAAACCATGATTTCCAACATTTAATACAAGTGAAAATGTATCCCTGAAAATGGAACCAACCAAATACAAGTGAAATTTGAAAAACATCTGTTTTAAAGCTGTGACTATTTATAGTTGGAAATCTTTGCTTCCTTAAATATGACTTGAGAGAATACTTTTGTTTATGAAGCAATACAGTCCATTTATAAGATAAAAGTACAAAGGGACTTTTTGTTGAAAAAATTGTCACAACATATAAAATACATACACACACAAAATCATTTTCTGCCTTTAAATATAGCTGCTATTGACTATGTAATACAGCAACTCCTACAGATGTTAGTAGCCATGATATAAAGGGTTGCAATTCTTTTTTTCTCTCTCTTTTTTTTTTTTCAAAAGAAACCTTAGACAGTTCAAAGTAATACGATACCAAATAGAATGCCACAAATTGAGATATTGTTTAATCCTTCATAGCTCCTGGGAAATAATGCCCTTTGTAATTAAGCCTGTACTCCATTGACGCTGTGTTTTCATAAGTCAGAGAGGGGTGTTGTTTAACTTACTGTGAAATATTATATGAAAGTATTTCTGCAAGATTACAATGCTGAAAAGCGTATCATTAAGGGTCCTTATGTTTTGTATTTAATTTGTATATATGACAATGTATAAAATAATAAAACTGCAAATCTGAAAAAAGGAAAAAGAAGAATGCATATGAAATACCACAAAGTTGCATGCATGTTCTTCACCTTTTTTTTTTAATAGCCAGAATGAATCAGGCAAGCTGCATGTACAGTTGGTTAAAAGAAATTGTCCTGCTAATTTACATATATATTTTTAGAAGTCCTATTTCAGAAGTTCCTCTAATTTTAATCTTCAATTTGGAGACAAATTTTGGCCATCGACAGATGAATATATGGATCATTTACATAGAAGAAAATCTCCTATGTATAATTTTTGACTACTATTTTCCATCCGTTGTGCCACCTTGTCATACAGAGTGCATTTCTTGTCACTTACATGCCTATGATATAAACCTCAGAGTAAATTTACTCAGACTTACCTGAAAGCTTAGTTTATTTGAAGAAGTTTATGGCCAGAAATTTTTGCATAAATGCATTTGGAAATTATAAGGAATACTGATAATTTTCTTTCTGGTTTTCCTGGTACTTTTTTCCTCAGTTGGTGAAGTCATTAAAACCTAATCAGTTCATAATATGTACACAGTTCCTGATCCATATAAATTGAAATATAGATTTCAGAAAAGGTTTAAAAGTCTAGATATATTTACATGTGTGGAGAAAGTATAGAGAAAAAAGAAAAAAATTTAAAATAAATTTTAAAAATTGGGGCACCTGGTTGGTCCAGTCTGTTAAGCGTCTGACTCTTGATCTCAGCTCAGGTCATGATCTCACAGTTCATGAGTTTGAGCCCCGCAATGGGTTCTGCGCTGACAGTGTGGAGCCTGCTTGGGATTCTCTCCCTTTCTCTCTCTGCTCCTCCCCTACTCTCTCTCTCTTTCTCTCTCTAGATATAAATAAATAAACTTAAAAAATAAATAGAAAACACGAAGAAAAAAATTCAAATAATTGGAATTTTGGAATAAAATTCTTTGGACACTTTAAGTGATTGGAAAACAATTCAAGTTGAAGATCAGATGTAGTGTAAAGTCATGGCTGAAAACTGTCAGCATCAGGCTCTTTTTGGAAGCCTTACAAATTCCACACACTACATAGAAACATGCAAACCTGCTCCACTGCGCATCTAATTTTCAAATACCTGCTGCCTTACACAACACAAATTCAACAAATTTGCTTTACCCTCATATAACAACACATTACAGAATGAATGTTCTCATTCAATGTTTTCACTATCATAGATTCAATTTTAGTTTGCCAGAAACAGTTCATAAAAACACAGACATACATGCACTATTGATTAAGACAATTAAATGTAAATATCAATTGACCAATTAGATATAAATGTTAAATATATGGAAAATATTCATAAGAAAAGCTTATGCCTATTTCCATGATTTTAAGATGCCAAATAAGATACACCATGAATTTAGCAAGAGATTTTAAAGTGAAACAGTAAATACCTAACCTGAAAGATTCTTAGGATTCTTGATACATTAATTCATAAACATGTCTTAAATTTAAGAATGTTAAAAACAAGTAGGGTTGCCAGACTAAGCAAATAAAAATATAGAACTTAGGTAAATGAATTTCAGGTTAACAATGAATAACTTTTTAGTATAAGCATGTTCCAAATACTGTATGGGACATACTCATACTCAAACAAAAATTATGAGCTGCTTATCTCAAATCCAAATTTAACTGGGTAATCTGTATTTTATCTGACAACCCTAGTGATAAGACAAAATACCTGAAAAATCTCTCCATGACCACTCAACATTGATAGAATTCTCTACTCATACAATCACAAAACCCTTATCCTGTAGGCCATCCTGGATAAGATTTTATTCTACTTTTATGTTCCATTTGCCCTGCCTTTTGTACCTTGCTTCACTTTTTTTCAGCTGTTTTTTAAATACTTTCTCCAAATACCAGTTTTGAGAATGGCCTTTTCTACTTTCACATGTTTCTGTAGTACAAATGACTTTACATGCTCTTAGTATAAATTAGTGTAAAGTGAATATGACATAAAATTCACATGGGATGATGCATGACTTTTTCTAGCGTATTCTATTTTCTGGCACCACTAATAACAGTTGAGAACAAAGCATAAAATACACAAACATGTTGTATTAGTTTTCTATTTCTGCTTAATAAGTTATCACAAACTTAGTGGCATAAAACACAAATTTACCCTTACAGATTGAAAGTAGTAATAGCAGTAGTAGTCGCAGCATTAATAGTAGCAGGACGAGCTGCAGTAGTAGTCTGACACAGCTCTTTATCTCACTGGGCCAAGATCAAAGTGTCTGCAGAGCTGCATTCCTTTCCATAGGTTCTGGAGGAGAATCGGCTCCTTTGACTTTCCCAGTTCCTACAGGCTGCCCACACTTCTTGCCTTGAGGTCCCCTCACTCAAACTTGAAAGCCAGCAAAGTATCTCTCTGAACTTCTTTAACATTCACATTTCCCTGTGACCACAACCAGGGAAGAATCTCTGCTTTTAAGGACCTATGTCATTAGATGGAGGGTACCCAGATAATCTAGGACAATCTCTCAATGTCAAAGGCTTTACATGTAAGGACTGCCATTTTGCCACATGAGCTAATATATTTACAGGTTTTAGAGATGAAGATATGGATATGGGGGGGGGGGCATTATTCTGTCTACCACATGCAGCTAAATTATAGCAAGCCACAGAGGGACATTTAACCAAGTCACCACATGTTCTTTGTCTTGGCTCAGTTTGGCCCCTTGCGTAGTCTTTACTACCTACTTCTCACCAGTCCTTATAATCTTTTTTTTTTTTTTTTTTAATTTTTTTTTTTCAACGTTTATTTATTTTTGGGACAGAGAGAGACAGAGCATGAACGGGGGAGGAGCAGACAGAGAGGGAGACACAGAATCGGAAACAGGCTCCAGGCTCTGAGCCATCAGCCCAGAGCCTGATGCGGGGCTCGAACTCACGGACCGCGAGATCGTGACCTGGCTGAAGTCGGACGCTTAACCGACTGCGCCACCCAGGCGCCCCAGCCAGTCCTTATAATCTTCTCGTCTGTGTAACTCCACATCTTTCCTTTATTTTTTCTTAAATACTGAGGCTACGAAAGAGTCTATTCCTACTCTTTTTTTTTTTTTTTAAGTTCATTTATTTGTATTGAGAGAGATTAAAAAAAAAAGTAGAAGTGGGGAAGGGCAGAGAGGTAGAGAGAGAGAGAATTACAAGGTGGCTCTGCACTGTCAACGCAAAGCCTGATGTAGGGTTCAAACTCACGAACTGTGAGATCATGACCTGAGTCAAAGTCAGATGCTCAACCCACTGAGCCACCCAGGTGCCCCCACATCTTTCTTTACACACCTTCCATCAAGCTTTTTCCTTTTATTGTTTGTTTTTTAAATCATTTTTATGGTACAATTTATTAATTTATTAGGAATTTGCCTTTTAAAAAATCTGTCAGTGTTAAATTTAGAATTGTTTTTTATTCTGTTATTGCTCTGGTTACAAAGTTGCAGAGTTTGATGGGTTTGGCCCCAATTCTATCTTTCATGTAAGATTTATTTGTTGCGTACAATTTGGCAGAATATAAGGTTTTCCAGGAATACATATACCACATTATGAAATATGTGTGTTTTGTTTTTCTCTTTATTCTTTCCATGAAAGAGAACTAAAACTTCCTTTCTTGGCTTATCAGATCTCCAATAGAGGGCAATCAATCCTAAATCTATATCTCTATTCTCATTGTTTATATAAATATCAGTTTACAATCTTTGGTGATATACTTGCTATTTTCACTTTTCTCATTATTATGACAAATTTATTAAAAATAACTTTTATTCTTTTTTCTTGAGCAACTAGCTTCCCTTCCAATCACCCCGTTAATTTTCAACACTTAAATATTAGCAGTTAACTACTGTACTAACTGTGCCCTTCTTACCGAGACTCAGTTACCAAGATTTTGATGTTTCTGCCTTTGAAATTCTTTCATGATAAATTCTGGCCTCTAATGCTAAGCTCTCAAAGTGTGGTTCATACATCTCTAAAGAATAACAAAATTATTTAAGGTTATTATAAAGGTATTTTTTTAATATACACATTTTTATAGATACTCTCTTTTAAAGTTTTTTAAGATTTATTTTGAGAGAAAGAAAGAGCACATTAGCAGGGGAGGGGCATAGGGAGAGGGAGAGAGAGAATCCCAAGCAGGCTCCATGATGTCAGTGCAAAGCCCTACCCAGGGCTCAAACTCACAAACCATGAGAGCATGACCTGAGCCCAGATCAAGAGTCAGACACTTAACTGACTGAGTCACCCATGCACCCATGGATACTCTCTTTTATACTAAGTAAATTGGTATATTTTTTATGTCAGTGTTGGGGAGGGCAAAGTTTTACTCAACTTCCTTAAGAGTTCTTGCCTGAAACAGAAAATTAAATTGACAAAGGCATGTTTGTAGGAAAAAAGTATCCACATTTCTTTAATGTAAGTTTTATGTGACATGGAGCCTTCATAAGGAAATGAAGACCTGAAGAAACAGTTAGATCTTAGTATTTTATGGTAGGTTTCATGAAGAGTGGGCAGTTGTGCAGAAATATGATAGATCAAAGAGTATGAGCTAAGGGCTGTAAACTAGAGAAAACTGAGCAAGGCCTGTTTATCCAGATTCTTCCTGGCATCGCTTTGTTTTTGGAGGCTGCTTTCCTCTGGATATAGGGATGATGACTCTCACATGAGGGTTTTATGATCTGTTTCAGGGGAGAAGGGTGGAGGGAGGATGGGAGACTTTCCTGCCACTGTTATTCTCTCAAACTACTTTAGCTTAAAATACTTAATATACCAAGGAGCCATGATGGGGTAGCATGTCCTGAACCCATCATTGGGGGTTATGAAATAAAACTGCCAATGTTTTAAGTTGCTTAATTTAACATTGTATTAAGAATTACAAGTACTACGCAAAAGTTGAAAAATCTATGATGGTTATATATAACAGAATAAGAACTAAGAAACTATAGAATAAATGGGGTTTAGATCATTTTCCCATTTCCACATTCCATTCCCTATCGAGGGCAACAGGGAAGCACCAGAGAATTTTTGAGAGTGACTGATGTGATCACACTGATCTTGGTAATGTCTGTAAACTGGGAGTTGATGTTCTACTTGAAATGCAAAAAAGGTTAGAAAGAGTTTGAGATCAAAGGATAGAGCAAGCAAAATCTTAGGCCATCTCTGGCAGATGCCATAGGGAAATGGAGCCCTTCACATCTCCCCCTACCCACCCATCTCCTCTTGTTTTTCTCAGTCAGGGTGGTAACACAAAGTATGCTAAGACACCAAGGTTGCAGGCCTAGCATAAAAGTGTTACAAAGCAGTTTGCCTAATACATCTCATGCTCTAGTTCAGATTAAGCTTAAGAGACAAGAATATCTATTTGTAAACCACATATGTTCTATCTGTACTACATTCGAAGGTGAGAAAACCATTAGTGATTAGGAGGCAGACACACATATATATTCTATATTGTTTGCCATATAGAAAATGTAACAATAGCCCTGATATATTAGGGATGTGGGAATCCTGATCACATCAACATTGTTATTTCAAGTCCGGAGTCATGATTTAAATTATCCGCTGCTTTATTTTCATTGCCATGAATGTCATTGAGGTTCAAGTCCTTATTAATTCATTTCTGATGTACTAAAATACCTGAAATACTAGTTTTACTCTTCCTCTGGCAAATACTCTGTACATTTTTTTAATGTTTATTTATTTTTTAGAGAGAGAATGTGGGTGGCAGAGGGGCAGAGAGGGGGGTGGACAGAGGATCCAAAGCAGGCTCTGTGCTGACAACCCTGAGCCCAGTGCGGGGCTCAAACTCACGAACTGTGAGATAATGACCCGAGCCAAAGTTGGACAGGGCCACCCAGGAGCCCTTACTCTGTACATTTTTTAATTGAATTTCTTGCAACAGATTTTCTTTTCCCCACCACACTTGATACCATTATGCATGTGACTATAGAGTCTTCCTTAAAATTTTGATCATCACATAAACTTTCCATAACTCTTTTCTAACCTTAGATAATAATAATAAAAAGTTGTATCTAAAGTTACCAGATTGGCATCCAAGCAATTATCCAAAAATGTCTTACTCTACCTGTCCAACATCATCATTATCATAATCAACCATGCCAACAGCAATGTTTATTGCATGCCTATAATATGCACTGTGCCATGCACAATTGAAAATTATAAAGAAGTATGAAATCTTGTTCTGGCCCATAAGAGTTTACTTAATCAGTAGAGATTTCATACAAATTGATATATAAATTGGAGAGTAATATAAAAGAATTACTAACTGCAGGACACACGCAGAAAATTCTATAAAGGCTTGAAAGAAAGATCAAGCTTGCACATACATATCTGGTTATTTTAATTGGTACTCCCTCCAATGAGAGAGTCCATTCCTCAAGCCAGATTAGCCTCCTCACTTTTGTTGAGTCATGAAATATTCAAACACTTCTAAATGCTGTGTTCATTTTACTTGGCAAAGCACTCCAAGGCCTCACCATTTTACCAAATTTTAATATTTAATTTCAATTTAACTTAGATTTTCTAACCTCAGTTAAAACTTATTTAATTCTACATAGTTTTGCTGAAAGAAATATATACTGCCATTAGATGAAATTAGAAATCTCTTCTGGGTTAAGCAGCTTGTCTTTTCATGGTCATGGTTACCTCACAGAAACAAATAATATGCATTTCCTTTGATTTATGCATTTTGCACAAAATTAAAATATTTTGCAATTAAATTAAAATAGTCACTGTTGTCGCTAAGTATTTTTAAATAAAATGGGCAATGCATACATATATAAGATATATAATCATATGATTATGATATATATATATATATATATATATATATATATATATATATATATATCTCAGGTTAAATTGCTTTTGATTTTAAATTATAAAATCTCGGGGCACCTGGGTGGCGCAGTCGGTTAAGCGTCCGACTTCAGCCAGGTCACGATCTCACAGTCCGTGAGTTCGAGCCCCGCGTCGGGCTCTGGGCTGATGGCTCAGAGCCTGGAGCCTGTTTCTGATTCTGTGTCTCCCTCTCTCTCTGCCCCTCCCCCGTTCATGCTCTGTCTCTCTCTGTCCCAAAAATAAATAAACGTTGAAAAAAAAATTTTTTTTAAATAAATTATAAAATCTCTTACAGAAGGTTTTAGGACAGTTAACTAATAAAGAAATTCTCAATTTTTGAGAAAGTACCCTTTACATTAATAAGTTTAGAAGTAATGTTTTATTGAAAACCAGATTTTCACATTTCTTAGGCTGCAGAGTACAAACAAATGGGAAATTGATTCCACTGTGAAAACAAAAAAGGTGAGAATTTCAGACTTTTATTTTGGCATTCCCATGTTTTAAAAGCTGTATGTGTTGTATTTCAAAGGTCTTAAATTGTGTATTTTACTGAGACAGAGGTTCAAACATTGCCAAGCATGACCTTTAAATTCAGTTTCTCCTAAAACTAAAAAATATGTTCTAAGTCTTCCATTTCTTTTTACATCAGTTTCAATTTAAGCAACTAATGGTCCTGTTATGATCACCATCTTCTTCTTAGAATCTGGACTTTTCCCTAAACAGAAATAAAATGAGGCTCCTACAAGGCAAGATAGTTATTTGGTATGCTTGCCAATATTCTTGTGGAAGAAGTAAGTGGCAGGATATCTAAGACATCCAGATTTAAATATAGAAATAAAAAATTCTTGACATTTCATAAAATTGAAGAGGTTGATCATGGTTTCATAAAACTCACTGATTTTATTATAGTGTTCTGAGCTTTTCCAAAGTTTCCCTACTAAGTTTAACTGTAATGCTTCCTTGTGGACTACTTAGTAGAATACTCTGAGTAAAGATACTGTTTGCATTCTGCTCAAATTTTCTTAAAATTCTACTTTCTTTACCAGTATTAGTTCACAAAATTGCTTTAGGTCAGAATCTTCAAAGCAATCTCATCTATAAAGATTTTATTTTGACCTTTCTTACAAACTGTTTTCATTAAATTATTACATGCAACAGAGCTACCTTTAGAGATGGAGAAGTGTAACTTGTTCTGAATGCAACTGTTTAGTGTCTGAAATTCATACTTGCTTTCCCCCTATTTTGGCTTTCAAACAACTTGGTGGGGGTCAGGAGAAGCATAGATATATTACTAAGTTTCTGCTTGGCAACTCTACAAATGACTCCTACACTAATTTGCCATGCCTTTGGGGCTGCTGCTAAGGAGCTGTGATAATGGAACTAGAGGCAAATCAATCTAGCCCTCTAATGCTTGACTAGTTTCAACTTATTGGCCTAAGTTTCTACTAGGGTCTCCCTGAATTAGTACTGTTTTATTCACATACTCAGCATCTCCTACTGTAGGTCAAATGGGAACTGCTCCCTGGGAAAGAATGTGAGTAATCTGGCTGAGAAATGTGCTGGATTGAGTGAAATTGTGTTGGCCGCTCTGCCCCATTTTTCTCCTTCTCTGGTCTCCTATCATAGGAGCTGGAAGCCTGGGGACTACATTTTCAAGAATTCCTGCCAGTATGGTCTTAGGTTAGATTCTGCCAATGAGAGGCACTAGTGTAATTCTGGAAGGCATAGGAAAAGCAAGAGCAATTATTATTCTCATGGCTGTGGACGGCAATTACCAAGGCTTTTCTAGCAGCTTCCTGGTGTCCTCCAAGGAAATCACCTGCTTTAATGCAGGAAGCAGTGAAATCAGTGGCAGTGATTTTTTATAATCTGAAAATTTTCTGGTTTCCTAAATGTTACAGTGGCTTCTCTAACCTCTTCTTCCCCAGACCTTTTAATGTTTTTTTAATACCCACTATTAAGCCATTTGCCGTGTGAAACAGCTAGAGTTGTTGTTTTTTTTCTAGTTTCCTCACTGAACACCAATAGATATAGAGACTCTTGAAGAAAAGGAATCCAGAACTCATCTCCTTTTGGTGGTTCTGATTGAGGGAAGAAAACCAAGGATACCAAACAGGAACACACCAAGAGGAAAAGTTGGAAATAGGCTGGTGACCTGTAATCAGCTCCAGGGATGTCCACACAGAGTTTATTTGGCAATGAATAACTAAGGACAAAAGTCATCTGTCCTAGGCAAGCAGGTAAAATGACTAGGCTTTGGAATTATTAGCTGGGCATGCAAATGACAACTAAAAGTTTTAACTTTGAAAGCATGTAAAATACCATCTCTGCTCTTGCAGATATTAAGCTCAGCAAGAGCCACTTCAGCATTAAAGACAGATGCATCCTATCTCATCTCCATCCCTCACAGAAACAGAAAGTCATCATCAGCAGAGATCCTCCCAATCCTCCAGCAAATCTGCAAACAGACCTACATCTGAAGGCTTTCCTTTTTCATAATAATAGAGGAATCCTGTGCAAGCCAGTTGAAGACTAGGACCTGCTTTCTCAGTGATCTGCAGCT
The DNA here is from genome assembly GCF_028749965.1 of Puma concolor. NCBI lineage: Eukaryota > Metazoa > Chordata > Mammalia > Carnivora > Felidae > Puma > Puma concolor. The sequence goes on along the minus strand of NC_141667.1, from coordinate 78,783,272 downwards.
TTTAGTTATCCTGTCTGCCTCTTCAAGTCTATGCTACCAAAAATACTGTTAATGTGCTTGCTCCAGGAACTCACAACTACAAAAAGATCTCTTTTAACCACTATTAGAGTCTACCGTACAAAAGGTCTCTTTTAACTGATATTAAAGTCTACTTTTCCTGCCTTATTATTGGCCAAACTTTTCAAAAAATATTTTTATTTGTACTGTTTCTGTTTTTCTTTTCCAAACATCTGTCAGTCCATTCCAGTTTAGCTTCTTTAAATCTTCAGTATTTCTCAAAAAACTTCTCTGGCTATGGTCATTCATTCATTCATGTATTTTTTCATTTAACACATATTTACACAGGCTAACTTGTAATATATATCTTTATACATATATATATATATATATCTTTATATATATCTTTTACATATACATTATGTATATACACATATATATGTGTGTACATATATAATTCCTTCCATAATGCTGCACTATAGATAGATAGACAGACAGATGATAGATAGATAGATAGATAGATAGATAGATAGATGATAGAGAGAGAGAGAGAGATGATAGATAGTGATATTTCCTATATCCAGTTATTGTCATTTCCCAGCCAGTGGAAAAAGCAAAAGAATGAAATGAAGGACAAGCAGCATTTAAGGATATAAACCGAAAGTTGTACACATCATTTTATACACACACACACACACACACACACACACATATATGCACATATATATGTAAAAGGGAAAGTGTCTCTGCCTTGATTGATGTTGCAAATGCAATCAACATTTTTGCCTAATCATTTATTCTTTGTAAAATAAGAAAAAAACATAGTACAAGCTTATTGCAGCAAGATATAAAATATGAGGATAGATACATAAAAGAAAATGTAATATATTTCCCCAACTAGTTGATTTAACAGTTTAATGTAGATTCTTCCACACATATCTCTATACTCACATAATTTAGGTTGTAACACATGAAATTGCTGATATTCGACTGTTTTTTACTTATAACAGTTATCAAATGATTCAATACATATGTACATGTATAAAGATTTTCATTTATTTTAAAATAGTTTTTGAGCAATTTTCAAGTAATACTTTATAATTTTTTTTAACTTTTACTTATTTATTTTGAGAGAAAGACAGCATGAGCAGAGGCAGAGAGGGGAAAAGAGAGAATTCCAAGCAGGCTCTACACTATTAGTGCAGAGCCTGACACAGGGCTTGAATCCACAAACTGTGAGATTATGACCTGAGATGAAATCAAGAGTCAGATACTTACCTGGCTGAGCCACCCAGGTGTCCCAAATAACATTGTAAAAATATAAATGGTTCGGGGTTCTGACTCTTGATTTTGGCTCAGGTCACACTCTCACGGTGGTGAGATTAAGTCCTGCATCGGACTCTGTTCTGGCAGTGTAAGCCTGCTTGGGATTCTCTCTCTCCCTCTTCCTTTGCCCCTCCCAAAACATGTGCTCAACACACATACACATGCAGACTCTCCCTCTCTCAAAAAACAATGAATGGTTCAATGAATGGATAATATCTGTGTTCATCTTTGCTGGGGAAATATATAAACAAAACCTTCTGCCAACCCAGGAAAACATTTCCACAAAGGTGGGAGAGAAAATACTTATTGAATGAGCATTACACCAGAATATGATGAGCGTAACTGCAAATCCATTAAGAAACTGCAAAGGCAGAAGGAAATCTCATTCTTACACAGCCAAGCAGATACAACACATTTTATACGTGTTATCAAGGTAAACAATAACTATTGTTCAAGGAAGAGGATTTGACAGCATCATTTGTCACACATAGTTCATTCTAAATTCACCTGATAATTGAGATGAGTAATTGTGTTAGTTAATTGAATTTACTCAAAAACAAATTAAATTCTTACCTTTATGACAGGAGGTAGTTCTGCAAGTTGGCCAAGGTTGGGCTCCTCCTACCTGCCCACAGAAATTGGGATATAGGAGTACTATCTTCTTTATGATTACATTTCAGAGAGGACTCCCAGGTCCTAGAGAAAGACATTCCCAGATTGTAAAAATGACAAGGGACTTATTTAGCCTTTAAAAAGATTTACATACACTTTAAAGAGATGGAAGGAAAATAACCACAGATTTTCTAAAGTAAATGTCTAAAAAAAAGGAAAGGTAGGACATCTCTTCCCTTATTTTTCATAGGTGAATTAAGGCACTTAAACTTGTATTTACTCTTACATATTATATATCAAGCATCAAAACATTTACATAAAATTAACTACCTTTCTCTTCATCATTATGTTATCTCTCAATATTTGAATAGTTGGGGTCTCTATAGTAGTAACTGTATAGGAGGCAGAAAAGTCACTATGGAAAGGTTGGATAAATATATAAACTTACAGGATAAGAAAACAAATCCCATAGTCTGTAATCCATGTAGATATTATTTTCAGATAACTGAAAATCATCTACACACAAGTAAATTTCTGTCAACTTATATTTTTAGCAAACAATCACGATTAAATTGAATCAATTGTACACAGTACTTTTCTTAATAGTTTAGAAGTAAGAACATGATTGCTACAGTGAAAAACACATATACTAGATCCTGATGGTAATTAAAATGTATCCCCTTTCCTATTGTAGAAATTCAGTTATACCCTGAAAAACCACAACTAGTAAAACATGAGAGCATAAATTAAATACACATGGTTATGCAGACAAGGAAATAACACTTAACTCATGTTTTCCTATCTGAATAAGTATACAATATGTTTCACTTTTGCATTCAGGCTACCACGTATACATGCTCAATTAGTATACCTATCGTACTAAACTATATTTAATTTTGTATTTCTGATGCTTGCACAGTTCCTGGCACGATGACACCTAATAACTGTTTATTAGACTACATGTTAATGGGGCGCCTGGGTGGCGCAGTCGGTTAAGCGTCCGACTTCAGCCAGGTCACGATCTCGCGGTCCGTGAGTTCGAGCCCCGCGTCGGGCTCTGGGCTGATGGCTCAGAGCCTGGAGCCTGTTTCCGATTCTGTGTCTCCCTCTCTCTCTGCCCCTCCCCCGTTCATGCTCTGTCTCTCTCTGTCCCCCCCAAAAAAATAAACGTTGAAAAAAAAAGATTACATGTTAAAGTAATTTTATTTTAAACCTAATAACCATTTATTGAATTAAATTTTAGAATGACTTTGGTTTAAAATTATCCAAGGATTAACCTCTCTATTGATTTTAGGATTACTTATTTTCCCAAACAAAACTAGATAATTTAAAAATTCTGTCTGCAAGAAAGCTAGTATTTTCAGAATACCACATGAAAGCATTTTACCTGCACTATATTTTTTGACCCTCATAAAAATTGCTAAAACATAGGTATTTATATTTATTAGTATATAGACTAAGGTACTAACAGAGACCCAAATATACATTGACTTAAAAAAGTACAGGCTTGGGGCGCCTGGGTGGCGCAGTCGGTTAAGCATCCGACTTCAGCCAGGTCACGATCTCGCGGTCCGTGAGTTCGAGCCCCGCGTCAGGCTCTGGGCTGATGGCTCGGAGCCTGGAGCCTGTTTCCGATGCTGTGTCTCCCTCTCTCTCTGCCCCTCCCCCGTTCATGCTCTGTTTCTCTCTGTCCCAAAAATAAATAAAAAACGTTGAAAAAAAAATTTAAAAAAAAAAAAAAAAAGTACAGGCTTATTTCTCTCTCAAGGAACATTTAGTACATAGGATGATCCCAAGAGGGCTCTGCCAGACTCAAGGTAGAGTTTCTACCTCTGAGTCCAAGATGGTGCCATTTCCCACATCCAACTATTGTCATTTCCCATAAGTGAGAAAAGGAAAAAAGAAAACGAAAGACAAGCAGGGGTTTTAATTTTTTTTTTTTCAACGTTTATTTATTTTTGGGACAGAGAGAGACAGAGCATGAACGGGGGAGGGGCAGAGAGCGAGGGAGACACAGAATCGGAAACAGACTCCAGGCTCTGAGCCATCAGCCCAGAGCCTGACACGGGGCTCGAACTCACGAACCGCGAGATCGTGACCTGGCTGAAGTCGGACGCTTAACCGACTGCGCCACCCAGGCGCCCCAAGCAGGGGTTTTAAAGGATATTATCTGAAAGCTGTATATATCATTTGTGTACCCCTTTTGCCTAGAACAAGGTCAGATAGTCACAGTAACAAAGCAGGTTAAGAAACGTAGTCTCTAGCTGGGAGAGCAGTAGTCCTTCGAAAATAATGTGTATAGTAATGGAGTTGGTTAAGGTAGACTTACTGGGAATCACTGTGAAGTTAATGTGGTATAACTTTTAGAGCTTCTTCCAAGCTCCTGGGGAAGGGGGAGCTAGCAAATTATTCATTTATTTATTTCACATCCTTTTTTTCCATTAACACTTTCAAAAGATAAATCTTCCCCTGATACATAGAGCTCACCTATAAAAGATACACAGAGAGAATGAATTCTGGACGAAAATTCACTGTCTCTGCCCCAAAATAATTTTCTTGCCCCAAATAATTTCCAAATAATTTCCTTTATTTTACCAGTGAGTTCCAGAGAGGTTAAGTATCTTGCAAAGAGTCACACAGAGTTGGAGCTGAAATTAGAACCTGTAGTCTCAAAGACTTTTGACTATGATATTTCTAAGGCATCAACTACTCACATATTTTAGAATTTTATTTCCTCCTGGAAATGGAATAGTGCCTTCTGGCACTATTTCAGAAAAAGCAAAGCAAAAAAAAAAAAAAAAAAAAAAAAAAAAGGCTGTACAATCTAGAAATTACAAGGTAATTGGCTACATTGCTTTGTCCCTATCTGTTCAGATGGTCTTGGAAGACGAAGTGAAAGTGAAGGAGAACATGCAAAGCCCAGCTGCCAAACTGACATGACAGCCGGTTAGTTGGGGCAATGCCACTCTCAGATCAACCCAAAGGTTAATAACACAGATGCAGTCAAACATCTGATGGATAGAGGCTGTGAACTCTCTATCACTAACTTACAGCGAATGCCTGGGGGTGGCAGATGAAGAGGCCTATCATCAAGTAAGCATGGCAGTCCATTTTTATAAAATTGTCAGAAAGGATTATTAAATTTCACATCTTAGTCCGCTTGGGGAAAAAAAATCAAATAACACTGAAGGTTGCATTTTAAAAACAATGTTTAGTGTAAACTCTTGCTTCTAGTCTCATGTCAAACCATCAAGGAGGTGCTGTACAAGTTGATCCATGCTTTTCATTTTCTCATTTCTGAGCCAAATCATTTCATTTCCTCATAATTATTATTAAGTCCCAGTATTTTTTAATCTGATTATTACTGTTTAATGTAAGTGTAAGAATTTCATAACTTGGGGAAATATCTAATTATCAAGAAAACAACCTCAAAGTCTGAATATGAGTGCAAGTGGAATACTTATTAAGCATGTCAACTGGAATGCACAGTCCTCAAAGTGAAATTCCTTAACAGACCATTAGCTTTGTTTTTTATAAATTTCCTTGTTTACATTAAATTCAGAAAAATATGCTGCACTATGTCACAGTGGACTTAAATTGGTCTGACTCTACATGTGCTTTCTTACATTTCAAGATTTGATTCAGAGGATTCCATTTAGTTTGAGTTAAATTTATTACGAATCAGCTTGATTATTTACCCCTCTATACTAAATCTTAAACTTTGTGTATTTGTTACATCCCCATGAATGCCAAAATTATTTAGTAGTACATTGGAAAAATTTTAAAGGCCTGATATAAGGCAATTATAGTGATAACACAATCACTATTAAGCTATAACAAGTTCTCAGAATATCTAGAAAACTATTCACAGTTATTACACCACACACATTTCCACACTTAGCATTGTGATGTAGTTTCAGTTCCTGTTTACTAACTTAACATGACTTTCCTAATATCCTCTTAAGGAAATTATTTTTTCTAGCACTGGATTAATATTATCCCATGCTTTTTTACATTTTGGCAACAAGGTATCCCCAATTCTATACCACAATCCACTCATCTAAATGATCTATTTGATGGATATCACTAAAACAGTTTACAAACTTGATTGGAACAAAATGAAATGTTACATAATGATCAACTTGAGGTGGTATGCTGAAAAGAGCTCACAGTATACCAGAAAGCTACAAGAAGCTGTTGAAAAGCCCTATTCTATATACTGACATGAAGAAAAAAAGATCATAGAATTCTAGAATTATAAGGCATAGGAGTTATTCAGGCCAACACTCTAATTAAACAGGCCAGGGACCAAAAACTAGCTTTGATAAAATCCTCAAAATGAGTTGGCACCTAAACCAAGGTTTGGACCTAGGGTTGTATACACCACAGCCCACTGCCTTGCCATAGACCACACATTCCTCAAAATGGCAGGAATACAATGATAAGAATAGCATTTGCATGTACCTATCTGAATCAAACAAATTATGGATCAACATTTTATCCTATCAAACTTCTCACCCATTAAGTGATTCTTTGTGCCCTCCCACCCTCCATATATCAGCTTGGATGTGGAATAAAATCCTTTGGTTGCGATGCTGAGAAAGTTTGCATTTTATGTTCCAAATGTTCCACCTAGCAACAAGTAAATGTAAACTAACTGGTTGACTGATTGACCACCTGATTGGCTGACTTATAGAATAACTGGTTGACTGACTGTCTGATAGAGGAGGGCTTTCCGGAGAGGGTCAAGGTCATAATTCCCTACAGGCTCTAGTGAACTTCCAGTGTCAAACATTATTGACAAACCCGATACCTGAAGTACCAAGTTACTCAATATCTTTTAGTGACACAAATTTCTAAAAATAACAGAAATATCTTCAAATTTTTCTTAACCCCACCATATTCTTTTTGTTTTACACAAAAATACTAATTTTTAAAAATTAAAGGATATTTAATGTCTAAGAATAAAATTATTTAGAGAGTAATTCAACAATACCTGACATTATGTGAAAGACAGACATAATGTCATGATATTATGATAAAAAATAATATCGCATTTATATTGCAAGATATGATGTAAATGTGATGTCTTTCAAAGGGCAAATTTTCAATAAAAACTTTAATATTATCAAGTTTTTGTATCTAAAACTTACTATAGCAATTTTATGCACTTTGTTCTTGCATTCATGCTTGGGAAACATAGTTTTTGCAAACTTTATGGAAAAATATTTGAACAAATTAAAAATCATTGCAACAATACACATAGATTATGGTTCTTTTATTTTCTCTTTAGTTTCTAATTTCTACATCTTTCATTTTATGAGAAAGCATCACCAAAGGGGGAAAAATACTATAAAAGACAACATTGATTAGTTCTTGGAAGAAATGAGAGCGAGAACCATCTCTTTTATGTGATCAAAGAATCTCTTTTTAAATGTTCTTATTAATGCGAACTGAACCTAAAAATGTGAACTTGCTGGTATATAGATTGCTTTATTCCAGTTACCTGCATTAGGTAAACTGTTTTACACATTCTTTAAGGAATAATTTTTGCATGTTCATTTCTTTTCTTCAATCTCCCACCAAACTTACAATTACTTTAGAGTACACACTACAGTAAGATATTATATAAATGTGATAATTTTAAAATTCTATAGTAAGGCATTGTGCAAATATGAAAATTTTAAGAGATATTATAATTTTAAAATGTATATAATGCTTAGTCCTTCATATTATCTTTTGAATTTTAAGATTTATATACAAACATAAATGGTAAGATTAAAATGCCTAGGCTTTGTTCTGTTGTTATACGAAAGAGTACTTATATCAGATTCCAACTTAACCAAAACTGAACTAAAATGCAAAGCACCATTGTAATCAACCATATGGTTGCTTCATTCTAAACTGGTTACTTTTAAAGAGCCAGCTTCCAACATTCCTCCCTAAAGAAAGAATAAAAATAGCATCACAACGGTGCACATCAAAGCTACACTACTCAGCCAGTCATTGTGTTAGCTGGCACTAAATTCTTGAACAGCATAGTACTACAACACAGGTCATGTGGATGACTGCGAAAGGATAGTCTTCATGTGATCGGGGTTTAATCTGGTGGACACGGTCTTTGTGGAGATTGCTACAAAACACAACAAGAGTTATCTTTTTCATGTGAACAATGAATCTTCTTTTAATGTTCCCACTGCTGCACAAAGATTCCAAAACTAAGAGAAAGATTCCAATATCTTGTTTTATTGTGCTCTTCAAAGGTATTGCAGTGTTTACAAATTGAAGATTCAAGATGTCAGTGGAGAAAGTAACTACAGATGCGGTGGAAAAAGCAAGAGAACTACAATTACAAATGGAGCCTGAAGATGTGACTGAATTGCTGCAATCTTATGATTAAGCTTATAGTAGATAAGGGGTGCCTGGGTGGCTCAGTTGAATACATTCAACTTTGGCTTGGGTCATGTTCACAGTTCATGAGTTCAAGCTCCACATTGGGCCATCGGGCTCTGTGCTGACAGCTTGGAGCCTGGAGCCTACTTCAGATTCTATGTCTCCCTCTCTCTCTGTCCCTTCCCCACTCACTCTCTCTCTCTCTCTCTCTGTCTCAAAAATAAACATTTAATGAAATTTTAAACTTACAGTAGATGATTAGTTGCTACTATGGATAAGCAGAGATAGTGGTCTCTTGAGATAGAAACTACTCCTGGTGAAGATGCTGTGAAGATCATTGAAATGACAACAAAGGATGTAAAATGTTACAACTTAATTGATAAAGCAGTGACTGTGTCTGACAGGATTGACTCTAACTCTTAAAGAAGTTCTACTGTGGGTAAAATGCTATCCAACAACTTCACATGTTATAGAGAAACTGTTCATGAAAGGAAGAGTCCATTATGTGGCAACCTTCACTACTCTTATTTTAAGAAACTGCCACAGTCACCCCAACATTCAGCAACCACCACCCTGATCAATCAGCAGCCCTCAACATCAAGGCCAGACCCTCCACCAGCAAAAAGATTATGTATCCCTGAAAGCTTAGATAATGGCTAGCCTTTTTAGCAAAAGTATTTTTTAATAAAGGTATGTACACTGTTTTCTTAGACATAACACTGTTGTACACTTAATAGACTACAGTGCAGTGTAAACATAACTTTTATATACACTGGGAAACAGAAACATTCATTTAACTCACTTTGTTGTGGCATTTGCTTTACTGCACTCTGGAACTGAACCTACAATACTCCTGGGTATGTCTGTAATGAAAATCATCCTCTTGGAAAACCACTTTGAGTTTAAAAGTACCTCAAAATGGGTTCTGCTTCTTGCAGATAACTGTGGTTCAATTTCAGATATTGTTTGGTAGACTTTTTCAAATCTTTTGCAAAATTTTTAATTTTCTATGGGGAGTTGAAGAGTTTGTAGATGGGAGAATGGGAATGGAAAGTTGGGAGTAAGCTGATAAAATGCTATGATCAAAGAACTTTATGCTAACCATGAACTTGAAGCTTTTTATGCAGTTCTTTGGCAAATAGCAGCAGCTTCACCTACAGGTTACGTGCATCACAGGTTTGGTAGTAGTAAAAGACAGGTGTGGGTCCCCATTTGGCTTCATGGGTTGTAATCTGTCTTCACAAGGTTCCAATTTTTCTCTGCTCTCCCCTGATATACATTCAGCTTACGAAGCCCAGACTGGGCCTAGCTGACCTATTGAGACTTGAGACCTAGCACAAGATCACAGAGGCAGCAGCCTTGCAGAGACTTCTACACCAGCAACTACAACCTTGTGAGGTATAGGTCTCTATGATAAATCTCTACTCTACATTACTCATAGTGATTCTATTTCTCAGGGCAAAATCTTACAGATAAAGCAGTAATGAAGTGAAATGAAGAAATGAATCAAAGGGATTAATGTCCAATCACTCTCAAAGGCAGTTAGCAGAAGAAACCTAGAAGCATGCCTTTATCTTCTTTGAGTTGATTCCATAGCCCTGAACTCATACCTCTACAGTCCTTATTTTATTTTAGAGACTACTTTACACGGTTACACCGAGTTTCTCCAAAAGTAGAAAGAAAATAGCTTCTAATAGTTATTCCTTCAGATATGTACTCTCTAGCCCACTAGAGAGTTTACTCTAGTGTTTACTCTGAAGTGTCTTGGTTCTCCTTTTCTCTGCCTACTTGCAACTACTTGGGGAGATTGTCCCTTAGGCTATTTTTGGCAGACCTTAAAAATAACTACCACAGGTTTTCTCTTTGTGTATTAAAAGTGAAGTCTTTACAGTTTAGCAATTCACTGCAAACTTGTAAAGGAAGCGATGCTCACATTTTCTTTTCCTTCTAAGGGTCAGCCTAGCTGTGATATTGCTAGTAGAAGCAGAGTAGAGCAATGACCACATCTTCTAGCACAGTAGTAAATCACCCATAAGATGAAAGGAAGCAGTGGATATTAGCTCTCTGCCTAGGAGCTACCAGACAGCCATTTCCTTTTATTCTAGCAAATCTAGTTTTGTGTAACCTGGGCACTTCATTTTTCTTTCCTGACAGCTGTATGTGAGTCACAGGCGCACTATATAGGGCTGTTCTTTTTCCTTACAGTGTTATCAATTACTCTATAAGTATTCACTGAGCACTTATGCAACATGCATAGTAGAACTAAGCCTAGGCCTTGCCTGGAATGCAATATGTGATGAGGGAAGGCTTTTCAGTTTGCCTGAGGACTCAGCATTCTTGGGCATGCAGGCTACCCAAAGTATATTTACTTGTTAAATTTTACCTAAGTTTCGTGTAATATGAATAGGATTTTCATTATTTTCTCTGGGTTAACCCTTAATGCTTCCATAGCACAATATGCTGATGGAAGGAAGTAGTTTATAGTAGACAGTAAACAGTACAGTCTATAGCATTCTTATTAGCTAAGCTATGCCCAAGGTTTGGGTTTTGACTTACGAACTAAACACAGATTTAAATGATTATTCTACACATACCAATGTAGTTTGGGAATCCTACTTGGGCATAAAAAGAAAAATCAATTCCTTTTTTACACTCTTTTCCCATTCATCAGGACATCTTAGCACAATACAGTAAGATAGTTCGCAACCCATTCATACCAAACAGCAACAAAGGAGCAACACCATTGTTAACCTATTACAAATACAAGTTTAAAGGTAAGAGAAATAAAAATAGAGACTATATAAATGACTGCAATTTTACTAAAAGATAAAAGTTCAGTTGTACACACACACACATATGCAAAATATATTGGTGTGTACCAAAATACCTCCAAGGTAGAAACTCATAATTATGTTTGTAAGTAGAAGACAGAGTAGGTACATTATGGGTAGTATGTTCAATTTGATAGATTTTCTGAATAAGCAACTGCAAAATAGCACATTTACCAAAAGCAGTGATTCCTAAAATATGGGTTTTCTTTTAATTTTTTAAAAAATTTCTTAATGTTTATTTAATTTTGAGAGAGAGAGAGAGAGAGAGAGAGAGAGAGAGAGAGAGGGAGAGAGAGAGAGTGAGTGAGTGCAGGGGAGGGGCAGAGAGAGATAGGGAGACACAGAATCCAAAGCAGTCTCCAGGTCTGAGCTGGCAGCACAGAGCCTGACACAGGGTTCAAACTCACAAACCATGAGATCAACACCTGAGCTGAAGTCGGATGCTTAACCAACTGAGACACCCAGGCGCCCCTGCCCCTATTAAAATAGGTTTTTAAACCTAACAGAGAAAAAGGAGCTTCCCTGTTTCACCGTTCTAGTTAAAATACTTTGGATTCATTTTTCTGTGTGGGCCCCCTTTATCTTACTACTTTATTAAAGATAGGTTAGTAGATTTTAAACCTAAATACATATTTACAACAAAAAACTACAAAAGTATGTTGCTAAAGAAACCATTTCTGAAGACATATTGAAACTATGGACCATGTGAAAAAAATGTACAAAACAAACAAAATGATTTGTATGCTGCCTCAGTCACTATTGTTATTTATTTGTTCATTTATATTTGTATTCTCAGTGCTTTTGGAAGTGATTTAACACAACTTATAAATATACACAGTACAACAAAATGCATAAGAAAAAAGAAGTAAAGAATTTGTAGCAAAGATAAATAAAGGTAGAAACAAAAGAATAAATTCAACAGTTATAGAAAATGTGTGCCCTGGAGTATAATAGCTCATCTCAAGCCTCTAATTTGGCAGTTCACTGTCTATAACAGCAAAGCCAGAGGAAACACAACCAATTACTTGACCCACTGCTTCCAAAATATGAAGATAGGCCAGTTTTTCAAAGAAGCACATTTATTGTTCATATGGACACCAAAGGTAGATATCTTTACACCACTGAATGAAAGCATAAATAGTGAAAACTTTAAGGTCTGAAGCAAAAATGATGGCAACAATTTTATTCTAGAAGAGATGTACTAGGCAAAGTGATACTTTTTGTTTATGTTATTGTTTTTTAAATGTGTGTGTGTGTGTGTGTGTGTGTGTGTGTGTGTGTAATTTTAATAGTCAACTTAAGCACAATTAAATTACGCATTTCTGGAGTACCAAAGTCCACACACACAGTACATAGCATTATAGTCTTTTTGCTGAATCCAATTATAGATTTGAAAACACCAGGTGAGATGATTTCTTAATTACAGACCATTTTGAATACTTGGTGAAAATAATAGACTGCCCACTAAATTCAAATGCATAAAATATGTATGTAATTTTAAGAAGCTCTTGAATCCTCTTTTATGCAAGGTTAAGAATCTCTGAGCAAGGGGGGTGCCTGGGTGGCTCAGTCAGTTGTGTCTGACTCTTGATTTTGGCTCAGGTCATGATTTCACGGTTTGTGAGTTGAAGCCCCACATCTGGCTCTATGCTCACTGTTCAAAAGACTGCTTAGGATTCTCTCCCTCTCTCTCCTTCTCTCTTTCTGCCCCTCCCACCATTGTCTCTCTCGCAAAAGAAATAAACTAAAAAAAAATCTCTGAGCAAGAAAAATGGATGGATTACTTAAATTTCAGGAAATCCTTTGTGTTTATTTCCACAAAGACTGTGAGACATTGAACAGTAATGAGTTTGAGGTTATTCTCCCTGATAAACTCTAGTGCACATATTCTGTGTGGTCTCTTAAAACAAAGCCACAAAGGAGTTAACAAGGAAAGCAGAAAGGAGAAATGACACACCTTTATGAGAGTGAGAAAGAGAGAGAGATACAAGCAGATAGTGACAGAGAGACACTAAAAATGACACACACACACAATGCCTAATCTAATAGAAGGTCTTTCTTTCTCTGCACGGAGGTAGGACATACAACAGTTTCTGAGGTCCCCACAGGGCTACTGGGGAATTAATTATCTAATCAATTCAGATGGCTTCAAATTGAAGAAAATGGATTCCTGTCAGTTGCATAGAAGAGAATCAGTTCTATTCTACCCCTAAAGGATACATTCAAAAAAGTGGCAAAAGTGGCAGCATGTCACAATTTTCCCTACCAAACTTGATTTTTTACAAAAGTATTAATATACTGTATAAAAATCAATAGTGAGGTATCTACATCAATTCCAAATAGCTCTCTTCTTAGGTATTGGACACTGTGAGATAAATTTAGAGATTATTCTGATAAACATGCTTAAGTACCTACATACATCCAGTTAAGAATAATGTCTAAAAATAGACTTGTGATTTACATGAGCCAATACATTCCATTTTTTAATTAAACTATGTCAAATTTTGGTTATTTCAAACCAAATAGTATGGATATATGTACCTATAATTAAGTGTAAGTCACTGAGATAAAGGACAAAGTAAAGTTGACAAAAGTTCCACATTATTTAATATTCTTCTCAAAAGAAATTTCCAGGGGCGCCTGTGTGGCTCAGTTGCTTGAGCGTCCAACTTTGGCTCAGGTCACGATCTTGCAGTCTGTGAGTTCAAGCCCCGTGTCAGGCTCTGTGCTGACAGCTCAGAGCCTGGAGCCTACTACAGATTCTGTGTCTCCCTCTCTCTCTGTCCCTCCCCTGCTCATGCTCTCTCTCTCTCTCTCTCTCTCTCTCTCTCTCTCTCTCTGTCAAAAGTAAATAAACATTAAAAAAATTTAAAAAAAGAAATTTCCACAGTAAGGAATAATATAGACTTCAATAATGAAATCATTCTACTTTAAGCTACTCTTCAAATAAAAAAGTTGACATAAAAAACCCAGAATGTTAATTGTCAAGAACAGAGTTTACTATAAACATTTAGATGGAATATCTGCTAATAGAATGATAATATACTGAAAGTAGAAGCTTGCTTTTAAAGAAATGGATAAATTAGCTGATTTATTCACCCAAATGTACTCCACTTTCCCTTGTTACTACTACTCATCTTTCAGGTATATTTTAAATGTCGTTTTCAGAAACCTTTCCTTCAACTGACAAACTAAACCAGGGTGCTGTTATGATTTCCATAGTTTTACCTTTTACTTTTATATAGCTTTTTATTATAAATTAAGTTTGTATACTTTTCTACAATTATTTAATAGCAGTACTCCTCACCCCTAGAGACTGTGAGTCTTGTGAGTGCTGCTTGCTTTCTTGTTTTTTCACTTTTGATGGCTTGCCCATGCACGTGTGTGTGCGCTCCTGCGTGCTCTCTTGCTCTCTTCCTCATTTGATTTGGTTTGGGTTTGATTTTGGTTTTGGTTTCCATCATATCCCCAGCACCCAATATAGTGTCTGAAACATGAAGGCACTAAATCAATATTTGTTAAATTGATTAATCAGCGGGTGAATAACCAGATGGAAGAATTGGTAGCTGGTTTAACATCCATGCACTAATCATTTCGAGTTCCAGAGCTCTGCATTATCAAAATCAAAATAAAGCAACGATTAGACTGTATCACTGAATCTTACTACATATAACATGAAGCAGGACTTTATAGTTCAGCTGCTTTCAACAAGTCAACTGCTATAGATCACATTTTTTATTTTTAATTAATTAATTTATTATTATTTTTTTTTTTGTAGGCTACATTTTTCCTGTTGTTTGCCCCTTGGCAAATCCTTAAATTTTAGTAGGAAGAAACAATGTCAGAACTCACTGGGAGTAAATTTACTGCAAGTTTCATCATTTGTTCAATACAAAATAGACATAAAGGGAAAACTGCATGGAACTAAGATTGATGCTGGTGGGATGGGAATAACATTGAGTATATGTTGTGTTCCAGGCATATTTTATATAGTTTCACAATAAATTAAGAGGTGGGAATTATTATCCCCATTTTGTAGAAGAAACCTAATTTAAAGTTTAAATAACTCACCCAAATAACTAATCACTAGTTACTATGTATAAGTACAGAATGGTGTGAAACATTCATATGACTCTAAAATGCACGCATAAGCTTTCCACTATAACAAATGGCCTCAGAATAATTATAATTTGGATGTCTACTTATTCCAACCATTCTAGTTTAATAAATAAATACATATGCTAGTGTTTAATAGCAAAATTTTAAAAAAATGATTAAAAATCATCCTTATTAGAAATAGTCAAGAAATATAAAAGCACCTGAGGGGTTTACACTTTTAAGGGGAGGGCAACAAAAATGTGTATTATGCAAAGAATATGTAAAAATGAGTAAAGGTTTATAGAGCTACAGATAAAGACAAACTCCTTTATGAATATATTCAATAAATTTATCCAAACAATGCAGTACCCAACACAACCAAAAAAAAAAAAAAAAAAAAAAAAAGACAAATAGAGTCTCAATAGTAGATAGATATATACATACACGGCTCAGTGTGAATACAAAAGGTGGGTTATAAAAGAGCATACGTTATATGATTAAATTCATTATAGAGATGAAGATAGTGATAAATACCATATTTAATCAATTCTAAAATGCTTCTTTTGCTGGTGATTTACAGGTTTGTTCTCAGACCCATTTTTCACCCATCTCTTGCTCTGCTGATTCTGAAAACCTACTCCTTACTCCTTGCCAGCCAACTTCCTCAGTTTTAAGTAATGGGAGTTATGTGTGAGCAAATGGGGAAGGGAGGGAGAAGAGGCAATGTGTCTCTCTCCTCTCCCTGCTACAGAAGGCATCCTCAGCCAGACATATCCTCTGGGGCTCTAGCTCCAGTGTCTCCCTCCATGATTCCAGTTTCTGCCAGGCAAATTGGCTAATATGCACAAATAACACCTCATCCCTTTATGTGTCCACCCTAAAAGTGAGAGTAGCTTCCCTCATTGGCTGTCTGGTTTCTTATCTACCTCTATTTGCCTTTTTAGCTCTCTAAAAATTCTCTAAGTAGATCTACATTAAATTCTTTCTATTGAATTTCTTGATATTAGTTCTGTTTTTTGACTGGATGCTAACTGATGCTGACATTGTTTTGTTTTTCTAACATCTCTGAAATAGGAGTAGATATTATCATTTTCTGTTGATGAGAGAGCAAAGCTGACTTATTTCCATTTCCCTGTGTACGTGCAACAAAACTTACAGTGTCCATAGCTTGAAAGAAGATCTCAGAGAAGACAATAGAACACTCCTGTAAAAAGCACTGCATCATAGTCCAGCAGAAATTATGGGTAAAAACATGTACAGGGCCACTTCAAACAATGATTCAATAGAGTTTGTATCTCATGTAAAGACAAGTTAGGAGTATCTTAACCAAGTTATCTTGCTCATATTTTCTTTCTTTTGCATGTACAAGTGCTATATGCGACTAAAGTTATTTGGTAAATTGCAAAAAAAGGCTTTTAATACATAAAAGTAAAAATGATATGTCACAGGAAAGTATTTTACCATAATTTTAATTGGCAGCATATTTCTTTTCTTTCTTAGTGGTTCATAATGTAATGGAATACTTACAATTGATGATATCTTAGATTGGATGAAATATGTACAGGCCAAGCACTAGAGGAATTATTTCCAAGTTCAGGATAGAGATTTATATGACTTTTTAGTTCCTTTAAAACTTTACTTCCTTAATACTTTCTGATTAAATTATTATATTGTTAAAGTATTTTTTATAGTAAGAAAAATCTATTTTTTACACTAAGGATATATGTCAAAATCTGTACTGGGGCTCTATTCTGGGCTCCTGGCTTATATGGCAGAGTGTGCATTCAAACCTACTTTGAAAATATTTCTCTATTACCCTCTGGGGTTAACTGACATTGTAGGCCTTAAGTCAAATGGTGATTCCTCTTCTCCTTAAAGGACACATGATTATTGACAGTTCCTTTTTATGTTAAAATGTTTCAGATCTTATTTAAAAGATAGGCTATATTTAAATTTGAATATTATCCAATAAATTGATCCTGGCAGAGAGGGACCCAAAATCTCGAGTGTTAAGGCATTATCTTAAGAAACACGAAGATCTTGATAATGCGGAAGAATACATTCTAGGACAACAAACTCTGGATGAAAAATGATGATCACAGTGACAGGCTAAGATTTTCCTAATAATTTCTCTGTCTGTCAGGATGATGAGATGGAGATAATACAAGAATGTGCATGTACATGGTAATTACAAAATTCCAGGCACTGTTTAAAATATTTTACATATATTTACTCATTTTATCTAACAACTCAGTACTATTATTATCTTCAACTTATACATATAGACTAGTACAAGGAGCCAGAATTATTTGGAGAAAGAAGGACAATAAAAATACTTAAAAATAAAAATACTTAATAGCAGAATGTAAACCTTTACAGTTTTTATAGAGATTGCCCATAATCTTAGTGCCTGCCATGTGTTCTGGACAGATGAAGCAAATAAGATCACTAAAATTATGAACACCAGGATAGAATCTTTTTTTTTTAAAAGTCCTGGATCCCAATTATTGAAAAGATATAATCCCACTCTATAAGTGACAATCATAAAATGAAAGAAACTTTGTCATAATTTATTTTAAAAAAATCATAAAGGAGAAGCTTACATTCCAGTATAGATAAAAATAGCCAACGGACTTAACTAATGCTGCATAACAAATTACTGCAAAATTTAGTGGCTTAAGACAAGAAACTTTATAATGTCACACAGTGTCTGAGGGTTAGGAATCCAGAAGTAGCTTAGCCATGTGTCTCTGGCTCAGGATGTCTCATGAGATTGCAGTCAAGCTCTTAGATGGTCTGCATCTCTATAATTGGGGCTGGAGAATCTGTTTTCAAGCCCACTCACATGGCTATTAGTAAGAAGTTTCAGTTCCTCATCATGTGGGCCTCTATAGGGCTTCCCCCAGATCTAGTGATCAGAGAAAGCAAGAGAGAGTGAGAGCGCGAGAAAGCTGGAAGCTATAATCTCTTATACATTAAACTCAGAAGTAACATACCATCCCTTCTGCCATATTTGATTCACCAAACAGACCAACTCTAGTACAATTCACAAAGGTGTGACTACCAAGAGGCATTAGAGGCCATCTTTAAGGCTGATTACCACAAAGCCCCTGACTTGGAACCCAAAGATTTGGGTTAATGAAGGATGAAACCCACTTTCCCTATTTCTCCCAAATTTCTGTGATTAGAAAAGATGACCCTTGCCCTTCTATTTTAAAGGTACTGGATACACCTGATTTTGTCTAATCCTTGGGAGACAAAAAGTAATAGTGTATTTGAGAAATGAAGTGATGCACTGAATGCTCCCCTAAATCCTGAATTCTGCTTTTGTGCATTCTCTAGTTAAAGCAATGAATTTACTAGAAAAGCCTATTGTTAATCAGAAGGTGAAGCAGTTTTCTTAATGGGAGCTGCTGAACAGAACAGCAGAGCAATTGCACCTCTGAGATGCTACATTCTCCATTCTTGTCAAAGTTCCCATTTATCCTCCTGGGATCCATGAAATACTTTAGCTCTTCGAGAATGTATGAATTCTTCTTTGATGTTTTCCTGATAAGTTTTGTATATGCTTCAAGACAGAACACTGAATTAAGTTAGCTCCAAGGTGAACCTACAAACCAGGCTGAGAATTCACATGCTGTTCTTTATTCAATCTTAACTAGGCTAGTAGGAGTGGTGTTGTCTAGAATGACAAGGTGCATTGCTCATTATTGTATAGAGATGGTTTTATACAGTGTAGATCTTGCTTTAAGTTTGCCCCTTTAAACAGGATTTTTTAATAAGACACAGATTTTTCAATGTATTACCAGGTACAGCGAATGTATGGTTTTAGAACGGACTCACAATCAGGGAGAATTAGAACAAGTAACAGGTATTTTTGTGTGAAGCTTTACTGCTCAGAGTCACCATTTACATGGAATAAATGTAGTTCAAACATCAGCCCAACTCTTCTTCATTCATTTTTAGAGAGAGGCTCTTTTCTTCCCTTATTGATTTTTCTCTGCTCATTACGGATCATTTCATCTCCTTTTGATTTGTCTCTCATACCGATTTGGTACTTCTTGTAGGTGCTTCACTTCTCACTAATGGCAATTGCTGGCAATTGACCAAATATGACAAAACTACTGAATCGAAACTTTTTACATCATTACAGCTCAATATTGGTAAATGCGATTTTATACGCTCCAAATTAGCTTTCCCAATAGTACTGAAAAATGCAGGGATCACCAAGGACAAAAATCATAATAAAAATGTCTGACAGGGGCGCCTGGGTGGCGCAGTCGGTTGGGCATCCGACTTCAGCCAGGTCACGATCTCGCGGTCCGGGAGTTCGAGCCCCGCGTCAGGCTCTGGGCTGATGGCTCAGAGCCTGGAGCCTGTTTCCGATTCTGTGTCTCCCTCTCTCTCTGCCCCTCCCCCGTTCATGCTCTGTCTCTCTCTGTCCCAAAAATAAATAAATGTTGAAAAAAAAAATTAAAAAAAAAAATGTCTGACAATACAATCACAATTTAGATGTCTCCTGACACTATAAGGGATAATAATTTTGCTTATGTAGAATTAAGTAAAGGAAAAGATTCCACAAACATCTCTTTACTTAATGAATATCACGTTAATTCACTGCGATTTTTATTCTACTTGGTAACAGAACTGCAAAAATTAAATTAATCCTACATGTTAACTATTTAGCCATTGAATAAATAAACCAAAGAAAACTCTGATCTTTTTTTTTTTTTTTTCTTTTTCAGATGCTCCATCGGACAAGCGCAACTTTCTCAAAGTCAATAAATGCTAATTTAGTCCATCTTGCCAGTAAGGAGTGGCAGAAAACAGATGATTACATCCACTGTTTTCTAACCTGTTTCTATCGCCCATCAGAGTTACTGACTCTTCACTTTTTCCCAAAGTTTGCATTTGTAATGTAACATTCTACAGAATATGTGCCTAGCGCAGAAAATGGAAATATATTCCTTTGTGAAATGTGCATGCTTTAGAAACTTGGATAGTCAAATATAGGATGGATTAGGCATAATAAATGGTGAGAAAAGACGTTAAAAACAAAATCTAAAAATCAGAGAGTATTATATGGCTTTTGTCATACTTGTGAGGGTCATAGAAATGATATATACATCTTATAACAGGAAATACTAATGGAAACTATAGAAAATATAAGATACAGAGCTCTGTGTTGAGATGTTATTTCAATTCTTATTTGAATGCAGATCTTTTTCTTTTTTCTACTTTTGCATGTAACTATATGATCATAAGTCAACATCTTCTTATTGACTTCTTCCCATTTTCTTTATTGGTTTCACTGTACCTTTACTATACACTCCCTGAGTCCCTAGCCTATCTCTTAATTGATACCTTCACCTTGGCCTACAAACATGTTTAGTCCTTTCCACTCCTTCCAGAAAATGAACAAAATGATCAGTGTATTTCAGTTTCTACTTATTTCTCTTTTCTGACAGTAGACTCTCAAGAGCAATCTATACCACCTTTTTCACTCTTCTGCCTCTCAGTGAGTCTTGAATCCACTGCACTGTATTCTTCTCCCTCTACCACTCCACTGAAACTACTGCAAGTTGACTCCTGGATTGTCAAATAGACTTTTCATTTTTCGCCTGCCTTTATTTCTTTGTGATATCTGTCTTCCTAGATATTCTCTTCTTTTCTAGCTTAACTGGCAGTACTATTTTGATTTTCCTTCTTAACACTTACAATTATTTTTCTGGATGGCTTAGCATTAGTTTTTCATATGCTCTCTTATCCACAGATGACCATCTTTCTCCTGTTATGGTTTTATACCGTCTCTCCCATAATATCCATTATACAAAATTATTTCTCAGTATTTAACTTTCTCCTGGATGCAAGGCTCATTTTGGTTGAACTACTAAACTCTGAACCTCTAATTGGCACAAAAACAGACACACAGACCAACGGAATAGAATAGAGAACCCAGAACTGGACCCACAAATGTATGGCCAACTAATCTTTGACAAAGCAGGAAAGAGTATCCAGTGGAAAAAAAGACAGTCTCTTTAATAAACAGTGCTCAGAGAACTGGATAGCAACATTCAGAAGAATGATACTAGACCACTTTCTTACACCATACACAAAAATAAACTCAAAATGGATAAAGGATCTGAATATGATACAGGAAACCATCAAAACCCTAGAGGAGAAATCTATGACCCAAGCTGCAGTGATTTCTTACTCAACACTTCTGCAAAGGCAAGGGAATTAAAAGCAAAAATGAACTATTGCGACCTCATGAAGATAAAAAGCTTCTGCACTGCAAAGGAAACAATCAACAAAACTGAAAGGCAACCGAGGGAATGGGAAAAGATATTTGCAAATGACATATCAGACAAAGGGCTAGTATCCAAAATCTATAAAGAACTCACCAAACTCCACACCCAAGAAACAAATAATCCAGGGAAGAAATGGGCAGAAAACATGAATAGACACTTTTCCAAAGAAGACATCCAGATGGCCAACAGACACATGAAATGATGCTCAATGTCACTCATCATCCGGGAAATACAAATCAAAGCCACAGTGACATACCACCTCATGCCAGTCAGAGTGGCTAAAATGAACAAATCAGGAGACTATAGATGCTGGCGAGGATGTGGAGAAATGTGAACCCTCTTGCATTATCGGTGGGAACACAAACTGGTGTAGCTGCTCTGGAAAACAGAGGTTCCTCAAAAAACTAAAAATAGAACTACTCCATGAGTCAGCAACTGCTAGGAATTTACCCAAGGGATACAGGAGTGCTGATGCATAAGGGCATATATACCCCAATGTTTATAGCAGCACTTTCAACAACAGCCAAATTATGGAAGAGCCTAAATGTCCATCAACTGACGGATGGATAAAGAAGATGTGGCTTATATATACAATGGAATACTACCTGGCAATGAGAAAGAATGAAATCATGCCATTTGCAGCAATGTGGATGGAACTGGAGGTTATTATGCTAAATGACATAACTCAGAGAAAGGAAGATACCAAATATTTTCATTCATATGTGGATCCTGAGAAACTTAACAGAAGACCATGGGAGAGGGAAAGGGGAAAAAAAAGTTACAGAGAGGGAGGGAGGCAAACCATAAGAGACTCCTGGATACTGAGAACAAACTGAGGGTTGATGGGGGGTGGGGGAGAGGGGAAAGTGGGTGATGGGCACTGAGGAAGACACTTGTTGAGATGAGCACTGGGTGTTGTATGGAAACCAATTTGACAATAAATTATATTAAAAAATTAAAAAAAAAACTCTGAAACTCTATATAGCTCTCCAATAGAAATCTCAAGTATATTATGTAAAAAAATAGTAATAGTGATAATTATTATATTGTTATGATAGAAATAGTAATGGATTTATTATATACTATCTGTTTCAATCTTATAATAATCCCTTCAAAGGAATTACTCTATGTATTTTTGATGAATGAAACTAAAAATGGTTAAGTAATGTGAGCAATGTCAAAAAGTCAGTAAAAGCAAGTGCACTGATTTTAATTCATTATTTCATTTGAATTTTATTGCGGAATTCTACTGCTTCCCAATTTAAAAAAATTATGTACAATGAAACTTGCTTTCCCACATTGTTTAAAGCTCAGTTAATGGCTACAGCATCCAACAATTATTCATACCTGAAGTATAATAGATAATTCTGACCACTCCATCTCCAATAATACCCACATGCAATTTATTTATGAATTTCGATAAGTTGGCACCAAAAATGTCTTTAAATAAATTCTCTGCTTCCATTTTTTTCTTCCCTACCCTTGTTCACAGACTTTTCATCTCAGTTCTAAGTCACTGTCCACTCATTACCTGAGTTATCCTTAAACGTAAGCCTTTTCATATCATTCCCTTGAACAAAAGCTTTCAATTATTCTAACTGCATAAAGGATGAAGTTCACAGTCCCAATCCTCTTATTCACATATCCATTATCATTCCTAGTTAGATCCCTTGCCACTCAGTCCCATGCCGTTTCGTCTTTACATTCACTCTATCACTACTTAGTGTGTGAATATGCCAGTCATTTCACACTTTCTCTTATTCTTTTAAGTTCTTCCTTCTGTCCTTATTTTCTTTTCTGACCCCAGTTCATCTCTACTCATTACTGATATATTTGGATTTGAATAAGTTGGTTATATGTGCATCTTCCAAAATAAACTGACAAGTTTTCAGGGCAAAAGTCAGGTATTCATATTCAAAGATCCCCTCTTTTTCTTCTAGAGACTTCCTTGCCTAGAATTTCTTGGACATATAAGCTCAGACATAAATTGCTGTTTCATAGCTACAATGGGATAATAAGAGAAAGTTTCAACATTCATAGATGAAGTTTTGAGATTCTGGGAAGAGTATAAAGGTGAGAATAATCATAACAACTTTTTAATAAATTATGACAATGATATATGCAAAAATCTCACCATTACATAGGGACATTTCAGAACAATTGTAACATGAAATTTATTTTTAAATAGTTTTTAAATAGAAAAACAGACTACACATAAAGAAGATCAGAAAAGCATCACATTTCTTAAAATCTATAGGTATAAATACATTTTAAAAAATTAAAGATACCCCTATGAAAACACAAATTTGAAACAAAAACATTCCAATTGTGTACAAGAAAAATGTAATGAATAAAAAGTCTTATTTTAGCAAAATTCTTAAATGACAAAAAAAACCCATAAGAGACCTAATAGCTTGGAATATAAAACCAATCAAGATAATTAAGTAAGAGCTTATGATAAGTGTAAATTAAGATTAAAAACCTTTTACATATTATTGAAGAAGAAAATGAAAGTAAAATGCAGGTAGTTTTATACTAGAAAACTAAAACTAAGGAAATAAGTAACACAGAAGCAAAAAAGAAGATAAAGGAAAATAAAAATATTTTAAAATGGGAATTTTATATTAAATGACACAGTACTCAAGAAAAATGTCTTATATTGTATTCATGGGATGAGTATAAATCTGTCACAACAAGAAAAGCTATAAAGTTATGACCATTTATAAACACACATCCCTTTAATGTAGAAGCAAAATATATAAAGTAAAAATATTAGAAACAAAGATTATCACCCTCCCACCTTCCAAGACAACTTAATGTTAGGAGACAACAACTTATTTACCTCAGACTTCAATAGCTTGAGGAGTCAAAGAAATGATACAAGAGATTTGAATATCATCCTCAATATTACTAGACTTTTGTAACAAAACCTGTATATTCTTTTTAAATGTACAAAAATAGTACCGGGGTGCCTGGGTGGCTTAGTCGGTTAAGCATCCGACTTGGGCTCAGGTCATAATCTTGAAGTTCATGAGTTTGAGCCCCACGTTGGGCTCTGTGCTGACAACTTAAGAGTCTGGAGCCAGCTTCAGCTTCTGTGTCTCCTTCTGTCTCTGCCCCTCCCTCATACACTCTGTCTCTGTCTCTTTCTCTCTTTAAAAAATAAACAAACATTAAAAAAAATCAGGGGGAATAGGTCAACATGGTGAAGTCGGGGGACCAGAAGTTCCCTAGTCCCTCAAACACAGCAGTATTGAGGCCAGAAGACCTTTAATTCCAGGAATCTGGGCTAGAGAGTGACAGAAACATCTCCAGGGGCCCATGGGGACAACCTGGCAGGCCACAGGTGCATGATTGCAAATTGAGAGAGATAAAATGGGCAGTGTAGGCATGGAGGGGAGGTATCCTCTTCTGTGGAGAGACAAAGGCAGAGAAAGAAAGACTGTGGAAGCCTAGGGTTGTATTTGGAAAAGAGAGAAACCTCCCCAGACCACAGATTGGACTAGGGAACAGAAAACAAAACAAAACAAAACAAAACAAAACAAAACAAAACAAAACAAAACAAAACAAAACAAAACCAAAAACAAAAAAACAAAAAAAATGGAGAAAGAACCAATTTCTAACTTGCAAATAGCCTTAACAATGAGGGTCCAGGGTTGTAGGACTTCCTCTTGACTGGGGCTGGCTGTCCTGTGTGCACTGGGGGGAAGGGGAAGCCAGCTCCGGCTTGGTAGTGAGCTCACAGGAGCAGTCAGAGCAGTCAGAGTCAGCAGTCAGAGTCCCCTCCCTCGAGTGCTGTGGGAAGAGGGCATATAGCCCCTCCAAGGACAAAAGACCCTGCAGGCACCCACCAGCCAGAGGCCCTTTGTCAGCTGGGCAGAGTGGCACTACACCGAACCTAGGGTGTGTAGTGTGGTAGTGTGTATATATATATATATATATATGGATAAGAACCATATGATCGTGCCAATAGATGCATAAAAAGCATTTGATAAAATACAGCATTCTTTCTTAAAAAAAAAAAAACCCTAAAGAAAGTAAGGATAGAGGAATATACCTTAACATCATAAAAGCCATATATGAAAAGCCCATAGCTAATGTCATCCTCAATGGGGAAAAATTAAGAGCTTTCCCTCTGAGATCAGGAACAAGACAGGGATGTCCACTCTCACCACTGTTGTTTAACATAGTGTTGGAAGTCCTAGCCTCAGCAATTAGACGACAAAATGAAATAAAAGGGATCCAAATTGGCCAAAAAAAGTCAAACTTTCACTTTTTGCAGATGATATGACACTCTACATGGAAAACCCAAAAGTCTCCACCAAACAGCTGCTATAACAGATACATGAGTTCAGCAAAGTTGTAGGATATAAAATCAATGTACAGAAAACAGTTGCATTTCTATGCACCAATAATGAGCAACAGAAAGAGAAATCAAGATATCAATCCCATTTAAAACTGCACCAAAAATCATAAAATACCTAGGAATAAACCCCAAAGATTGTAAAAGATCTGCATGCTGAAAACTATAGAAGACTTATGAAAGAAATAGAAGATGACACAAAGAAATGTAAAAACACTCCATGTTCATGGATTGGAAGAAAAAATATTGTTAAAATGTCAATAATACTTGTTGGAGGACAAGAAGCCGGAGGCACAGTAAGAATGTCTTGAAGGAAAGGGATGGAGCAGCAAGGAACTTAAAGCAGTTCCATTCCCAGGTGGAAAGCCACCAGGACTGTGCATTCTCTCCAGAAGGACATCATATGGGCACCAGGCTGGGATAGGAATGTTTTGTCTGGTGCCAGATGTACTCATGACCCAGTATGGAATACACTGCAGGTGCACGACCCATCAGGATGCCACATACTATGTTGTATGTGCTTGCTTTTATCAGACAATTTGCAAAAACAAACAAGGCTTGAGCTAGGAGACCGGTGCTTTGTCTCCTGGAGAGTCTTAACCCCGTGCTTTCTAATTCTCTCCTCACCACACCTTTAGGACCTGTCTCTCTACAACTACCCAAAGCAATCTACACATTCAATGCAATCCCAATCAAAATTGCACTGGCATTCTTCTCAGAGCTAGAACAAACAGTCCTAAAATTTGTATGGAACCACAAAACATCCCAAACAGTCTAATGTTGAAAAAGAAAACCAAAGCTGGAGGCATCACAATTCCGGACTTTAACCTGTACTACAATGCTGTAATCATCAAGACAGTATGGTATTGGCAATAAAAAAACAAACTAACTAAGAACACAGACCAATGGAATAGAATAGAGAAGCCAGAAATGAACCCTCAAATGTATGGCCAACTAATCTTTAACAAAGCAGGAAAAAGTATCCAGTGGGAAAAAACAAAAAAAAACAAAACAAAAGTTTCTTTAGCAAATCGTGCTGGGAGAACTGGACAGCAACCTGCAGAAGAATGAAATTAGACCACTTTCTTATACCATACACAAAAATAAACTCAAAAGGGATGAAAGACCTAAATGTGAGACAGGAAACCATCAAAGCCCTAGAGGAGATTACAGGCAACAACCTCTTTGACCTCAGCTGCAGCAATTTCTTACTTGACACGTCTCCGAAGGCAAGGAAAAAAAAAAAAAAAACAACTACTGGGACCTTATCACGATAAAAAGCTTCTGCACTGCAAAGTAAGCAATCAACAAAACTGCAAAGCAACCAACAAAATGGGAGGAGATATTTGCAAATGACATATCAGATAAAGAGTTAGTATCCAAAATCTATAAAGAATTTACCAAACTCAATGCCTGAAAAGCGAATAATCCAGTGAAGAAATGGGTAGAAGACATGAATAGACACCTTAGAAGACATCCACATGACTAAGAGACACATGAAAAGATTTAAAAGGATTAAAACAAAAATTTAAGATGGTGTGCTCTCTTTGGAGAATAGGCAAAGGGGAAGAGTATATCAGAATTGACACAATAAACACTAAAGTGAAAGGAAGTTCTAGAAATAAAATCTCTTATTCTCTCAGGTCGCCACTAACGAGTCATTTCCCTGGTATCTCCTCCCAGGTTTCAGTGGCATTACTTCTATAATCAAATTTTGAACATGTTGGGGATGGAGATTTGGGAGAATGAGAGTACCTTGAGAATGACAGATTCATGGATGCAAAGAGGAAATGGGGTTGCTTGGGGCTCACTGGTTATTCCCAAGCTTTTGAGACCCAAGATGACTAATACCCAAAGTCTGCTCTAGATTTACTCTCCATGTTAGTGTGAAAAAGGATTTTCAGCTTATCACAGGAATAGGAAATGTACATACACTATGTATATTTCTTAAACTAATGTATGTTTGTCTCTTAATAATTCAGTTTTTTTTAAATTTTTTAATGTTTACTTATTTTTGAGAGACAGAGAGACAAAGTGTGAGCAGAGGAGGGGCAGTGAGAGAGGGAGACACAGAATCTGAAGCAGGCTCCAGACTCTGAGCTGTCAGCACAGAGCTAACGCGGGGTTCGAACTCACGAACCACAAGACCATGACCCGAACTGACAGCCACTTAACCGACTGAGCCACCCTGGTGCCCCAATAACACAGTGTTTTTAAATGAACACTTAAAAATTGAAATCAGTTAATAATATACTTTTTCACTATTCCTTATATCTTTTTGTGATAAGCAATATTCTTCATAGGCATTCTGATTTCATCTGAGTAGTCTAAAATCTAATTCTGAAATTCTCCTAATGTATCTACTACACACATTTGCCTTTACCTTGATGTTTAACACAATACCACTCTCTAGTGACTAGAAATAAATGTCTAATACCTGCTTTAATTTGAATTGGCCAAGAATCTGCAGTTTGTGTACACTTGTGGGCCTTTCTCTGGGTGTGGCCTTTATCATTCATCGTGACTCAACTTGATTTCCATGTTGTTAGGAGTTATTAAGGTCTATTCAGTATGTCTGGGCCAAAATTTCAAGGTCCTCAGCACTCTAATGTCTTAACATCTCTGTTCTGCTCTCACCTCTGTAGCAGTCACTCTCCTATAAGCGTTGAGGGGCCATGCCTGTGGCTGTCCAGGCCAGCTCTCAGTAAAGGACTTATGGGGAACCCTCATATGAATGACATAACTCTACAGACTCCTTCTCTTAATCCCTGCCCCACAGATTCCAACCACTTCAAACTCTCATTCATCTCTGCCTCCTTAGATAAGAAAGACTTCCATATTCTGACTGAATTTCAGATCACTGCATTGGTGCTGGGAAATTTTCCCCAAACAGAGGTCCAGAGCAACTGTAGGCTCACCTTTTTCTTTCCTCTCAGGAACCATAGCCCAGTAGTGTGGTAATTTTCTTTTAGACACTTAATTCTAACATTTATTCATGTTCCTACTTGGTTATGCTGTGCTTATCCCAATAGCACTGTTCCCTTATTCTTGAACTATTGCTCTTTAGTTGTCTAACTGACATTCCAATTCTGCCTTTATACTCTAGGTTTCAGTAAGTTCTCTTGGCCACTTGGTTATGTAATCAGTTCATATTCTCTTTTCTGGACAATTGGACTCTGTTTACTTTTGGATTTCAGGATATAGACAATCCACTGATATGGAAGTTTCTGCCCCTTAAAAGGTAAGAGATTCCTTCAGTCAGATATGACTATGAATGACTATTACAGTTGAGCCATCCTCCCATCTTCCCTCATTTTAGTGGACAAGGAGATTCTAACACCAGGGAACACTTATTGAGCCTTGCTCGCCATTACATTGAACTAAAAATGAAATACATATCAATATAAACTTTCTTTTTTTTCTTTGTTAGCATAAATACAATTTGGCTAGAGACTAGAAAACATCCATCTAAATATTAAAATTCCCAGATTCCTGAAAGCCAGAAGTGCCCATGTAACACATGTCTTTCCAATGAAATGCATGTCAAGGGCATAAGGTAGGACTTTGTGGTAACCAGTTGTTTTCGTTTAAAAAAAGATGCACATGGCTCCTCATTTCTCATTATGCCTATTGTCTCCTTGAGAATTATGCCTATTGCCTTTCCACTCACCCATTCTGCTTCGTGAAGTTCTGATCTTAGACTTGTGAAGGACACGACCCAGGAGGCCATGAGATCCCAGAATGAGAGGTGCCTGGAGTAAAAGTGAACTCAGTCTTTGGCCTGGAACCAAGCCTATACAAGGTCAGCTTAAATTAGTCAACCTCAGCTTCATGAAACATGTGCAAAATAAATGCCTATTTGCTGTATGCCACTGAGATCTTTTTGCTATTGGTTATGGAGCACTGATTTGAGACCAAGGTGGTTGAGACTATAAGCTAGGGTCAAAAATTGGAAACTCTTAATTAGGAGAAGATAAAAATGTAAGAGGAAATAGCCCCCCTCTGCTGCTAGACTGCCCAGCTCTTTTTCACTCAAATGGATTTTCACCCAAATGATGATCCTGTGTTTCAGTTTCCTTAATTATGAAACAGGAATAATGATGGCTTTTTGTGAGGATTAAACACATAATAGCTTAACATTTGATAATATGAATTCTAGTACACAATAGATACTTAATTAGTACTCAGTATCATTATTCAATACCAGACTGTAGGCTTTAGACTTTACTCAGCAGGCCACTGTATTTTCACGGAAGACTGTTGTCGGTCAGCTGAGGTATTCCTTGATAAATCAGAATAATGGCAACCTTTTCCCATTATGCATATTAACTTAAGTAAGTTTATATAAATTCTTTGTTATAAGAATTTTTCTCACTTATATGTTTCTAAATCTCTATTGGTCGGCACAACTTGTTGACAAGCCAAATGAAAACAAGGAAATGAACATGTAGTTTTATTGTTAATAGTGATAATTCAGAAACACTCATTATATAGTTTGATATAATTATATAATGTTTTTTAAATAGACATGTGTGGCTCAAGTTGTCATTTTATACACAAGCAAAATATAGTACTTTCTCCCGGGAAACTTGCTCCTAGTTCCTGTAATGAAATTGAAAATATTTTTTTTCATTATGCTTTGGAAATAATAGTGTTCTTCCAAGAACACAATAATTTGTAGCTGGTTTGCAGTCCTCACTGTTGTTGAGGACTAAAAATCTCTGGGTAAGAATACACTTGGTGTTGTTATTTTAAAAGAGATCTGAGCTTGAAAGTTTACCCCAGCAGTAGTACATAAAGTTTAATTACAGGTAAAAAGGGCTGGGACCCAAATAACCAACATAATAGCTCTAGCAATATAAAAAAATGATTCCCTGTCAGAAGCACAAAAAAGAATTAATGAAAACGATGAGAGGGAAGTGGGTAAGATTTGACAACATCTGGATGCATGTGGCAAGGGAAAGGAAAAAGATCCTTAAACTTTAATGCAAATGAAAATCACTCTGAGAGCTTAGTAAAAATGCAGATGGTCCTTGTCCCCAATCCCAAGAAATCTAGCTCAGAATTTCTGGAATAGTGACCTAAACCTGCATTTTAAACATACTCCATTTCAGATTCTGATTCAGGTGGCTGAGAGTAATATTTGGAAAAAAATCAGAACATGACATACTCTAATCATTTAGAAACAATAATTTGATTCTGCTATTTAAATTATTTAGTACTTTGTATATTCCAGTTACTGGCAAAGACTGCTGCAGATGGTAAACCAATTGTAAAGGATGACTCCGATTTTATACTTGAGCATCTTGGAGAAGAATAATGCCATCAAATCAAAATAAAGTACACACTGGTAAAATGATATATTTTAAGGAAGGAAAGATGATACCTTTTTTGGGGGGGTGGGGGGGTTGATGTGTTGTATACTGGAGGTTTTTGAGAGGTGGTGGAGAGCATATAATACCAACACTCTTCTATATACGACTCTGATGAAAATTGTGAATCAAGGAAGATAGAAAATCCAAACAGCCATTTTATTACTGATAAGTGCCAGGTTGAAAGCTAAAATTAGGGTGTGTCACTAATGCTCTCCCTCACACTGCAACCAAGAATTAAGATGTCTAGTCCCTGTAATTTTACCAGGCAGGAGCAATTGCATTACTCTGTTACTTCCAAGTGGCTAAAAGATATTATCCTATCTACACTACCTACAAAAGCCCTTTACAAAAGTTTTACCCTAGATCTGTACTTGTCATTTGTAACACTTCAGAATTCAGAATTAATGTAACTGCTCATTGTGTTATCTCTACTTGAACTTAAGTGCTATAAGAGCAAGGATCCAATCTTATTTGTCTATTGTCCGATACACATAATTTACCACAATGCTAATCAAGGAGTAAAATTTCTAATCAATTTGTTGAATAAGTAAGTGTTTTTAAATAAGAACAAATATTCACTTTGGCTTGCGGTCCGGCCTCTTTTGTTTATAGTTATCTGCTCAAACCAACATTCTATATTACTTATGTCAAAGTTAAACAGATAAGGAAGATTTTACTCAAAATTATCGCACAACTCTATTCTAGTTCAAGTCCTCAGAAACAGCTGGAGATTTTAAAAGCTGAGGTAGGGTGCATCATAGAACACCTGTGTTTACTAATTGGTCTTCCCGGAGGGAAGTGGTTAATTTCTCTCATAGTTTTGTGACAGAAGGTAGTTTTAGAACTTGGTCAAGGGACCTGCCTGAGTTAGGCTCTCCTACCCTTCCACAGAGCCTGGGACTTATTAGGGTGGCTGTCTTCTTTGTTGATCACATTTCAAAAAAAGATGTTCCTTAAGAAATACAGCCTTTGGTTGTAAAACTGGCAAGAAATTTTAAAAGGATTTGTATCTCAGAAAGGCAGAGAATGAATTTACAATCACAAGTTTCTAAAGTAAATGCACTAAGGAAAGGGAGTCAGGGTCTTAGAGACAGTCGGAAACATGACCGTAATTTGTACCTGAGCTGAGGCAAAGTCAAGCTCGCTTGATCAATGATTAGCTGTGTTTCTGCAGTTTTGCACCAAGGACCTCAATTATGAGCTTCCGATTTCTCATGGTTTTCCCAAGCAGAGTTGCTGCACACTTTACACCATCCTTTCGTGTTTACTTTCTTACCTGTGACGAAACCGAAAGATTTGCCCTTGTCCTGGCAAAGCGCGTGCGCAGACTACCAGGCGCGCCTGACGTCATTAGACGCGCCTGCCCCTACTTGTTAGCAACCTAAAGCGTCCGTAGTATCACTGGCTGCTGAGATGTACGAACTTCCGGTTTTCCTGGCCGCTGCCGCTGCCGCTGTTGCTGCCCCTACCACCTGCCACGGCTGGGCCTCAGTTCCCGATTTGGTCACCTCTTCTTCGTTCTCCACTGCGCCCATGGTTCCTCTTGGAGCCAGGGCGGCGAGCCTGGCGGCTCCCGCGTGGTGAGAGGACGGTCCGGGGACGATGAAGGCCCCGCACTGCAACTGCTGCCTCAGTCCCCTCTTGATCTCCGCTTTCCTGCTTCTGCTACTGCTGCCAGGTTTGGGAGGGCCTTTGGCTGTGCTGCTGCAGGCGGCCGAGGCCGCGCCGGACCCCGGGCCTCCGGACCGCGGGCCGCGGACCCTGTCGCCCGTGCCTCCGGGTCCCGCCGTTGCCCAGTCCACGGGCCGCGCTCCCGCAGAAGCTAAAGGGCCGCGGGGCTCTGAGGGCGGCAATGGCAGCAGCCCCCGAGCAGGACTTGCGTCAGAAGACTCAGGAGGGAAGGCCGGGGAAGAAGACTCATTGGGTGGCAGCCTTGCTGTGAGCCCCAACCCCGGCGACAAGCCAATGACCCAGCGGGCCCTGACCGTGTTGATGGTGGTGAGCGGCGCGGTGGTGGTGTACTTCGTCGTCAGAACGGTCAGGTGAGGCAAAGCCTCAGTGAGCTTTCCCTGCAGGCCTAAGATGGGCTGCCTGGTGACCTAGCAAGGCAGATTTCTTTGACCTGGTGTTACTCCTCCCTGCCCCCATTATCAAGGGTGCCTGCCTGAGATCATGACGGTTGTCTTTAAAAGCCTATGTACTATAAGAAGTTAAACAACCAAGTAGTTACTCGCTTTCATTTATAAATTATAAATTAATACCTCACCTCCAAATCTCTTTACCTTGTTCAAAGGGCATGCTTTCCTCTTAGGAACTAATCTTGTATTTGACCACACTATCTTGTAATACTTCTGTCTTTATGCTTTATATATTGTTGCGTACTTTCATTTTGCCTATCAGAATGCAGACCTCTTAAGGGCAGGATTCCTATTTAGTAGCGTCTGTGAGTCCTAGAGTTCTTTGTATGGTACTGTTACTTACTAGAAAATCATTATTATTTGGAATAATAGTAGTGCAGAAAAACCTTATGAATATTTTATCTCATAAAATTTAAGAGAAGAAAAGTTATTCCTTACCAGCATTTTCTTGTTATTGGTCTTTAATCTTCCCTTAAGTAATTTGCTTATACTATATGAAGTTTCCTGCATTCCACTGTTTTCGACCTGGAAAAGTAACAATTTTGTATGCTTCAATCTATGTCATATACCCCATTAGTCAGAAACAGCATTCATTTTGCATGGCACAAAGTATTTAAATGCACAATGTTATCAGTTGCATGGTAACATTTCCTTTCCTATGTGGCAAAGGAAAAAAAAAAGGCAAATATAGTCACTTTTAATATTGGAGCAATTGGGGCGCCTGGGTGGCGCAGTCGGTTAGGCGTCCGACTTCAGCCAGGTCACGATCTCGCGGTCCGTGAGTTCGAGCCCCGCGTCAGGCTCTGGGCTGATGGCTCAGAGCCTGGAGCCTGTTTCCGATTCTGTGTCTCCCTCTCTCTCTGCCCCTGCCCCGTTCATGCTCTGTCTCTCTCTGTCCCAAAAATAAATAAACGTTAAAAAAAAAAAAATTTTTTTTAAATATTGGAGCAATTATTTAATACCTAACAAAACTAAACATATCTGAATTTAAATATACCAAATTTTGAATTAGTAAGTGGATAAATTTGATATTTCACCCTCTGAAAAATCCTTTCTAAAATGAATTCATCTATAAATAATAGTTCTAAGTCATTCAAAAGTTTAAATTTACAAAATAAATTTTTTGAGCCTATTCTTACTATAGATTGCTAGATTGTGGAGTTCTTTAAATATTAGATTTGGAACAGAAATGATGACTTAAATAACACCTTAAATATGACAAAGATGACTCAGGAGAGTAAAGTGATTTATCTAGTGTCCCACGGGGTCTAAGGATAATCCAGGATTGTAAATTCCACTCTTTGTTTGATTTTTTTTCCCTCTTTTTTTTCCCCTTTAACAAGATGTCTAGGTCTGACATATGATCAGACTTTTGATTAAGTAGACCAGGTCATTATGTTGTAAATACCAGGTTATGAATAAAAGTAGATGATTGATTGCCACTTATTATTCTACTTAATGCCTTATAAAGTTGAAAAGGAATGATATCCAATTGGTGACATTTATTATGATAATAACCTTCATTTGATACATTCTTTTATTACTGATGTAAATTGTTTTATGGCATCAATCATAATATTTAAATATTCCATGTAATAAGATTGAGTTAGAACAAATCTGTAATAAGACTTAACAATGCTGAAAATCTATAAGATGATTAAAGTGGCTTCGTTGGTTACTCCCTCTCTGAAGAGTTGACTTACAGAGCCAAGGCTTCACTATTTGAAGGATCCATCCAAGAAAAGTGCTGAGGAAGCACTAAGTAGTTTTTACCTCTTGTGGAGTTTTGGTGTAGTATTAAAAAACAAAATACGCACTAGTATCTAAGAAGGCTATTAAAATGCTCTTCCTTTTTCCAAGTTCATATCTATGTGAACAGCAATTTTCTTCATATATTTCAACCAAACACTTTGGAAATGATTGCAGGAGAAAATATGAAAACCTGGCAGTTTATCTTTTTCTATGTAGTTCTGTTTGTTTAAGCCAGACATTGAAGGGATTTGGAAAAGTCTGTCAGTGTGACTTTTTCACTTTTTTGGTTTTCTTTTTGACAATATATTTTTCATAAAAAAGTTAACATGTAATGGATTTATTTTAAATGATATTTTAAAAGTTTCTTACATTTAATTAACATTAAATATTGATATGCATAGTTCACATAAATATAAATTCTTTGGAATCCTGAATAATTTTTAACAATGTAAAAGACCAAAACATTTGAGAACCACTGGTGTAAATCGCATTATCTGAGGTGGGTACTATTGGTTCACAAAGCCAGTGAATCCAGGTCCACTTTCTGTTAAAGTGGAAGTAAGTAAATATTCGTGAGGTGTTAAAGACATTACCACCAAACTGAGGCTTTGTTTTTGATATAAAGATTAGAAGACTTTGATATAAAGATTGAAGCAGACATTATTTTTCTCACTATCTGTTATTTAGTGCTATCTGTATAGTCCTATGAAAGTCCAGAGTACCCTGAGTATTATATTTCTTATACTTGTAAATTATGGGCCTGATGATAACTTTGGGATGATCCTTATGTTTTTATTTTGCCTCTATAATTTGCTTTTATAAATCTTATATATAATGTTTATTGCCATTGATTTTCTGTCTTCATTTCTATAATGCTCAGAAGAGTACAGACTTTTCGGTATGATTCTATTGGATAACTCACTAACATAGTGTATGTTAAAAGCCAAATTCTGAACTATAGCTTAGGAAAACTGTGCTCTTTAACCAGCATCTAATATATTCATTCAGTTCAAGTCCTAAAATTAGCTGGCTACCTGATGTCCAAAGCTTGATTGTTGCTGACAGTGTTTGGGCAATGTTCAGAACTCATAGATTTGCTTCCAGATTATGGGATGAAATTATTTATTTTGGTAAATTATTTATTTTGGTGAATGCTCATTTTGCCTCCCCACTTTAAAAGTATTTGTCACAGCACACCAGTGCTAGTTTATTTGTGTCACGGGAAAGAATGGGTGAAAATCATTTCCCTAACTCTTATGTGGTAACATTTATGAGAAGAATATTTTATTTGCAAAATACTTGAACTCCATGAAATTTCCAAATTGTTTTGTTTTAATCTAACTCAGTTACAATGAATATGTAACTAGAAATAACATTAACTTGGAACCTGAAAATATTCCAAAGAACAATTAGATTATCTCAGTAGAAATTGGAAAATGTATACAAAGGAAAGAGTAGGCTTCCTAATATTAAAAATACCCAGTTTCTATGATAAGAGGCTCCTTGTCTGTCTTATCTTCTGCTATATCCTAAGTGCTAAATATTATGTACAACATATGATAGGCTTTGTATAAGTAGTTGTCTAATGGTTGAGCATTCTTATTTTTTTTTTATATTGTTTAGATGGTGAAGATTTAGCAATTTAATGGTATTTGCTTCTTATTGATAGAATAAGGAGGAATGAACATCTCCATTAATACTTAGATTTCCTTTCTCTCTGTAGGACATTCTTGTCACAGTAAAATCTATAAAGCAAGAAAAAAAATTGTAGGGTCATTACTTTTTAGCATGTAGGTTGATTATTATAAACAATTGTTATAAGCAATTTTGGTATAACTTTGTGAAGAATGGTCCTTGCCTTAAAAGCAGGAAATTATTTCTTTTTTCATGCCATGGCATTGATGCTTTTTCATTTTGTATTCAATATGGTATATTAGGAGACCAAGGCTTAGATTCCAATCCTGACCCTTTCTTCCTTTCTGATCTTTAGCAAGTCACTTAACCTTTCCAGTGTAACATCTCCTCATTAAAAATGGGGAAAGAAAGGTACTTTATATAGTGGAGATGAGCATGAAATTTAGTATGCTGGCCTTTATTTAGGCAGTCAGTATTTATTCAGCTGCTCATAACTAGGCACTGGGGATCTGTTGTGAGCGAAATAGACATTTCTTCCTCCATGGCACTTATAGACTAGAGGAGCAGAGAGACACTAATCAAACAATTGTTATAATGAAGAACACACAGGATGCTATGAAAAAGTAATAAAAGGCAAGTACTATTAATACCTAGTGTCTAGTAATTACACAATATTAATTTAATTTTAATTGTTCCTATACCAATAAGCTAAGACACAAAATTAGTTTTCTTTAACCTTACTTTCTAACTGAAACATTATTTTTTTAATTTTATTTTATTTTAATTTAATAATTATTTTATTTTATTTTATTTTTTAACATTATTTTAAATAATTTGTCCAAGGACACATGGTTGGGCCATGGCAAAACTGCATTGAAACCTAGCTCTGTCTGAACTTTTCCAACATGCCTAGTTACCATCCTGCTTCCTGTGATTACTTAAAGTAACCAATTTAAAGTGATACTGTACATAAGGATGGCTAGCTTATTTTCGAACAAAAAACAAGTGAATATTATATGCACAGTATCTTTCTGTTTAAAACATAGCGAGTTTTGTGAATATTAAAAGTCTCAAATTTTATTTTTAAAAAGTGAGTTAACCTTGGCATTTATTGATTATTAATAAATAACTTAATATCCTATATTAAATAATTTAATATCCTACCTCAAATAATTTAATATCCTACCTCAATTCCCTGCTTCCCATCCCTCCTCCAAAGGTTTTCTTGATTTGCTAGACACAGTCTGGGAGTAGTGTTATTTTACAGCAACTTCTATTAATCTAATCATACATATTTCTACCTCAATTCCTCCTGGAGCAATTCATTATTGAATTATGGATGTGGGATTGGTAATATCTTTCCCATCTGGTTACTTACAAGAAGCTTGTAAACTCATAAGACATCAATAGAATCACTCATTTTAGGCAAAAATAGGGAATACTTTCACTAGTTAACATTTATATATTTTCTCACTGCCATTTATTTGGTAAATACTCTTGAGCAATTAAATTGTGTCAGTGGTGGGCCCTGTGGTGAGAATTAGCAGGGCTCAAGATGCGAGAAGTCTCTGCCTTTTTGGGACTCCATTCTATGTGTTTATGCATCCTTGGAAAGTGGAATTTTCTCAACATGTACAAATTGTCCTGGTTTGACATCATTTGTTCAGCTAGGTAGTATATATTGAATGTTTTATACAAAGACTTAGAGCTTGGAAATATATTTAACAAGTATACATTCTTAAAGAATTGATATTCTTTGCACAGATGAAACTTAACCTTCCCAAAATGTTTAGCCGTACACTTAAAATACTGTAAAATGTTAATTTGGCTTTGAGGTCAAATGCCAAAATGTCAAGGTGATTATGTATCAGTGATATACCAATCTCATATGTCCAGGATCATTGAGAAATGAAGTTGATGGAGAACTTAGAGAAACTCTATGAGAGCAGAGGCAATTTACTTATTTTTCATCCAGGACTAAGCATAGTATTTGCACCCAGATATTTAATAAATGGAATAGGTTTGACTAGACTAAGAAAATAAATGTTTAGTTAGGGAAAATAGTCATTAGGTTTCTCAAAAGAAATAACATCCCTCCCTCCCTCGAAGAAAGAAAGAAATGACATCTCTCATCTATCTCCTTATATATACTTTTCCTTTCCTGCTTCCTTCTAATATTAAAGAATTAGGTTACTGCTTGTATCACTTACTATTTTGGTTGAAATAGTAACCATAAAACATGGTTTCATGAAACAGCCCTGGCTAACTTAAACTAGAAGGGATTTATTTATTTATTTATTTATTTATTTATTTATTTATATCTCAAAAAGTCAAAGAGTAACTAAAGAATCAGGTTTTGGTAATAGGTAGGAACTAAAAGCAGCTTAGGAGATAAGAACCCAAAACAGAAGTTTCTTTCCACCCTACTGTATAGATATGCAGTGGTTTTCACTTTTTTTGTCCCTCAGCTCAGGGATTGAATTCCTTGGATGGAGAAATAAATTTGGCCTATCTTTTAGCAGAGATGGTAGCAATCCTAATATCTCACCAGACTATTGTGGTAGAGATACTACCAATAAAGGAATATGAGTGCAAACAGGAAAAGGATGCAGTCACCAAAAACAACAGATGTTTACCTCCCTGATCCATCTTTGCTCTAGGTTTCAAGGAGTAATATAAATTATTCATACCCATCTTGCTAGATGTTTTTTAATCCAGCGGTTCAAAATTTTTTTTAACAGTTATTTATTTTTGAGAGAGAGACAGAGTGTGAGTGGGGGTGGGGCAGAGAGAGGGAGATACAGAATCTGAAGCAGGCTCCAGGCTCTGAGCTGTCAGCACAGAGCCCAATGCAGGGCTCAAATTCACGAGCTGCAAGATCATGACCCGAGCAGAAGTCAGATGCTTAACCAACTGAACCACCCAGGCGCCCCTAATCCATCAGTTTAAAGTGCCAGTTCTCATGCCTGGCTCAAAAAGTATACTGCAATTTTACCACCAGTCTGTAAAGTCACTACCTTCAAATTACTAAGTGTTCTTTTTTTTCTTATTTTTTTTAATGTTTGTTAACTTTTTGAGAGAGAGACACACAGAGCATGAGCAGGGGAGGAGCAGAGAGAGAGAGAGACAGAGACAGAGACAGAATATGAAACAGGCTCCAGGCTCTGAGCTGTCAGCACAGAACCCGACAAGGGGTTTGAACTCACGAACTGAACGGTGAGATCATGACCTAAGCCGAAGTCAGACCCCCAAATGACTGAACCACCCAGCGCTCCCCAAGTGTTCTTTATTCTACAAGGAGAGTCTTTATTCTGAACAGTTTGGCTGTATTTGTTATCATTTAGTTCTTGAGTAATTTTTCCTCTCCTGACTTCTGTTCCAATATGCTATCATGATCCCATTTCAGTGTAGCCTGATGGGAAGTCAGATTCCCTGAATTCTTATAGTAGCTTTTTATGAGAATACACTTGGTGTATATCCTTGGGTGAGTTAAATGGCAACCCTAAGGTTTAGCTTAGGTGTTGCAAAATAGAGAAAATGATAGTATTTACCAGAAAGGATTGTGTGAAGAATCTCTACAAAACACTTAGCACAGTTCCTGGGGCATAATAACTGCTTAATGAATTTTAATAGTGATAACTATTATTTTTCTTCTTTCATTACTCTTTTCTGATCTCTTCCACTTGTCTTTTCTGTTTTCACCTGTAATAATCTTGGCTTTAGGGAATGCTTTTAAAACTATTTCTTTCCTCTGTTTTTGTTTTTTACATGTGATAACAGGATTTTCTGTATTTAAGCAGTGTTTATCAGGTATGCAGTTCTGGGAGGCAAAAGCAATGAGGTTAATTTGTTGGGGGTATCTGGGCCAGGGCAATGCTTCCCAACCTTTTCCATGTCATGCCATACTTAGAAATTAATATCCATGTGGGGTAAATGCTTAAGACTATTTACTCTGATCTCTGTCCACCTTGAACCCTGATAGCAACCCAAGGGCTGAGGGTATTTTTGTTTTGGCACATCAGTAAACCATTTTCATATGTGGCACAGTGGTTGGGGAGTGTTTGTAAAATAGTGATGTATGTGACTATGCAAAGACGTGGTTGGACAAGTTATTGTATGGGGCACGTTTAATTCCAGTCAAATCATTTCATGATTAAGTTTGAGTGATTATTATGTCACTTCATAAACTGTTCTGGGCATTGGATCTTAAAGGATAAGTAAGATGATATTGTTTCTCTAGGAGCTTAACATCTAGGGTAAAGTAGATGCTTTTTGTGATAACACATTGAACTTTTAGGAGTATGTTGCAAGAGATCAAGCTAATTGATGGGGGCTGCTTGGAAATCTCATTCCCATAGACAAAACTATTTGGACAGTCACTTAATACAGCAAAAAATATTAAATTTGAATAGAAGGCTTGTTATTCCTAATCAGCATGAATGATCTAAAAACTTTCCCTATAACTGAATCTACTTTTCAGTCGGCCTTTTCTCCTGGGATATGTTTTGGTCACTCTTAACAATCTCGGCTATGCTGTCAGGGAGAAGTATTGAATAGAAGAGAGAGAGGAGTATTCATTTAAGAATGTAGTGTTGAAATATATTTAGATATTAGTAATACGAAAAGAGCTAGTAGAAAAAGAAATATTGAAGTTAAAGGTAAGGAAGGTCCTTCAGAAATCATGGAGAGAAAGAATCTGAATAAAACCAATGTGTAGGAATAGCGTGGGTGAAAAGGGAGAGATAACCTCCATTGAAATGTCCCTATTTTCACACCTCCTCTGGTTGTTGAAGTCTGGTTTTACTTCTACCATTCTAAAAGTGCCCTTGCAGGGGATAATTAATAACCTTTCACATCAATTCATGGACACTTTTCCTGTCTTTCCTGTAGCACTCAATATTTTATCTCTTACTTCATCTTCTGATTTTCTTAACTCTTTCAATATTTGTTGTCCATGTTATCCATGAACTTATTTCTCCAAGGACTCTTCTTCCTGCTCTTAGAATTCTTTTACACCTCTAATCTGAAGAACAGTCCATATCTTATTCATA
This sequence comes from Puma concolor, assembly GCF_028749965.1. NCBI lineage: Eukaryota > Metazoa > Chordata > Mammalia > Carnivora > Felidae > Puma > Puma concolor. The sequence continues at coordinate 78,741,390 of NC_141667.1, read as the reverse complement.
TTCCCTAAAGACCCCACCCAGTTCCTGGAAGACAAAGACTTTATTAAATGTTTGTGGAAGAGAATGACTTTCACCTCTTTTATATTTGGGAATTTTCTAGGTCCTTTCCTTAACTCTGCAGTTTGGCTGCCCATGTGTTTTGAGTGATCCATCAAAAATTCACTTCTTTAAATACCACCTCTAAGTTATTAACTGCCTCTGAGTTTCCATCATGTATAACCACCCAACTTTTACTGGATGTATGATTCAAACTCATAAAGTTGAAACTTGTAACCATCATTTTTGTCCCCAAACTTTTCCCTCACTGTTCTCTAAAGGTAAATGGTATCACCATATACATAGTTTCTTGAACTAGAAACCTGAGCCATGCCAAGTCTCCCTTTTGTTTACCTTCTACATCCACTCATAGAGTTTCATTTTCTAAATAGCTCTTGACTACATTACCACTTGGCCAGCTTCACTAATATCACGTTCCTTTAGGCTCATATCATTTGACTACTGGTGGTACTATTCTAACTTGTCTCTTCACTCCCAAGTATATCTGTCTTTCAACCTACATTCTAAACAGCTAGCATTCCTTTTGAAGTGTAGATCCAATCATTCTCTGTGCTTATAATTTGTGCTTTATGGCTGTGCAATATGGTAGCCAGCTACATGTGGCTTTAAAAACTTGAGTAAATTAGAATTAAATTCTATTTGTTAGATGCAGTAGCCACATTTCACAGATCAATAATCACATGAGTGTATTGGCTACCATATTGGACTGCACAGTATAGGATATTTCCATCATTGCAGAAAGTTCTGTTGGGCATTGTTATTCTATGGCATCTGATGGGATAAGGTTCATATTCCTTAGCTTAGCATGTAAGGTCCTCCCCAATCTTTTTTTCATCATTTTCCATGTATATCTTGTGTTCTAGTCTCAAATGGGCCATATTTTTATGGAAATGTATTTTTCAAACAAAGAGATTGCATGCATTCTTTGTTTTATCTAACATTTCTTTTAAGATGGAAATAAAACATCAGCTGTATCAAAAACCCTTTGTTCTGCCAGACCCCTTTGTTGTCTTAGCTCATTCAGGGTGCTATCACAAAGGTACTACAGACCATGTGGCTTGTAAACAACAGACATTTATTTCTCACAATTCTTGATGCTGGGAGTCCAGCATCATGGTACTGACATTTTTGGTATCTGGCTAAAGCTTAGTTTTTGATTCATAAACAGTGTCTCCTAGCTGATTTTATTCTTTTAATTTTTTTAAATGTTTATTTGTTTTTGAGAGACAGAGAGAGACAGAGCATGAGTGGGGGAGTGGCAGAGAGAGAAGGAGACACGGAATCCGAAGCAGGCTCCAGACTCTGAGCTGTCAACACAGAACCCAACACAGGGCTTGAACTCACAACCTGTAAGATCATGACCTGAGCCAAAGTCAGATGCTTAACTGACTCAGCCACCCAGGTGCCCCACTTCACATATTTTCTGTACTTGAAGAGCTGTGGACTCAGCATCTGTGGCTGTGCAGAAAAGTCAATTGGGGCCCTTTAAAATACATAAATATTTGTATATATTTATTCAAGATAATAATCATTACATATATCTAAGATAAATGCAGTAATCAGGATGAGTTGTATAAGTGTAACTGGGAGATGCATTTTCTGGTAACTAAGAAAGTTTGGATTTGGGACAAACAGGAGAAACTGAATTGAGAAACATCTTGTTAGTTACAATGGAATTTTTCTGAAAATAAAATAATCAACAAATAGAATTATGAAACTTTAGTGCTAATATTCAGATGGTATATTCCAGTATACTCCTCCAGTATATTTGGATCAATTGTTACAGCCATTGTCTGTCTTGATTAGTTGATTCTACGTCTTGCAGTTGTTAAATAGCTGAATATCTAGAATACAACCTCTGCTTTTCCTTCTCTTCAGAGTTTGAGTTGTTTTGTCCATTGCCCTTGTTGGTATTTATCTTCTATATTACAGCATTTGCCTTTAACTTTATTTTTGATACTGTCAAATTTATGTTTTTAATTTACTTTAATTTGTCTTTTCTCAAATATGAGAAAGACAATAAAAAGTTAAAGTTGGGTTGCAAGGTATGTCTTGATAAGTTGCATTGCTCAGTATGATGTAAAACATAGCATGAAAAATACCTCAATCATAAATTTGGAATCTTATAGTAATTAAAATCATTTTCCTAAGAAATCATTTAGGTTTTTCCAGGGTGCCGGGGTGGCTCAGTCAGTTAAATGACTGACTCTTGATTTTGGCTCAGGTCACGATCTCATGGTTCGTGAATTTGAATCCCGTGTTCGGCTCTGTACTGGCAGTGTGGAGCCTGCTTGGGATTCTCTCTCTCTCTGTCTCTCTCTCTCTCTCTGTCTCTCTCTCTCCTACTCTCTCTACCCCTCCCCTGCTTGTGTTCCTCTCTCTCTCAAAATAAATAAAATATTTTGAAATAAATCATTTAGGTTTTTCCTAGTTATTTTCCAGAGATATTTACTGTTAATTTCTTTCATATTATTTTTTTTCTATACCAATAAATAGGCATAGACTTGGCAATTCTCAGAATAACATGAAGATACTGAGTCTACTTAAGAGATAATGTTATTCCTTTGAGGTGGCCAAACCGTGTTATGTTTTTCTAAAGTAAAAATGCACTGTGGCTTGTCTCTAGTTTATATTATAATTTTATTTATTCACTGGTTTTCTCAGTAATAAGACAAAAGGTGAAAAATAAACTTTTGTACTGGGTAATGTACATACATACAAATGTGTACATGTGTACTATTCCATGTAGGTTCCTACTCCTCTTTTATACTCAAGCCTGTAAATATCAATTCATGTTAGCAATACTATATTTTGAATAATTATAATCCTATGTTATCAATTATATCCTTTTTTCTTTTCATTAGGCATATTAGACATATAGTTCATATTAGTTCATGTATGTTTATGCAGAACTTTCATAGAAATTTTTTTAATTATTTTTTTTTTTTATTTGAGAGAGTGCACAAGCACATATGAGCTGTGGGAAGGGGCAGAAAGGGGGGAGAGAGAGAATCCCAAGCAGGCTTCATGCTGTCAATGCAAAGCCCCACATGGGGCTCCATCTCACGAACCATGGGATCATGACTTGAGCTGAAATCAAGAGCTGGATTCTTAACCGACTGAGCCACCCAGACACCACTATAAAGTTTTTTTTTTAAATCAACATTATATTACTTTATCCTCACCTCTTGTGTAGATGATTTTACAGATATTGGAATGCATTTGAGAGTCTGAATATTTTAACCAGGGTACCATAGCTTATGCTGAGATAATAAACAGTCTCAGTTCCAATGACTTAATGCAATAAAAGTTTATTTCTCCCTTATGAAAATGCAGCTGCAGGCCTGGGCTCTCCTCCAGGACAGTTGTCCTCTGCATAGCAACTCAGCAGTTTGGCTGACTTTGATCTTAGGGTTTTGCCCTTTCAACCTAAGCCCGCTACAGTGTCAGACCTTGGTAAAAGAGACTAAAGAATGCCCAGGGACTTTGATTGCCTCTGCCTGGAAAGTAGCCTAACTGAATGATGAGCTGGGAAGTGACAAAGTGAGAGAGAGTGTGTGTGTGTTCCAGATTTGGTGAGCCCTAGTATTGTCTGCCATATAAAGTGATATATCAAAGGTCATTGAGCTACAAAGTATCCAAGTTCCTGCAGAATCCAGAGTTTGAATTCTATTTTTGGTGTTCCTTCTATATTGCACAGCAGTTTTTGAAGTGATTGATTGATCACTTTTTCATTGGGATGAATTTGTATTTTACAGAACAGGAAAACAAATTCTTAATGATACTGAAAATAATAAACAATTAAATAACGCTTTTGCAGTTAGCTTAGTCTGTACTATTTCCCGATGTTTTCTTACTCATAGGATACATTATAATGGATGCACATTGATCCCCACTGGAAAATTATCCTCTTTTTTTTTTTTTTTTAGCTATACTAACTCTTGAGAAAGAGTTAATCTCCATCACAGCTTCATATTGCCTCATGTTCATTTTTGCCCATAGTTTCATGTGTTTTCTTCTACATTGACTCCCTAAAAAGTATTCTGATTGGCTTATCTTTATGGGCTAGGCCACATCATGGGTCACAATCCCTTCTAGAGATTGACTGATAGCCCTTGAAAAAAAGTATCTATCCCAGGATGGTTTTAGTTATGGCTGAGAGTAGGGGACTTTTGTACAGTAGAATATACCATTAACTGTTGTTACTCATTCAAAAAAGCTTGTAGGCAAAGTAATTTTTCTTAGGATAGGGACAGCAGACATGACAGGTCTCATGATAGCAGGCCTTGTTCTAATATTAGAGCTCTATCTTTTTTAGTGGTAGAGACTGGCTATACTTCCACTGAAACCTAGCACTCTGAGGAGTCCAATTTAAGAACTGTTGTGTTCATGAATTTGGGCTGCTCAGTCTCTGAGGAGAGAAAAAACTGAAAAGGTTTGGATGATCTAGATGGAGCTGAGACTACTGAATTACTGGAAAAACAAGGGTAGAATGAAAGTGAAAAGTTTTAGTGGGCTTATTATGTGGCACTGATTTTTTATCGAACTCTGCTAAGAAAAAAAGGTGAGTAATATATTCAGAATGTAGGGATTGGTAATAGAACCTGCCTAAAAGATTCTTAAAAAAGAACAACATCAGAAGGAAATACACATCTGAGTTATGGAAGATTGTCAGCCCATCTCAGAGAAGCTAAGATGCTAGGTGCCCTGATCAGTTAGGAGGTTTTTACCTGTAGGTAATAAAATGCCAGTTAAAAGTGACTTTAAAATAAGGACATATTTTGGTGGTGGCGTTATTTGCTTGTCATGAATATGAACAAGGCTCAGACATGGTTCTGTGATTTTGTGATAGCATCAAGAATTCTGGGTTTTTCCATCCTTGTCTCTTCATAAGATGGCTACCTCAGCTTTAAGCATTCTGTTCTCACACAGTAGTGTTTCAAACACAAAAAAGAAGGGGGCCTTTCCCAGAAACCACACTGCTAGAGTCATCCCCTTCTATCTCATTTGTCTGAACTGCTTTATCTGCTCAGCCCTAAACAATGACTGGCAAAAGGAAAATTATATTTCCATGATAGGTTTACACCAATTATTATGATCATTATGTATCTCTTAGGGCTGGGCCCAATTGCTCTGTAAACAAAATCATGATTCTGTTAAAGCAAAGTAGGGTTTCCTTTTGGATAAACAAAAAGCAGATTCTGTTTCTGTGATCAGAACTAAGAGATGGCCTTACCAAAACATAAATGTACTTGTTAATGCAAGTAGCTACTGGGTTATTAGTTTTACTGCAAAAGGATGAACCAGAAAATGCAGTTCACTAAAATAATATGTTCATTTTGGTATAGTGTGAGATAATTATATTAGGTATCAGAAGACTGTTTTGGTAACTGATTTTGTGACCTTGTTTAAAATTACTTTGATTCATTAGGAAGACAGTCTTGCTTAATGTTTTAAGATCCCAGACTCAGGAGCCAAATTGCCTGTGTTTGAATCCTAGCTCTACCATTTACTATCTCAAGTTTAATTTTTTCCAAGCCCTGCTTTTCTATGTATAAAATGAAGGTACTTATAGGATTGTTGTGAGGATTATATCAGGTAATTCTTGTAAGCTGTGTAGCTCACTGCCTGTCATATGTGCAGACCGGATAAATGTTAACCTTATTAGTGATTTTGTATGTCTAGAGTTGTAATTGTAATATATTTTGGGGTTTTTACTCTGTTTTTTGATACCTCTTCACACCATTCTTTATACATGTAGTATTTGACCTCCTAAAATACCTATGATCAGCAAGACGTTAGGACTGGCAAGATTATTAGAGACAGGGTGGGAGCTGAGGAGATTGTAAGAGAAACCCACTAGAGGGGTTGGTCTTAGAGTGGGAGGTGAAATAGGATGAACTTTGGAAATGCTGAGTTGTAAATAGTACTTTAAAGTTAGTTGGGGAATAATTCCATGCTGAATTCTTAGAAGTGGAGGTCAGAAGAATTTATCAAGCCTCACATCCCAAGTTTTAGTGCCAGGAAAAGAACACTAGGATATCCATGTAAAGACCAAGGCAAGAAATGAACAAGGGAGCTATGTGCTATGCACTTACTACATGACATGTCCTAGCTAAGCTATATGGTACTTATTTAGGATTTACTTCACCTGGGGCTATCTACCATTATAACATAAAATAGGAGACAAGTTTAAACACAGGAACTGATTGTATGTGCTAAATTACAGGGAGCTGGGTGAGAAGAGATCTATCAGAGAAAATAGTGCAGTATCCTCAACATAGATGAACATGCATTTGATCTTTTTTAACTTTTAGGTGTTAGCAGTGAACATTTTACTGGAGATAAAGAATGGCAGGATACTTTGTTGAGGGAATCTTCTATTTAGTGCTGCACTTGGTCAAGGTCATGATAGTGACAGAGCTTGGTAGATGATAGGCCAATAGAGAGGACCCAATTATAATTATGAAAGGAAGCCAAATGAATTTTTAAAAAGCACCATAGTCTGAGAACTTCAACATGGGGTCAATTGCTCCTGAGAGCATTATTGTTTTACAGAAAAATGGAATAATCATAATAATATTGAGACATCTAAAATAGTAGAATTAGCTCATTTTATCCTGTATAATAGGGTAGAGATATTGTTAGCATTGGATATATCTCCATGTAGAATGCTGAGAATTTAAAAGAAAATAAGGAAAAAGTCAGTTTGGCTTTGAATGGATAAACTTCAATTATTTAGAATCTAAATGAAGTATAACTACACATTACAACATTGTAATTTTACATACCCAAAAGATGAAAATGAAACTACTCAGTACAGGTTGCAAGCTGAATACTAGTGTTTCTTGTTTGGATAGCGTTTGAACATCACCCGGGCTCAACTTAAAACATCCTAAATGAGTATCTAAGAAGTCCTGGAGTGAGTGCATGTTTGATATGTTTAATTATTCTAGTCCTTTTCCCCCCCTCCCTCTGAGCCAGAAGGCTGTTATGTGTATTCTGATTTAACAATTGGCTAACTCCTATAGGTTTTGGTATAATTTTGGAGATGATGTTCTTTTCAGGCTTCTCTTACCCCAGAGGTGATGATTAACATATAAAATTGTAGGTTTTGTTGGTACACATAGAAAATGCAATATATATGTGAATCCATATATTTTAGTTTGACGGATAGTAGGCATCTGCTTTATGCCATTCCCTGTGTGCTGTGGTTATCGCGGTGAGCAAAAACAAATTTACTTCCTGCTCCCCTGAAATTAAATCTAGTAGGGAACACAAATAGTTTACACAAAAGAGTATACAAGTATATCATGAATAAATACTTCAAAGGACATGTATCAGGGGTGCTATGGAAGCCAGTACTAGGTGTTTATGTATGACCTAGTTAGGTAGATTAAGGAAGACTTCTCTAAGGAAGTGATAACTGAGCTGGAGCTGAAACATGAATAGGCATTAACTCAGCAACAGTGTGGTGTGTGGGGAAGAGTATGAGTCCAATGACAGAGCATGTATGGCAATTATATGGGAATGAGTTAGAAGGCTTTGTGGATGGGGTGCAGAAGGTGAAGCAGAATGTAGAGTAAACAGCAAGGTGAGGCTAGCAAGGTAAGTTAGAAGCCATGCTATGTTGGACTTTATAGGCCGTATTACACAATCATCACTGCTAAGCTAAAGGAAATTGTTGGAGATTTTAGAAAATGGAGGGAAGCTTAGTGGGTGGCCAGGTAGATAGTGCTATGGTTATTAAACTATTTTAATAGTCAAGGCAATTGGTGATAGTGGTGAAGACCGTAAGTGGATTTCAGTAATTCTCAGGAAGTACAATCAATAGGACTTTGTGATTGTGACAGCCATGAAGCTACACTGAATAGACTTCCCTTTAAGAGACCCTGCTGTAGGAAGCATAGTTGACCAACAACTTCCAGCTGCCACAGCTTTGGATCCATCATTGCATCCATGCCAGAGCCGTAATTCTTAGGCCTTTTCCAGCCAGTGACTGACTGTGGCTAAATCTGGCCATCCTGATTAACAGAGGACTCCCTCCTCTAATGGGCAGCCTTTGTGTGAGGACATCCCATTGTCCTGGTCAAAGCTTTCTCATAATTGCATTATTGTCTACTGCTCTTCCTAACCAATTATGCTTCTTTTCCACTCTCTTGCACAGGTCTAAGGCGTGCATTAGCCTTTGTAGGATCTCCTGTTCTCTCCATCTGTCCTTCAGAGGCCTTCCCCCTAATAAATCTCCTCTAGTCTATTAATTAACAGACTTGGATCCTTCTGAAGGCTATGAGGGAATATTCTGAACTGAATGTTTATTTACCCCCCAAATTCATATGTGACTGTATTTGAAGATGGGATAAAAGTAAAATGAGGTCGTAAGGACAGTGCCCTCATCCAATAGGGCAGGTGCATCTTATAAGAAAAGGAAGAGATACAAGAGCTCTCTCCCTGTACACACAAAGAAGAGATCATGTGGGCACACAGTGAAATAGAAGCTGCCCACAAGCCAAGAGAAGAAGCCTCAGAATGAAACCTACCTTGCTCATACCTTGATGACTCTAAAATAGTAACAAATAAATTTCCATTGTTTAAGCAATTTTATGGTATTTCATTATGGCAGCCTGAGCAGATTAATATATGGAAGGTTGTTCCAGATTTCTCTCCTTGACTCTTCATCTTCACTTGGAAGTCTATCTCCAAATTTCATCTTCTTTGTTCTCTTTTCTTTCTTTTTTCTTTCTTTCTTTTCTTTTCTTTTCTTTTTTTTTTTTTTTTTTTTTTTTTTTTGACAATAGTCACACTGGATTAGGGCCCATTCTAAATGACTTTAACTTAATTGACTAGTTAAGACTCTATCTTCAAATAAAGTCACATTCTCAGGATCTAGGAGTTAGGATTTCAACATATGAATTTGGAGACACAGTTCAAGCCATAACATAGACTTATCTCTTGTTGGTGTCTACTTCTTGAAGAACTTGAAGTGATAACTGATGGATTCGGTTTTGGCAATGGGATATGGAAATGAGAGACAGGTCAGATAAAAGTATTTTTATAATATGTTATATATCCAATTGAGTTGGATTTCTTGATAAATCATAGGTGGCTAAAATTGTGGCTCACTAATTTTTATTTGCATTATGTTACAATGGCAAAGTAATCAGTTTCAAAATCATTCTTGGTCACTGATTTACTTTTTTGCCAAAAATAGTCAAGTCAAACATTTTGTGGTAGTTGTACCTTTACTTATTAGGAATTACTCTGCTTGCTGGTGCGCCTAGGTGGCTCACTCGGTTAAGTATCTGACTTTGGCTCAGGTCATGATCTCATGGTCTATGAGTTACAGCCCGGCGTCGGGCTCTGTGCTGACAGCTCACAGCCTGGAGCCTGCTTCGGATTCTGTGTTTCTCTTTCTCTCTGTCCCTCCCCGGCTCATGCTCTGTCTCCCTCTGTCTCTCAAAAATAAATAAACGTATAAAAAAAAAAAAAAAAAAAAAAAAATTACTCTGCTTGGGCACCTGGGTGGCTCATTCGGTTAAGCATCTGACTTGGGCTCAGGTCATCATCTTGCAGTTTATGAGTTTGAGCCCTGCATTGGCTCTGGTTGACAACTCAGAACTTGGGGTCTGCTTCAGATCCTGTGTCTCCCTCTCTCTTTGCCCCTCCCTCCCTCCCTGTCTCTCTCAAAAATAAACATTAAATTAAAAAAAAAATTAATGTTTATTTCTGAGACAGAGAGCATGAGTGGGGGAGGGGCAGAGAGAGAGAGGGAGACACAGAATCTGAAGCAGGCTCCAGGCTCCGAGCTGTCAGCACAGACCCCAACATGGGGCTCGAACCCACAAACCATAAGATCATGACCTGAGCTGAACTCGGTTGCTCAACTGAGTGAGTCACCCAGGCGCCCCAGAAAAAATTTTTAAAAATTACTTAGCTTAATCATTATGTCTCTCATATAGAGAAGTTTCTGTGTATAAAATATCCAGTAGATGATATATTCCTCAGTTTAGTTTTGAATATGCTTTGGAAGAAATTAAGTAATATTACTTACATTATTCCGTACTTAATACCTACAGGCTTTCATTTAAAAGAACACAAAAAGAATAAGACCAGATGGGTACTGCAAGTTACATTGATCAGTTTTCTCTCTTTCATAGAGTAGTAAAATGAAATGGAGTTTTATTCTGTTGTGTTTATTTTATGTAGCCTCATACATTTTTACATAAAATTTTATCAAGCTTACTTTAGTAGTTTAGTTTTATTTTTGTACTGTAGCTTTTACATGTTATTTAAATGGAAATAATTCCTACCAACCTTAGTAAAATAAAATTTTGAAGAATTTGCAAACTATATTGGTTAGCTATTAACTTGACTACCTAGAAGGGATCTCAAGATCATTTACTTGTGCATTCCATGTGATGAGTGAATATCATTCAATATAATCAACCATATAGCTATTTTCTTTTGCCCTTTTAATCTTCTATATTTTCCTCTACACATTTATAAAATCCTCATTTTTTTGTTAATTGAGAGCCAACAATTTTTTTTTTCAGGTTGCAATATGCATTTACTATGTTTAATAGAAAAGTGTAACTATAGATTTATGTAATTATCAATACATGTAGACAAGATGGGATGTCATGAGCTTAAAGAAAACATTCAATTGTGACAAAAGAACCATAGCTGTTAAAATTACATGAATTTTAAAGCTGCCTTATACTTTTGTTTAAGACTAAGGTACACTGCATATTAAGATAAAAGTAGCCTTTTTACTTAAAATGTGTAGTTTTATTTTGTGTTTTGTATTTTATGTTCAATATTTATTATTATTTTAAGTACATGGCTTATTAAATCGGCCCAATAACTTAAAGGTTTACAAGTGTTTTTGACCTTCCCTGAGAAAAATCACTTCATGTGGATATATTTGGTGTTTTTATACCCATGTTACTATCACAGCCATGTAATAGTAAAAAAAAAATTTTTTTTTTCTTTTTGAGAAATTGGATTTCAACTTTAAATTCTATTAAATTAAGTTTCATTCTTTAAATTCTCTCCTGCTGTCAGCACAGAGCCTGACACAGGGCTCGATCTCATAAACCATAAGATGATGCCCTGAGCCTAAGTCAAGAGCCAGATGCTTTAACTGAATGAGCCACCCAGGCGCCCCAACATGCTAACTTCACTTAAATTGAACAGCATTCCCCTGTTTATTGGGTGCCTAACAATGTAGTTTCTCTGTAGGTTCTTGTTTTTAAAGAGCTTAGATTCATGTTTGGAAGACAGCATTTATATAAATGATAAAAGACAGTGCAAGCTAAAATAAGTAACAGAGTGCTCACTCCTACCAATATAGTCAAACATTTACACTATACAAAGTATAGAAAATAGCATGATTAGCCAGATTAGTTCAGCCACTCACTGAAAGATTCATTCAAGAAACAATGAAGACCTTGGGAGTGGAGAGGAGTGTCAGCTGAGATAAAATTTCAAGTCCTTAAGGTCTACGTTTGTATCATTCCCTTTTTTTTTTTTTCAATGTTTATTTATTTTTGGGACAGAGAGAGACAGAGCATGAATGGGCGAGGGGCAGAGAGAGAGGGAGACACAGAATCGGAAACAGGCTCCAGGCTCTGAGCCATCAGCCCAGAGCCCGACGCGGGGCTCGAACTCACGGACCGCGAGATCGCGACCTGGCTGAAGTCGGACGCTTAACCGACTGCGCCACCCAGGCGCCCCATCATTCCCTTTTTTAAGACTTGCCAAGGTATCCTGTGACCGACTATGACTAGGTTACTGACGTATTGACTCTTTGACAAATAATATATGACCTGGAAGGATCAAAAATAATTCACATGACATTAATTTCTTCTTTGTTTAGTGAAAATGCCAGAATGTTTGAAAAGCCACATGATTTAGAAAATTGAGTGAAAGACTGGCAAAAGGGAAGAGGAGAAATTCTAACTCTGAATATCCTTAATTTACACTGCCACATCCCTTCACTTACTCTTGTGTATTCACTTTTTGAAACCAAAGGAATGCATGACAAAGGTTATTGAATTATGTAGTTCAAAAGAACCATTAGTTAGGTATATCTCCCTTGTGCTTTTCCTATTTCCGGGATCAGTACTTTTATTTTCTTAGTTTTTCTGTGAATACCTTTATTAGTCTAAATCACAGGTTGGTAAACTATGGCCCATCAGTCACATGTGGTTTCTTGATCTATTTTTTTAAGACCTATCAGTCAAGATTTTTTTCTTTTTTTACATTTTTAAAGGGTTGTAAAAAACCAAAGTAACAACAGCAAAAAATTAAGGTGAATATGTGACAAGTGACTGTATGTGATTGCTACAGAGTCTGTAATATTTACTATATGATCCTTTGCAGAAAAAGTTTAGATTTCTGATCTCTACATGGGTGTGAGTGTGTATGAATGTGCTTGCACACATATACATACATACAGACATGCACACATGGATGTGCTTACTAATTTAACAACCTAACCATTTAGTTTCTTGCCATATAAAAGACTAGCTTATACTACTTACTGCTATTTTTACTTTTTGCTATTTTTATTTTATTTTATTTTATTTTATTTTATTTTATTTTATTTTATTAGTTTTAACATTAGTATTAACTCTTACGTTGGTTGCATTTGTAGTTTTAAATACTATACTGAAACTTCTTGTTTCCTGTTCCAACATGTTTGGGTAGGCATATAAATAGATCTATAGGCAGTGACTGGTGGATCTTTTCTTGTTTTTTGTCCAGACTTAGTAGTATTTTCTAAATTTTCATCACTGAGACCGGGTACTTTACCCTCAGAAGCTAGCACAATGCTTGATGCTTCATAAGAGTCAAATATTTCTTGAGTATGTATATGTGTGAGACAGTTTGTCTCTCAGGGGATCCACTGTCATCTTTACAGAGGCTTGTATAGCTTTTCCCAGTTGGCACTGTAGTCATAGTATATCTTTTTACACTTACTACATCATATAAAGTGACCCAGAAGCATAAACATATATGTTGTTACTGAAATATCTTCTGTTTTGTTTTTAACCTCCCATAGAAACTTGTGTAAAACATATTTTCTTGTGTATGGATTTGAGGTTATTGCATTGGAGGTGACTTAGGCATTGATTGTAGGATCAGATTTGGATCACTGAGCTAGAATGTATCATTGAGACCCTCAAGTATTTAAGGAGCGTCCTAATCAATCAGAAACTGTTGTACAAAGCAGTAATACAATGGCAAACAAGGCATGTATAGCTGCCCTCCTGGAACTTAGTGGAAGAGAGAGGCAAATAAACACTCAAATAACCATATCTACAAGTAAATATAAATGCAAACTGAGATAAATAATTTGAAGGAAAAGAACAAGTTATGTGAGAGAAAACCTTAGAGTGCAATCCTAAGTCAGAGACTTCCATATGAATTCAAATGATGATTAATGTTTAGCACCCTAAAATATTTTCTGTCCTCTAAGGCAGTGGTTCTGAAACTTTAGCATGTATCATACTGACAAGAAGTGTTAAAATGTAGGGATCTTGGCCCCAAGTTCAAAGTTTCATATTCAGTAGGTCTGAATGGGCATGAGGATTTACACTTCTAATAAATTCCTAGATGATTATGATTCTGCTAGTCCAGGAAATGACACTTCAGGAACCACTGACTTGAGACAGTGGTTTTCAGCACATTGGAATAACTTGGAGAACTTTAACAAAATACTGATGCTTAGTTCCTCTCCTTGGAAAATCTGATTTAATTATGTGGAGATATGGACTAAGTGTGGAGCTTTTTAAAATACCCTAGGTGATTCTAATATGCAGCCAGGTTTGTAAGCTACTTAGTGTAGAATTTGAACATGTATCACATAGAGTTTCTTAGTGGGGCAGAAAATACCTAATCCTGCCCAATGGGAAGAAGGCATAGAGGAAGTAGGGAAAAGGCTGGAATAGAAAGCTTCGGTGAAAACATGGTACCCAAACTAAGGCTTAAAAGTTTATCTGTCTATACCATAAGCTTATTGAGAAGAGAATGTGTCAGACAGAAGAAATGGTACACAACATGTAGGATTAGGATAGATTTTGTTTCATAAATAATCCTAGGTAGTAGATCATTTCCATTTCTGAAACGTAGCCATTCTGATATTGAGTGCCTCGTATATCAGCAACAGAGGGATAATTTATTTTTCATTTATAATTACATATAAAATAAGGATCATTATGCCATATCCAAATAATTTTTATTTATTAATATGCTCTATTTAATAGGATGAGAAGAAGAAACCGAAAGACTAGGAGATATGGAGTTTTGGATACTAACATAGAAAACATGGAGTTGACACCTTTAGAACAAGATGATGAGGATGATGATAACACTTTGTTTGATGCCAATCATCCTCGAAGGTAAGTAAGTGTTGGACAGTTTCATTCCATGAATTAGGAGGCAAGTTCTTGATAAGTAAAGTGAAAAAATAAAGTAGAAAAAATACAGTATTTCATTTAGCAGTTTTTATCCTAACAGATTTTATTTAGTTCTATTTAATGAAGTTCTTTGTTTTACCCAACCAATAGATCACATGCACATTGCTTTGCTAAAATAGGTATAAACAGAATATCATCCCCACAAGAAATCTTCATTGTAGGTCTCCTTGTAGAGCTTTGTTCTTTCAGCTGCTACATGTAACATGTAGTAAGTCTGTGTGTGCGTATGTGCGTGAGAAAGAGAGAGAAAGAAAGAGAAATATTAATAAACTTGATTTTCTTTTTGCATTCTGAAAATATTTTGATTTTAGTCTGTTATTCTATTTGTAAATCATGTTTTTGTGCAAATTGTGGTATTAGTGGTCTGATAGTGTAGCTAATGGTCTGATATCTATTCTCAGATCTATTCTTGCTGTTAAGATGCTTCCTAAGAAGTTTGGATAAGCAGAGTTAACGGCTATGGACTTAGTTTCAAAGCAGATGGAATGAAGAAAGGAGGTAGTAAAAAAAATCCCTTCAATAGGGAAAGACATGTTGGAATAGAGAGGAGATTTTTTGGGCAAAAGAAAACTAGAGTCCAGATTTAGTTACAAATACCATGAGTACAGAAATCTTGGATTTTTATACATGTAAGGATGGGAGGATCAGCTTTGGCAGGACATAGGAGTGTGCAAGTTTTGTTTTTTGTTTGTTTGTTTTTTTTTTTTTTTTTGAGGGAAATGTGTAGTTTTATAATCTGCTAAAGAGTTTGGTATCAACCTGCTGTCAATGGGGAACCATTGGTGTTGTATGGAGTGTATGTAATCAGATAATCAGATACATGTTGTAGAAGAGTATGTCTTGTAGTAGTGGAGAAGGTGGACTAGAAGAGCTGAAGGATGGAGAGGGACAGAACCAAGGAATATAGGAGGCATGTAAAGGAGGGAATGATTTCCATGAGATGTAATTAGCTGTAGTTATCTTTTATTTTGTATCCTGCCTCACCACAGACCTTTCTCTAATACTTACACCACTCTTGTTGCCCACTTTTCATGAATTTTGTGTTCTATTAGGGAGCTAGACATTAGAGTTACATAAACAGTAAATACAGGGTGGTATGAGAACTTGTACTAGGGACATAGAACACTTAAGCAAAAACTAATGGTTCAGAAAAGCCTCTTAGACGTAATATGTTAATGGATACTGAAAAATGAGCAAAAATTAGCAACATTAAAGGTGGATGTAGAGGTGGGAGCTGGAGAGAGAACAGCAGGCACACAACACAAGAGGCAAAAGAGAATATAGAGTATTCAAGAATCTAAAAGAAGTTAAATAGATGCTGGGGTGCCTGGGTGGCTCAGTCAGTTAAGCATCCAACTCTTGATTTCAGCTCAATTGTGAGATTGAGCCCCATGTCAGGCTCCATGTTGAGCGCTGAGCCTGCTTAAGATCCTCCCTCTCTCTCTCTCTCTCTCTCTCTCTTCCTCTCTTCCCCCTTCCCCATCCCCCTCTGCCCTGATTGCTCACTCCCTCTCTCTAAAAAATAAAGTTTAAAAAGTAATAAAATATAACTAAAAGAAGTTAAATAGATGCTATGTTAATCTATGTGAGAATAAATGAATGAGTGAATAATTTTTGAGCTTTGAACGCAAAAGTAAGAGTGATGAGCAAGGAAGAACAAAGAATCAAAAGGCAGATCATGATCCATGACAATCAGTGAGAAATTATTCTACAGGTTATGAAAAGCCACTTAGAAAATTTTAAGATAGGAAACATAATCAAAGTTGTGTTTTGAAGATTACATAGATTGGAGGAAAGTAAGATAAGGAGTAAGGCAACCAGGAAGACCAGTTAGATGGTGCAAGTACATGGGGTGGCCAGTAGTAGAGTGATAGCAAGAGAAATGGAAAGGAGTTAATTATTCAAGAGCCTTTGAAAGGTATTAGGAACCAGATTTAGAAACTGTGTTTGGAGAGTTAAGGTGGGAGAAATGGTTATAATAATAGGAAACCATGTTTCAGGGGTAATTCTAATTATCAGTGATAATCTTTTATTTATTTTTTTATTATTATTTTTTAATGTTTTTATTTTTATTTTTGAGACAGAGAGAGACAAAGCATGAGCAGGGGAGGGACAGAAAGAGGGGGAGACACAGAATCTGAAGCAGGCTCCAGTCTCTGAGCTGTCAGCACAAAGCCCGATGCGGGGCTTGAACTCATGGAGTGTGAGATCATGACCTGAGCTGAAGTCGGATACTTAACCGACTGAGCCACCCAGGCACCCCAGTGATAATCTTTTACTACTATGTATGACTCCACTTATTTAAAAAAAGACGTAGAAAAAACTTTAATGTAGATATGTTTGATTAAAGTAGGGAGAACAGTAAATAAACAGTGCTTACATATTCATTCATTCATTCATTCATTCATTTATTGATCCAAGAAATGAATGATTGAGAAGCAATTTACACAGCAACTGTTTAGTGCCTAGCGCTGACCTGGGATACAATAGAGCAACAACAACAGAACAGAAAAAGAAAAAAAAATTCTAACTTTGTGAAGGTTAACTTCTAGTGACGAAAGGTTGAGATTGGGAGGTTGACAGTTCATTTTCATTTTTGTTTCTATATCTTTCTATGTTGATTTTTTTTTCCTCAAGAACATATATTTATGCACTACTTTAGGAAAAAAAAAACTTTTTGTTTGGGAATAATTTCAGAAAAGTCCTAAGAATAAAAATAGTACAAAGAATATCCTATTATTTTTTTTCAATGGTTTTTAATGTTTATTCTTGAGAGAAGGAGACAGAGCAAGAGCGGGGGAAGGGCAGAGAGAGAGGGAGGCGCAGAATCTGAAGCAGGCTCCAGGCTCTGAGCTGTCAGCACAGAGCCAGACGCGGGGCTCGAACTCACAAACTGTGAGATCATGACCTGAGCTGAAGTCAGACGCTTAACTGACTGAGCCACCCAGGCATCCCAGAATATCCTATTATTTTTAAATCTAGATTTACCTATTGTTCACATTTTACTTAAGAGACTCTTAACTAACTGTAGAGAACAAACTGATGGTTGCTGGAGGGAAGGTAGGCAGGGGATAGGCTAAGTGAGTGATGGGTATTAAGGAGGGCACTTGCTGTGATGAGCATCGGGTGTTGTACCTAAGTGATTAATCACTAATTTCCACTGCTGAAACCAATATTACATTATATGTTAACTAACTAGAATTTAAATAAAAACAACATATTTTACTACATTTCTTCTTTTGTGTTCTACCTCATAGTGTAGCTACAGAAAAATGCATCTCCCTCATTTTATGTTTACCTAATGTTCTGATGTTTCCTTGTAATTAGATCCAGGTTATACATTCTTACCTGAAGTACTTTCTCAGGCTATCATATCTGGAGACACACAATGTCCTTCTTTCCTTCATTAGCAGTAGTAATTTTGATGCACCTATCTAAAGTTTTGCCCAGTTTCTCTAGTATGTTACAATTTTTCCTCACTGCAACCAAGAAGATATTTTAAAATCCTGAAAATATTCTTTCTTTTTTAATTTTTTTTGCATTTATATATTTTTGATAGGCAGAGAGAGACAGAGCACAAGTTGGGGAGGGGCAGAGAGAGAAGGAGACACAGAATCCGAAGCAGGCTCCAGGCTCCGACCTGTCAGCCCAGGGCCCAACGCGGCCCAAACTCACAAACCGCGAGATCATGACCTGAGCCGAAGTCGGACGCTCAACCGACTGAGCCACCCAGGCGCCCCAGAAAATATTCTTATCAAAATTTTCCCCTAGGTTTAGCAGTCATTCGTCTTAATTCTTGCCAGATCTGATCTTCACTGTGATAGTCGCAAAGTAATGATTTTCCAACTTAAACATTTCCTTCATATTTACCAATTAGCATTGATACTATAGTGTAAGCAAGAGCTTTTCCTCGTTCCTTCTGCATTCATTTATCTAACTATTGACAGTATAGAATCATGATTCTTCTCTTGTTTCAGTGGTGTGTAATTCATTGTTGTACTTGCCAGTGGGAGCCTCTTCAAGCTGGCTTCTGTGTCCTTGTGATTTGCTCCCATTGTTTTTAAAGCACTTCCTTACTTTCTGGCCTAATAAGCTATTCCACGCTCATTTTGTATCTATCCTGCCGTAGTGATGGAATCAGCCATTTCTCCAAAGAGCTTTGGTTTCTGTTAGTGGCCCCTAAATGAGCTCTTTGTTACTAAAGTGTGTCCTTACTTCTTGGTCCTTTCAGCCATTAGGGCTATGAAATGTGTGGGCACACACACGCATGCCCATATAAACATGCGTATTCACATATATACATAAACTTTACATAGTATTACTTCATACCTCCCGTTCTATCATGCTGGTCTATCGGCACTGGGTTCTTTCTTGCCTTCTTCCTTTTCCATAGCTGCATTCTCTTTGTTCTGTCACGAGAATGACTTCCAACAATGTTCTGGATCCCAACAACATCAGCACATTTACTCAGTTGCTTATTCCTAAAATAATATTAATACAGTTTCAGAATTGCTTTACCTATGGCACTATGATAAACAAGCCAGCTAAGGTTTAGAGTTTGTTAGTTCTCTCTTTACAACCTCATCTTGCCCAAGACAGAATATATAGTTAGATATGTACGTGATTTGGCTTGGTTCTCTTTTCCTCCCCTCTTTAGTGTGATTATCATAATCACTTGAAATATAATTTAAGTCATTTGAGTTTGCTTTTTGTTTCAGATTTTTTCCTCCCCTTCCCATTTTCATTGGCATTTTTAATATGAAAAGTACTAACATGCTTCCAAAAGTAAAAACTATACACATTTTTTTTTTTTTAAATATACACACACATACACTCAGGAATAGCATTCCCTCTTATATTCTTTACATGTCATTTTCCCCACCTCACCCCTTTAGGTAATCAGTTTCGTTATTTTATGGTTTATCTACCCTGTGTTGTTTTTTTTTTTATAGAAGTTGGCAGAAATATGTATTTCTTATGCTTTCCTCTTTTTTACACAAAAGGTATAATATATGTTATTTTATACCTTTTTGTTGCTTTGTAATATCTCCTGTGAGTCATGCTTTATAAGTTCATAAAGATATTTTTCATTTTTAACACCTTCATAGTACCCCATGGTGTGTAGGTACCATGGTTTATTCAATCCATTGCCTATGCTTTGACATTTAGATAGTTTTAATTACTTTGCAATTACAAGTTATACTACGATGAATAACCTTGTGCATGTGCATTTTCAGAGTAAATTTCTAGTACTGAGATTATGGGTCAAAGAGTGTGAAAATCAGTTTTAACCATGAAAATATAAGACATCCCAGTGGACATAGCAAATTTCATGAATTTATTTTTTCATTAAGAGCAGTGATAAACTGCCTGTCATTTGTCCCCAAATACTCTACTAAGATATATGGTGGTGAACAAAATTAGACAAAAAAAAAAAAAAAAAAAAAAAAAGGCATCTTTATATAGTTAACAAGGTAGTAGGCCAGGAATACAGAACAAAGAAATCTTGACTAGACTTGAGATTCCCCTAATTGGTTTTTTTTTTGGTAAATTTTTAATGTTTATTTGTTTTTTTTTGAGAGAGAGACAGAGTGTGAATGGGGAGAGGGGCAGAGAGAGGGAGGCACAGAATCAGAAGCAGGCTCCAGGTACTGAGCTGTCAGCACAGAGCCCGATGTGGGGCTCGAACTCACAAACCACGAGATCATGACCTGAGCCGAAGTCGGAGGCTTAACCCACTGAGCCACCCAGGCCCCCCCACCCTTTTTTTTTTAATGTTTTAATTTAATGTTTTAATGTTTTAATTTACTATTGAGAGACAGAGAGAGAGAGAGAGAGCATGAGCATGGGAGGGGCAGAGACAGGAGGAGACACAGAATCCAAAGCAGGCTCCAGGCTCTGAGCTGTCAGCACAGAGCCCAACACAGGGCTCGAACTCACAAACTGTGAGATCATGACCTGAGCTGAAGTCGGACGCTTAACGACTGAGCTACCCAGGAACCCCTCACCTAATTGCTTTTTGACCTTGGCACAATCAGGGGTAATGTTCTTCACTAGGCTAGAGCTACTTTTGCAAAATGAGCAATGAGATGGATATTTCCATACACCAAGAAGCAAACATCAAACCATTATTCTATTCTCCCTTTTTATTCCTTTTCAAACAATATTAAGCATCATTTAAATAACACCTACACTGATTCTA
This sequence comes from Puma concolor, assembly GCF_028749965.1. Classification (NCBI taxonomy): domain Eukaryota; kingdom Metazoa; phylum Chordata; class Mammalia; order Carnivora; family Felidae; genus Puma; species Puma concolor. Next base: position 78,720,648 of record NC_141667.1, on the reverse strand, counting down.
GACCTCTGCTTTGAATTTTTTCATAGTCTGTACAGTTACAGACCCTTTTTTTGAAATGTCTTTCACTTTGGGGAAGGTGGACACATTTCTACTTTGTGACTAGCTATGTGTTTATATTCCTGTTACCTTCTGTAGTTCAGAGATTATTGTCTGTAATGAGATACACAGTCCAAACTCTGCTACTTCATTTGAAGCTGATTCAATGAGCAAAGCTCTGATCTTCTAATGTTGGTGTTAGAAATTAAACATGCATAAACATGAATAATTCCATCAATTTAGTCAACATTTCATATTTATCTTGTGGGAAAGATACATACAGATCTCATTGTGACTGACTTTAGTAACAGATAATCAGGGTTGATACCATTTGCTTCTCCCATTAAAAAGAGGGGAGGGGCACCAATGTGGCTCAGTCAGAGATCCAACTCTTGATTTTGGCTCAGGTCATGATCTCATGGGATTCCTGAGATCAATCTCTCTCTCTCTCTCTCTCTCTCTCTCTCTCTCTGCCCCTCCCCCGCCCACGCACTCTTGCTCTCTCAAAACAAACAAATACACTTTTAAAAAGTTAATATAGAGGGAAAATTAGTACTTCTGTGGAGAGTGTATTATAAGGTCATTTTAGACCCTAAAAGAGGACGTTCACCAAAGACTTACCTGAAGTCCTACTGTATAAATGATAGAAGAAATCAAGGGAATGGATGATATTGGTAGAAATGTCTTTAGAGGGATAAGATAAGGGATATTATCAATGAACCCAGTGGGGAGCCTGGACTGAGTGGGGTCAGAGAACTACAATAGGAGCAATTACAATAGTCATTTGTTAGTAGGTACCTACTTTACCTACTTTAGTGGAGGATATAGCAGACACTGTACTGGGTTCCTTACATGTACTATGAAATCATCAAGACAGTCTTGCAAAGTAGTTGCTGTTGGTCTTTTTTTTTTTTAATGTTTATTTATTTTTTGAGAAAGAGAGCATAAGCGGGGGAGGGACAGGGAGAGAGGGAGACTCAGAATCCAAAGCAGGCTCCAAGCTTTGAGCTGATAGTGCAGAGCCTGATGTGGGGCTCAAACCCATAAACCATGAGATCATGACCTGAGCTGAAGTCCAAGGCTTAACAGACTGAGCCACCCAGGCACTGCCATCCCCCACTCCCACATTGGTCTTATTTTAAAGATTAGGATGTTTGAGTCTCAGAGAGTTTAAATAATAGGTTTCTCTTCCTACTGTAACCTAATTCCATTTTTTAAATATTTACTTGATTTATACCTTTATAATAAAGAGAATAATTCTAAATTCTCTTCATTCTGTCTTTTATATCAGCACTTGCTATCACTCTTTATTTTGCAAACGAGGACCCTAAAAATAAGGAATGTAAATATTATGATATGCCTACATTGCCAACTGCAGTGCAGAATCATATTAGTCTTAGAGTATAACTGCTAGTAATTCTTGTGGGATCAGCTCTTACTGATGCTGCCTTCATTGTTTAAGTTCTTTCTAAAATTAGTTCCTTTTTATTTTCCAGATTCTATCCACAAAATAACAGGAAGCAAGTTATTTCCAGAGAGGCAAATGAATTTCCTTGCTTAGAATTTTATCACAGCCTCAAACTATCTTTTTGTAGTCAGCTCTTTCTGAGAGGAGTGTTTTTACTTTGGTTTTTAATACATCAGAATTTTAATGTTTGTTGTTGGTAGGATTTGGGGTAGTTATTTTCACTGTTTCTTTGTATTAGATGGAACCATATGAAACTGCCAATATATGGTTTCATCTAAGTTTATTCAAGGAAATTTATTATTTCACATAATAGTATGTCACAGGGTTAACTCTGGACACAGTACATTAAGACTGTGGCTTCTTTTCTTTGCAGTCCCCTTGGTTTTGCATATCTTCATGTGTTGGCTTTATTTTCAGGCTGATAATAGGACGGTGCCAGCAGTTTCTACAATCATATCTAGAATGGCACTTTCAGTGGAAGTTAGCGACTTGCTGTCTTGTATCCCTTTCTTAGGAATGAGAAAAGTTTCCCCAGAAATTCTAAGTAAGGTTGTTTTTGTTTTTGCTTTCCATATCACTGGTCATGTGGCCATTTCTAAACTAAACTCCTGGGAAGGAAAATGGAAGTACCATAATTAGGTAAGAATTATCATTTGCGTTCCAGTGGATATTGCAGAGTTATCCAGCAGTGTCCTCATATGTAGTACTTTAAACATTAATATTAATATGGTGAAATTGGGAAAATATATGAATGGGAAAAAAAGTAACTTGAGCAACTTGGTTAATATAACTTCTCTTGAATTTACTATCGATATCCTAATTTTGTAAATGAGAGGTGATTTCTTATGTTTGGTTACTATAATTTTTTGCACAAAGAAATCACAAAACTAAAAAGCAAATGTCGGTTTTTAAGTGTTGTGTAGGATGTTTCAGCCCTCTTGCGTAGAAAAACTGTTGAGGAATCAGCATATAATGACTAAAAAGTCCCTTTTTCCTCAAAGAAAAATATTGGAAACAAATACTCATAACCAGTCCCCAAAACAGTTTAAAACAATGTACAACAAATGGGAACAATACTTTCTTGCTATTCTGTTTGATTTCCACCAAACATTAAAATAACCAGTAGTATTTTATAATGATGTACACCACAGGACAGTTTAACAGGCTTGGTAGCAGCTTCTAAAAGCTGGCACTTACATCACTTCAAGGCTGTTTTAGTCATTTTTATCAAGTATGTATTTTTTTTTTTTAATGTATGCCATTTATTGTCAAATTGGTTTCCATACAACACCCAGTGCTCATCCCAAAAGATGCCTTCTTCAATGCCCATCACCTACCCTTCCCTCCCTCCCCACCCCCCAATCAACCCTCAGTTTGTTCTCAGTTTTTAAGAGTCTTATGCTTTGGCTCTCTCCCACTCTAACCTCTATTTTTTCAAGTATGTAATTTTTAAAACCCTAAATTTGCTTCTTAGCTACTTCTATTCTGCTTCATTAAATTTAATATATATGTCTTCATTACATTTGTGCTCAATGTTACTTGACCACAAAATATTTTTTTCATATTAACATCACTATATCAGAATTAGAAAGCAGATTTGATATATAAGTATTTAACCAGAAACACTCATTAAGAAGGTCTTATTCAGTTACCAATTTGAAAATAGTTCTAATTCCTAAAACACTACTTTCACTGTGAAACATATTATCAGAATAAACACTAAGAGTATTCAAAGTAAATAGAATATAAGAGTATGTCAAAGTACTAATGTTTATTTTAGATAAAAATTGGTAATGTTACGTTTAGTCTGTACTTTATCCATTTAAAGGGTACTATGCAACTTTGTCATTATTTAAATGATAAAAGTAATAATTAATAAAAGGTAATAAAAGAGAGCCTTAATGTTTTTTTTTTTTTTAATGTTTATTTATTTTTGAGAGAGACAGACACAGAGTGTGAGCAGGGGAGGGGTAGAGATGGGGAGACACAGAATCTGAAGCAGGCTCCAGGCTCTGAGCTGGCAGCACAGAGCCTGATGTGGGGCTCAAACTCACGATTAGTGGGATCATGACCTGAGCTGAAGTCAGACACTCAACCGACTGAGCCACCCAGGTGCCCCAAGAACATGAATTATTTGTATGTTATTTTAACAAATGTTATGTAACATCAGATTTTTTGGTAATGCCCTTTCTCATCTCATTGCATGATCTGGAGTTATCCTATTTAATTTGATAGCTACTAACCACATGTGACTCGTACATTTGAATTTGACTAGTGTGACTAAGAAACTGAAGTTTTAATTTTACTGGATTTTAACTAATTGAAATTACAGTTAAATTGCCAGATGTGACTAGTGGCTGTTGGACAGAACAGACCTAGAGCAAAAATGTTTGCTTGATCTGGTTTAAATTAATTCTATTAAATGAACACTTCTACAACAGTTAAATCACAAATTTCTGTCCATATAGCAGTTGATCCATTTAATGAAATGCTTGCTGCTTTTGTTCAGGATTTATACCCCGCTGTGACTGTTTGGATTGTAGTCCCAGATTGAGATAGACAGATATGGGAGGCAAAGCATAGCTACCCCATGAGGCTGATGTGCCTGAATGGGGTTAAAGACAATATAGGGACAAAGAGCTCAAGTTTATGGACAGAAAAGTTATAAACACAATTATTAAGTCATTAACCTTTCCTAGTGTTCTCAGATATTATTCATTCTTCCAGATCCATAGATACTGTATCTTCTTTAAAAGAATTTGGGAGGAAAAACAAAACAAACAAACCAAAAAAAAAACAAAAACAGGCATCTAATATTTGCAAATTTATTTAAATGAATAAAGAGTAACAATACTCTTGACTGCACTAAGACATTTTTTTTAACTTGATTTGGATTTGTAGCTGTTTTGATAGTTTAAGATTTTCTGAGGTAGCTTTTAAGTTGTCCTTGAAAATACTGACTTTTTTTTATTATTGCATCATTTTGTAATATGAAGAGACAAAACATTCTTGAGGTTTGAAAAGTACTCAAACTGAGGTTTCCATAAAAATTATTAAAAACTGCACAGTTGCTTTACCTCATAGAAGAGCATGGTGATTTTTTTTATTGTGTTAAGAATACATGAGCTCTACTTTCTTAAATTTTTAGGTACACAATACAATATTATTAACTATAGGTGCAACGCTGTATGACAAATATCTAGAACTTACTCATCTTGCATAACTGAAATTTTATACCCATAGAATAGCAATTCTGCATTTCATTCTCCCTCAGCCCCCAACAACCACCATTCTACTCTCTGCTTCTCTATGATTGACTATTTTCTACAACTTTTTTACTTTTCCCTATTTTAATAAAGAACATAAAATAGCAGAAGTTTTTCTGAATTCAAGAGTTTCTGTCATGTCATAAGAAATCTGTAGTAGTTGGCTCCTGACATTGACTCAATGGCTGTTTGATCAGAGTCTAAATTTATGCACTTTTCTCCAGCCTTTCCTCATGCTTGTCTTATCCTGGTTATATGACTGCTGTAATTTCAGCCACCACATCTGTGTTTCGGGTGACAAGAGGGTGGTAGGCAATAACCCACCCCACCTCAGTCTCTTTATCAGAAAGTCAAAATTTCTCAGAACTATATTCTTCCCAATACACCTCCACCCCCTTTTACTAGCAAAAACAAAGACAAAAATGAGTCAATATTTTTATCAGCAAACAAAAAGTAGATTAGTGTTAAATACACAGCTTATAATATGTCACCCTAACTATTCAAGATGTTTTCTGAAGGTTAAATTCGGCAGCTAGTAAGAGAAATATTTGGGTTTGGAGGTCACAGAATGAATGTATGTGTTTTAAGGAATTATCGTTCACGAGTAGCTGTTTTGCAGAGCAGTATGAGTAGGAATCCAATGTAAACAGAGTAGCTTTTTGTGTATGTGTGTGCAGTGGGAATTCTGTCAATAGAACGATAGAGCAGCTAATCTAATCTGATATAATCTTTAAACTTCTGTGACTAAATCCTCATGACTGAGGAGTGCTGTGGTAAAATAAGGAGCAACAGAATATGATTATGTAGACTGAAATGCTTCTTGAGCTTCTGTCATTAATAACTGAATCTCCTTAATTCTGTTTTGTGAATCTTGGCTTTTCTTCCTTACCATGTCACCTGACAAATAGTGTGATTGGTCTGCATCTCTCAACTCTTTCCCAGCTCTTGGACTCTTATTATAATAGTTTTCTGTTTTCATCCTGAAGGTTTCCATAAAAAGACATTCTTAAATTCTTGGAAACTGTTTTATCTCATTCTTTTTTAAAAAGCTTTAATAAGCAGATTTTTTTTGTTTATTTATTTATTTTTGAGGAGAGAGAGCATGAACAGGGGAGGGGCAGAGAGAGAGAGAGAGGGAGAAAGAGAATCTCAAGCAGGCTCCACAGTGTCAATGCAGAGGCTAATGCAGGGCTCGAATTCACGAACTATGAGATCATGACCTGAGCTGAAACCAAGAGTCAGATGTTTAACCGACTGAGCCACCCAGGTGCCCCTGTTTTATCCCATTTTCTTTACTTTTTTTTTTAATTTTTAAAAATTTTTTTAAATTAAGTTTATGTCTTTATTTTGAGAGAGAGAGAGAGTGAGCAAGTGGGGAAGGGGCAGGGGGAGCAAGAGAGAGAGGGGGAGAGGGTGGGAGAGAGAGAGAGAGAGAGAGAGAAGAGAGAGAGAGAGAGAGAGAGAGAGAGAGAGAGAGAGAGAGAGAGAGAGAACCCCAAGCAGGCTCCTCACTACTAGTGCAGAGCCCACTGCGGGGCTTGAACTCATGAACCAGATCATGACCTGACCTGAAGTTGGATGCTTAACTGACTGAGCTACCCAGGCATCCCTGTTTTATGCCATTCTTAAGAAGAAGAACTTATCCAGTAAATAATTGACCAAGATGGTATTAGAATTCAGACTTCCTTTCTAGGCCAGGTTTTTTGTCCTCTGAGTGATTTCTGCCCTTTATTTGTGGTTCTATAACAAGAGCAGGGAATAATGTTTATTATTTTTCTCTTTTTTTCTTTTTTGTCATCACCATCTTCCCCAGTATCAAGCATTCTTTCTGGCAGATAATAGCTCGGTATATGTTTGGTGATGTATTTAAGTACTAAACTTAGCACACATACCTGAATAGGTTGCAGGCCCTGTTTTAAATAAATCAAAGCATTAAGTATTATGGTCACTCCTGTTTTCACATGAGACTATATATTTGAAATAGATTTGCCTGTACTTCTTCTACATGTCACTACCATATAAAATCTCTTTGGAAATGTTAGAATTATAATTCAAAAGATAGGGTCTGATTTAATTAATATAGGCAAAATAATCGTTTGTTTTATTCAGTGCCATTCATTGTAATTCCCTTACATTAAATACTTTCATTACCTTCCTGCCAGGCCAAATCTTTGGGGATATTTTAAAATGTGTTCAAGTTTATTCCAGGATGAACATTTATAGTTTTTGTTTTTGTTTTGTTTTTTGCAGATAAGAATGTGCCTTTTGATGAAAGGACTTCATCTTTCTACAATGAAGAGCAGAATTTCTATGTTTAAGGAATAAGAAGCCAATTTATCACTAGGGGCGGGGTATTTAAGTTATATATATTATAACAACCTTTAATTTGTTGTTGCAATAAATACTGTATCATTTTGTTACGTCTTTGAATGTACAGAAGTGCTCTTAATGGGCTCACAGTTGTTGGGAGTGAACTGCACTATAGTAGAAATCTGTGTGAAAATTACTTTAAAGCAGGGTGTTTTCTGATCAGTTATTGTTTCTTGCTTACCATATTGTTGTAAACAATTTTATATAGTAATCAGTTAATGTTTTGTTTTTTTGTGGGTTTTGGGGGGGACTGTTTTGGGGAGGATTTTTGCCTTTTTTTTTTCTTGATAAAACTATAAATCCCAACAACCAACTGGTGTGTAAAAATAATTTAAAATTTCTTTACCAAGATGTATTTCCCATTTTTTTGGGAAAAAGAAGCCAAATTTATTACTTTGCATTTGTGTTTTTTTGTAAATTAATAAATGTCTGAGTTGTTTGCAAAACAAGAAATGATGTAAAAATTCTTTTAACATGGTACAGACAGAATATGTTTACAGAATAAATCCAAAGACTATAGAATTGTATATTAATATATACATATTATATGGTTTCTAGAAAAATCTTTCAAAAAAGATTATTTTATTGAGCAACTTGTTAAGATACCTTCTTTGATTAGATATTTTAGAAAAATGTGAATTTCAAGGCCATTTTATTTATTTACAGTATTGTGAAAGAAGTAATGACAAAACATTCCAGTCATATATTTTGGTGCAGGAGAAAAAGGAATTAAAGTAAGTGCATAAACTTTGGAGTCAGACAGACCTGAATACAGAGACTGACTTTATTAACTCTAAGCTATTTAACCCTGTTGGGCTTCAGTTTTCCACATTCTAAAACTTAGAAAGGAACTTACAGGAAAAGCATGGGTCACAAATTTAGTTGCTGATATGGGCCAGGGAGGTAAATTAAATATGTGTCTGTCTATCAGGATAGTCTAAGTTGTTTAGTAGTAACAGATGGTCCCCAGATCACAGTGGGTTACAACAAAGATTGCTGCCCATTTGTTATGGACTGTGATTCTACTCTTCCGTTGTCTTTTCTTCAGGGTCAATGCTGATGGAGAAACCTCTGCCTGGAATAATGCCTCGTAGCTAAATGTCCAGATGTGGTGAACTACATGCTAGTTCATAAGCTTCTGCCCTAAAGTGATATATTTCATTTCCATCTACATTTTATTGGCCAAAACACACCCTAAGGCTACTCCAGAGTTCAACAAGGCAAGGATAGGTAATCCTCTAGCAATGAGGTAAGTTGGAGTATTTGGCCACCTGAAATGCCAACTTAGTTTTATCAAGTATGTTAACTGGCTTAAATTAACTACAATAAGTCTAGTCCCCTTGATGTCACTGTATTTTTATATGTTGTCTAAGTAGGAACTTAAAAGTGAAAATACATTTCCTCTTCTGAAGGGAGCAGCCTCAGTTTAGCTCCCACCAATAGTTACCATGAGGAAACACTTGCCCAGTACTATGAACTCATAGTTTTCTAAGAGAAGCCAAGGATCCAGATTTCTTATATAAACTTTCTTCATTTTTAAATGTAATTAAAACAACATAATATTGGATTTAATTTTAGCCCCCTACCTACCATTTTGTGATATTTGAAAATCATATACTATAGTATCTTAGAAATAGTAATAATTAATTTACTAACTGCTGTTATTTATAAACTGACTTTTGAATTAAAACTAAATGGAGGTAAAAATCAAATCTGCCTGAAGATAAGAATAATGTTTAAGATGAAGTAAAGATAATTTTAATAAATGATCTCCAAGTTAGGTTTAGAATTTTTTTTTTAATGTTTATTTATTTTTGAGAGAGAGGGAGAGAAGGAGAGAGAGACAGAACACAAGAAGGGGAGGGGCAGAGAGAGAGAGGGGGAGACATAGAATCTGAAGTAGGCTCCAGGCTCCGAGCTGTCAGCACAGAGTCTGACTCCGGTCTTGATCTCACAAACCATGAGATCATGACTTGAGCTGAAATCAGATGTTTAACTGACTGAGCCACCCAAGCACCCCTCTAAGTTAGGTTTAAAAAAGGTGTTACTGGGGCGCCTGGGTGGCTCAGTCGGTTGAATGTCTGACTTCAGCTCAGGTCATGATCTCACACTCCATGAGTTCGAGCCCCACATCAGTCTCTGTGCTGACGGCTCAGAGCCTGGAGCCCACTTCAGATTCTGTCTCTCCCCTGTCTCTGCCCCTCCCCTGCTCATGCTCTGTCTCTCTCTGTCTCAAAAATAAATAAAAACATTTAAAAAAATTAAAAACAAATTTAAAAAGGTGTTACTGAAATGTTTGGGCAGCAGCAACTTTATTAGAAATACACAAATTCTCTAAGTGACTACTTTAAAGAGAATATCCTTCAACTGAATATGGGAATTCTGGCATGTTTGTTAGAAATGCTCTTATTTCATTATATTCATATAATCATTACTGAACTGCAAATCTGTTAAATAGTAATCATAATAAGCCACACTTTGATTAAAGTGCCAGATAGTATGCCAGATTTTAGCTTCTTTGGATATGTAACAAGCATGCTGATAAAATGGTTAGGATTTTCATCTATAAAGTTATGTGTACATTATAAAATACCTGGTGATATCTTAGATGTTGTGAAAACCTGTTACTATTCTCCTTTCTCATTTTTTACTTACTTGTGGCTATAATTTGTTGGTAAGAACCTACCCTAGGAATTAGAGATCAATGGAAAGTAGTATAATTGTGGTCATAGTTTAGGACTAGAGTAAATTAGAGAAAAGATGGGTTTGGAGTAATTTATAGATGTCATACACTTCAACTGATCAATCACCGCATGGGGCTAGAAAATTAAGTAGCTTCTCTCTGCCTAATTTCTTATAATTATTAGATAGACAGTCACTACAATACAGTGAAGACAAGCTGTTGGGCTTGGTACTCAAACCACACTGAGTCAGCTCACAGGTGGTTACTGGGTTTAGTTGCCTCATTGAAGGTATAGTCTGACCCTGTATCACCTATCCTTTTTTTTTTTTTTTTTTTTTTTTTGGTCCTTTGTTTTTTTTTTTTTCTTTTGGTCCTTTTTAACTTTATTCCTTTTTACTTATGTAGTATAGTTTTACCTAATTTGCCTCTCTAAGTGAAACAATAAAGGAAAGATAGTTTGTTTTTTTTTTCTTATGTTGGAATGTAAAAAGAACTTAGAAAAAAAGGATTGAAGGGATGAATGTAGTGAAAGAAGCCATTCCATAAATATTTAAAATACTTATTTCCCTGAATATTTCTCTGGCTACCCCACCAAAGCTATCCCAGTCAGTAATGACTTTTATGAATAGTTTCAGTGACTTGTAAGAATCAAGCAAAAATTATTCTCAATATAGATGCTATGCTTGATTTAGTAAGATAGATGTTTGATATTTTCTCATTTTACACTATCAGTTCCTATATCAGAAGTTGAACATTTTAAATCCACAGACTCCAATATATTTTACCTGCCCATGGGAATAGCCTGTTACAAAGCAAGAGATAAAGATAGAGCGAAGAAATTAGGGGAGGAATCCTCCCCAAAGCTTTCATGACTAGCTCATTGAGAAACCTTGAATGCTGTGTGTTCCATTAAAAGATCCTATTATAAAGCCACAGTGTAGGATGTATTGGCAGGTGTCTGGCTCTGATTTTTTTTTTTTTTCATCTCTAAATATGTTTTTATTTGTATTTCTCTCCATTCTTACTATACAGGTTCTTTCAGTACCCATGCTATGTCATCCAAGAATAAAACAAAATCACTCAGATTGCCTTTGTTAAATAGGCATTTGAAGTAAAGTAAGCCGAACATCTCTGATAGTTATTGTTCTTAATCTGCCAGTGTCCTTTTTGAAGCAGCCTTAGTCTCCACCTATTGTTATTACCTAAGAAGGATTAGGTGTTCACTTCATCCTTTGACTCTGCTCACCTCCTTGCCTGAAGAAAGTTCTTGACATAGAGTACAGCTTGTGTTTTGTTTTGTTTTTGTTTTGTTTTTAAATCCTTTATCTCCAAATCAGGAAGGGTAGCAGTCTTTAAGCTTCAGACTTTAGCTCTTATCCCCTTGTTTTATGTATTTTTCCCACTCAGTCTGTTGCAACTCTTCATCTGTTCAGGGTCTAATCTCCTAAAATTCGAACCGCATTTTACTCAGTAAGCTGATAAACTATTATGAGCTAATAGCTTCTCATGGGTTAATTAGCTAAATTTTAAATAGACTAGTACCAGTGTGGTCAGGGAGGTCCAGGAAGCCTGTAGATTTACTTGTTTCCAAGCAACAGGCATGTGACCATTGTCAGAGGGTTTATCAGATTTGCAATACACCATACCCATGCTATGGGTTAAACAAACCCTAAAATCTAAGGTAAAATCAATAGGTGCAGTCTTTCACAAAAGATAAATTCTGCATTTTTTTTTTCCTTGAAATATGGCAAGCTAGGCTCCAAAAGTAGGCATCCCAATTCTTTGGCTTAACCTTTTAATATGGATGCGCGAATTTTATTTCATAATATTCCGTAATTTTGTTTTCTCTCTGTGGTAAAATAGACTTTGATAGATAGGGGTTGATTAATCAAGCTTGTTTCTGGCATCCATAGGAACCCACTGGTTATTGCTCCTGAATTAGTATGCTGTCAAGCAAACACACCTACTCTGGGTATCTGTTCACAGTTTAGTTTACTTTCAATTTGTTTATGATGTACATGGTTTTAAAAAAACAATTGTATCTCAGGATCTGAAGGCCAGAAATGTTAGCAGGACCAAAGGGGGTCTCTTCCTAGAAGTATTAAAGAGCAAGAAGATGTCTTTTCTGCAGGAAGTGTGATGGTTCCTGGCCTATGGGGGAAAAAAAAAAAATTAAGTATACATTTACTGGTTCCACACTGAAGAACTCATGTTATATTGGCACTGGGAGTGGCTTAAGCATCTGTACAGTTAGAAAGCTAAAGGGTGCCTGGGTGGCTCAGTCAGTTAAGCAGCTGACTTCGGCTCAGGTCGTGATCTGGTGGTTCATGAGTTAGAGCCCTGTGACAGGCTCTGCGCTCTCCCTGCTCATGCTCTCTGCCCCGTCCCTGCTCTCGCTCTGTCTCTGCCTCTCTCCCTCTCTCAAAAATAAATAAACATTAAAAAAAAAAAAAATTAAAGCTACATGAGCTGGGGCTCCTGGGTGGCTCACTGTATTAAGTGCCCAACTCTGGATTTCCACTCAGATTATGATCTGGCGGTTCATGAGATCAAGCCCTGCCTCGTTCTCTGCACTGACAGTGTGGAGCCTGCTTGAGATTTTCTCTCTCTCTCTCTCTCTGTCTCTCTCTCTCTCTCTCTCTCTGCTCCTCCCCTGCTCACGCTCTCTCTCAAAATAAAGAAACTAAAAAGAAAAAAGAAAAAAAAATAAAGAAAGCTACATGAGCAATTCTTTTGTAAACTCAGATTGAGATCCTTTTCCAGTCTAACAATGAATCACATTGTGATTGAGAACAGAGCTTCAGAGTCTAACAGATCTTGTACTGAATTCTGGTTCCATCATTTTCCTCTTAGTAACTCCAGTATTTCTTTTTTCACTGTCTCCTATTTTCCACATAAAACTAATAGTTCATACTAACTGAAGGACTAGTGTGCTAAATGCTTTAGGTCTGTTAATACATTCAATTCTCATACTAACTCTTTGAGAGAGAGATTATTATCCTCATTTTGCAGATAAGGATACTAAGGCTTAGAAAGATTGGAAAGTTTGTTTCAAATCCAAGACTAGAAAGTAGCAGAATGGTCTACTGAATATAAGTTCAAGAAATTTGTTTTTACTAATGTAAAACTCACTTTGTTTCCAAAGAAAGGATTAGGTTGTTTGTAAATGTACATACAACAAAAAGATAAAATTAATTTGCAGAGGTGAGAAAATTGAGATACAGGGAAGGAATAGGTAGGAAAATAAGGTCATGCTATGATTTTATTATCTCATGTCTATGCTATGAAATTCCATACCTTGCTATAAGTGTGCCATTAATGTCACTGAAGAGGATGGTAAAGCTATTCAGTTACTGCTAGTACAGGGACTAGAAGGAAATTTCTTTTCCTGGGTTCTCAAGTAGTAATATAATGAAGGTCCTCTGATAACTCTTTCTTCAACATGTTTATGATAAACTCACAAAATATGCCATGCACATCTTTTAAAATGTCTTTTAATATAGACTGTAGGCATCACACTCCAATATAATTCAGTAAAATTAATTTCACAGGAAAGCAAAATAATCCTGTTTTTATGCAACTATCTACTGATTCATACTAACGGGAGGGTAAGTCTTAATGTTATCTAAGTCAGCCTTTACCAAAATATTCTTTAAAAAAACCTATAAAAGGAATCACTTCTTCAACATGTGTTTGCTTTTCTTCCTCTCTTTCTCCTTTTGTTTGTAGTTCTCTTTACTTTTATGTTTCTCTTAGATCTTCTCCTCTTCATACTTTGATCTGTCCTTAGGCTATAAGCATAAGTTTGGCGTAACTACTCATGACTTCACTTATCATACAGACAGTGTCAAATCAAAAATTGCACCAGGCAAGGAAGACTTCATTCAAGGCTGTTACAATAGTGGACAGTATATTAGGGCGCCTGGGTGGTTCAGTCAGTTGAGCATTCAGCTCTTAGTTTCAGCTCAGATCATGATCCCAGGGTCATGGGAATGAGGCCCATGTTGGGCTCCACACTGCATGTGGAGTCTGCTTGAGATTCTCTCTCTCTCTCTCTCTCTCTCTCTCTCTCTCTCTCTCTCTCTCTGTCTCTTCCCCCTACTATCCCTCCTTCTCCCTGTCTTCCTCTCTCCCCCTCTGTCCCTGCCCTCCCCAAATAATAAATAATTATTTAAAAAGAGAAGAATAGAGGCCAGAACAAAATCTAAAGTCCACTGAAACAAAGATCAGAAGGGTTCTTAAGCCCTAAAGTACTAGAGGATGTTGGTAAAGTTACAGTCCATATATGTTTACTAATTGACTTTATCTAAATGGAAAATAAACTTGTCATATTGTTATGATGATAGTTTTGCAACTTGACCCCAGAAAAGTTGGGCTCCTGCTCTCCCACAAGAACTGGGAGATAAGGGTACTATCTCCCTTGATGTTTACTTATGCTTCCAACAGATGGTTCCCAAGTCCCTAAGAAAGACATTCTGGGTTGTAAAACTGTCAGGAGGTTACAAGAAAAAAAAAAAAAAAAAGATTTACATCTCAAAGGGGCAGAGAGAGAATTTACAATTATGTTTTCTCAAATAAATAAACAAACAAAAAGGTAGGTAAGGAATCATGAGTTAGGAAGAAGTTTTCATTTTAGTCAAGTTAAGGGGAATAGAATGTTAAGGCCATTTTGGTCAGCATGTTATTCACAGATGTGTATTTCCTTAAATTTCTCTGATATTTAAGACCTATATATTTAAACGCCTGTATATACTTCCCACCCCATGTGGATGGCTCATAGAGGCATCAAATTCATGATCGTCCTCACACAGACTAGGCCTTATTCTGTGTTCCAATTCTCAGTGAAGGACATCAGCATTCACTTAAGTATGCAAACCAGAAGTCACAGAATCTTCCTTAGCATCTTCCTCACCTGCCATATTTAGTCAATACCATGTTCACATATACATATAATCAAAGAGAGCATTTGGCAGTACAAAATTTAATTTTTCCAAGTTAAAATTATGGGGCATAAAAAAATTATGGGGCCTATACTCTGTGGGCTAGATTATTAGCATCTCAGTTTTCCATTTTTGTTGTAAAATGAACAGAAATGTTCTGCAAGAAAGTCCTTATTCTGTTACTGACTACTATCTTGGCCAATCTGCGGACTGAATTACAGTCTTCCACCCAGGCACATATCCTAATTAGGCTCTTCAGTTTCCATAAGAGAATGTTAACTCTGTCTCCATATCAGCATTTGAATCTATCTTGAATAATAAAGTATTTACAGCACTAAATATTATCATATTGATTCATCAAAATCTTACTAGCAAGAAGTTTTTTTGAAGACTGGAAGTAGAAACCACTGGCCACCAATTCTTCTACACTTTGAATTCAATTCTTGGATTAATTCAGACTGCCAATAGCCTGTAAAGCTGTACCTCGTTGCTTTTGTTTTTCATTTTGTAGAATCACTTTGGACTATCTGGGATTATGCCTTTGCTGAAGAGAGAGATTATGAAATTTTTAGCTGTGAAAGATAAGGTTACATTTAACTTGTTAACAATGAGTAAGTTGTATATGACATCATCAGTTTTTATACAAGGAAATGATAAATATTTCCTTCAGTTGAGTACCAGAAATATTTGTGTTACCATTGAGCAGCTAGTTGGATATTTATTTTATGTACTCTGGCAATTTTGTAATTTGTATGACTGACTTTTTTTCTTTGCCCATAAAACTTGAAGCTGAACCAGCAACCCCTGTTTAGCAAAGTACAACACCTTATGGTATATCATTTTGTGTATTCATCTCATTCCTGGAGTATCAGTTTATTAGCATGGCTACATGTAACTGAAAATCCAAATAGATTATTTTTTTCATTATCTCGAAGTCGAGAGGTTTGTGGTTGCTAGTGTTTCTTTTATAGATCAAGAAATTCAGGGTCAAAGTCTCTAAAAATGTCTTGGTGTTTCCTTCATGGTCTCAAGATGACTGTTATAGCTGTAGGAATCATGCCTTTGATTGCAAAAGGAAGGAAGAAAGTACCAGAAAAAAATAATTGGTCTTGGTAACAGGTGTTCTTGCCATTTATTATTTCATATCAAACGTTCCCAAAACTTAGTAGCTTAAAATAATTTAGTATCATCACCTATGGTTCTATGTAATGATTTAGGCTCAATTGGCCATTTTTACTTGGTATTTCTCATGTTTACAGTCAGATTGTGGCTGGGACTGGAGGCATTTTAGGCTTAACAGATCTGAATATCCAAGGTGACACAGTCATGGCTGAGTTGATGCTGGCTGTTGTCTGGGAGCTCAGCTGAAATGCCTACACATGCTTTGGCTTCTCATAGCATGGCAGCTGTATTCTGAGAAAGCATCTCAAGAGTAAGTGTTAAAAATCAAAGCAGTAAGACTTTTTATGACCTGGTCTCTGATGTTTGAGAATATTGCTTCTAGTGACATTGTTTGTTTGTTTATTAATTTTTTGAGAGAAAGAAAGAGCGGGAGAGGGTTAGAAAAGTAGAGAAAGAATTCCAAGCAGGCTCCATGCTGTCAGCGCATAGCCCGATGTGGGGCTCAAACTCACAAACTGTGAGATCATGATCTGAACCTAAATCAGGAGTGGGATGCTTAACCAATTGAACCACCCACGTGCCCCACTTCTAGTCACATTATTTTGGTTAGAAAAGAAGGTGTACTCATATGCATGAGAAGGAAAGCTTGTCATGAGAGCCTAGCTTATCATGTCAGAAGCAACAGGGGGTTGGAGACAAGGAATCCATGGTGGCCAATTTTGGAGAGTATCTACTACAGTCTGCTCTCTGGCTACTAATATTCATGTCCCTTCCACATGCAGAGTAGACTAATGCCCTTCACTGTCTCCCAAGTTGTGGCAGGCATTATGACATTGGTTTAAAGTCCAGGATCAAGGGTTGATGAGGGTCTCACTTCTCAAATGCAGTTTCTCAAGCATGATTTCTCTCTAATGAAACCTTTTGCCTAAAAAGACAAGTTGTCTGCCCAATAAACTCAATAAATTATCTAACACATTCAATAGTACAGTGGTGATGCATTTGTATGAATTTGCAATAAAAAAAACAAAAACAAAAAAACCTCCCAATTTGAAAAAGAAATCCGGTCTGACAGACATAGCAGTCGCTCATACACAGGAAGTCTGAAGTCTGCCCGAGCACACAGGAATCAAAAGTTCCTTGAGTGGGGGCGAGTCCTGCTCCCTGAGAATGAGGCTGTGTGCCAGTTGTCTGCCCTCTGGGTTTCTGGTGCTGCACTCTTAAGACTTCCCTTCTTTTCCTTTACAACTGGCCTGTGTTTGCTGCTGAGTAGTCTTCTCAGCCTGCTTTCTGCCTTCAGAAGGCTGGAGCCTCCAAGGGCTCTTTTAAGTTTTGAACTGCTTTGTTAAGTCCAGTTTTATTAGGGTTCACTCCATTAGAAAAAAAATCAACATTCCCACTCCCCCTCCCCACCCCCCCAAAAGGCTCCTCTCTACTTTGGTCTGAGAGTCTTCATATCTTTAGGATTCTTAGGAACTCTATTTTTTAGTTAGGAAAGTCTACAAGACATTCACTGATATTCATAGAAGCCTGTTCATCTGGTTGAAGGCTTGTCATAAATGCTTCTTATGTATCAGGGAAGGATGCTCCAAATGCACCACTAGAATGAACTTTACCCTCCTGTTACATGTTATCGGAAATATTCTGGGTTTGACTTTTACCCTGATGTGGTTTCTTATTTTGAGAAACTTTTTGCAGGTTGCAAAGACTAGACATGATAAACAGTTCTATTTTTGAGCCCAATAAGTCCTAACTCTTTTATTTATCCTCTAAATTCCTCTACAAAATGTTGAATATTGTCTTTTTTAGCTCATTCTTTCTTTATCTAGATCTTATCTTCTGCATCTAACAGAAACCAATTGGCATGTTCAGCTTTCTGCCTGGCATTTTTCTTAGCCTGATATATCTATTCATTAGGACAATTTTCTATTTTCTACATTACTGTGGCATGCTATCACTAACTTTGTGCCGCTAACAGGTTTCCATATGCCCTACTTTCAGAAATTCTGAATATCCTTTCTATATCCTGTCAGTGAAGTCAATCACTAAGGCCATCTCAGATTCAAGAAAACAGGAACTAAACCTCCACCTCTTGGTGGTGAGGGAACATGCCTGTAAAGCAAAAGAAGGAATTTTCATGGCCATCCTTAGAGATTTTCTATCTATGACCTGAGGAAAATGAAATTTTCCAGAAATCCTTAGTATATTTCTCTCACTGACCAGAACTGTTTCATAGTTGGATAAAGAAACAGTGCAGACTAGGAAATGTGGGTCTTTTTTTTTTTTTTTTTTTTTTTCCTGTTATTAAAACCTCCTTTTGGGAATAGAGGATTAAGAAAAAAACCCAGAGAATTAACATTCATAGCAATCTTCAAGTCCTGTTGACCGCAGGGACCTCCTGAACTGGGGTAGAGGAAGCTCTGTATCAGCCAACTCTGTACTCTCTCATTGCATTGTTGTGGTCTCTAGCTCTGCCCTCTGAGTGGCTACACAGATGTGATAGTTCAGCCTCTTGTACAGTTTCTAAAAATAATTACATGCAGTTGTGTGTTGGGGGATCCTGGGAATAGTTTCGTACCTTTTTAGTGGAGCAATGACAGTTGCACAAGTTTACAGTCCAGACTAGATGTTTGGCCACCGTACAATTCTGTCACACACTAGCAGGTTATACAGGTCCAGTCACTATCCTGTAGGTATAACTATAGCTAAAGATATGATCTAGTCAATGTTTTTAACAGTGGATATTGTCTTTATTGCCTGGCCATTACATTCTGCCCACTCTTCTTGCTTTAACTTAATGGTTATTGCCATGGTGTAATTTAAAATCGTATGTTTGGGGGAAGGCTAAACCCTTTATTTCATTTGTGCCTTCATACTGGCTGCATTTGCCTGGCTGCCTACCAGTCCTATCTCTGATTAAGTTTGCTGCTTTACAATGCCTTCTATTTAGGATGCGAATTGTGTGGTTTTTGTTTTGTTTTGGCCTTCTAAGAGTTCAAATTATAGGATTCTCTGGCAATACAGATGTCAGACTGTGAGAAGAGAGCCCTTCTCTTGCCGAAGTGGCATTTCCTCTCATCCATGCCTCCACGCTATCTACCTTTCACCTGGGTTCATCTAGCTCTTCATTTTCCTAAATGTGGTAATAGAATCAGCACTAGCCAACATTCTGATCAGTCCCACTCTTTCCAACAGGACTCAGTCAGTATATAGTTTGCTTTGCAAAGTTCCTCAGATGACAGTCCAACCAAATATTTTCCATTGTGTATAAAGTGTGACCTATTTTCTAGTGTCAAGTATCTAAGACCTGAATTTTCATCTCTATCCATTAAGTCAATTCCACATTTTGGTTCCTGTTACTTATAGCATCCTATTTCTAGTAACAATTACTGAACCAATCACAGTACTTAGGTGCATGAACAATGCATTCTAAGTAATTTAATTAGTAACAGTTAGTTCATAAAATCCCCAGAAGGCCCAGAGAAAAATTGTA
This sequence comes from Puma concolor, assembly GCF_028749965.1. Taxonomy (NCBI): domain Eukaryota; kingdom Metazoa; phylum Chordata; class Mammalia; order Carnivora; family Felidae; genus Puma; species Puma concolor. The sequence goes on along the minus strand of NC_141667.1, from coordinate 78,701,273 downwards.
CAAAGGGAAACATCTCCTAACACTTATGACACCAGGAGCTAGATAACAAACTGCTACAGCTGCCCCAGAAAAACATACCTCTGTGATTATACACACCAGATCAGATGTCCCTGCCCAAAGGCTGACTGATTGTGTTCCAGTTTATTGCCAGACTTCTGCTTGATACTGCAAAGCAGTCTGGAGATTACAGTTTTCAGCTCTACAGTCTGTTTTACAGAAAGGCAAGCTAAAAAACATGTAAGAATGGGTAATCAATAAGCAGATATGTACAATCTGTCACGCTTGGTTTTTATTGCATTTTTCCTTCCTTGTTGAGAAGCAACAATATCATAGTGGCAAATACAACATGTAGGTTCAGCACTCGGGCTTAGTGGCATTCGCACTCCACTGGCTGTGTGGTCATAGGCATTACTTAATTTTCATAAACCTCAGTATTCCTATTTTGAAAAACTGGCATAATATAAGCTCAGTATGATGACTGTTTTAGGATAGTGCAAATAGTTAGCATAGTGTCTATGTGAAACCATTTCTCACTAAGTAATAGTTACTGCTGTTATACATTAGTTCCACTTTGAAGCAATTTCCTCCCTTATTTTTTTTTCCTCTATTTGGAATTTTTACTATATTTTCGAAAGGTACTTTAGGATTTTGAAGTTTAATTTTAGAATGAGACTTGGCTTAAATAAATGTACATAATTCTGAATATTAAAGTATTGAAAAGGTTGCGTGAAAATTTAAGATTTAGTATCTCAGGATTTTTCAGGGAGAGTTCTAAAGGACTTCTGTAAAAAGTTTATCATACCCCACATTTCTCTTTGAATTATGGATAATATTATTGAGTCTTAATATTTAGTCACTAATTCCAGAAAAATTTTTAAGCACACACACACACACACACACACACACACACACACTAGGTGGTGGAGTAAACTAAACATATAGTTTATATTCCAGTAAAGGAGACAGACAGTAAACCAGTACACAAACACAGATAAAATGATTACTGACTATGATAAGCACTATGAAGGAAACATGTAGTTGCTATATTAAAAAAGTATTGGTAGGGACAGGGTAAGCACCTTAACATAGGATTCAAGAAATTCTTCCCCAAGAAGGTACATTTAAATTGAGACCTGGAGGAATGAAAAGAGATCTATGTGTGAAAAACCAGTGGGAAAGCATCCCAGGGAATTACATTCTGAAAGCTTCCTAAACAGAAACTAATTTGAGCCATTAGAGAAACTGAGAGAACACCAGAATGCCTGGGGTTGAGTGAGCTAGTGGGAGAGACTAGTACACTGTTAGAAAGCCAACGTGGGCCAGATTGCACAGTTACAAAGGCCTGGCAAGAAATTTGGGTTTTATTATAACTGAAATGCAAATGGGAAGCTACAGAAAGGATTAAAATAGAGAGTGATTTAATCTAATTTGTGTTAAAAAGATCCCTCTGGCTGTTATATGGAGACTACATTGGAGTGAGTTCAGAGAAAATTAGAGAAACTAGTTAGAAGGCTTTTGAAATAAATAGGTGGTGTGCGGGAGTAAGGTGGTAAGAGGTGAAATGGATCTAAGTGTATGAAATGTAATACAATTTAGACACACAACAAACCAGTTGGAGCTATTGATGGATTGGGTTGGGGAGATAAAGAAAAAGAAGTCAAAATGACTCCCCATTTCCTTTCTTCAGTAACTGGGTTAGTTGTAGTATTCTGAGATAGGGCAGATTGACAAAATATTATGTTTGAAATAAGTATTTTCTGGGGATGACCAATATATCAAGATTTCCATTGTAAGATTTCAGTGAGATGAGCAAGTAAGGATATCAAGTAGATAGTTGGGTATGGGTCAGGAAGGCAAAGGAGGTGAAATATACATTTGAGTATTGCCACAAAGCGTTGGTATCTAAGTCTATGGCTCTTGAACGGAGGTAAAGATACTGTACATTATCAACATAAGACAGTATTTATCATGGGTAAAAATGAAATTACCTGGGTAGATTATATAGATTTATGGAGGAGAAGTCATAAGCTCATCATCTGAGAAACCTCAATGTCCAGAGTTTTGTGAAGAATTCTCCTGTCTGTTCTTGACTTATTATAGGTTACAGAAAATGTATATGGATGTGTCTGTGTGCGTAATATTTGATTTGGGGGAAAAAGTTATGAGAATGAAGGGGGGGTCCCCAGTCACATAGGAGAGCATGTCCATTCAGCAGAGAAGAGGACCCCAGACTGAGCGCTAAGAAACTTGAACTTTTAAAGGTTTAGTGGAGACAGATATGCAAAGAATTAAAAGAAGAAGAAGAAGAAGAAGAAGAATTACCATGGAAATAGAAGAAAAATTATAGGCTGACACCATGGCTGAGAAAGGGAAATGGAAAATGTTTGGGAAAGATGGAGTAGGGGCGCCTGGGTGGCACAGTCGGTTAAGCGTCCGACTTCAGCCAGGTCACGATCTCGCGGTCCGTGAGTTCGAGCCCCGCGTCAGGCTCTGGGCTGATGGCTCAGAGCCTGGAGCCTGTTTCCGATTCTGAGTCTCCCTCTCTCTCTGCCCCTCTCCCGTTCATGCTCTGTCTCTCTCTGTCCCAAAAATAAATAAACGTTGAAAAAAAAAAAAAAAAAACTTTAAAAAAAAAAAAAAAGATGGAGTAGTCAACTCTATGAGATACTGTTGAAAGTTTTTAATAACATGATATAAAAGTATATATTGAGTTGAGAAACATGAAATTTATTGAATGCTTTGCTAAATTGGTCTTAATTAAATGGTGGAGACTTAACCCAGAAAAAATAAGTTTAAGACTGAATTTGAGATCAAGTAGGAGCAATATAGAAAACAATTTTTTTCTTACAGAAAACAGGAGTGAAGAAACAAGACTTAGGGAATCTAATTCCTTTAGAGACCAAGGGTGATGGAGATTTAGAATTCAGTGGAGGGCTTGGTACTTTATAGAAGCATAAAGTTTTCTTCAAATGTAAGAAGAGGGAAGGAGAAGTAGGATGCAGACACTAAGATTGAAACATTAGGAATGAAAAAATTGTGATTTTGATAAGATGATCAGTAAGAATGGAATTAAAGTGATAAGGAAATCTTTAAAAAAAGGAGATGGTATAAAATAGCATTTTCAATCAGTAGAAAAGTAAAATTACTAGGAAGGATATGGTATTGCTCGGTGCTCAGTGGTATACAGTGTCTATGCAGAGTAATTGATCATAATTTAAAAGGGAAACCAGGTATGTGATTAACTTGCTAATTAGTATCATTTCTCAGACTTTTGCTTACAAGTAAGACAAAATCCCAAATCAACTTAACCAGTAAGGGTGAATTATTTTATCAAGTAACATGTCTCAAGTTTCATTATTCCAGTTATGTCAGTGGGTCGCAGTAACCAAAGTTCTTGCAACTTTCCTTGGCTATTCTCCAAGTGTTTGACCTTTTCTTAGACCAGCCTCCCTTATGGATGTAAAATGGTTGCCAAAGTTTTAGAGCCATATGCAGACATCTAGCCAAAGAAGGTAGACCATAACACCATTATCTCTTTGTAACTGTTAATAATAATAAAACTGTTTCTAGAAGCCACTTAGAAAACTTCTTTCATTGCCCCAAATTCTGTCATAATTACATGCTTCAACCACTCCTCAACAAGTAGAATGAGAAAACATGGTCCCCAATGTTTATAGCACCACTATCAACAATAGCCAAATTATGGGAAGAGCCCAAATGCCCATCAACTGACGAATGGATAAAGAAGATGTGGTGTGTATACACACACACACACACACACACGCACACATACACACACACACACACGCATACATACATACATACAATGGAATACTTCTTGGCAATGAAAAGGAATGAAATCTTGCCATTTGCAACAACATGGTTGGAACTGGAGGGTATTATCCTAAGTGAAATAAGTCAGAAAAAGATATCGTATGATTTCACTTATATGTGGAATTTGAGAAACTTAACAGAAGACCATAGGGAAAGGGAAGGAAAAATAAGTTACAAAGAGAGGGAGGCAAACCATAAGAGACTCTTAAATACAGAGAACAAACTGAGGGTTGATGAGGGTGGGGGGTTGGGTGTGGTGGAGAAGGTGGGTCATGGGCACTGAGGAAGGTACTTGTTGGGATGAGCACTGGGTGTTATACGTAAGTAATGAATCAAAGGAATCTACTGAAACCAAGACTAACTACACTGCATGTTAGCTAACTTGACCATACACACATACACACACACATACACATATATATATATATATAGTCGGCTTAGTCTAATCAGAATTTACATCTGGGGTTGAGTCAGCCTTTTCTAAATTACCTGGTCATGATGAGTAGTATGGGCATAAGGAAAAAATGTAACGGACTTCTGTTTGAAAGAGAATAGGGAATAATTATTATTTTAGGTATTCAGCTATTTATATGATAGTTAGATAGAACTGGGTTTAGATTTTGCCAAATGATTGCAAAAGAAAAAATAGAAGGCAAAGCATTTGAGAGTATTTGCAAGTGAATATTAAAATGATTAGCAATGGAATCTAAACTAGATAATGAGAGATCTGAAAACATGACAGCCTTGATGGATTGTAAACAACTGAAGAGATCAATGGGTTGGTGATCTTGAAGAAATAAAAGTATTCCAGAAGTGATGGGAATGTTATTAAGAGTAAGCTTTCCAGATGGAAAATAGTTTGGGAATATAAAATATTTGAAATTATGATTATGAGGATGGTAGGCTTTCTGGCATTTATTCTGGTTAATCATTCAAAATTTATCTTATTATGATAGAATGTGGATTCAAAACATGAGTCATAGGATCCAAGACTATTTTTTTTTCTATAGGTTACAAAAATTGGGCTTAAAGACAAGTTTTAACTATTAAAGAGTTGATATCACTATTAAAATGCAATTCGTTAAGGTTTCAGAGGTATCTCAGTTAATAATGGTGAGGAATAAATATATATTTCATGGGAGAATACTAAAATAAAAAGATACGAAATACAGGATGTGTGCAAAGTGTTTATCTTTTGCAGACATAAAAATGGTATATAAAGAAATTACCTTGGACTTCTTGGATCTATTTTGTAGTTTATCGCCAATACGTTGCATTTAACAAATGAATACCTTAGCCAAAATTTTTGATTAATTAAAGAGAATTTAAAATAGTGAAGGATGATATATGATTGCCCAGATATCACGAAGGAACCTTTAAGAAGTTGGTAATAAGTTGGGTTCCTTAGTGGATATCTAAATTTTATTTTCTATTAGTTTCTTTTGTCTGTACCCTAGCAGCATGTTTTTGTTTTGTTTTGTTTTGTTTTGTTTTGTTGTTGTTTGCATGCTCCCTTGCAGAATGAATACCTATGTATATTAGCTGAAGCAACATGAAAACCTACCAAGGTTGTTTTTACAGTCAGACTCTCCATTACAGCTGTGTCTCACAATCAGAGCTGACTAACATGATTTAGGTTTATGTTTCCATGGTTAGCAAGCCTTGTTTTATGCAAAAATATGTTAGCCAGGCATCAGGGTTCATAAACATAGCTGCCTCCTACTTGGAGGCATCCTTTTCCTTTCTTTTTTCTCTTCATCTAAGAAGGTTAAAGCTATTATTACCTTCAAAGCTTAGGGGAAAGTCAGCCTCATCGGGTAGGCTAGCTTTTGTGTGCATCAGTTAAATTCTAGGCCAAGATACATTCATTATTTATGAACTTTGGGTTTTTTAAATGTTTCACCTTGAAAAAACATCTATTTCTACTCCCACTGTTCTTAGTCTTTAAAGACTTAAAAAGGAAAGAGTAAATAAGTGGCACAGGAAAACTTAAGGATGAATTTTCTAAAACCTAAAAATTTTTAAAAGTACTTTCTATACAGAAATATTAATTAGAGAGCAAAATATTTATATCAAATAAAGGATAGGTTTTCTGAATTTGGCCTTGTCATTTTTCAGATTTATATAATTGTATATATCACTTTTCACTTTTTTCCCCCACTTTTTTACTTTTGGAAACTCCAATCAATTCTGTTTAATTCAGCAATGATTTCATGATCACTTAGTACATGGAGATCACTAGGCAGATACATTGGAAAATAAAAATTACAGTTACTTGCCCAACCCTCAAAAAAATTAGTTTGTATCGAATGCTTTAAAAGCAGTCAAGTCCAGTAATTTTTTTCGATGCATAAGCCCTCTAGATTTTGTTTCAACTACGTTTTTAAGACATAATTCACAACAGAAATTTATATATTTTTTTCTAAGCATGTATAGTCAAAAAAGCATCTTCCAAAGGTTCTAAACTCATTGTTTCCTAATGCTTCCCTACATTGTTCTCGTTTACCTCATTATTTCCCTTAAGGTTTTGTGAGGAATGTATGTTGGCAAATTTTCTTCTCACTTATTTTTTGATTAATCTGTTTCTTCCTTTTGTATTCAATGAAATTTTCATACCGCCATCAATTTAGTATACTTTACACATTTCATTGATGTGCTGATCTATCAGGTCATTAATGGAACCATGAGGAAGTTACTAAATAATTTACGCTTTGCTTGAAAGAGCCCAAGTTTTCTGACCCTTGGGGTATAATGGAAGATCCATCTGTTTGTTAAACATATGCCAGATGAAGCAGCAGGCTCAGGATCCCAGATTTGAGTCCCAGAGTGTTGTAAATAAGCATAAGTATTATTTTGGTGCCAGAAACAACAGAATAAAAAATCACAAGCTAAATAATATCTTTTTATCAAATTATTTTCTAAGCACATTACGAATTAATACCAACTCTTTTCACAATGAAAGTCTAGCATTACCTTTAGAAATTGAACTTTTTAATCCTGGTTTTTGAAATAAGAAAATGTTCATCATAAAAATTTTGGAAAATGCACATTTAGAGCCCACAGATTTAAAATAATCTGATAGCCTATCACTGTAACATGTATATGCACACACATATTCAAACATGAAAATGCCTAACTACATATATGAAATGTTTTATAAATGGCTATTTTTTAATTTGGAAAATTAATATATGTTCAACTTAGTAGCTTTTAACATAATTATTTTTGCTGACTGTACACATTCTATTCTGCAGAATAGTGTGATATATTTAATCAAACCCTTCTGTCAATCATTTTCACTTTTTATTTGTATTAACAATGCTAAAATATCTTTGTATATATATCTCTACATACACCTCACTGTTTAGAATGAATTAGAGAACTCATGAAATTAGTTTAAGTACACAAGGATAACTGTTCTTACTTCCACAAATACATAGAAACAGTTTATGAGATGATAAAAGAGTATCACAGTGCTAAAAATAAAATACAAAAAAAGAAAGATTTTACAAGTTACAATCAGAAATGAAGCCCTATAGCCCTGAGCTCAGAAGCAGGAGTTGAGTCTAAAATTTCAACCTTTGCGTATGAAAACAGACAGCATAGGGGCGCCTGGGTGGCGCAGTCGGTTAAGCGTCAGACTTCAGCCAGGTCACGATCTCGCGGTCCGTGAGTTCGAGCCCCGCGTCAGGCTCTGGGCTGATGGCTCAGAGCCTGGAGCCTGTTTCCGATTCTGTGTCTCCCTCTCTCTCTGCCCCTCCCCCGTTCATGCTCTGTCTCTCTCTGTCCCAAAAATAAATAAACGTTGAAAAAAAAAAAATTGAAAACAGACAGCATAGCTCATGCCTGAGTCCCAAAGCCAGGCTAGCTACATGAATGCAGCTGGTAAAATTTTGCCCACTTGTAGAACAAACAGACTGCTTGTATGTGGTGGAGGGAGTAAAAAGAAGTAGCAGTACAAGTTCAACGCTGGCCAACTTAATGCTGGTTTTAAGAAAGAAATACCGTCCTTTAGTGTTACAAACATTTGGTTGACCTATTTAAGAACTGTGGAACCCTTGGGCTGGGCTGAGATAACCTCAGAAAATACTGCACAGGGAGGAGTGGTCTTGTGGAAAAGAGAAATATTCCAATGCAAGATGAGTTTTCAAGGTAAGAGTTACTGACTTAAAAGATAAGGTATTTCTCAAACAGTCCAGAGTGGGAATTTTACTGGTTTGACACATACAGTTGTTCAGTGACCTGGACTTGTAGGTGGTTGTTCCATCTTTGTACTTGGCTTCAGGATTGCTCCTATTACCATCTTGAAGATGACAGGAAAATGGGAAGAGCATGGGAAAACATGGGTGAGAGATTTATGAGCCACATGTGGAAGTGGCACATGCTGCTTTTACTGAGAATCTGCTCCCAAGACATCTAGGAGTCTCAGACTCCAATGAATTGTGTAATAAAAGCATGTAGTTCTTAATAACAGACTAATATAAAAATTAACCAGTTAAAATGTTGGAATTAAAATTTAATAGTTGGTATTGTAAATTTTAATAGAAAAGCTCTATAGTAAACTAGGCACATAGAAATATATAATCAGAAATATAAAACTGAGAAAATCTTGTAGAATTTTAGAACAGAAAGGAGAGAAGAAAACTCAACAAGTATGCTATTGAATTTCTAGGAGCAGCACAGAGAACTAATTGGAGAGATACAATTCAGACTTATAATGGCTAAAATTTTTGAGACTCGAAGAAACCTGAGAGTACTCAACAAACAATAAGGCAAGTGGAACAGAAAATGAAATATACACTTCATACATTCTAATAAAGCTACTTAATATCAAGGACATATTGAAAAACTCAAAACTACCCAAGAAAAAAGAATGATAACTAACAACAACAAAAATAACAAAACAAATTCTGAATTGTAGCAGACATCATCTATAATAAAAAAATTTCAGAAGACAATAGAAACTTATTTTAAAACTTCTAAGGGGCAATTGTTATAAACCTAAAATTTTCTATCAATCTTTTACCCACAAGTGAAAATCACATAAAGATGTGTATAAGCAACACATGACTAGGAGTTTAAAAGCTGTGGGAAGTCTAGGGAAGAAGTACTTAATAAGCTTGCTTAATATTTAAGACTAATCACCGAGTTTAGAAATGGAATGTATAACATAATGTGTAATGGGGGGAAAGGAGGAACTTATGAATTTAAAAAAGGTAAAAGAAAAAGAAAGCAAAAGCAGCATGGCATATATCACAGACTGCAAGTTAGACCAAATGCATATTAGTATTAATATCCACAATAAAGATAAATGACATAAATTTACTGTTTCTGAGAAACACAAGATTAGAATTATATAACTATTTCTCATTAAAAGCTGAACACCTGTTGCAAAAGAATATAAATAAAAGGGTGGAAAAGAATTCACTAGATAAAGACTAGCGAAAGCAAATTTATATGAAAAATAGAATTTAAGGGAAATTAAGATATAAATAAAGGATGTTACTTCATGTTAAAAGGAAAATAATATCAATCATAAAATTGTATTTAAAGCACAGCCTAGAAAAATTCAAAGTAAAAACTGCAGATTAGAGGAGAAAAATTAATAATCATATTGCATTTTCTATATCCATGTATAAATATAAAAGGTAAATAAAATATACCATTTTCCCATATTTAACCAGTATTCCAGTAGAGTGGTGTGACATGAAAGATCCTTTAACTTCCAAACAACTATATCATAGCTGTGACACACGCAGGCATTGCTCTCTCACATAAGGTAGTGGCAGTCTCTGAGGATAACCCCTCCCAAGCAAATAAGCAAATAAGACATGAACTGGTGCTAGAGATGGAGACAGTAAGTAGAGGCACGGCGGATATCAGTAGCATAAATATAGTCTAAATACTGAGCTTGGAGCCAGAATCAAGGTGGAAACTGAGGCTAGGACTTCTTAGTGAAATCGTTCACCTGAAAGTGGTTAGAGAGCCACCCATGTAGCCTCCCAGCTACTCAAAGAAGCAGAAGCATAGCTTCTGCACTGTGAAGGAAACAATCAACAAAACTAAGAAACAGTCAACAAAACTAAAAGGCAACCGAGGGAATGGGAAAAGATATTTGTAAATGACATATCAGACAAAGGACTAGTATCCAAAATCTATAAAGAATCACCAAATTCCGCACCCGAAAAACAAATAATCCAGTGAAGAAATGGGCAGAAAACTTGAATAGACACTTCTCTAAAGAAGACATCCAGATGGCCAACAGGCACATGAAAAGATGCTCAACGTCGCTCCTTATCATGGAAATACAAATCAAAACCACACTCAGATATCACCTCCTGCCAGTCAGAGTGGCTAAAATGAACAAATCAGGAGACTATAGATGCTAGAGAGGATGTGGAGAAATGGGAACCCTCTTGCACTGTTTGTGGGAATGCAAACTGGTGCAGCCGCTCTGGAAAACAGTGTGGAGGTTCCTCAAAAATTAAAAAATATAGGGGCGCCTGGGTGGCGCAGTCGGTTAAGCGTCCGACTTCAGCCAGGTCACGATCTCGCGGTCCGTGAGTTCGAGCCCCGCGTCAGGCTCTGGGCTGATGGCTCGGAGCTTGGAGCCTGTTTCCGATGCTGTATCTCCCTCTCTCTCTGCCCCTCCCCCGTTCATGCTCTGTTTCTCTCTGTCCCAAAAATAAAATAAAAAACGTTGAAAAAAAATTTAAAAATTAAAAAATATATCTACCCTATAACCCAGCAATAGCACTGCTCAGAATTTACCCAAGGGATACAGAAGTGCTGATGCATAGGGGCACTTGCAACCCAATGTTTATAGCAGCACTTTCAACAATAGCCAAATTATGGAAAGAGCCTAAATGTCCATCAACTGATGAATGGAGAAAGAAATTGTGGTTTGTATACACAATGGAATACTACGTGGCAATGAGAAAGAATGAAATGTGGCCTTTTGTAGCAACGTGGATGGAACTGGAGAGTGTTATGCTAAGTGAAATAAGTCATAAAGAGAAAGACAGATAACCGTATGTTTTCACTCTTGTGTGGATCCTGAGAAATTTAACAGAAGACCGTGGGAGAGGGGAAGGAAAGAAAAAGTTAGGGAGAGAGCCAAACCATAAGAGACTCTTAAAAACTGAGAATAAACTGAGGGTTGATGGGGAGTGGGAGGGAGGAGAGAGTGGGTGATTTGCATTGAGGGCACCTGTTGGGATGAGCACTGGGTGTTGTATGGAAACCAATTTGACAATAAATTTAATATTAAAAAAAAAAAAAAAACAAATCTCTTGAGGAAAGCTTTCCCTGTTTAACCCACAGGACTCCCATAGATTACAATAAAGCCATGAGCTCACAGTCAAAGATAATAAAATATAGGAGTTGTGAAGGCAACATATGTAACAGAAATAAAGTATGTTTACTAGGGGCTGAACAAAAAGCAAGAAAATTTAGGAGGCTTTGCACTAAATAGTAGGACAATCACAAAGAACAAGAAACAAATGATTAATAGAAATGTAGAGGCAAATTGGAAAGAAAAATGAAACTCATATAAATGGAAAACAATATAGTTTTAGAACTAGAATATCAGTATATTGAGCAGTAGAATACGCATAGCTAAAACTAGAAAATATATCCAAAGAAATTACCTGGTTGTGAAGTTCTGGACATTTTTTGAAAGTATAACTAGCAGGATATGCTGATGAATTGGAGACATTTTTTTCAAAGTAAGGAGCCTAGAATAAATCATTTTACTTTAGCAAATGGAAGGATAGAATGGCATTTAACTGAATTGGTTTGGAGGAGACAACCAATATTTCACTTCAAGATGTGTTACATGATAGGTCTATTAGACATTGCTGTTATTGAGAAGGTAGTCAGAAATACAAGTCTGGAGATCAGAAAGAGATCCAGACTTCAGAGTACACTTAGGAGGCCTCAGCCTATAGGTGGTGTTTAAAGCAAGGGATGGAATGTGATTGCAGAAAACATAGATGTAGCTTAGGTGGAGAAGATTGAAGTTTCAAAGATCAAATCTTGTAGGACTCCCACACTAAGAGGTGAAGAGAATAGAGGGAGGAAAATGAATCTGAAATTTTTAGATAAGTTGCAGTTATATGGACAGAAATGTTTTCTGCTGAGAATAATCTAGTGAGAATTTCTGAGTTTGAGTTTAGGTTTCATTCTGACCCGGTGGCTGACCTTAGGCAAGTTACTTAGTCACTGTAAGGAACTCATCACTAACTGATTTTTCACATACCTACTCAGGTCCAGCTGTGATTTAGGTTCAACTTAAAAATATCACTTCCTCACAGAGGTCTCTTCCTGTATGCATATTCCCCATTATTCAGCCAGTTATTCCCTATTACCACATCCTGTTTGTTTCATTTGCTTCATCTGAGCCTAAAATTAGCTTATGTATTTACTTATATGAGTTTTAAGTCTCCTTCCCTCTCACCACCACACGAAAACATATACTACATATAGATAACTTTTTTGCCTCATTCATTATTTTGTTTTCAACTCCTAGCATGGTGTCTGGCACATAGAACAGGAGCAATAAATAACCATGACATAAGTGAATTTACCAAAGATGAGACACACTGAACTGAAAATTTGCTTGTATTCTAACAGATGCTCCACTCACTAAGTCAATTAATTTACATTATCGGGGAGAATTAAATATTTAGTAAGTTGCTTAAAAATGCTCCTCAATTTTCCAAAAGAAAACAGTTTTATATTTTTAGAAGTGTATTTTGTGAATTGCTTCTGTATCCCTTATCCTTTCAAGCCACATATACTTATTCGTTCCAGGCATTTTTAAATATTGGACAAAAACTTCCGTACCATCTACATCAGAGAAACAATAGTTGCAGAGAGACTGTAGGGGAATTATCCCTCCCTAAAACACAGGCACTTCATGCCCTTCCTTTTGTATTCTGAACATGTCATAGATAGGTTTCAGTTGTTTTTCTACTCATGAGGTATTTGCATATGCCTTTAGAAGTGAAATGTTATTACATGCACCATCATGTCTAAATTCCTACAAGAAGTTTTTTGAATTGTCCACATCCTCTATCCCCTTTTGCCGCATATGTTGTTAATTGCCTACAGTTTCTGTCCTTTTACCTAGAAGTATAATAAGGAATCTCTTTATGTTTCTGCTAATCAATCTCTATAAATACATTGGAAAGGAACAGTGATAACTTCTGAATGATGGGATTTAATGAAATTACAGATATAAATATGTGCATTTTATTTTTATAAGAACTTATAGAAACAGGAATTTTATCAAGGTGTCATAATTAGAAAGCACTAAGCTTTTTTCTTAAAAAGGCAGTTCCTACAGGCAATCAAAACATTCTCACAGAGAAACTGCAGTTTCTTAGCAAAGATTATAAATGCTGTATTTGCAGCTTCCTAAGTGACCACCCAGTCACATAAGTTATTTAAAGACCACCATCTTGGGGCGCCTGGGTGGCGCAGTCGGTTAAGCGTCCGACTTCAGCCAGGTCACGATCTCGCGGTCTGTGAGTTCGAGCCCCGCGTCAGGCTCTGGGCTGATGGCTCGGAGCCTGGAGCCTGTTTCCGATTCTGTGTCTCCCTCTCTCTCTGCCCCTCCCCTGTTCATGCTCTGTCTCTCTCTGTCCCAAAAATAAATAAACGTTGAAAAAAAAATTAAAAAAAAAAAAAGACCACCATCTTGACTTTTATAGCTAAATAAACTCTGAACACTGTGTTCTCTTCCATGTCAGTGCCATAGATTTACGATCTCCTCATCTCAGCATAGAAGAGCTTTTTAATTTGCCCATGAATTTAAGGATCTCTGGTTGTATTGTTTATTAGAAATAAATTCAGCAAGAATGAAGAACCTTTGAGGGTTTCCTTCTGGAGTTTTCTTTGAACAGATGTATGGCACATTCCTTTTTTAAAAATATATTTCTGGCATGATACAGATACTGATTTTCTTATTTTTACATTAATTTGTTAAAGTGACTATAATTATTATAAAAGTGATATTATTAAGCTATTATGATTTTATTAAGGAGTTTATAATTTCCATTGAAAATCAAATTATATCACCAAGTTATATACATTTATTTCATCTTCCTTTATGGTAATGAGTTTTATGAGCCAGTATTTATACCATAGGAAATACATAAATAACTTTGAATTTCTCCTAAAATACATGTTAAACATAGTATAATTTAGGCAGCAGTATTTCTGACCTTTCATTTTTGGCAAAGTAAAAATTATAACAGTGAGTAAAACCCCTCATATTTATCAGAAAACTTAATTGATATGTTTAAGAAAGCACTTCTGAATGTAGTCAACACAATAATTTCATATGTATTCAACATTTAGATAGTAACATAACTATTTTGTGATATATCCTGATATGTAAATGGATATTTTTCTTGTCTTTCCTCTTTTGTTTGTGTCATGATGGATTCATGTATTTTTATTTATTCAGTGTTTCACCTTCAAGAGTAGTCACTTGTGATGCTTTAATTGGCCAGTGAGGAGGCCCTTTCAATTGGACTTTTATGTCCTTTTGACAACTTTTCCCTTCAGGCTTCTTTTTCTTCTTCCACAACAGAAGTCCCAAGGACATGTTGTGTTTTCTCTTCTAATCCTAGAATACGTCCAAGAGACCTGGTTTATTTAAGTAGGTATACGGAAACCAAGATCCAGGTTTCTGGGTTTTAGGGCTAATTAGTGCTACTTCAGTGGCTTAAAAACCATATGTTCAGGGTCACCTGGGTGACTTAGTTATTTAAGCGTCCAACTCTTGATTTCGGCTCATGTCATGATCTTATGGTTTGTGAGATTGAGCCCTGCATCAGGCTCTGTGCTGACAGCATAGAGCCTGCTTGGTATTCTTTCTTTCCCTCTCTCAGAGCTCCTCTTCCACTCTTTCTCTCTCTCTCAAATTAAATAAATAAACATTTTTTTTTTTAAAAAGCATGTTCTTATTGACATGTCTAACTTAAATTTAACATAGCAGAATATTTCTTAACTTCTTTAATTTTATAATTTAGTCTCTTTTCTATTTTATGAAAAACCTCAGTCACCAATATCACTAATGCACTTATTTGATTTAGCCTGCAATTTGATTATAATTGTTGCAAAATTATAATACCACTATGTATGCTTTTTACTAACCATTATTTTTACTAACAATGAAGCTACTGAGAGAAGTTTAACATTTCTTTTTATTCTTAAAGACATTTCACTAATCATGTACAGTTAGAGTTGTGCTCAAAGCTGCATGTCCCCACCTCTCCCCACAGTAGTTATGTTACTAATTTGATATATAGTTAAGTTTCACTCAAGTAATTCCAGCTCCACTCTTCCTGCTTCCCACATTAGGGTTTCTCTTCCAGTCTCACCTTGCCAATATCTAGCTTGGGTAATCTTGATCATTTGTTTTCTCTCCTTGTGTGACACAGCTGACTTATTGAGCAGACAACAACCATCCTTATTATGTTCAATATATGTTGATGTTTTGGACCTGAACGGACCCCTTACTTATGTTTTATGGTGATTTTTATTCATCTATGGCTGAATTCCATTCATGTTTTCTAATATTCCCTTCTAGGTGTTTCCCTATTTATGGTTTCAATGAAATTCTTATGTATAACAATGACTTTGTTTTGGTTTATCAAAATGAAGCCAATAGTGTGACCAATATTTAGAATCTTTACGTTTGGGAATTTGAAATGATCTCTGAATTAATCTTCTTTCTTGTATGTTTAGAGATTTTAATGTGTTCTATCACTTAAAGTCAAGTCTATAGGGCTACTTGGAATCTCCCGTGTCATACAGTGAGTGACAAATGGGCTGAGTCAACATGTATAAGTGTGGTATGCATTGCTTCCAAAACTGTAAAGTGACCAATGAAGCACTGTAATTCTTTCCTAGTGATAGGATGGATATAGTACAATGACTTTCTTTATACTTTGGTGGATGCTGTACTGGCATTCCCAGACCACTGAATAACTAAAATCTTCACCAACGGCAGCTTCTTGAATTTTTAGATTTTATTTTTCACATTCTGACATGTGTCTTTCCAAGCCATCAATAATACTTACTACTTTCTTCTTCCCATTAATACAGAGCTATGGTTATATTCTGTGCAATATCCAGACAATGAATACCTTTCGAATTGTATTACATTAGCAGGATAGTTAGTAAAACTTAGCAGCGAGACCATGAATGTATATTATTGTATGTTCTAAGTGGATTACATTTCTGAATCTCCTTCCTTATAGGATTGAAAATAAAGCATTTGGCAATTTCTGGCTGTATACGAAGTATAAGAGGTTGTGCTGATCTATTCACATAAAGATACTACATTTATCCCAGTAGCTAAGATTGAGTGACCACCCAGTTAAGTTTATGGTAGTCCCTCATGATCTGCCAAATGCATCCCAATTTTTTGTAGAGGCCAGATTGATGAATAAAAAAAAGGGGGGATATGATGGGAACCACCAACAATCTTGACACTGATCTGTACCCTTTTGCTTGGAATGCAGAATTGCTTCTGGTTTTTAATCTTGGTAGAGGAGAGGACAATTTCATGGTCTTTCTCTTGGCTTTTCATACCCAAAAGTCAAGGACTATCATAAGGATTCAGCCAGCTGCTAACCATATGCACTTCAATTCTGGTTTCAGAGTTTGGGAAAATGATTACAGGATAGATTCTAGGCATTTGAACCTCATATGAGTAGAACTTGGGTCATGATTCCATCTACCATATAGCATCTCTATGCTGCCATGCTAATAGGAGAACTCTAATGCTAGTTTGGACACGAGTATTAGTTTTAGCTCAAATTCTGAATCCAACTGCCTTCAAAAACTCTTGCTATTCCTCTTGCCTCAGTATACTAGTACTTGGGTACTCTTACTTATGTAAATTAACTTAGTGTGATTTGGGGAAGTCTTGAAATCATTATCATATGCACTTGTCATGATGTTGTAAGGGTTCTCCCCTGCATGATATCTAGGCAAAAGGAAACTACTATCATCTAGAAAGGGTACAGGCCACATTTGCATGCTTAGAGGATATAATGTAACAGAGGGTTCAAGGTTAGAATTTACTTTCAGATATTTTTTCCTAAGTCTCAGTGTCTCACTGATTCCATGTTAGGGCCCTGATTTTAGCCTGGGAGACTTGTTAAGTCTGTGAATTAAAACCTCTTTGTAATTCTTTTACTGCAACAATTGGTCTTGGGCTTGACGGTCTGCCCAGTTTACCCTCCTGGTGCAGATTATGTTTCCTTTATTAAACATTCTTGCTTTTACATCATGGCCTATGTTGACTGTTGGCTGGGTTGACCCTGCCTCTTTGTTCTTTTAGTAACCATTCAATTCTGAAGTCTTTCAAGTTATTATCATTTCTCCCAGATAGTAGAGACATTGCATAAATCAGTGCTTCCTTTTTTAACTGTATCATATTCACTTCACCACAGTAATAATGCTACTTGTAGACAGCCTGCCGATTTATATCACCCAATTTACAAACGGCTATGGGGTTTTAATTGCCATCTGAGTGGTGTTATTTTTCCAATTTTAGAATTCTATCCTGAAGATCTGATGTTTAGGAAAATTTCTGATACCAACTATCTTAAAATGAGTTTCCCCAGAAGCTGATTGTAATACAAGAGTTTCATTATAATAGTTTATTTGGGAAGTTCAAAAACCACTATTAGGGATTGAAGCAGTGGTTCAAGGAAAGAAAAGCAGCTAAGGTGCATTTCAAAGTGAAGCTACTTAAGCTTAATCTCACAAGGAAATTGTGGAGAAAAAAAATCAAGATGAGTGGCTCCCAGGCCTTCCTGTAAGTAGAATTATAGTATCCTCAACAGTTTCCCTATCATACTCAGATACAGTCTGGATGTAAGACAGGATCCATGTTTCAGTATTAACTAGTATATTCACATGTTCAATTTTTTTAAATATTTATTTTTGAGAGAGAGAGAGAGAGAGAGAGAGACAGACAGACACGGTTGTGGATGGTGGAGGGACAGAAGATCCAAAGTAGGCACTGTGCCAGCAGCAGAGAGACCACTCTGGGTCTTGAACTCATGAACTGTGAGATGATGACCTGAGCCAAAGTCAGACACTTAACTAACTGAGCCACCCAAACGCCCCTCAATGCATATTTCTTTTTTTTTATTTTTTTAACGTTTTTATTTATTTTTGAAGGAGAGAGAGAGAGAGAGACAGAGCATGAGTGGGGGAGGAGCAGAGAGAGAGGGAGACAGAGAATCAGAAGCAGGCTCCAGGCTCTAATCTGTCAGCACAGATCCCGATGCGGGGCTCGAACCCACAAACTGTGAGATCATGACCTGGGCCAAAGCCGGACGCTCAACCGACTGAGCCACCCAGGTGCCCCAATGCATATTTCTGAATAGATACATAATACAAAACATCTCCCCTTAGGATTGGTTGTTTTGTGACACATTTTTTTGCTAAATTTACTTTCAGCATTTTTTTTTAATGTTTATTTATTATTTTTGAGAGAGAGAGAGAGACAGAGAGAGAGGTAGGGTAAGGGGCAGAGAGAAGGGAAAGGGACAGAGAGAGAGAGAGGGAGACACAGAATCAAAAGCAGTCTTCAGGCTCTAAGGGGTCAGCAAAAAGCCTGACGTGGGGTTCAAACCCATGAACCATGAGATCACAACCTGAGCCAAAGTCGGACGCTCAACCAACTGAGCCACCCAGATGCCCCAGACTATTTTAAATTATGTTGACAAAGTGCTTATAAGCAATAATTTTTGTAAATCTGTTATATAAATTTAATCATTGATTTTCAGATATTTATAGATATCTTATGTTTGCTTATTCAACATTGTGTGGGTTTGTAGTCTCCTAATATCTGTGTTAAAACAAAATGTGTGTGTATGTGGGTATCTGTACTTTATCTTAAATATAAGGTCTCTTACTTCATAATATGTCTTTCTTTAGAGTTAATTCTCTCACTGTTCATACATGATAGATCAGTGAAATTGGATTATGTGTGATAAAGAGCTCAAGGGATAACATTGAACAGATCTGCAGAGATCTCACCACATTTGGCATGGTTAATGAAGAGCTTTTTAAGCCACTCACATATTGTTTTAAATCCCATTGACATTACTTAAACTCTGTGCCTCCATTTATTAAGCTGCAAAATTGAAAAGCTTTTGTCTACAATACTAAGTTGTTGTAGGATGAAGTGAGCTCATATGTACTTTTATATTTAACTACATCTTTACTTACCTTCACCTCTTTTCAACATGTGCACTTGAAACCAGTTTTTCCTTTCCTTTATTGAGTGAGCAATTTCCAAATGAATTAATTAGTGAATGAACAAAGGAACTTTAAAGCATTTATAGGGAAAACTCACAGTAGTAATATCCAAAGATAACTTTTAGATTGGGAAAAATATTACAATACATGTGATATTATAAAGAGTACTTTCCTTAGTATTCAAAATGCTCATACAAATTAAAAACATAAAAACAGATGACACAGGAAAATGAGGGAAGGCTGTAAAGAGAAAATTCACCCAAGAGAAAATGCATACTATTAATAAACATATGGAAATATATTGAGTGTCTTCAAAGGGAAATTTAAGTAAAGCCTTCTAATTTCTCACCAGTTATTTGAATTATTCCTCCTAAATATCTGTCAAATTGGTACTGTTAATTCTACTCTCACTTCCCGGAATTGTATTCGTTTTCCCTTCATGTCTTTCCTGTGTTAGTATAAAAACAGCTTACTCGTGTTCTTTTTTGTAGCCTTCTGACTTGCAATGTAGGTTTGCCCACAAAAGTTTCTATAAAATGTGATCATCTCACCAACCGACTTTAAACTCATTAATGAGTACTTAGTAAACTTGATGTAAAGTTATTTCTCTGGAATTATTTTCCAGTATGTGGTTAAACATACTTCTACCCTGACTTCCTATCCGTTCTATTTTCTTTTTTTTTAATTACTCAAACATACATATGCTGTGCTCCACATGTTGTACTCTACTCCAGGAATATTCTCCCTACTTCTGCCTAGCTAATATAATTCTCATATCACTTCTTTCAGATGGGAAGAACATGACCCCCCAACCCCAAGTTATTTGTTTTTATTATGTGCTTCCATATCACCTATCAGAATGGTTACTCCATTGTAGTTATTTGTATTATTACTAATCACTTGCTTCCCTGATGTATGAATTTTTCAAGTATAGGGACTATGGAAATAGTGTTTTAATCACCTTTAGTGTTTGTTCCACTGTGTAACATTTCCAACATATTGAATGGAATAATAAATAATCTATTATGATCATCAAATAGATAACTAATGGATGTAATATATATCTGAAGACATCATTTTAACTGATGGATATAAAATATGAATTTTAGTGCCCAGGGAATATTTATATAAATCAGTTATATATCATGTCAAAAAGAAAACCTCAATACATTTCAGTAAGAAGACACTATATGGGCTATATTTCATGACCAAAATATCATAAAACTGTAAATAGAAATTAACCAGAAATAATCTGACAACCAGAAATTGTTAAATACTATGAAAATCTCTTGAGTTAAAAAGGAAATGACAATTGAAATTACAGATTCTTTGCAAATTAATTGATTTTAATGAAATTTCAAAAATTATACGCTCTGGTCAAAGCTGTACTCAGAACAAATTTATAGCCTTTACGTTTCTTTATAAAGTTTGCTTATGTATATTGAGAGAGAGAGTGCACACACATGAGCAGGGGAGGTGCAGAGAGAGACAGGGATAGAGAGAATCCCACACAAGCTCCATACTGTCACACCTTTCTTTTCTTTTAGATAAACCGCAGGAGAAAGAAGAGTAATAATTTTTAAAGAAAGCATTTGATTCCAGGATATTTAAAAAGAATATATAAAATAAAAATAAAAAAACTACTAGAGAAGAAGTTCAAAAATAAAATATTAAGTTAATGGGTTGGAATAACATGATTTATTAATACTCTAACATAATGGATATTTAAAAAATAAAATTACAAAAAATTTTGGGAATATTAATTTACTCTAAAGAAAACAAATACTTAAGGATGAAATAGATTATAATCACAGGTAGATTGGAGCTTAGAATTAGGACAATGGTGTTTTCAATTTCATGAATGCAGTGTTCATTTCTACATTAATAGTTTGAGAATTTAGATTAAGTATATTATTTCATTGGAAACCTGTATTTTAAAAACTAATGTAGGCTTTGAAGGAGAGCTGTGAGGTCCAAGATACTGGGAAGGAACTAGAATCAGATAGACATTTATGTTGAATCTCTGGCTTTACCTTTTCTTTCCATGTTGGATATATCATGGAGAAAAACCAAAAACAACCATTAGTTCTAAATAATCAAATTAACACAAAGAGGATACACTCAAACTGTCCCCATAATACACAACAATTAGACCTCTGTAAATGTAGATTCAAAAAGGTTAGTTGCACACTGAACAATCTCACATTTTCAATATAAGGTGTATGTGGTCTTACATCTAGAACAATTAAATATATAGCCTGACATTTGTAAAAGTAAAAAATTGAGAGTACATCTCCCTCAGAAAGGAAAAACTTAAAACACTAGATACCAACTATAAGGCTTGGCTTCCTATGAAGTATGTCAGTAGGTGTAAAGAGAAATTATAAGGTCTTGCTTCCATAAAGACATATGTATATAAAAATTTTCCTAAAGGAAATGTAGAACTAAACAAGTATAAAATTTGAAGTGTGGCCACACTGCTAGCATTTATGTTGTTTTTATGATTATTGAATGCAGAGAGAGGACTGTGGACTCTGGAGAGCTAAAGGGCTGAATTTGTCTTCATCTTTAAGTGATTTCTTTTTTCATTTCTCTGAGAGACACAACAGAAATAGCTGGCTATGGTCATCAAGTCCCCGATTTAAAAAGGGACATCGTGGGCAGACCTGGCCTTCATGTTTCCAGGTCCCAGGGGAAGAGCATAGACGGAAGCTCTTGGACTCCCACCATTATTTGCCCACATCCTAACTCCAGCATCACTCACTGGCTCTGCTAAAGGTCCTGAAAGTAGGCTCAGGGCTGTTGAGCCAGGAAATACCTGGACTCAGATATTCAGAATGTAGTCCAGAAGGGACACAGGAGTGAGGGCTCACTGACTACATAGATTCTATCCCAAGGGCAGATGTGCAGCTGGGGACCAAAGGTAGTCTCTATAAAATTATATTTAAAAAAATTAGGATATTATGGGAGATAATAGCAGAAAAATATAAATCATATGCTAAATGTAAATTTTCACCAATATGTTAGAGAGGGCTTTCCAAGGAAGTAGTTATTACTCTAAAACTGAATGGATATAGATATTAGGCATAACAAGGTGTATTAAAGAGAATTCTAGGAAGATTGAGTTATATGACCGATACTTTAAGATTTATCACTTATACCCCAATAAAGTTGTTCTAAAAATAAATAACATTTTATGATAGATTAGTATAATGGTGAGGGAAAGGAGGTTTAGAGAATAAAGCACTGATCACTGGGTAGAAGAACCTGAAGGATTCACATGCTATCAAGACATAAAGAAGCACATTTTGAATGGAGAAAGATGGTGAGTTTGTATTTACAGATATTATGTTTCAGATCTCCTTGAGATATACAATTGGATAGCACTCAGGAAAGATGTCAAAGTTGAAAATACTTTAGAGTTACCAGAATATACATGGAATCTGAGGCCATGAGAACATCTAGGGAGAGTTAGAAAATAATAAAAGCAACCCAAAAGAGACCCGAGGACTGAACTCTGAGTTATGCTAACATTCAGAGGACAGTTAGCAAAGGAGACTGGAAAAAGCATAAAGTAAGAGAATTAGAAATAATAGAACTAGAGTTTGGAGTCTTGAATGTCAAATGAAAAAGAGAGGAGGGAGTGGGGAACTTGAATGTTTCTGATAGATCAAAATATAAGGATAGAAAACTGTCCATTAGATATGCTAACCTTGAGTTGACCCAAGCAGTAAGGGTTTTAGTATAGAGGTAAGGAATGAAAGTTATGAAGTAAATAGGCAAAGCCAGCATTGTTTGAGGACTTGGGATTTGAGTGTTGGATTAATCTGCATAATCAACTAAATAGTCCAGCTTTTCTCTACCAAACCCCTCCTTACTGGCTTATCCCATGGACATCAGGCATGGCCATATGATAATCTTTGTCTAATGAAATGTGAGTGGAAGTTTGATTTAGGCATACTATTTCCAACAAAACCATTAAGAGTCATCAAATGGTTCCACCATGGCTCCTTTGCCCTGGCACTATCTTGACATGCATACATTACAGCTGCTACGTCAGCTTGGGTCCTAGAAGGAAAGACTCCAAACCAAGATGGATGTGTAATATGAGACTTCAGAATAGGCTAGTGACAGATAATTAGAAAGAAACTGTTGATTTTGCTGTTTGATTTTTTTTTTTAATTTTTTTTTCAACGTTTATTTATTTTTGGGACAGAGAGAGACAGAGCATGAACGGGGGAGGGGCAGAGAGAGAGGGAGACACAGAATCGGAAACGGGCTCCAGGCTCTGAGCCATCAGCCCAGAGCCGGACGCGGGGCTCGAACTCACAGACCGCGAGATCGTGACCTGGCTGAAGTCGGACGCTTAACCGACTGCGCCACCCAGGCGCCCCTTGCTGTTTGATTTAAATGTGATGATTTGTAATCATACTGTGACTATTTCCTATAGAGAAAAAAGTAAATGTGTAGCAGGAGATAGAAATTCAGTCTGAATATGTAAAGTAATACTGCTAATGTAGAACAGGTTTAAAAGAGGCAATAATATAAATATGTTAAAACAGGATTATATAAGATGTAGATAGATAGATAGATAGATAGATAGATAGATAGATAGATACATATACATATATACATGTGTATATTTATGTATAAATAAAATATGTATATTATGTGTATACAAAATATGTATATATAAATATAAAATAAATATATGTATAAATATGTATAAATGTATAAAAATGTATAAATATGTATATTTTATGTATATATAAAAATTATGTATATTATTTTATGTATATATAAATATTATGTATATATAAAATATAAATAGTATAGTATAAATAGTGAGCCAACACTATTTTTAAATGTTTCTGTGAAAATCGTACAATGAATAGATTTACCCATTTTTCTAACCTACTCTGCCTATGTCTGGTTATTCTGTTGACCCCTTAGTATTCAGGATCTAATAATGAGACTACTAAAAGACTTAGAACATTATCAAACTTTGCTTGTAAAGTAAATTTAAGTATGTGTAAATATATGAATAGCAACTTATTTTTAAGACAAGCATAGGTTTTCCCACTTCTGTATTTCCCAGTCCTATGTGACATATTACTGCTTATCACTGAAGTCTTATGATTATTGAAGCTTAACTGTGTTTTACAACCAAAAAAAAAATTGACTGTGGAGATTTATACTTCTTGATAAATTATTTCTTGTTTAAAACCTGTATTTTCCATCGGAAGCATCTTTTAGGGAAATACTACATTTTATTGGAAGCATTGTCAAGGAAAATACTACATTTTATTCAAAAGTGCTATACTAGTAACTTCCTAAAAACATTCCTATATAACCTGCTTTCTTTGATTTAAAGGACACTATTTCCAAAAATGTGACTCTATAAAGCTGACACATGTCAGTGTTCTAGTTTTCTTCCCCATCAGTGACTTTCCTATCATATGCACTCAGTTACCAAGTCCTTTTTTTTTTAATAATGTAGTCAGTAGTGCAACCTTAACCACTTATTAGAAAATCAAGCTATGTTCTTTCCACTTCATACATCATCAACAGCAATAAAAATTCCAAGATCAGGATGTTTCTGGCAGCATTTTGACACCGCATTAGGTGGAAAAAAAAATCTAACTTGCTTTTTAGATGTTCACAGCTCAGCATTGATGATAATAATGCAATGTTTTTTTTCTTCTGTGAAATAAGTGGCCCTGATTTCTGTGACTTATCAGGCTGAATGTATGTGCGGTGAAAGAGTGCTATTTGAAGTCTGACAGGAAACCTTTCTGATCACAGTTTTACTCCTCAAATTATGTAATTTATTCAAGATAATGGAACTTGCAATGCTGTTAGTGATAATGGAAAATATTTATTTATGAAAACTGACTAGTCTATACAGGCTATATGTAGGAATGCTTGATTTAACTTCTTTCATTTTACTTGCTAAGTGGGACAAAGTTTTCTTCCCTCTCACGACTATGTTTATGTTTCTTTTCACTCCTGGTTGAAAAAAATCTGTTTTGTTGTTGCTAGAATAATCATATTAAAATCTGTTCACATTAGCAACAAAAAATATTCTGAGCGGTTGCTCCATATTTTTATGGTTTCCACTTCCCACATTGTCCCAAGGATAGCATCAAGACATGAGTTATAGGATAAAAGTGAGGAGGGCAGAAGGATAGAAAACAATAGAGCATAGAGGAAGAAGCTAAGCAGAAACTAAGGGATACTCAGGGCCTAGCCATGAAGCTGTACAGATTAAAAGGTAACCCTAGAGGAAATAATGTTTGGCTTAAATCTGTGGAATGATTAGATGTTAATAGCCAACAAATAATAAGGCTGTTTGCTAAATACTAAGTTTGATTTAGATAATGGACAGTGCCTGTATATAATGGAAGGGTTGCGTATGCAAGAAAGTCAGATACCCAGAGTGATAAATTAAAACCAAAATTAAATATATATTATATCATAAATATAAATATAAGTAGTCTGGTTCTTCTCCTTTAGACATTCACAATCTGGGACATTTTCTCTGATACAGATACACAGATATGCAGGAATACTATGAAATGGTTGTATATACTCCTCCCTCAAAAATCAGTTTAGAAGTCGAGTCACAATATAGGTCACAATTATATATGTGGATCACTAGAGCTCTCTGAATACCTCTAAATACCTTCATAAAGAACAAGTATGATTTTTTTTTCTTTTTAAATTTACATCCAAGTTAGTTAAAATATAGTGCAACAATAATTTCAGGGGTAGATTCCCTGATGCCTCTTACCCAAGTAGCCTATCCCCCGTCACACAACTCCTACAGGAACCCTCTATTTGTTCTCCATATTTAAGAGTCTCTTATGTTTTGTCCCCCTCCCTGTTTTTATATTATTTTTGCTTCCCTTCCTTTGTTGTCATCTGTTCTCTGTCTTAAAGTCCTCATATGAGTAAAGCCTTATGATACTTGTCTTTCAGTGACTGACTTATTTCACTTAGCGTAATACACTCTAGTTCCATCCACATAGTTGCAAATGGCAAGATTTCCTTCTTTTTGATTGCCAAGTAATACTCCATTGTATATATGTACCATCTCTTCTTTATTCATTCACCCATCAATGGACATTTCGGCTGTTTCCGTACTTTGGCTATTGTTGATAGAGTTTATATAAACGTTGGGGTGCATGCACCCCTTCAAAACAGCACCTCTGTATCCCTTGGATAAATACCTAGTAGTGCATTTGCTGGGTCATAGGGTAGTTCTATTTTTAATTTTTTGAGGACCCTCCATACTGTTTTCCAGAGTGGCTGCACCAGTTTGCATTGCCACCAGCAGTGCAAAAGAGATCCTCTTTCTCTGCATCCTCGCCAACATCTGTTGTGGCCTGAGTTGTTAATGTTAGCCATTCTGACAGGTGTAAGGTGGTATCTCATTGTGGTTTTGATTTGTATTTCCCTGATGATGAGTGATGTTGAGCATTTTTTCATGTGTTGGTTAGCCATCTGGATGTCTTCTTTGGAGAAGTGTCTATTCATGTCTTCTGCCCATTTCTGCACTGGATTATTTGTTTTTTGGGCGTTGAGTTTGATAAGTTCTTTATAGATTTTGGATGCTCACGCTTTATCTGATAGGTCATTTGCAAATATCTTCCCCCATTCTGTCGGTTGCCTTTTCGTTTTACTGATTGTTTCCTTCACTGTGCAGAAGCTTTTTATTTTGATGAGGTCCCAGTAGTTCATTTTTGCTGTTGTTTCCCTTGCCTCTGGAGACATGTTGAGTAAGAAGTTGCAGCGGCGAGGTCAAAGAGATTTTGCCTCATTCTCCTCGAGGATTTGGAGTATCCAAATGTCTTACATTGAGGTCTTTCATCCATTTGGAGTTTATTTTTGTGTATGCTGTAAGAAAGTGGTCCAGGTTCATTTCTCTGCATGTTGCTGTCCAGTTTTCTCAGCGCCACCTGCTGAAGAGACTGTCTTTATTCCACTAAATATTTTTTCCTGCTTTGTCAAAGATTAGTTGACCATATGTCTGTGGATCCATTTCTGGGTTCTCTATTCTGTTCCATTGATCTGAGTTTCTGTTTTCATGCCAGTACCATACTGTCTTGATGATTAAAGCTTTGTAATACGTCTTGAAGTCCAGGAGTGTGATGCCTGCAGCTTTGGTTTTCTTCTTCAAGATTGCTTTGGCTCTTCAAGGTCTTTTTTGGTTCCACACAAGTTTTAGGATTGTTTGTTCCAGCTCTGTGAAGAATGCTGGTGTTATTTGGATAGGTATCACATTGAACATGTAGATTGCTTTGGGCAGTATCGACATGTTAACAGTATTTGTTCTTCTAATCCATGAGCATGGAATATTCTTCCATTTTTTGTGTGTCTTCTTCAGTTTCTTTCATAAGTTTTCTATAGTTTCCAGTGTATAGATTTTTTTGTGTCTTTGGTTAGGTTTGTTCCTAGTTATTTTGTGGGTTTTGGTGCAATTGTAAATGGGATTGATTCCTTGATTTCTCCTTCAGTTGCTTCACTATTGGCGTATAGAAATACAACCGATTTCTGTGCACTGATTTTATATCCTGTGACTTTGCTGAATTCATGGGTCAGTTCTAGCAGTTTTTTGGTGGAACCTTGGGTTTTCCATGATAGAGTATCTTGTCATCCACAAAGAGTGAAAGCTTGACTTCCTCCTGGCTGATTTGGATGTCTTCTATTCCTTTGTGTTGTCTGATTGCTGAGGCTAAGACTTCCGATACTATGTTGAATAACAATGGCGAGAGTGGACATCCCTGACTTGTTCCTGAACTCAGGGGGAAAGCGCTCAGTTTTTCCCCATTGAGGATGATATTAGTGATGGGTCTTTCATATATTGGTTTTATGCTCTTGAGGTATGATCCTTCTATCCCTACTTTCTTGGGGGTTTTTATCTAAATAGATGTTGTATTTTGTCAAATGCTCTCTCTGCATCTATTGAGAGGATCATGTGGTTCTTGTCCTTTCTTTTATTTTTTTTATTTTTTTTTTTTATTTTTATTTTTGGGACAGAGAGAGACAGAGCATGAACGGGGGAGGGGCAGAGAGAGAGGGAGACACAGAATCGGAAACAGGCTCCAGGCTCCGAGCCATCAGCCCAGAGCCTGACGCGGGGCTCGAACTCATGGACCACGAGATCGTGACCTGGCCGAAGTCGCAAGCTCAACCGACTGCACCACCCAGGCGCCCCTGTCCTTTCTTTTATTGATGTGATATGTCACATTGATTGTTTTGTGGAAATTGAACCAGCCCTGCATCCCAGGTGTAAATCCCACTTGATCACGGTGAATAATTCTTTTATTGTATTGTTGGATCCAGTTGGCTAGTATCTTGTTGAGGATTTTTGCATCCAGGTCCATCAGGGAAATTGGTCTATAGTTCTCCTTTTTAGTGGGGTCTTTGTCTGGTTTTGGAATAAAGGTAATGCTGACTTCGTAGAAAAAGTTTGGAAGTTTTCCTTCCATTTCTGTTTTTTGGAACAACTTCAAGAGAAAAGGTGTTAACTCTTCTTTAAATGTTTGGTAGAATTCCCCTGGAAAGCCATCTGGCCCTGGACTCTTGCTTTTTGAGAGGTTTCTGATTACTGATTCAATTTCTTTACTGATTATGGGTCTGTTCAAATTCGATTTCTTCCTGTTTCAGTTTTGGTAGCTTATATGTTTTTAGGAATTTCTCCACTTCTTCCAGATCACCCATTTTATTGGCATATAATTGCTCATAATAATCTCTTGTTTGTAGTTCTGCAGTGTTGGTTGTGATCTCTCCTCTTTCATTCTTGATTTATTTATTTGGTTCCTTTCCTTTTTGCTTTAGATCAGACTGTCTAAGGGTTTATCAATTTGTTAATTCTTTCAAAGAACCAGCTACTGGTTTCGTTGATGTGTTCTATTCTTTGTTTATTTTTTTGTTTTTTTCCCAGTAGCATTGATTTCCAGTCTAATCTTTATTTCTTGTCTTTCGCTGGTTTTGGGTTTTATTTGCTGTTCTTTTTCCAGATCTTTGAAGTATAAGGTTAGGTTGTGTACCTGAGACCTTTCTTCTTTATATAGGAAGGCCTGGATTGCTACATGCTTTCCTCTTATGGCCACCTTTGCTTCAGCTCAGAGGTTTTAGGCTGTGGTGTTATCATTTCCATTGGCTTCCAAATACTTTTTAATTTTCTCTTTAACTTCTTGGTTAACCCATTAATTCGTTAGTTAGTTGTTCTGTAGCTTCCAAGTATTTGTTATTTTTCCAAAGATTTCTTGTGGTTGATTTCAAGTTTCATAGCATTGTGGTCTGAAAATATGCACACTATGGTCTCAGTCTTTTTTTACTTGTTGAGGGCTTATTTGTGTCTCAGTATGTGATCTATTCTGGAGAATGTTCCACGTGCACTCGAGAAGAATTTGTATTTTGCTGCTCTAGGGTGAAATGTTCTGAATATATCTGTTAAGTCCATCCAGTCAAGTGTGCCATTCAAAACCATTGTTTCCTTTTGACTTTCTGTTTAGATGATGTGTGCATTGTTGTAAGTGGAGTGCTGAAGTCCCCTACTATTATGGTATTATTGTCAATGAGTTTCTCTGTATTTGTGATTAATTGATTTATGTATTTTTGTATTTTCCCATTGGGGGCATAAATGTTTATAATTGTTTGATCTTCTTGGTGGATAGGCCCATTAATTATGATATAATGCTCTTCTTCATCTCGTTACTGTCTTTATTTTAAAATCTAGATTCTCTGATATAAGTATGGCTACTACAGGTTTGTTTGCTTTTTTTTTTTTTTTTTCCTTGGCCACCATTAGCATAATAGCTGATTCTCCATCCTCTTACTTTCAATCTGAAGGTGTCTTTAGGTCTAAAGTGGATCTCTTGTAAACAACATATAGATGGATTTTAGTTTATTGTCCATTCTGTTACCCTATGTCTTTTGATTGGAATATTTAGTCCATTGACATTTAAAGTGAGTACTGAAAGATATGAACCTACTGCCATTGTGTTGCCTGTAGACTTGGAGTTTCTAGTGGTGTTCTCTGGTCCTTTCAAGTCTTTGTTGCTTTTGGTCTTTTTCATTTTGTTTTGTCTTTTCTCCCCTTAGAGTCCTCCCTAAAATTTCTTGCAAGACTGGTATAGTGTTTATAAACTCTTTTCGTTTTTGTTTGTCTGGGAAACTCTTTATCTCTCCTTCTATTTTGAATGAGCCTTGCTGGATAAAGAATTCTTGGCTGCCTATTTTTTTCCAGTTCAGCACGTTGAATATATCCTGCCACTCCTTTCTGGCCTGCCAGGTTTCTGTGGATAGGTCTGCTGCAAACCTGATCTGTCTTCCTTATAGGTAAGGACTTTCTTTTTTCCCTTGCTGCTTTCATAATTTCTTTCCTTGTGTGTATTTTGTGAATGACTATTATATGCCTTGTTGATGGTTAGTTTTTGTGGAATTTAATGGGAGTTCTCTGTGCTTCCTGAATTTTGATGTCTGTTTCTTTCCCAGGTTAGGAAAGTTTTCTGCTATGAATGCTCACTAAACCTTCTACCCAGCTCTCTCTTCTTCCTCTGGGACCCCTATGATTCAGATGTTATTCCTTTTTAATGTGTCACTGAGTTCTCTAATTCTTATATCATGCTCTTCTGCCTCCTTTTTTTTTTCTGTTTCATTATTCTCCATAAGTTTGTCCTCTGTCTCACTGATTCACTGCTCTGCTTCATCCATCCTTGCCACTGTGGCAACCATTCGAGGTTGCATCTTAGTTATAGCATTTTTAATTTTTTCCTGACTAGATTTTACTTCTTTTATCTGTACAGATAAGGATTCTATGCTTTTTTTCAACTCCAGCTAGTATTCTTATTATTGTGATCTAAATTCTGGCCCAGATATCTTGTTTATTCTGTGTTGACTACGTCTCTGGCTATCATTTCTTCCTCTTCTTTCTTTTGGGGTGAATTCCTTTATTTCATCATTTTGGAGGAAGAAAAAGAATAAAGTAAAAAAAATTAAATTAAAAAAATTGAAAACAACACACAAAAAATCAAATAAAGGAAGCTAGATTCTAAATGTGTTTGGGTCTCGTTGTTTAAAGAAGCTTGATAGAATAGAGAAAAAAAGGAAAGAAAAGAAAAAAAGAAGAAAAATGTAGGAAAACATTTAAAATTTTAAAAAGATGATACAATAAAATAGAAAAAAATGAAATGAAAGTAGACAAAAAATTTACAAATAATAAAAAATACATTAGGAAAAAAGTAAAGAAAATTCTTTTTTGTAAAAACTGGAAATAAAAATCAATTTTTTCTCTTTCTGTGTCAACGAATAATAAAAGAAAAAAATGAATAGATGGACAAACAGAATGAAATCTGAATGAAATTGCATCGATTCCCCTAGAAGTCAAACTATGAAGCACTTTATAGATGGTAAACAAGCAGATGGAGAGACTTGTGGTGTTCTTCTAGGGCTTAGTTTGTGCAGTTGGATGGGGGTTGGTGTAATGGCTCCATTCTCCACTCGGTGGCGTTGCTTAACTTACCAGGGTGGATCAGTGTGGTGTGAGTATGGATGTATGTGCATGCGTGGGAGAGGTAAAAGTGGCATTACCCACCTTCCCAGTCTCTAGCATCAGAGCTCTGTGCTCTTGCCAACCTTCAATCAAGCACCCCTCCTTTGTCTCTGGCTTCCACTCACTCTCTGCTTCTACGCTGTCCCTGGCCAAGCCATCAGCCTGCCAAGCAGTACCTCTGTCCCGAATTTATCTCAGATGGGGCTCATTTGAGGGCCCTGCAGCTTTGACCCACTCAGATTCTCTGGAGGGGGGGCTCACCAAGCAATGGCCGGTGCTAGCTTGCCCCCTGGGAATGCTCACACAACCGCACTGCTGCCAAAGCCCTGAGACTGCAGCCAGATGCCAGCCCGTCCCAGAAAATTTTTGTGTGATCTTGTAGCAGCATCAGTTCAGGGACTATGGTAAATCACAATAGGCATCTGCCACTAGGCTTCACTGCACCTTAGCGACCTTGACCCATCACCAGCAAACGTGGCTGTAATATGGGGTCCACTGGGACTTTTGCCTGTGGGGAGGGTGCATAGCCTCTACCAAATATCGTCCTGGCAGGGAACTGCCTCTTCCCATGTGGCCCGAGGACGCCAAGGACTCTGCCATCTGCTTCTGGGGATTTGCTTTTCCCACCAGAGCACCTCCACGTATCCAGCCACATAGTTTCTGACTCTGTGCTGCCCTGTTTTATAGTCTTAATGGTGTTGAAACCCTCTCCTTTCCCCTTCTCCCTTTCTTGTTCAGTTCCTTGTGGGTGTTTCCCCTCTTTCTCTTTCACTCCAGCTGCTTTTGGGTGGAGTGCTTTTCCTATACTCTCCCCCTTCTCTGTTCTCTCTCAGCAAACAAAAAACAGCTCCCTACCTTCCGCGGCTTCTGTCTCCCCCAGTTTACCTCTCTGCACCACATACCTGACAAATTCTGTGGTTCAAGTTGTGCAGATTGTTGTATTAATCCTCAAGTCAGTTTTCCTGGTGTGCAAGTTGGTTTGGTGCTGATCTAGTTGCATTTCAGGGACAAGAGCAGTAGCGAACTTCTATGCTGCTATGCCATCTTGGCTGTTCTCTCACCAATAGCCCCCAAGGGGAGTTTATTTTTAAAATATTTATCAAGTTTCTCTGAAGGTTAATAGTGCTAATCTTTATGATGATCATTTAAAAAAAATAGCTATCTGGACTTTTCAAGTTAAGTCAAAATCTTCGTAACATGAATCAGAATCAAGAAAATCTTAGATTTGTCTTTAGATAGAAACAAATTTACATATAAAACTTTAAGTGTTTATTTTGCACAATTCTCTTTTCCAGAATGCTAACACTTATAATAAAGTATGTTTTATTTGCTGTCTGTATGAAGTGAGAGAAACAAATATATAGGCAGTTTGTTTTAATTTGTTCTATGAGGACACAAGATACCATTTTTGGAGTATTGTAGTAAATGAAGGTCTTAATAGGTTGGTCAGCTAATATTTTTTTCACCTATTTTACTTTTTAAGAAACTCTTTTTTAAAATGTAATCTCTGTGCCTAGTGTGGGCTCCAACTCACTATGACCCCTAGATCAAGCTGTTGATATACTGCAATTCCACTAACTGAGCCATCCAGGCACCCCTTAAGAAACTCTTAATGAGTAATAATTGTGTTCAGAAAACAATGCCAATACCATTATAAATATGAGACAACATAAATGCCTGATTGGTATACTCTATCTTGGAAAAGTCTTCCAGATTATGATCATCCTGTACTTGTATATGAAGGACTCATTTTTCACCCTTGCTTATGTGTCCTCTTCCAGATAATAGCTTGGTCTATTGTGACTCTTAGTGACTAAAATAGCACCTTTTCCTCCTTACTGTAAACTGATGTGTCACATTCTCCACTTTCCCTTACTATATTTTATTTCTTGAGTTGAGTAAATTGCATTTCAAATAATCTCATATATATATATATATATATATATATATATATATATATATACACATCTAAGTTTCCTTTTCACACTGATACTTTCTCCTGGTGCTTGGCTTCTTTTTGCTGAATGTGGAAAATCCTTTATCTTATCTACAAAAGTCATTGATATATCCCCAATTTTCTCTAATCAAGCTTTTTCTGACAATTATTCTTGAAATGTCATTAAAATGATTGTCGTTGTTTAGTTTGATCCTTAATCTTAAAGCAATGTTATTTTCTATAATGAGCTAAGAATATTTTTATGAATTAGCCTTGTAACTTAAAAACTTTCTCCTTTTTGTTTGTGCATGTGGGCATGGGCTAAATGGGCAAGGGGCATTAAGGAGGACACTTGTTGTGATGAGCATTGAATGTTATATGTATGTGATGAATCACCAAATTCTGCTCCTGAAAGCATCATTACACTATATGTTAACTAACTTGGATATAAATTAAAAATAATTAAAAATCTTAAAAATAAACTTTTCTCTTTCTTTTTGATTGGCATACGTATGTGGATTGGAAACTTCTTGTAGAGATGTTGTTTTCAAAAGTGGAAGCTGGTGTGCCTGGGTGGCTCAGTCGGTTGGGCGTCCGACTTCAGCTCAGGTCATGATCTCGCGGTCCGTGAAGTTAAAGACCCCCATCAGGCTCCATGTCGACAGCCTGGATCCTACTTCAGATTCTGCGTCTCCCTCTCTCTCTTGCCCTCCCCTGCTCATGCTCTGTCTCTCTCCCTCTCAAAAATAAATAAAAATTAAAACAATTAAAAAAAGAGTTTGGGCAAACCCTATGATAAAAAAAATGTTTTCTAAGCGAAACTTCTAAATATAAAAGATATCATCAACTTTATATGGAGACATAGTGGAAGGGGAAAAAAAAAATAAACCCTCTAGAGCCCAACCCACCAATCATCAACATTGCTGTTTCTTCTTTATATATCTTATAATTTGGATGTGAAAAGTCTAAAATGATAATGTCCAAACAGTAGAGAAATATTTTGGTAACCGAATCAGACCTTAAATGGGTCAGGACCTCAGTGAGTCTCATTACAGTACAACTCTGGTATCACATTTGTGATAATTTTATGTGTTAACTTGACCATGCCAAGTGTTACCCAGAATGAACATAATTTCTGAGTGTTTCTGTGAGGGTATTTCCAGATGATGTTAGAATTTGAATCAGTAGACCCAGTACAGTAGATTGCCCTCCCCCAAGTGGATGGCATCATCCAGTCTGTTGAGGGCCAGAATAGAACAAAAAGATGGTGGAAGTAGGAATTTAGTCTTTTTGCTTCCTGCCTGACTGCTTGTGCTGAGACATCAGTTTTCTCCTGCCCTTGAGCTGGGATTTACACCATCAGCTCCCTTGGTTCTCAGAGGAGTTCAAAATTAGAAACTGGAATTATATTGCTCCTTCCTGTTTCCAGCTTGCAGAAGGCAGATTGTGGGGCATCTCAGCCTCCATAATCACATAAGCTAATTCCTCATAATAAATGTCTTCATATAAATATATCCCATTAGTTCTCTTCCTCTGTAGAGCCTTGGCTAATATAACATCCTAAATCCTTTCTCAACTTTGGTCTTCTTTAAGTTAAAGGGGACACCCATTTTTCTCTCCCACCTACCTGGCAGGAAAATTGTTAGGTACCCAGGTATAGTCCATTAGACAGTACTGTTGAACTTTGAATTTTGGGGGAATGATTCAGAGGAACAAGCAAGTTTCTGATAACTTTGTAGAGGCTGTGGTAGAGATGAGATTAGCCACAGTTACCCAGCCTTGATGGCAAAAATGACAGCCTCCTGGGCAGAAATTTTTGTTCTCTATCAGTTTCTGCCTGAGTCTCTGTGAGTTTCCCAATATTCTCCCTGGGCCGCTGGAGCTCCCCAAACTCCCTCCAATAGTTTTGTAATGAATTATTTTGTTGCAAGTTAGTCTTGTTTCCAGTGTTACAATAAAAACCTTAACTGAATAATAATTTCTCATAAAATTCTAAAGTGGGTGGACAGTGCTCAAGAACTCCATTTTAATGATGGCAACTAAAGTCCCATATTTGTAATGGATATTTTTGGTCTTGATCTCAGAATAAAATAATAATTACTCTCTTATTCCTGGAAGAAGAGGTGTA
The DNA here is from genome assembly GCF_028749965.1 of Puma concolor. Classification (NCBI taxonomy): domain Eukaryota; kingdom Metazoa; phylum Chordata; class Mammalia; order Carnivora; family Felidae; genus Puma; species Puma concolor. Next base: position 78,665,516 of record NC_141667.1, on the reverse strand, counting down.
ATTTTGAAATGCTATCAGTATTATAGCATTAGAATGTCATTTTGGTAAGACCATAAAAGAAATAGACATTAATGGATAATGTTCCATTCAGTCTGCTTCGAACAACTTTTCATGAACACTTACTCAGCTTCAGCACTGGGTTTAAAAATGATAAAGCAAGTATTACACTTTTCCTCACAAAGTTTAGAGACCTGAATAGAAGCATACACTATAATAGTCATAATACAACATAAAAAGAGTTGTAATTGAGGTATTGTATAGCTTTTGGTGAGGGCATAAAGTTCAGGGATAGTGTAAAAGAAAGAAGAGAAATATTTTTTCTGTCTAAACCCGAGGCAGTGAAGGATGCTGGAAAAAGTGATAATAGCCTTAAAACGAAGAGTCTAAAGGCAGAAGTAGTAAGATTATGGAACAGAAATAAAAGGATGAAAATGTAAGAGCCTACATCTGTATTTTTATGACTTCTGTCTGTTATGATCAACCAATTTGTTCAGTATCTATCAAAGGTACATAAAATAGACCCAGATGATGGTGGTCACTGGATAGGATTGAGTATTAAAGGAGACCCCCCCAAAAAACAGAAAGGGCCACCAACATCACACTGAATAGTTCTCAGTAGTGTCTTAGCTCCCATGATCATTTTTCTACTCACTATGAGCATCATTTCTCTAGTGCTGTACTCTTGATTGGATGAGCATTGCTCCTAGTTAGTACATGGAGAAGCAGTTGGGTATAGCTCAGGGGTGACAGCCAGGCTTCCTGCTGTTTCACCAGGCTAAAGAAAGCCTTTCTTATTTGTTTCTTGGTTGGTTTACTGCAGACAGTACTGACTGCCAAAGACATTGTAGAGATAAAAGTTGAAGCAGAAGAATATCAGCTGATGAATTTATAAAACTGATTAAGTTTCTTAAAAGTGTGATCACACTCATAATCTCTGTCGGGATCTTACTCACCCTTACTTTCATGTCCAATAATGTTTGTTTTTTAAATAGTTTTTTCACATTTCAAAATCCTAGGCAACATTTTTGAAAATCTTGGAATCCAAAAGAAGGAGTATTTACAAAAGTATTATTATTATTTTGCAATGGTGTAGTGAAACCATCTTGCTTGGGACATCACTAGTGGAATTTTCAGGGGACTAGCCTGAAGTTGATCTCAGTTGTTTACTTCATTTTGGTAGGCAGCGAAAGTTAATATGACTAGAGAATGAATTCTTAAAGGACATTATAAAGGAACCATTACAAATCTTGTATAAATATCTAATTACATAAAGATAGTAGTAGCTAATTTATTAAAGGCCATGATATGATCTTTCGTATCATATTCTGTTATTAAAGTACATGGCTTAAATATTTCTATGATATTTTGTTAGCTTGGTGTGAATTATGGCATATTCTCTATATGAGAAAATTTGTATTTATTTTAAATTAGTGTATATTTTATATCTTCCAAACAACCTTAGATAACCTCATAGGTGGCATGAATTAATGCTCTTTCTTTGTAATTTCTATATTTATTTATTTTCTTATCTGTTCCTCAAACATTTCCTAGAATATGTTCTGCCTATGAACCCCAAATCATCTGATTGCTACTGGTGTCACAGTGAAATTAGACTATCTACTAAAGAGACAAGCAAAATTTTTTTAGTTATATATATAAACCAAGTTACCAGGGCACGTCTGAATTTTCTCAAATTTTTAGTGATCAGTTGTAGTAGATGTGAAACAGAAAGAGGAGCTTGATTTTTAGAGTGAAGATTGACTTTGGTGCTGTCAGAACAAAACAAATCTTGTTTTGACTTGTATGTGAGCACATTTGCTATGTAAAACACAGATGGAGAGAAAATAAGAAATAGCAGAATGTCATCTTGAGAAGTCCTTTTTTGACTAAAATGACATGACAAACCCCTTTAGAGCATAAACGTAAAATTAAAAAAAAATGGGTTCTTGGCAGAAGAGAAAATTGAAATTTAATTACTCTTACATGTTTCCTTTTTTTTTTTTTTTTGCTGTTACCAGTTACACCTGCGGACATAGGTAGTAACTCCAGCCTCCAACTAAATCACGCAAGCACATCACTCCAATATTGGGAATAGTCTGGATATTTCCTTATTGTCTAAACATAGGAGAAGAGGAAATTGAAGATAGGAAGAAATATTCAGCTAAATATTACAGATGAGTAGTAGTGGATGACATAGGGAGGTTAATTGTTTGATTCAAGTCCTCAGTTAGTCATTCTTCATTCAGAAAATAAAGCCATTCTTCCAATTCCCCAATGTTGAGACTTCTGTAGTCCCATAATAATTTCACTCTAAGATTTTACATTTTTCCTTTGTTTTTAGAAAACTACCAAATATTATCTTACATCTAGCTTTCTAAATAACTTTTGAGTCTCTATTAAAGTTTGTTCTTTCCTAAGTATACATCTACCTAACTTCTTAGACACTTGAACATTTTGTAAACTACGCATAAAAAATATTTTTAGAGATTGCATTATACACAAAATTGTTAAAAATGTTCATACTCTCTTATGAGACTTCAGCACTGTGGTCAGAAAGTTAATGTGAAAATTCCAAGCTTATAAAATAAACATATATGCAAATAAGGAGATAAGAATAGATTTTAAAAATGTTTCATCTGACTCATAGGAGCTAAGTGAACCATGAAATGTGAAAATATGGAACAAATGAAACTGAGGACCAAATTCAACATGCTCTGCAACGAATAAGAGTTTTAGGGTGTTTTTGTATGTGTTATGTTTGTTTATATTTTTCATTTCTGTCTAGAATGTATCTTCAGTGATAGATGATGTGACAAAATAACTCTCTTATCTCAATGGTCTAAATCTTGAATAAATTAGATGTGGATAGTTATGAAAATTCCATGTGATGTGCTACTGCCCTGCTTCTCTTTGGCCCTTTTCTATGCCTTGACTGTCAGTGTTCAAATCCCTCTTTCCCATTAGATGTAAAATTTTTGAGAGTAGGTACTATGTCTTAATCCATCTTTACATTTCCAGGTACATCTAGCACATGTTGGCTCACAGTAGTCAGCAAATTGTTAAATGATTAAATGACTTGGAAAAAAAAAGTAACCAGAAGACTTGAATGTTAATAAACCTTTAATAAAAATGACCTAACTTCAGATCTTGTCCTAAAAATCTTCTCCATCTACCCTACCACTCCTGTCCTTATTTTGATGAAATGTAAGGTCCACTGTAATGGAAGGGGAGAGAATATACATTTTGGCTTTGAAATTAAAGCAATAAAAAAAAATAAGAGTATCTTTGAGGTAGAAATGATATTTCGAAATGGAACTTTAAAGATGAATAGGATCCTGAAAGTACTTAGATTGGAAAAAAAAGGCACAAGCAAAAATTTGACATCATAAAATTAATGTGTAAAGCAATAGCAGGAGATGTATTTAATTGGAGCCTAGGGTAGGTATATGGGAATACCTGTGTAAATTTATACAACAACCTTAAATGCCAGGCAGATGAGTCTCCCTTAATTTGATGCAGACAAATTCAGTAAATTTTTAAAGGTCATCTTGTGATATATACCAGTTTCTTTTTATTTGATTGGATTCAATGTTCAGCCTATATGTAAATATTCTGAATACAGGTGGTTATTTCCTCATTTACTATGGAGCTAACAGTATCTGATCTTAAGTTTCCAGTGTAGGCATACTTTCCTGCCTTTTTAATCTTCTTTGTATACCCAAAAAACAAATAATCCTGTGAAGAAATGGGCAGAAGACATGAATAGACACTTTTCCAAAGAAGACATCCAGATGGCGAACAGACACATGAAAAGATACTCAACATCACTCATCGTCAGAGAAATACAAATCAAAACCACAATGAGGTTCTACCTCACACCTGTCAGAATGGCTAAAATGAACAACTCAAGAAACAACAGATGTTGATGAGGATGCGAAGAAAGGGAATCCCTCCTGCAATGTTAGTGGGAATGTAAACTGGTGCAGCCACTCTGGAAAATAGCATGAAGTTTACTCAAAAAATTAAAAATAGAACTATCTTACTACCTAGTAATTGGACTATGAGGCATTTGTCTAAAGGATGCAAAAATGCTGATTTGAGGGAAACATGCACCCCAATGTTTATAGCAGTGCTATCAACAGCCAACGTATGGAAAAAGCCCAAATGTCCATCAACTAATGCATGGATAAAGAAGATGTGATTATCTATCTGTTTATCTATCTATCTATCTATCTATCTATCTATCTATCTACCTATCTGTCTTTCAATCTATAGATATATAGTGGAATATTACTCAGCAATCAAAAAGAATGAAATCTTGCCATTTGCAGCAACGTGGAGAGAACTAGAGTGTATTATGAAAAGCGAAATAAGTCAGAGACAGACAAATATCATATGATTCCACTCATATGTGGAATTTAAAAACCACAACAGATGAACATAGGGAAAGGGAAGGAAAAATAAGATAAACCAGAGGGAGGCAAGCCATAAGAGATTCTTAAATACAGAGAAAAAACAGGGTTGCTGGAGGGGAGATGGGTGGGTAAGTGGGCTAAATTGTTAGTGGCATTATGGAGGGCACTTGTTGGCATGAGCACTGGGTGTTACATTTAAGTAACGAATCTTTGGATTCTACTACTGAAATGAATATGACATTATATGTTAACTAGATTTTAAATAAATAAATTTAAAAAATCTTTTTTTAAAAAAAAACAGTGTTTATGAATGTACTTTTAAAGTGTGTTTATTTATCTTGAGAGAGAAAGAGAGAGCAGGAGAGGGGCAGATAGGGAGAGAGAATCCCAAGCAGCCTGTGTACACTCAGGGCAGAACCCAACACGGGACTTGATCCTATAAACTGTAAGTTACAGAGATTCGAGCACCCAGTACTGAAGTATAGAGTGGTTCAAGTAGCTCTACAGATTCTTAGAATTAGGTGTGATATGTTCTTTTTAACTTCGTAGGCTCAGAGAAGCCAAGATCCAACTCAGGATTTGGAATAATCCCTTGGGTCATATTTTTATTTTATTTTATTTTATTTTATTTTATTTTATTTTATTTTATTTTATTTTATTTTATTTTATTTATATTTTGGAGTGTCAAATCCTTTTTATTATGCATTGCATCTTTCAAAATCATCTTTGTTTACAGTTTCTGGGTTTTTAAATTTTATTTATTGTTTAATTTACATCCAAGTTAGTTAGCATATGGTACAACAATGATTTCAGGAAAAGATTCCTTAATGCCCTTAGCCATTTAGACCATCCTGACTCACACAACCCCTCCAGTAATCCTCTGTTTGTTCTCTATATTTATGAGTCTTTTACGTTTTGCCTCCCTCCCTGTTTATATTATTTTTGCTTCCTTTCCCTTATGTTCATATGTTTTGTATCTTAAACTCCTCATATGAATGAAGTCATATGACATTTGTCTTTCTCTGACTAATTTTGCTTAGCATAATACCCTCCAGTTCCATCCACATAGTTGCAAATGGCAAGATTTCCTTCTTTTTGATTGCCAAGTAATACTCCATTGTATATATGTACCATCTCTTCTTTATTCATTCACCCATCAATGGACATTTCGGCTGTTTCCGTACTTTGGCTATTGTTGATAGAGTTTATATAAACGTTGGGGTGCATGCACCCCTTCAAAACAGCACCTCTGTATCCCTTGGATAAATACCTAGTAGTGCATTTGCTGGGTCGTAGGGTAGTTCTATTTTTAATTTTTTGAGGACCCTCCATACTGTTTTCCAGAGTGGCTGCACCAGTTTGCATTGCCACCAGCAGTGCAAAAGAGATCCTCTTTCTCTGCATCCTCGCCAACATCTGTTGTGGCCTGAGTTGTTAATGTTAGCCATTCTGACAGGTGTAAGGTGGTATCTCATTGTGGTTTTGATTTGTATTTCCCTGATGATGAGTGATGTTGAGCATTTTTTCATGTGTTGGTTAGCCATCTGGATGTCTTCTTTGGAGAAGTGTCTATTCATGTCTTCTGCCCATTTCTGCACTGGATTATTTGTTTTTTGGGCGTTGAGTTTGATAAGTTCTTTATAGATTTTGGATGCTCACGCTTTATCTGATAGGTCATTTGCAAATATCTTCTCCCATTCTGTCGGTTGCCTTTTCGTTTTACTGATTGTTTCCTTCACTGTGCAGAAGCTTTTTATTTTGATGAGGTCCCAGTAGTTCATTTTTGCTGTTGTTTCCCTTGCCTCTGGAGACATGTTGAGTAAGAAGTTGCAGCGGCGAGGTCAAAGAGATTTTGCCTCATTCTCCTCGAGGATTTGGAGTATCCAAATGTCTTACATTGAGGTCTTTCATCCATTTGGAGTTTATTTTTGTGTATGCTGTAAGAAAGTGGTCCAGGTTCATTTCTCTGCATGTTGCTGTCCAGTTTTCTCAGCGCCACCTGCTGAAGAGACTGTCTTTATTCCACTAAATATTTTTTCCTGCTTTGTCAAAGATTAGTTGATCATATGTCTGTGGATCCATTTCTGGGTTCTCTATTCTGTTCCATTGATCTGAGTTTCTGTTTTCATGCCAGTACCATACTGTCTTGATGATTACAGCTTTGTAATACGTCTTGAAGTCCAGGAGTGTGATGCCTGCAGCTTTGGTTTTCTTCTTCAAGATTGCCTTGGCTCTTCAAGGTCTTTTTTGGTTCCACACAAGTTTTAGGATTGTTTGTTCCAGCTCTGTGAAGAATGCTGGTGTTATTTGGATAGGTATCACATTGAACATGTAGATTGCTTTGGGCAGTATCGACATGTTAACAGTATTTGTTCTTCTAATCCATGAGCATGGAATATTCTTCCATTTTTTGTGTGTCTTCTTCAGTTTCTTTCACAAGTTTTCTATAGTTTCCAGTGTATAGATTTTTTTGTGTCTTTGGTTAGGTTTGTTCCTAGTTATTTTGTGGGTTTTGGTGCAATTGTAAATGGGATTGATTCCTTGATTTCTCCTTCAGTTGCTTCACTATTGGCGTATAGAAATACAACCGATTTCTGTGCACTGATTTTATATCCTGTGACTTTGCTGAATTCATGGGTCAGTTCTAGCAGTTTTTTGGTGGAACCTTGGGTTTTCCATGATAGAGTATCTTGTCATCCACAAAGAGTGAAAGCTTGACTTCCTCCTGGCTGATTTGGATGTCTTCTATTCCTTTGTGTTGTCTGATTGCTGAGGCTAAGACTTCCGATACTATGTTGAATAACAATGGCGAGAGTGGACATCCCTGACTTGTTCCTGAACTTAGGGGGAAAGCGCTCAGTTTTTCCCCATGGAGGATGATATTAGTGATGGGTCTTTCATATATTGGTTTTATGCTCTTGAGGTATGATCCTTCTATCCCTACTTTCTTGGGGGTTTTTATCTAAATAGATGTTGTATTTTGTCAAATGCTCTCTCTGCATCTATTGAGAGGATCATGTGGTTCTTGTCCTTTCTTTTATTTTTTTTATTTTTTTTTTTATTTTTATTTTTGGGACAGAGAGAGACAGAGCATGAACGGGGGAGGGGCAGAGAGAGAGGGAGATACAGAATCGGAAACAGGCTCCAGGCTCCGAGCCATCAGCCCAGAGCCTGACGCGGGGCTCGAACTCATGGACCACGAGATCGTGACCTGGCCGAAGTCGCAAGCTCAACCGACTGCGCCACCCAGGCACCCCTGTCCTTTCTTTTATTGATGTGATATGTCACATTGATTGTTTTGTGGAAATTGAACCAGCCCTGCATCCCAGGTGTAAATCCCACTTGATCACGGTGAATAATTCTTTTATTGTATTGTTGGATCCAGTTGGCTAGTATCTTGTTGAGGATTTTTGCATCCAGGTCCATCAGGGAAATTGGTCTATAGTTCTCCTTTTTAGTGGGGTCTTTGTCTGGTTTTGGAATAAAGGTAATGCTGACTTCGTAGAAAAAGTTTGGAAGTTTTCCTTCCATTTCTGTTTTTTGGAACAACTTCAAGAGAATAGGTGTTAACTCTTCTTTAAATGTTTGGTAGAATTCCCCTGGAAAGCCATCTGGCCCTGGACTCTTGCTTTTTGAGAGGTTTCTGATTACTGATTCAATTTCTTTACTGATTATGGGTCTGTTCAAATTTTCGATTTCTTCCTGTTTCAGTTTTGGTAGCTTATATGTTTTTAGGAATTTCTCCACTTCTTCCAGATCACCCATTTTATTGGCATATAATTGCTCATAATAATCTCTCATTATTGTTTGTAGTTCTGCCGTGTTGGTTGTGATCTCTCCTCTTTCATTCTTTTTTAAAAATTTTCTTAACGTTTATTTTTTGAGAGAGAGAGAGAAAAAGAGAGAGAGCACAAAGAGGAGAGGGAGACACAGAATCTCAAGCAGGCTCCAGGCTCTGAGCTGTCAGCATAGAGCCCGACGCGGGGCTTGAACTCACAAATTGTGAGATCATTAGCTGAACCAAAGTCTGTCACTTAACCTACTGAGCCACCCAGACGCCCCTCTCCTCTTTCATTCTTGATTTTTTTATTTGGGTCCTTTTCTTTTTGATCAAACAGGCTAGAGGTTTATCAATATTGTTCATTCTTTCAAAGGACCAGCTCCTGGTTTTACTGATCTGTTCTAATAGTTTTTTTGCTTGTTTGTTTGTTTGTTTAATTGTTTCGATAGCCTTGATTTCTGGTCTAATCTTTATTATTTCCTGTCATCTGCTGGTTTAGGGTTTTATTTGCCGTTCTTTTTCCATCTCTTTGAAGTGTAAGTTAGGTTGTGTATCTTAGACCTTTCTTCCTTCTTTGGGAAGGCCTGGATTCCTATATACTTTCTTCTTATGACTGATTGCCTTTGCTGCATCCCAAAGGCTTTGGACTATGGTGTTTTCATTGGCTTTGATGTACTTTTTAATTTTCTCTTTACCTTCTTAGTTAGTCCATTCATTCTTTAGTAGCATGGTCTTTAGTCTCCAAGTATTTGTTATCTTTCCACATTTTTTCTTGTGGTTGATTTTGAGTTTCATAGTGTTGTAGTCTGAAAATATGCACAGTATGATCTCTTTTTGTACTTGTTGAGGGCTGATTTGTTTCTCAGTATGTGATCTATTCTGGAGAATTTTCCATCTTCACTAGAGAATATTGTGCATTCTGCTGCTTTAGAATAAAAATATTCTGATATATCTGTTAAGTCCATCCGGTCAGTATATCATTCAAAGCCATTTTTTCCTTGTTGATTTTCTGTTTAGATGATCTGTCCATTGTTGTAAGTGGGGTGTTGAAATCCCCTACTATTATCGTATTTATCAATGAGTTTATGCTTGTGATTGATTTATATATTTGGGTGCTATCACATTTGGAGCATAAATGTGTACAATGGTTAGGTCTTCTTGGTGGATAGTCCCCTTAATTTTGATACAGTGCCCTTCATCTCTTGTTACAGTCTTTATTTTAAAACCTAGATTTTCTGATATAAGTATAGCTGCTCCAGCTTTCTTTTGGAGACCATTAGCATGATAGATGTTTCCCATCCTCTTATTTTCAATATGAAGTTGTCTTTAGGTCTGAAATAGGTCTCTTGTAAACAGCATGTAGAGGGATCTTGTTTTCTTATCCATTCTGTTATTCTATGACTTTTGATTGGAGCTTTTAGCCCATTGACATTTATAGTGAGTACTGAAAGATAAGAATTTATTGCCATTATGTTTCCTGTAGAGTTGGAGTTTCTGGTAGAGTCCTCTGGTCCTTTCTAGTCTTTGTTGCTTTTGGTCTTTTGGTCTTTATTTATTTATTTATTTATTTATTTATTTATTTATTTTTATTTTTTATTTTTCATCTTTTCTCCCCTGAGATCCCCCCTTAAAATATCTTCTCAGGGCTGGTTTAGTGGTCACAAACTCCTTTAATTTTTGTTTGTCTGGGAAACTTTTATCTCTCCTATTTTGAATGACAGGCTTACTGTATAAAGAATTCTTGGCTGCATATTTTTCCAATTCAGCACCTTGAGTATATCCTGCCACACCTTTCTGGCCTGCCAAGTTTTTGTAGATAAGTCTGCTGAGAACCTGACCTGTCTTCCCTTGTAGGTTAAGGACTTTTTTCCCTTGCTGCTTTCATGATTCTTTCTCTTCCTGAGTATCTTGTGAATTTGACTATGATATTCCTTGTTGATAGTTGGTTTTTGTTGAATCTAATGGGAGTCCTTCTGGATTTTGATGTCTGTGTCTTTTTCCAGTAGGAAAGTTTTCTGCTATAATATGCTCACATAAATTTTCTATCCCCGTTTCTCTCTCTTTATCTTCTGGAACCCCTATGATTTTGATGTTATTTCTTTTTAATGAGTCACTGATTTCTCTGATTTTTATTTTGTGTTCTTTTGCCTTAGTCTCCCCCTTTTTTTCTGCTTCATTATTCTCCATAAGTTTGTCCTCTATGCTCTGCCTTACCCATCCTTGCCACCATGGCATCCATTCGAGATTGCAGCTCATTTATAGAAATTTTTTTTTAATTTCATCCTGATTAGCTTTTACTTCTTTTATCTCCACAGAAAGAGATTCTAGTCTGTTTTCAACTCCAACTTGTATTCTTATTATTGTGATTCTAAATTCTGGTTCAGACATCTTGCTTGTATCTGTGTTGATTAAGTCCCTGGCTGTCATTTCTTCCTGTTCTTTCTTTTGGGGTCTATTCATTAATCATTTTGGAGGATGAAAAGGAATTAATAATGTGAGGGGCGCCTGGGTGGCGCAGTCAGTTAAGCGTCCGACTTCAGCCAGGTCACGATCTCGCAGTCCGTGAGTTCGAGCCCCGCGTCAGGCTCTGGGCTGATGGCTCGGAGCCTGGAGCCTGTTTCCGATTCTGTGTCTCCCTCTCTCTCTGCCCCTCCCCCGTTCATGCTCTGTCTCTCTCTGTCCCCAAAATAAATAAACGTTGAAAAAAAAATTAAAAAAAAAAAGGAATTAATAATGTGAAAAAAATTAAAATTAAAAAATTAAAAACAACACAAAAATATAAAATAAAGGGGATGCTAGATCCTAGGTGTGTTTTGGTCTGGTTGTTGAAAGAAGCTTGATAAATTAGAGAAAAAAGGGAACGATAAGAAAAAAAGAAAAAAGAAAAAAGGAAAATGTTTGAATATTTGAAAACTGAATGCCATCAGATAGAATGAAATGAAATGATGACAGTAAAATAGAATTTCAATATTTACAAAACAGTAAAAACATATAGTAGAACAGAAAAAATCTTTTTAATAAAAATGGTAAATAAAAATAGATTTTTTTCTCTTTCTGTATTCAGGAATAAGAAAAAAAGAAAAGAGAAGAAAAGAAAAGAAAAGGAAAAATAAGAAATTGAATAAAAGGACCAGCAAATAGAATGAAGTTTGATTGAAATTACATCTGGTTTCCCTTAGAAGTCAAGCTATGAAGTACTTTATAGTCGTAAACTAAGCAGCTGGAGAGACGTGTTTGTCAAGAGCGCTGTTGACCCATTTGGGAGGGGTTTAGTGTAATGGCTCCACTCTCCACTAGATGGCGTTGCTTAACTTACTGGAGTAGATCGCTGTGGTGTGTGTAGGTGTGTATGCGCACGCACCAGTGAGGTGAAAATGGCATCATCCAGCTATCCAGTCTCTAGTTTTCGAACTCTGTGCTCTCCACGACTGGCAATCAAGCACCCCTCCTTTGTCTCTGGCTTCCATCCACTCCTGGCTTTTACACTGTGACCAAGGCATCGGGCTGCCAGGCCGCACTTCCGTCCTGCGTTTTATCTAAAATGGAGCTGTGTTTCCCGACCCCTCACTTCTGAGGGACTGTGGCTTTGACCCACTCAGACCTTCTGGGCGAGGGTGTCGCTGAGCAATGGCTGGGTGCCTTCCTACCCCCAGGAACTTTCGCAAGACCGTGCTGCTGCCAATGCCCAGAGACTGCGGCTGGGTGCCAGCCCACCCCAGAAAAAGTTCCTGCCATCTTGTAGCAGCAGCGTTTCAGGGTTTTTGGAAAAATCACAACACACGTCTGGTGCCAGGTTTCACCCTTAACGTCCTTTTTCCAGCACTAGTGAATGTGGTTGTTCTCAGGGGTCTGCTGGGATCTTTTTCTGTGGAGTAGCTGCACAGCCTCTACCAAGTGTCCTCCCAGCAGGGGAACTGGCTCTCCCTGTGTAGCCCTTGGACCTCGCGGTCTGCTCCTGAGGATTCGCCCTTCCCACCAGAGCACCACCAGGTATCGAGCTGCGGAGTTTCAGAAAATGTGCTCCCCCTGTTTATAGAGTGTTAATGGAATTTAAACCCTCTCCTTTCTCCTTTCTCCCTTTTAAGTTCCGTCCCTGCGGCTGTTTCCACTTTTCCACTTTCTCTCCAGCTGCATTCAGGCGGGGGGATGCTTTCCTGTGCTCTCCCCCCATCTCCGTCCTCTCCACAAGCAAAACCAGCTCCCTGCCCTCCGTGGTTTCTTTCTCCCCCATTCACCTCTCTGCACTGCGTACTTGCCGAGTTCTGTGGTTCAGGTTCTGCAGATTGTTGTGTTAACCTTCAAATCAGTTTTGTAAGTGTGCAGGATGGTTTAGTGTTGATCTGGCTGTATTTCAGGTATGAGAGAAGCAAAAAAACTTCCATTCTGTTTCGCCATCTTGCCCCCCTACAGTTTCCCCGTTGGGTCATATTTTAAACAAATCCCTTTCTTATATCTCTCCTCAAGATCACTAAATGAAGAACAAAAACTATTGGGTCCATTTCAAAACACTCTAAAATGGAATTGAACTTAGGATTTCTTCTCAAAAAAAAAAAAAAAAATAGTGAGCTAGAATAAGGTCTTCCTTAAAACATCAGTCAGTACAATTGCTCTCAGTATTTTTTATGGGAGATTTTTTTAAAAAACACTGGTAGGGAGTTAAAATAAAGAAAGGTAGTTTTCCAGTCGCATGATCATATTGCTCTCATCACTTGTGTCTTTGTATCAAACTCTCCTCTTTCTTGGTCTGGGTACTTTCTGCCTTTGACTACTTGATGCCGATCCTCTAGCAAGGTCAGCTGCTGACCACACAGCGTTAGCCATCGTCTCCACACTTTGACCATCAGCCCCTTCCCCCTTCTGACAGGTGAGCTTTCGTCTACCCCACAGCCTGCATTTGCCAGGCAGGAAAAAAATGACTCTTCAGATATGACAGGCAGAGAAGCTGCCACTTATATTGAGTGCACTTTGAGTCCTTAGAGGAAAGCAAGGAGACTCTAGGTGAGGGGAAATCCTGCTTGTGGTTTTGCTGCTAACTTAGATGACTGTTTATCCTTCATCTTCATGGCTGTTGCCTTTTTCATTCAAATAAACGGGTGTAAGAAAAATAGTGTGAGCTAGATCCTGAAGGTTAAAATATTTTTTCCTCATTGTAGCCTCTGTTTTCTTTTTCCCTGTCTATTAAATTTAAAACAATTTTACTATGAAGTGAAGTGGACTTCTGACAACACCCTGAAGTTTGAATTGTTTATTATTATTATATTTTCTTCTGCATTAGTGCTAGCTCCTGTGTAACTATGCCTGCAGGGAAGGAGATACTACTCAAGCAAGCATTGTTATTATTCGAGGTTATAATATATCCCTTTTATGGGTTATTTTGCATTTCTCTCCCAAAGATAATAGCAATATAAGTTTGAAATATTTTTTTTAGAAGAAGCTCCTATTTGCCGTACATGGTGAAAGGAAGAATTCTACTCGCACTGGTCACTCTGTTATATTTGCAGTCACATTCACTCAGCAACTTCATTGGAAGTTTGGCTTAGTTTACTGATATTTTCTCTTAATGATTTAAATGAGAATAAGGTGAGCATGAAATATGGCAGGAAATACGGTTTGCGCTTACTGAGAGGAGTGTGAAATTCTGTTGCATTTCTGATATTTCCTTACCTGCTAGAGCATAGGACAAAGTATACCAGACTAAAAGGTGCAACAGGCCTGAGAATTAAGAGATAGTTCTGGCCCCTGTCTTTCCACTACCTTGCCCATGAGCACAGTCATTTCACTTCATCACACTTGAGACTATCTATAACATAAATTGAGGGATCAGCTATTTCTAAAGCCTTTCTCAGAAATAAAAATATTGGGGTGCCCGGGTGGCTCAGTTGGTTAAGCATTTGACTCTTGGTTTCAGCTCAGGTCGTGATCTCACAGTTCATGAGTTCAGGCCCGCATCAGGGTCTGTGCTGACAGTGTGAAGGCTGCTTAGGATTCTCCCTCTCTACCCCTCTCTTTGCCCCTGCCCCACTCATGCTCGCTCTCTCTCGCTCTCTCTCGCTCTCTCTCGCTCTCTCTCTCTTTCTCAAATAAATAAACTTAAAATATTTTTTTCAAATAAAAACAAAAAAAAAAAAAAGAAATAAAAATATTGCCTAGCAGTGTCAAGCATTTAAATTGTGACAGATCCTTGCTTGGGAAAATGAATGTATGATTAAAAGGTTATCAGTTAAATAACTTCAACTATGATTTTCCATATCTCTAAAAAACAGAATCCTGTGTGGAAACGTAAATAAGATGAATTTGCCATAAATGTATGAATCATAGTTCTGGCCATCAGTACTATTTTTACATGAGATAGTTAAACTGAGTTGTCATCACCCCAATGTCAAGCCACCTGTCATATTAGTTCGGTGATGGGAGTGAAATATAGTGTGCTAGGTGAAAATAAAGGGAGTATAAACATTTGGACAATAAATATAAATGTCACTGTGACTGGGCCATAGAGTGCCCAGATATTTGGACAGACATTATTCTGGTGTTTCTGTGAGGGTGTTGTTGGATGAGTTTCACATTTAAATTGATCGAGTAAAGGGGAGCCTCAGTGGTTCAGTCAGTTAAGTGTCTGACTCTTCAGTCAGTTAAGTGTCTGACTCTTCATTTTGGCTTAGGTCATGAGCTCATGGTCATGGGATCAAGCCCTGCACTGGGCTCTGCACACAAAGTGCAAAACCTGCTTGGAATTCTCTCTCTCCTTTCTCTCTTCCCTTCTTTACTCATGCACTGTCTCTCAAAATAAATAAACATTAACTTGATTGAGTAGATTGCCCTCCCTATAATGTAGGTGGACTGCACCCAATCTATTATTTGAATAGAATAAAAAGGTTGACCCCTCTCCAACTAAGAGAGCATGACTGCTTGACTGCCTTCAAAGTGAAACATCAGTTTTTTCCTGCCTTCAGACTCAAACTGAAATATTGTCTCTCAAGGTCTCGAGCCTGCTCTTCAGTCTGGAATTACACCATGGACTCTCCTGTTTCTCAGACCTTGTACTCAAGACTGGAATTATATCACTGGCTCTCCTAAGTCTCCAGTTTACTGAATCATCCTGAAGATGTTGGGACTTGACAGACATAATCATGTGAGTCAATTCCTTATAATAAATTTCTATTTATTCTAATATATTCCATATTTTAGAACATATTATGCATATTACATATGTATATATATATATATTTATTGTATGTATATGTGTATTTAGATCCTATTGGTTCTGTTTCTCTGGAGAATCCTAATATAATGTTTGAAGATCATATATGCAGATAAAAAAGAAGACATTCATATATTTTCAAAACTCCTCTAGGGTATTAAGCCCAAAAGAGACAGTGAATTGGTACTATTTGTTGTGGTTTTCCCTTGATTCCTTATGAGAAATTTTAGGCTTGCTTGATTCCTTCATAACCCAGGAATCAAATATCTAAGAAAGATAGCAAATTAGTCCTTCACACAGGCAATGTTGAGCCATTGTGTGGTCACTTTTCAACTTAGCTTTTCTGTTATGACAAAAGGACAATGCAGACTGATTATGCCATTATCCCTCATTGTGTGCCTTCAGGCTGGATGGCAATTTGGTACAACTGTGCAGTTTGTCTTTAGAGTTTAATATCTGTCATGTGGCCTTACTGGGAAACACAACTGTGCATGTGAATGAAAGTGAGTCAGAGGATGTGAGTGGGAATATGTTTGTCGCTTCACTTTTAGAAATCCTGAAAGGTATTCTAAATTTATTGACTCTTCTCTGCCTTTTTCTGAAAGATATGGATAAATCAAGATAAGAAGATTAAGGGATAAGGAAGGAGGAGTCGGAAAAAAAGATATTTTGGTACGTCTACTACAAAAGTAGCCGTGGAGTACATTTTCAATTGTTGACTAAGTAACATTGGACTATTCTTCATTGCTCCTATCCAGGAGGCTAAAAGGGCTGAAGTTTGAAAGGAAATATTTTGGAGTACAATAATCCCCTACCTTCATAGAAAAGTTGTTCTCAAATTGCTATCAGTGGAACCCCTAACATTTTTGAAAAGGAAAAAAGTCATATTTTCTCACATTAAATGGGTGACTCTAGAGCACAATCTAATCAGCAAATCACATCAACTAGTGGTTGTATGTTTTATGTCAAGAGTGAAATGCTGAATACCTGTAATGTTTTGCTGTCACAGCATTGACACAGAACAGTAGGAAATGAGCTCCTGACTTTAAATACAGAAATAGTTAGTCTGGCATACTGATCTTTTAGAAGGGGACCCTAAACCACTGATGAATTAGAGATAAGAATTGACCCTTGGAAAACATAGAGACATATATTTATTATAATTTCAGGACCGTTATGCACCGAGAACTAACCACAGCTATAGCAGCTGTAGTATATGCCGCAGAATGAGAAAAGACAGTGGAAGGTCATGGGTACTCAGCACAAATGGTAGTCTCCCCAGTGTGAAGCAGTAACATCTAAGATAGCTTCTGCACCTGGCCAAGAGAGGGGTAAGAAAAATCCCCTGGGAATCTAGGTCCAAAAGGTCAAACTTCTTGTAATTAATATAAATAAATAAATCAGTCAGTCAATCAATTTGTTCTTCACTAAGGGGACTCTCCAGCCAGGCAAGTGGGATGTGATGCATCATTCTGGCAAATGTGACCCCAGCTGTCATGACAGCCCTTGGGCAGCTGCTGCACTTTGGAAAACATGCTGTGACACTGTCACCAGGAATTCAGTAAGTGCAGAAGTATTTCCTGGAAAATGTGGATGCACACAATTAAGTGCAAAGGAGCAGACTCAGCCCGAGAGCAAGGCGCAAACCTGGAACTAATGACCATTTAGGTTAAAACATTGGACATAATGGCCAGTGTTAGACAGGTCACATGGTATGGCTTGTGAGCTGTGGCAGATCCTGGCACAGGAACCCATACATTCAATCAATAAATCCCTGTGCTTCTGAGACAGCCACCTGAGCTCTTCTATTTTCTTTCAGGACATCCTGCATGGTCCCATTTTGTAATCTGGGTTTCTTAAACTTCTTTCCTATCTAGCCTGTTAAAGAAGCAGTTAGGCATTTGCTGAGAACTTCTGAGCCCAAAAATCAGTGAAAGGATATTCACATGGTTTCAAGGTATCACCATACATAGTATTTATCCATTACAAAGGTGGAAACTCAGATACAATTCACGTAAATATTAGTGACACAATTTTACATAGTCTTACAAGCAATAAGACAACTCAGCACACTGACTTTATATTTGCAATGAGGTGATGCAACAAAAATTCCTGTCATCATCTATATAGTCTTCTTACCAAAAGGTTTAAAATTGAATTTAAACATGAGAAAACAGACAAATACAGATTGCTAAATATCTTATAATACAGTTCTAAGCAATCAGACAAATCTAGAATGTAGGATATCCTACATTGCAATTGGCCAAGACTTTTCAAAAATATCAATGTCATGGAAAAAAAAAAGTAGAAGAATTCTTGCAGATTAAAGGAAAATAAAGAGACATGACAATCAGATAAAATGCACAAACTTGTTTACCAGAATGGAAGAAAAAAAAGCTATAAAGATATTTGGGGGGTGATTGGTTATATTTGACTGTAGAAATTAGAAAATGATTTGAACAATGTTAAATTTATGGAGTGTGAAACCAAATAACATGAAAAAGACCCAGAGGCAGTGCATTCAGAACACCATCATGAGAGTGAAGCCCTTAATGGCCACAGACTTTTCTCATGCAGAGACCTTTCTGATCAGTCTCTGCTATTATTAGAATAGTTTCTCCTGCCACCAGGTAAAGGGATCATCTGGGAGTTTTCTCGCAGAGAGAAAAGGACCAGATTCAGGTTACTTGGACCCTGCGACTTACACAATTTTGAGAGCCCTTTTAAACACAAGGATACAAAATTATGAATACACAATTAGGTAAAACATTAAATATTTACTTAGGGGGCACCTGGGTGGCTCAGTCGGTTAAGCATCTGACTCTTGATTTCAGCTCAAGTCATGATCTCAGGGTTCGTGAGTTCGAGCTCCACGTCAGGCTCTGTACTGACAGCACGGAGCCTGCTTAGAATTCTCTCTCCCTCTCTTTGCCCCTCCCTGCTCACTCTCTCTCTTTCAAAGTAAATAAATTAAAAAAAAAAATTTAAATATTTACTTAGAATGAGAAGCAAAATCTTTAAAGTTACAAACTAAAGCAAATAAAATACACCCATTTTCCTAAATATTACCTTGAAATGGATCCCGTAAGAAAATTTTTCATGAGTGCACTAAGGAACAACACCTAAGGGAGGCAGGACTGCGGGGAGAGAGGGGGATGGTCTGGAGTGTGGTTCAGCTATAACAGAGGCCATAGCAGGCACCACCAGAGCTCTGAAACTGGAATGGCCTTTCAGCATTGTCCCCTTGTCAGGCAAGAGGTAATGTAGCCAGGCCTTTGTACCTTACTGGTTTTAGATGTTGGGTGCCCCTTGGACAGGGCAGCTCCCTTCAGGCAGAGCAATTCTAGTAGATGCTGCCTCTGTGAGCAAACAGTAACCAGTAACCCCAGCAGTAGGAAATATGAGGGTTTCTGTTCCACAAGAGGGATCTGGGGATTGTACCTCCATATACTCTACAACCCAAAACAACACAAAATTCAGAGCAGAAACCAATATATATTTTTTATTAATTAATTGTCTAGATTTTATAATACAATATTTTCCTTTATTTTTAGGTTACACACTTTGACTTTTCTTTATTTGCCAACAATGTGTAATATTTTTTCCCCCTTAGAGACAAGAAGAAGATAAGTTTGTCTTACTTTTAGGAGAGCTGTTCAACATTATAGTTTCACTACTTAAATATTTTTCTTGTAATTTGGAAAATTATTTGAGAATTTGGACACATCTATCAAGTTTCTTTCTTATATGAACTCAAAGATTTCAGATATTTAGAGATGTCCTAGGCAGTGACTAAGATTAAATGCTGTTTGTAATGATGATGCTCATTCATCACTCAGTATTCAAATATTACTTTTAGTGAGGGTTATGAATTTTTAAAAAAAATTTTTATTCATTTTGAGAGCAAGAGAGCATGAGTGAGGGAGGGACAGAGAGAGAGGAAGAGAGAGAATCCCCAGCAGGTTCCATGCTTCCAGCACAGAGCCTAACATGGGACTCAAACCCACAAAACCATGAGATCATAACCACCCCAGGTGAACAAAGGGTTATGAATTTTATGTTGGGTCCTACACCTACATTCAGAACATAAAGGAATAGGCACACTGGTGGTAGTAATATTCTGGAAGCTATTTTGACACTGCGATGAGCAATAACTTAACTATAGATGGAAATGACTACAAAGCACAGCTATAGACATCTCACTAAACACTAATTAAATTTATCTTAATTGCATCTCCATAATGTCTGCGGTTACTCAGAGGCAGCCCATGCATAAGGGCTGGTATAAGTGACAGCTCCAAAGCTGAAGCCTCATTAGTTTCAAGGTAAATCGGCTTCTACCCCCAGGTTCATAACTTTCTGAGATTTCTGTCTCTTCATTATTCCTCTACCCCATGATGCTCGCCACTGCCCTTCACACACAGCCTACACAGTAAACAGACTACCAAAGTGCAACAGAACCTTGCCATTACAAACTTAGTAATGGTAAGTGAAATATGAAAATGTAAAGTTTCCCAGATCCCCATGACGCTAGCTAAAGCGTTACACAGTTTCCATTAGGTACTTCCTTAGCCATCTGTCCAGCCCCTCCTATATACCCAAGTTCCTTTCATGTGTCCTTTTCATTTAGGTCACAGTTACACTTTCCCTCCAGGGCTATCGCTGTTTCTCGGATTCAGCTATTATCTAAGAAAGCACTGCCTATCTCATTTGTCCGTAAGTTCCTCTGGGTTTTCCAATGAAATTGTTTTTTCAAAGCCACCTGAAATCTCACTGCATACCATCTTCTACACTTGTGGCAGAATTCTCCAAACTACCTGTTTTACCTTTCAAGGTACACTGAATCCGCTGCTCGGCCCCCTTAAGTGTTACCTGCATACACACACGATCTTTCTTTTTAGTCAGTTATCCAAGAAGTCCCAAACACTTTTAGAACTTAGATTCTAATGTCCATTAAATATAAATTTAATAACACATAAGAATCAATCACCAAGATTCCAAGGGGGAATCCAAAGTTGCTATAAGCAAAGAGATATGACTGTGACATTCATGCTTTTAACTTTTGTTGACATCACTTTTAGAATTACATTTAAAATCAGATGGCTTTAAGAAATTTAATAAGTTACATCTCTGACAGAGAATAAAAAAAATTACTTTATTCAAGATTCATCAAACTTGAATTCTGTATCAGATACTCACTATAATGACAATTTCAATGGTAATGTTTGCCAGGATACAGGTGTTTGAAGCATTTCTTTTGCTCACTTACAGTAGGATCTTATATGACAACGTGTTTTGTTTTTTTTTTTTAATGTTCATTTATTTTTGAGAGAGACAGAGACAGAGGGTGAGCAGTGGCAGAGAGAGAGGGACACATAGAATCCAAAGTGGGCTCCAGGCTCTGAGCTGTCAGCCCAGAGCCTGACATGAAGCTCGAACCCATGAACCATGAGATCATGACCTGAACCAGTCAAATGCTTAATCGCCTCAGGCACCCAGGCACCCTGACAAGTTTTTAACATATCTTTCCTTTTGAGTCAACAAATATGGTTACGGCAAGATTTTTGTTTTAACTTTTTTGAAGTTTATTTACTTGGGGGGGGGGGAGTGGGTAGAGAAAGAGAGAGAGAAAGAATCCCAAGCAGGCTCTGCAATGTCAGTGCAGAGCCTGAGGCAGGGCTCAAACTCATGAACCTCAAGACCATGACCTGAGCCAAAAGCAAGAGTTGGATGTTTAACCCACTGAACCACCCAGGTGACTCTAGGATGAGATATTAATGGGCAAGGTTAATTGACTCATTCCTTCCTCCTCTTGCATTCTCTTTGGTTGCTAATTTCTTACATAATTCCATTTGACTACCTTCTCACATCCCTCAAATGTAAGTATCAGAAAACTGGATACAGGTTATTTTCAGTGAAGGGCCTTTAGCCCTGAAATTCCTTTCTTTGTGTGACAATGTGAGGTCTCCCATTTTGCCCAGCTTTCTTAAGGGTACATGCAATGACAATACTTTTTATTTGGCCACTAGATACAAGTATGCAACTGATAGAAAACAGGTTTGTAAAAGTGTATTTTACACTATTTTAATAAGAATTGTAACTTTCTGGATTAATTTTAGCTTTAAGACTGTTATGCTGGATCAGTCTGAGGGAGAGATGAAAATTTGAAAATCAAAAAAATATATATATAATCTGGTTTTCTTGCTATTTTGAATCCTTCCATCTCATATCAATGATTTTGAGATATTCCTCAATATTCCTCCATATCATCATTGATATGAGATATTCCTTCAGCCCTGTATTTTATTTTTTTTTTGGTGATAGGCACTTTATTTTATTATTATTTTTAAGTTTTTAGTTTAATTCCAGTTAACATACAGTCTAAATTAGTGTACAATATAGTGATTTTCAATTAGTGTACAATATAGTGATTTTCAGCCCTGTACTTAAAAAAAAAAAAGTTTTCATTAATATATTTGGAGGGGAGGGGTTGGTTTAGGAAATTTAATACTATATTCATAAAAAAGAGTTTTAGAATTGTAGTTGCTGCAATGATAAGCCCTATAGCAAATTGAAAAGTCCTTCAAAAGTCATATAACTTAATTATTAAGTTACTAAGTTAATAATTAACAATTAAAGTCAATTAATTGCTGTTTCTTCTATTCTCTCCTCACCTTACCCCAGATCTCCATATGGTGACAATTAAGCTGTCATTTAAAATCCTTAGGATAAACCCAAAGTGCCAGGAAAATTGCTATTTGGCTATGTTTACCCAGGGGGAGGAGAAGAGAGAGAGGAGGGAACTGCTAGACCCAGTGCCTCTCGCTAAGATTCGTCAAGGGCAAGGACTTTTAATGGACTCCAGTGTTTACTCTGTCTCTTTCTCAGAATTCAGTCTACTGACTCTCCTACCTCTTAACTTCAGAGAGAAAGCAAGGAGTCTTCCCTTTGAGAGCTTTGCAGTTAAAAGTCACTTTATGGAGAAGCTATCGGATAAGAGATTTTAGTTTCAAAGGCAGAAAAAAGTGTGTCTTTGTTCATCAGTATCTTTAATATTGGGTCACTTTTTCTTGTAACCAGAGTTTACATGTTTGGCTAATGGTAGGCTGGTAAGTTTGTGCCAACTGGGCTTTCCACAGTAGAATCCCTTTCTCTTTCCAGCAAAAAGTCCTAATTAGTAGTGTTTATAGATTTCTATAGTGTAAATACTCCCACTGTGGCTGATTTAGAGCTATCATGTGATACTATAAACTGGAATTAGGAAGAGGTGGGCACAATCAGCTCTCCCCTGGCAGCGTGGGTTATACAGGGTTTAGCCCTTGAGGGAAAAGAAGAATAGAAGCCTCTTAGATCTTCCTACAGCTTAGACCAAAGCAATCTTTCTACTATGCAGTCTTGTGATTGATAATTGAGACTTTTACTATAGACATCTTATCAGAAATTGACATCCATACAAGGAAAGGAAATGCACCTTCTAATAAGTTAAACTATAAGGTTCAGTCAAATCATTTCATGAAACTTGTCTATTTAGTAGTCTTCAAATTCTCATTGTGGTTCAATAGAAAGAATGTATTGTTTAGTTGAAAGGGAAGATATATTTAGTATGATTTGGTGAAAGTTTCACTGCCCTGTGAGAAGATGCCTTCCGAAAGAAAAGTATTTTTCTTTTTCCTTCCCAACTTCTTCACTGTTTCACTAAATGCTTTAGTTAATTATAGTCAACTTGCTTAAAGCTTTATGTCGTAGACCTAAAGAGATGGGAAGAGAAGATGAGGCAATGTTCAGTGAAATTTCAAAAATACTACAACTATTATATTTCTGCTATTTTGTTTTATTCTTGACCATTATAGTATATTATTCTGCCCAATAATTTCACAGAGATGTTAAATGACTTCCCTCAAATTACACAATCATTATTAAAGCTTAGGGATAGAACACAGATCTTTCAACTTCCATCTAAGGTTGCCTGCCCTGCTTAACACTTTCTTTTTAAAATATTAAAATAAAATTTTAATATTCTGTGTATTTGAGTGCTCTCTAAACTGAACTTCTCTAATTTATCTGGGGTCTTAAGTCACTATTGGATTTTGGGCCTGTCTTTGTCACCTCTGCTATGCCAGTTCCTATTAGAAACTTTACACTAATTTTGGTGGCGCATATACTATTGCTAGATGATTATAAGGTACATCAAAGAAAATGGTAGATGCAATTTGTTTTAATTAAGAGGAAAACTAAAATCATTTTTTTCTTATTAAAATGAAAATAAATGTTATATATATATATATATATATATATATATATATATATATATATAGTCAATTCTTTTCTTTCCAGACTGGTAATCACTACTATCCTATTTAGCAATTTCTATTAATTATTAAGGTAGCAAAAATCAATAGATTAGCTGTATTTAATTTACCTTTATTTTTGCAAGTATCCTGCTAGCCTTCATGACATTGCATATGAGCATATTATGTGGATTGGGTAATTACAAACTTAAAAAATTACTCACTCAATAGCTTCTAATGATGTCTTTAGTGCTATTATAATCAACTGTATCATATCCTTGGTGACTTTAATTTTAGGGTTGCTATTTCATGATTTCTTAGATTATTTTATAGCAGAAAATAGTTGTAAAAATTCTAGCAGAGTTTTTCAAAAGTAATGTTAAAATTTGGCAGAACAAAAATTACTACTAAGGTCATGATATCATAATTGCAATATTTGATTCCAAAAGTTATATTTATGTGTTTTCCAAAAATTTGTTTTTCTCTCTCTTTCTGTTTTCCTTTCTGCCTCTGTATCTCCCGCCCTCTCTCTCTCTCCCTGTCTCTCTCTCTCTCTCTCTCTCAATCATGAAACAAATATCAGATTTTAAAAGTTGTTGAAATCTTTCAGGTAAGTTTTTTATGGCATAAATAATTAATATTTTAGTGATTATAAAGATATGAGAGTATAGTATAAATTCTTTTTCCTCTTCTAGTTTTCATTTCTTTTTTCCAATTCTAAGACAAGCTTCCATAGGCATTAATTCTATGGCATATGTGTCAAAGACATTTTCTATTCTGAATTGCTACCATCAAAATATAGCTACAGTGAAGACCATTTTAGCCTGACACCTGGACATCATGGTCCTCCTTTTCAGAAGAGTGCTATTTGATATATAATGCTCATGTCCAGTAGAAAAGACTTTGAGGGTCTCTTAATAACATCACCTTATATTTCATAGTACATTTACGTTTTCCACTGAGCTTCATATCCTCTATTAAGCCATCAAAGAAGCAATTTAAGGTAGAGAGAATAAATATTTTTTTTGAATATTTTATAAGGACACTGAGCAAGAGAAGGTAAAACAGAACTATAGAAAACTGCAAGCAATCCAGAAAATAATTAGGCAAAAAGGTACAAACTTTCAGCTAAATGTATGAATACATTTTTAGAATTTTTAGGGTATTTAGAACGTTTATTTTTATTTAAATTTTAAATTTTTTAACTTGAGTATAGTTGATACACAATGTTACATTAATTTCAGGTGTGCGATATAGTGATCCAGCTTCTCTGTGCATTATGCTGTGCTCTCTACAAGTGTAGTTACCATCTGTCACCATACAACTCTAGTACAGTATCACTGACTATATTCCCTCTGTTGTGCCTTTTACATCTGTGACTTATCATCCTGTAACTGGGAGCATAGATCTCCCATTCCCTTTACTCATTTTGCCCATACTCTTACCTCTCTCCATCTGGTAACCATTCATACTCCATATTTATAGATCTGATTCTGTTTTTGTTGCTGTTGTTGTTGTTGTTAGTTTGTTCATTTATTTTGGTTTTTAGAGTCCACATACAATGTGAAATCATAGGATATTTGTCTTTCTCAGTCTGACTTATTTCACTTAGCATAATACCCTCTATATCCGTCCATGTTGTCACAATTGGCAGAATCCTTTTTTATGGCTGCATTATATTCATGTGTGTGTGTGTGTGTGTGTGTGTGTGTGTGTGTGTGCGCGCGCGCACGTGCTATTTCTCCCTTATCCATTTGCCTATTGATGGTCATTTAGGTTGCTTTGTATTTTGGTTCTTGTAAATAATGCTGTAATAAACATGGGACATATATATATTTTTTGATTTAGTATTTTTATTTTCTTTGGGTAAATACCCAGTAGTAGAATTATAGATCTATGGTATTTCTATTTTTAATTTTGGGGGGAGCATCAATACTGTTTTCCACAGTGTCTATGCTATATTACATTCCCACCAACAGCACCCAAGGATTCCTTTTCCTCCACATCATCACCATCACTTGTTTTTTCTTGTCCTATTGATTTTAGCCATTCTGACAGGTATAAAGTGATATCTTATGGTTTTTATTTGCATTTCCTTGATGATTAAGAATGTTGAGCTTTTTCTCATGTGTCTGTTGACCATATGTATGCCTTCTTTGGAAAAAAAATGTCTATTCAGGTCCTCTGCCCATTTTTTAATAGGATTCTTTGGTTGTTTGATGATGAGTTGTATAATTTCTTTATGTATTTTGGGTATCAACCCCTTATCACATGTATCATTTATAAATCTCTTCTTGCATTCAGAAGGTTGCCCTCTTATTTTGTTGATAGTTTTCTTCACTGTTCCTTTTTATTTTGTTGTAGCCCTAATAGTTTATTTTTGTTTCTGTTTCCTTTGCCTTAGGAGATATATCTAGGAACGATTGCCTAGACTCTCTTCTAGGATTTTTATGGTTTTAGGTCTTACATTTAAGTCTTTAATTTAAAATTGGTAGTGTTTCTACACAGTAATAATGAAGAAGCAGAGAGAAATTAAGACAACAATTCCATTTATAATTGCACTAGAAGGAAAAAAAAAAAAGTACCTCAGAATAAACTTAACTAAGGAGGTGAAAGGCTTGTAAAAGATTCTGAAAACTATAAACATTGATGAAAGAAATTGAACATGACACAAAGGGATGGGAAGATATTCCATGCTCATGGATTGGAAGAATTAGTATTGTTAAATGTCCATACTACCCCCAGCAATCTACAGATTTAATGTAATCCTTATCAAAACATCAACAGCATTTTTCGTAAAACTAGAACAAACAATCCTAAAATTTGTATGGAACCACAGAAAACTCTGAAGAGCCAAAGCAATCTTGAGAAATAAAAATACAGCTGTAGGTATCACAATTCCAGATTTCAGGTTATACTACAAAGCTGCAGTTATCAAAACAATATGATATTTGGCACAAAAATAGACACATAGATCAATGGAACAGAATAGAAATTCCAGAAACAAACCCATGTTTAGATGGTCAATTAATCTATGACAAAGGAGGCAAAAATTCACAATGGGGAAAATTTATTCTCGTCAATAAATGGTGTTGGGAAAACTGGACAACTATATGCAAAAGCTACATATAAGTGGACCACTTTTCACACCATACACAAAAATAAACTCAACACATTTAGAATGTTTAAATCACTATTCTATTGACTTCATTAGATAAAATCTATATTTATAAGACTTATTTTAAATTGTATTGAAGGAGTCATATGTGAAAATAGTGGAGTAAGACACTCTGAAATTTCTCTCTTCCATGAAAGTAATATGGAAACAAAAAATTGTTAGAATGATTTTTTTTTTCAGAATTGTGGCTATTTACTGAGGGTTTATTTTTTGAACTCTATTCTGTTTTTTTGAACTTTCTATCTTGAGCTAGTAGCCTACGATTTAGTTATTGTAGTGCTAGGGTACATTTTAGTTAACTAGATTGGCATATCTCACTTTATTATACTTTTCCGAATGTTCTTGGATTTTAGATTTACCTTAGACTATATTAAGTTCACAGATTATTCTGAGAAGAATTAATACCTTGGAGATCTTAGATTTTCCTGCTCAGAAATAATACGTGACTTCATATTTATTTTGGTTTTTTATACCCTCTGGAATGGTTCATGATATTTTCATATAGTTTTGCATAGTTCTTATTAAATTTATTCTTTTATTTTGTATATTCTTTTATATAAAAGGAGATTTCTTCTTTTTATTAAATTTTACATTTGTTATTTGTAATATATGGAAAACTCTTATTGGCTTATTTACTTGTAGACCTATCACATGTAGACTTTATCTTTTTTCTTGGCTTTTTATTTAGGTAAACATATTGCCTGACAATATTTATTTTTATTTTGTCCTGAGTTTCATAGTTTTCATTTCCTTTTCTTATGTTACCGTACTAGATAATAAAATCCTAATATCTGTGGGGAGTAAAGAATTCTTATTTTATGCATTTGATATTATTTATTCACAGAATGATAAAATGTAATAACTTTTTACATATCACAAAAAAACATCTAATCCAGTCCTTTAAATTGAAATATGTAACAGGGAATGGAATGATAAAGTGACATACTTAAATTAGCATAGTTCCTTAATGACATAACTTTTACTAGAATTCTCCCTTTGGCTTTCATTCCAGCTCTTTACTACTCTAGTCTGCTTTTCTTCACAGGATAATCAGTGAGTCCACTTTAAGTAGAGTGTCACTTTGATTTGTCAGAATACTGTTATTTAATTGACATTCTACTCAAGTCTGTCACATATATAGCTGAAACCTCCCTCTTCACTACCAAATTGGGTGGGTCCTTAGGGCTGGAAAAAAATAAATGAATAAATCAAGATAACATACTCTTCTATTTGGCCTGGTAGTCATTACATATATTTGTTCATTACATATACAAGAATATATACATAGTCTTTAGTTCACAGATATTCAGAAACATGTTAAAATATCAGATCAAATCTCTCTCTCTAGCATATTTTCAATATAAAGCTTAAATTTGATTTTTTTTAAATTTTCATTATTATAGTTTTTGGGGGAATCTGAGTTGGTCAATATGACATCACCTTTACTTTCAAGGAAACAGGTGATATTACTGCAAGAATTATTTTTTTTTGAAGATGTATCTGATTTTTGAAATTCCAAAGACAATATTCTGCCTGCACCTGTGTGAATATTTTGTCAGAATTAATTTAGAATATGTAATTGCATGGATGTTGACTAATTAATGCAAAACCCAGTGGAACTACCAGAGAGTCAAACAAGTTATTTCTAGTACATAGGGACAGTTGCTCTGGTAGGTCAAGTTTCATTAAACTAATGATGTCAATCATATGAAGGGTCTTAGGTAAATTTGGGTGATATTTCCACATCATGGACCATGATTCAAACATCATGCCATATCATCAATTCCGTATTTCACTGTGGCAGAGAACATGAATTGCAAGCTACTCAGCAATTCTTTCAGTACAATTTTGCCACATGCTGGGACCCAGAAGTCTAGGTGGCTATGTGTTTATTTAACTGGGAATCTTT
Source organism: Puma concolor (assembly GCF_028749965.1). Taxonomy (NCBI): domain Eukaryota; kingdom Metazoa; phylum Chordata; class Mammalia; order Carnivora; family Felidae; genus Puma; species Puma concolor. The sequence continues at coordinate 78,636,744 of NC_141667.1, read as the reverse complement.
ATTGAAAGGGTTTATTCTCATGGTCATGATTCACTGGTGTAAGCAAACTTAATAAAGACAACTGTACTCTACTTGTTCCCCATATCAGAGACCATGTTAGTTCTATTAGGGTAGAGTTGAGAAGCACAGACAGACGGGTGATGATTATAAATCTTTTCTGTTTCTCTTCATGTATACCATTTTCTAATCAGTTAGCCAGAATAATTGTGATGCTACCCCTCTGACTCTAAATTCCATGGCAAAAGAGACATTTTTTAAATGTGCGATTCATCACTCTGTCACCATGACTCAACCTATAGTCTGTCTGGTAAGAAGCGGGTGTTCATATTACACAACTTCCAGAGAAAAGCCAGAGGACAGTATTGTCGTGAGTATTAGGCTAGGATAGAGTCTCAAAACCATGTCTTTCTAGAAATATTTCCCTTTAAATCCCTAATAGAAATAGTCACAGAAGAAAAGCCAGGCTGTTGGGATTTTGTGCTTTCCCCAAATCAGTATATAATGCCTGACCTCTGTGTAGAACATATCTGATACAGAAGAATTCTTTTTGCCTACCTAGACCGTGTCAACCTTTGTGATTTGTACAAAAACATGTCTTTTTGGAACTTTGCGAGACCCTAAAGAGAGGCTTGGAAACATGGACTCAAGAAGATTTTCACTGAGTTGCTCACTTATATACTTTCTAGAATTCTAAGTTTATGATTCTATAAAAGCTGTGTAAAGTTCCAAGAGTAAAAGAATCCCAAAGAGAAACCAGACAAGAGTCATTATTATGGAAAATATTTTAGTCCCCTACATAAGCAATTAATTATTTGCTTGTCCCTGTGATTGTTTCTCCCAAAGCTACATCATCCATAAATTTTGGCCTGGGTTCTTACCCATCCCAGCACTCCTTCAGTGGAATTTGGGAATAGAGACTGGACCTTGAGAATGGAATACATCAGTAAAGTAAAATTTTACTTTGGCAGTAAAATTTAACAGTGGCCAAATTCCCAAGAATAAGGCAGGGAGGCTGGCTGGTTCAAGGCAGATAAATTACTAAGGAATTCCTACTCTTTCTCTGCTCAACTCGTCATATATTTCTTTTTGCAACGTTCATCCATAAAATTTCCAAGTGCTATTTCCTGTGGAGGAGTAGGGAAAAAATATTTCTTAGCCCTTGCCACTTTTCATGTGCATAACCACAAAGATATGTAGCTTTCTATGTATCCTAAACCTAGATGAACTGTTAAGAAAAGAAGACCATGGGTGCTTGAGTGGCTCAGTTGTTTCAGCATCCAACTCTTGGTTTTGGTTCAGGTCATGATCTCACAGTTTCATGAATTTGAGCCCCACGTCATGCTATGTGCCGGCAACACAGATCCTTCTTGGAATTCTCTCTCTCTTCCTCTCTATCTGCCCCTCTCCCACTTCCTGTCTGTCTCTCTCAAATAAATAAATTAAAAAAATAAATAAAAGATCACTATAAGACCACAGTGGTAAACATGCTCTTTTATGAGTGCTCTATTTGATGAATAAGTTTTATCTGGTATCACTTTATCAGTATATACTTCCCTATCTGCATATATATATTTCTTCATACTTAAAATTTATATTGTGATTATAGGCTAATTTTTATTACAATGCTATAAAATTAGGTGAAATTTTGCTACCTATAGAAAATAACAGTGAATTAGCATAATGAAATGCACATCTGGATGTTAAAGCTCAATGACAAAATATTGATTTCTTAAAAAAATATACTTTATTCATATTTTAGCATTTTACTGAGTAAAATAAGGAGAAAGGGTCATTTCTTTATCCCACCCCATAAGGATACCACTGAAAGACATATCTTGGATTAACTTTTTCTATTAAGTACCTCACAGTTATACATTTCTTTCTCTTCTTACTTCTGTTCTCCCCAGGCACAGACACACAGTACTTTGAGCAGTCAGAAATCTGAAATTTACTGATTACTCACCTATTTAATTTTATAACTAGGACATTTTAAGGTAAAGAAGGTTAATCTTAGTTTCCAGATTTTAGATATGTTTTTGCTCATCATTTTATCACTTTTACCCACACAGTGCCAAGCATACAGACGATCCTCATATAATATTTGTGAAATGAATAAGGAAATGAATAAAGGTATGTTAAGTAAAGACATTGGAAGAAAACAAAATTTCCTGGTTCTTTTGCTCAAAGTTTGAATAGGAACAGTGAGCCATAGGTTGTTACTGGTAAAAAACATTGCTGCCAACACCCTGGATGTTAGAACCTCTCTGTCAGCTGCTTTCTCAGTATTATTACCCGATAACCTTAATAATTTTCCCTGGGAAGACATCTTTTAGCACCACTGAATTGTACTATATAAAGTGCAAAGATTGTCATTGATTAGAATAATTATTATCTATTAAAAGCATTAGGTCAGCTAGACCCGCAGAAAGAAACCCTGCTCTGCTTTTATTCACACCAGGTTAGTAATCATGGTACATTATTTGACATTAAATTGATTTTTTTTAGTTTTCTCCAAAATTACTGCCCATTGAAGACTTATACAGGTACCTGTTTAGCTCACATCATATGTCAGAACAATTCTTGTCTGATATAAATTTAAATATTATGGAAGGGTTTTTATTACACCTGTGCTAGCAGCAATAGAGTTTTCTCAAACTGTTTGAGTAGTGTTTGCTTTCTCAGTTCAGTTAAGACATGAAGATAAAAGCTAAAAGTATTCCTCAAAGTGCCAAACCTAAGAATGATAATGAGAGAGGAATGGCAATAAAATGAAATCTTTGGGAAGGTTTATATCCATTGGACCATTCTACATACCCACATTTAACTGCCTTTTGGATGTTTGTTTAGGAGGGTGACACAAATAGCACTCAGCCTCTGAAAAGTTTGCTAATTCCAGCTCTCTAGTCACTTGATGAATTTGTCAATTTAACCTTAATGACTTAAGCTATTTGACAGAATTCACAAGAATACAGTATTGGAAGCTAAGAAGGGCGAAACCTCTTTACTGACTGTACAGGAAAGCTTATCTCTGACTAGCCCTGCACCAGTGGTTCAGTACATCCTAATCTATTTTCTGTCAGCGCAGGGTGTGAAATCTGAGAGACAAAGTTATGATATTTCCGAAGTTTATAGCAGTACTTTATATAGAAGTCTACTAAGAGCAACCATTTATGTTCATGTATATCATGCATAGAAGCCTGCCACAAATGGCTCCCCTAACATTACACAGTACGCAACTTACACCATCCTACAAAGCAGCCATGGATCCAATCCACTCTGTCCTTTATTTCAAAGATATTTGTTGGGGCGCCTGGGTGGCGCAGTCGGTTAAGCGTCCGACTTCAGCCAGGTCACGATCTCGCGGTCAGTGAGTTCGAGCCCCGGGTCAGGCTCTGGGCTGGCGGCTCAGAGCCTGGAGCCTGTTTCCGATTCTGTGTCTCCCTCTCTCTCTGCCCCTCCCCCGTTCATGCTCTGTCTCTCTCTGTCCCAAAAATAAATAAAAACGTTAAAAAAAAAATTAAAAAAAAAAAGATATTTGTTTCTTATGAAGATAACAGTAATTCAAAAAGTATGGTCCTTTATGTTCTACGTTCATGATTAGATATAAAGAAAGAAGGTGAGATCTGCATTTCTGCACTTAGATCTGCTAGCTCAAGTACAAACTTTTTTTGTGCCTATCTTTTTGTTGCAAGTGAGAAGCATTTTATTTCCATCTTCACCTTTCTCTAAGTCTCTTATTCATTGAAACTTAAAAAAAGTAAGTTTATGGATTTCAGAAACACCTAGACCAAGACCTAGAATCTATCTGGTCAACTCTGTATGATGACACGAGTGCTAATGACAGAAATTTCTAGGATGGTAATTGCTTCACTTATCACATACTTTTAAAATTAGTTTGTAAATGTTTGTTTCCACTACAAGACTAAGTACAAATTAGTTAGGAACCGTGTCTATTTTGTTCACCATATCCCTAAAATTTCTCAGAAAAAAACTTGCTTAAACTGTATTTGAATGAATTTTTAAAAATACTTTAAAGATACATAAGTCGTAAATAAAACAATATTAATACTTTAACAGAATATGTAGCAAGTCATGACATCTGGAACCTGAAAAAAGTACAGACGTCATTAAAATTAAGTAGATGAGAAGAAATTCACTTTTGTTGTGTACTTTCATTTTGCATATATCATCCACTTATTTTTACAAATATTTTAAAGGGTCACTCATTAGAGGGCTATGAAAATCTCTGACTATTGTTTTGGGTTTGTCTAGTTTTCCTTGTAGTTCTATCATTTTGTGATTCATGTATTTAAAAGTTCTTTTGTTAGTTGCATAATTATTTAGGATTATTACATTCTCTTGATGGATGACTCCTTTACCATTATGACTTTTTTTTATTCCTTGAAATATCCTTTGCTCTAAAATCTATTTTTTATAATATTAATGTAGCCACTTTAGCTTTCTTTTTATTTAGTGTTAGCATGTTATGTCTTTTTCCATTCCTTTTAACCTGTTTGTATCTTTAGATTTAAAGAGTGTTTCTTACAGGCAGCATAGAATTAGCTCTTGTTTTTGTGTACACACTAACATTCTCTAACATTTAATTGAATTAGGCCATTTACATTATGATTATTGATAAGAATTAGCTTAAGTCTGTCATCTTTCTATCTGTTTTCTCTTGATCCCATTTTTTTTTCATTTTTATGTTGTTCCTACTTTCTGCCTTCATTTGCATTTTTTTTTATGATTCCATTTTATCCTTTTTGTTGGCTATTTATTTTTATCACTATTATTTGTTAACTCTTTTTTAGTGGTTGCTTTAGGGTTTATAGTATACACACTTATGATAGCCTACTTCATCCCCATTTTGTCTACACTTCATCTAATGAAATTATACCAATTTAACTACACTTACAGAAATTTATAATAGTAACCTTCACTTCTCCCCTTCTCACTTTTGTGTAATTTTTTGTCTTAATTTTATATTATATAATAAAATCCCTAATATACCATTATTATTATTATTATTATTATTATTATTTAGTATGTTATCCATTACAGCTATTTAAATATTAGTAATAACAATTTCTCACATATTTACACATGTAGTTATACTTTATAGCCCTCTTCATTTTTTTCCTCAAGAGCCCATATTTTTTACCTGGTATCATTTTCCTTCTCTTAAGGACATTCTTTAATATTTATTGTGATACAAGTTTTTAAGGATGGATTCTTTCTGCTTTTTCATGCCTAGCAAATGCTCTATTCCATTTTTGTTTTGAAAAGTAATTGCAGGGGCACCTGGGTGGCTCAGTGGGTAAGTGTCCAACTCTTGGTTTCTGTTCAGATCATGATTTCACAGTTTTGTGGGCTCAAGCCCCACATTGGGCTGTGTGCTGGCAGCGTGGAGCCTGCTTGGGATTGTCTCTCTCTCCCTCTCTCTGCCCCTCTCCCACTCACGCTGTCTCTCTCTTAAAGTAAATAAATAAGTAAACTTTAAAAAAAAGTAATTTCAGTGAGTATAGAAATGTAGGTTAATAGGTTTGTTTGTCTTTTTCCTATAGTACTTTGAATATGTTGTTCCACTGTCTTCTGGTTTTATTGCTTTTAAGAAGATGTTTGTTAATCTTATATTTTTCTTCTCTATGTACTGTATCTTTTTTCCTGGGTTCTGTAAAGATTTTCCATTTATCTCTGAGAAATTTGATTATTATTTTACTTTTATATTGTGGCTGTAACAAATTACAACCAACTTAGTGATTAAGAAAACAATATTTTATTCTCTTACAGTTTTTTTTTTTTTTTTTTTTTTTAAATTTTCTTTAACGTTTATTTATTTTTGAGACAGAGACAGACAGAGCATGAACGGGGGAGGGTCAGAGAGAGGGAGACACAGAATCTGAAACAGGCTCCAGGCTCTGAGCTGTCAGCACAGAGCCCGACGCGGGGCTCGAACTCACGGACCGCGAGATCATGACCTGAGCCGAAGTCGGCCACTTAACCGACTGAGCCACCCAGGCGCCCCTATTCTCTTACAGTTTTATAGATCAGTATTCAGTACAGATCTCATTGGACTAAATCAAAGACTTGACAGATTGCATCCCTCTCTAGGAGAGAATCCATTTCTTGCTCTTTCATGTTGTTGGCATAATTCAGTTACTGGAGGTGTAGACCAAGGTTCCTATTTTCCTGGTGGCTATAAATTCAGGGCTGTTTTCAGCATCTAGAAGCAACCACATTCTTTGATTCACAGCCTTCTTTATTTTTGTATTTCTATAAATATTCCTGAGCTTTGTTCTGGGACATAGTTAAGTAGCTGGTTATAATTTGGTCCTTTTAGGTCTTGCTTTTAAGATTTGTTAGATCAGACCAAAAAATATTTACTATGGTTTAATCATTCCAATATTGAGGCAAAATGTTTTTGGATACTCAATGCCCTGTAAATTATGTGTGTTTCTATTCTAGCTGGTGGGAGTAGGCACTATTTCCAGCTCTTTGTGAGCTTAGGCAGTATTACTTCTAATCCTTTTTGTGACTCTTTCTTCAATCTCAGGTAGTTTTGTAATATGCATGTGTTAATAACACTCTGCTGAATATTCAAGGACAGCCTTCAGAAGGCAACTGGAGCTCTCTGTTTATACAGTGTTTCCTGTCCAGTACTCCCTCATGTGAATTCTAGCCACTTTGGTTTCCCCTAGACCCTCAGTTCTGCTTCCTGAACCTGGAGTGCACTGGGATTCAGCTGGTATCCTCTCCCTGTGGTTTTTCACTTACAGACTCTAAACGATAAGCTGGGAAAATGACAAGATCTGTCTCATTTGTTTCTTGTGTCTGAGCATTCACTTTCATTGCCTAATGTCCATTGTCTTGAACACCATTATTTCATATGTTTTGTCCAGGTTTTTGATTGTTAAAGACAGAGGTTCAGTGTTCACTTACTTCACCTTTGTTAGACAAATATTTCCCAAGAATCCATTTAGAACTATAGATAACAACTGAGAGGTTAAAACATCATGTCCTTTTTGGCTTGAATAATTTATTTTTGTTTTATTATTTTATTTTAAAATCTTCTTGTCCCGGTCATTTTTTTTTAAAAAAGGGAGGAGGACTCCTGCTAAAGAAACAGAATATAGTATGAGAAAAAAAGTTCATACTTCATTAGCAAAGAAGATGGAAAAACTCAGTCTGACACAATGCTGAGTGACTATATGTTGGATGTAGTTGGGCATAGTAATAGCGATAATAATCTGAGATAGCAAGAAAAGTTTCAATTGTATTCAATACCCTTTCTTTATAAAATTGAAAACATGAGATAATATCATCTGTTTTTTAAATATTTTTAAATAATAATGGCTGAATAAAGGCTTATTTTACTTTTTTATCATGATAGTGTATGCTTCACCTACCTGAAGAGTTTTTCTGGGGACTAACTCATTCTGTGTGGTGCAGTGGGAATAAAGTTGTGCCTGGTCTTTCTGAGGCACGAGCAGCCTCTCCATTTGTATCTGTGAAGCAGATATTCCCCTTTGGTCCTTCGCTAACATATACAAGAGGACTTTAGTGGTTTATATTTTACTCATCATTTGGTCATATTATTCTTTAATAAGCCCTTCTGACCACAGGACCCATGGTGGGATGTGCAACATGTCCCTTCAGAAAATATAATATAAGAAAACTTGCCTAAAGGGAATGTAATGCTGTGATCACTCATTCCTAAATCAGCACACACCAGAATCTCCTTTACAATGCCCAATAATTATAATGGTTAAATTACTTTCTCAAAGCCATACATCAATTTAGGGGAATATTATAATTGCCTCTCAGGTTGCCCAAGAACTCTCATAATAAAAAGAGACTGTGGAAGCAATTTGTAGTCCTCATTAAAAAAAAAAAAAAAAAAAAAAAAGAGCTGTACAGAAACAAATTTAGAATTACGAACAACTTGAAGAATCTTATTTCCTTTTTCCAAAAACTCTAATTTGACAGTAAAAAGTCTCAATCTTGTTTTCCAATCTTTCCATCACTCCAGTGAAGAGTACACTGTGAAGAACAAAAGTTCATGTAAAGTGTTCTACCAGCCCAATAAGAGGTGGGCTTTTATTCTTTGAGGTTAAATTCAGATTAAAACAATTAGTCATCTGAATTGAACTTAAATGATACCAAAAATTGAGATATTAAGTGGCATTATCCTACCCATGGGATTCTGCTCTGACTGTAAATGCTATCACCTTTATTTTAGATTCATTTTTTATCTTTAATTTAATGCCATGCAATCACCCAGAGATGAACGTATGCTAATTTACTTCACTATTTGAGGCATACATGAAATATGCAAAGGTTGTCACTGCCATGTCACTTGTTCACCCATCCATTTTCAGTAGTTGAAATAAATATACCTGTTTCATCATATTCTTATGCATTGTTTATTCTTCATCAGAACCATTTTATATGGTGAAATTATTTTAAGTAATTAGAAAAGCTATCACTTAACCCATGTGAGTCACAGAAAAAAAAAAGCAACAATAACCAACAGTTAACAAAGAACTATTCTCCTTATAGTAGAGGGGAGATGATTAATTAGAAAAGAGAATTAATGAAATCATCCAGCTAAGCCCCTGGTGAGAAGTTTTACAGAGGGTGGGATTCACAGCTTAAATATATTGTCTTGAACGGTAGCAATTATAAGCAATTAGATACCAAAAGAAATAATTGAAATCTAAGATCAAACAATAGTCTTTTTATGATGCTGCAAAGTATACACCCAGAACTGTTAACTACAACAGTGATAATGGTTTGAATCTGGAATTAAATTATACTAGCTGCTAATATTTCTCATCTTTTAAAAGATTTGTGGCAACACATATTGGGGCCATTTTTTTCTCCCTTTGAAATTGCCTTTATGCTCAGCCAGTGAATAAATGAGGCTGAAAATTAATTCACATAGCATTTTAACCAGTAGTCAGTAATTTCTGTTCTGCAAGTAAGAAACAGCCCAATGCACTTAAGAATGATTTCCCCAAAAGCCACTCTTTTAGCTGCCACCTGAAGGGAAGAAATCCATTTCATTGTCATACCTTTTCACCAAATGAAACTCATGTTTTTACTAAGATGCCAGTATCTAAGCTATATTTTATTCAGCATAGAGGTTATTTGTGTTTTATTTCTTGGCCAAACTGCATGTGAACCTCTTCCAATATTTGAGGATCTCTCCGCTTTATGGTTCTTGTTAGTTAGCCGACTTCTATTATGAAGTTAGTCAAATGCTTTCTTGACCCTTTTACCAGCTAGGGCAGGAGACTGGTTCTACCAGTCACGTGCACCCAGCCCAAAGGTTCAAGGCCCCCTGTGAACTCTAATTTTTGTAGTAGTAGTAATTGAAAGATGAGAGGAGGTAACCAGAGAAAACCTCAGGGTCTAGTATGTCCCATTAGTAGTGACATCTTCTGCAGATCAGTTCTGTGGTATGACTTTTGTCATTGCCCTTTACTGCATCCTCCCTCCTCAAACAAAATAAAACTGTTTCTCCAGTTCATGATAACACTGTCTTTCCAAAAGAACGTTCTTGTCTTCGACCAGATTAGTCTAATCAAAAGCACCTGGGGCGCCTGGGTGGCGCAGTCGGTTAAGCGTCCGACTTCAGCCAGGTCACCATCTCGCGGTCCGTGAGTTCGAGCCCCGCGTCGGGCTCTGGGCTGATGGCTCAGAGCCTGGAGCCTGTTTCCGATTCTGTGTCTCCCTCTCTCTCTGCCCCTCGCCCGTTCATGCTCTGTCTCTCTCTGTCCCAAAAATAAATAAACATTGAAAAAAAAAATTTAAAAAGCACCTGGCCTTTTCTGGCAGATACACAGGTTCTGACTTTATCCTGCTCAGCTCCCTAAATCATATTATTAGGCTCTAATCAATCTGAGGCCAAGTTTTCTTTTTGTGAAACTGGATTGCTATGCATATCAGATGAGTGAACATGTGTAAAACACCTAGCATATTTCAGGATAATTTACTGAGACATTAATTGCTATTTTGTTTTTACTGCAGTTAAAGAATTAAGCCGCCAATAACATTTTGTGCTCAGGATTCTTTCCCCCCCTCTCAATTTCTGTGATGTTAGCAAGGCCTCTGTGCTTTTTCTTTTTTTTTTTTATATATATTTTTTAACGTTTATTTATTTTTGAGACAGAGAGAGACAGAGCATGAATGGGGGAGGGTCAGAGAGAGGGAGACACAGAATCTGAAACAGGCTACAGGCTCTGAGCTGTCAGCACAGAGCCTGACTCGGGACTTGAACTCACAGACTGTGAGATCATGACCTGAGCCGAAGTCGGCTGCTTAACCAACTGAGCCACCCAGGCGCCCCTATGCTTTTTCATATCAGAGTAGTTCAGGCTAAGAGATTACCTGAAGATATTTCCCAACTGCTTTCGTTTTTGTAAGGTTGAGTTCACAAAAGTGTTGTTTGAAGGGTAAAGAGGAGTCAGTGAAAGTAACAAATGGGAAGAAGTTTCCCAAACAGTCAAAGAAGCCTGACTGTGAGGTTCTTAGATTGGTGAAGTCTTAGCCACACCCCAGGAAGATGCTCCCCAAGGAGTGAGGTCCCCACACTGCACACCTAGCGAGATGGAAATCTGTCATCAGCTATGCCAGCCTCCGCTTGGAAGCAGCAGAGATACTGGCCAGGGAGGAACCACACAACTATACTAAATAACATTTTCTAGTTTTGTTTTCACACAAATGCAATTCTTATTTGTGACATGCCCAAAGGAGGGGTGAAGATCTTACCACAGATCCGTGAATGAACTTAAGTTTCCTGGTAACCCAATACAATGAGGATACAGTGTCATCTTCAATTTACTTTGAAGAAAATGATGTATGTCTTGCTTGCCTTGTGGACAATGATTCTTTTAGTTATAGTCACACAGCAGTACACCAGAAAATATCAGAGTTGTTTTTTTTTTGTTTTGTTTTTTTTTTTGTCTCTTTTTTTTCTTTTTCCATCCCTTCCAGTTATTGTGAAGTATCTAGTTCAGGACCTAGCACACAAACTAATACTCACTAAATATCAATTCTGTGTTTTCCTTAAAGTTGCTAAATCTTAAACTTTTGAGGTCATTTCTAGACCTAACACATTAGCATGAGCTTGAAATTTCAGCAGCTTAAAGTACAATAAACATTCAAATATTCTTTAACTAGCAAATTTTTAAAAACATTTTATATTGATTGGTTTAAAGGAAAGCAGAGGGAAGTTATGCTCATTATAGGTCCCAACTCTCTTTGTGATATTTTATTTGAGATACGGATAAAGAGGGAAGAATTATGATTTATTTTGAACATCAACAAAAACTAAATAGACAGTAGGAATAAATTGGAGACAAAGGTACATTTACAGTAAGAAACAATGAACCAAAATGTATCAAAACTGCACATATATATACACTGTGTTAAGAACAGACATGGTTAAAATCATTAGAGATAATATTGTCAGTTATATATGAATTAGGTGTTATCCTAAGCATTTTTTCATGTAGCAGCTCATAAATTTTTACCTAAGTTTTGAAATATATCTTATTTTCATTCATTTAACAAATACAGAAAATGGTACTGAGAAGTTGAGATTTATTCACAGTTACTCAGTAGTAACAGTCAAAGTTTTAACCCAGCAATTTGACTTGAGATTCCACATATCCACCACATTGTATTGATTTCTGTAGTTTTAAAAAATCCAACAACATTTGGGATGCAAAAAAAGTGATCCTAAGAGGGAAGATTATACCAATACAAACCTAACTCAAGAAGCAAGAAAAATCTCAAGCAACATAGTATTATACCTAAAGCAGCTAGAAAAAGAAGAACAACACAACCTAACCATCAAAAGGAAGGAAATAATAAAGATTGGAGTAGAAATAAATAATATAGAAACAAAACAAAACAAAACAAACAATAGAACAAACAGATCAATGAAACCTGGAGTTGGTTCTTTGAAAGTATCAAAAAAAAAAAAAAATGGATAAACTTCTAGCAAGACTCGAAAGAAAGAAAGAAAGAAAGAAAGAACCCAAATAAACCAAATCACTAATGAAAGAGAACACATAGTAAACAACACCATAGAAATTAAAACAGTTGTAACAGAATATTAGGAAAACATATGTGCCAACAAATTGGACAATTTGGAAGAAATGGATAAATTCCTAGAAACATATAACCTACCAAAACTAAAGCAGGAAGAAATAGAATATTTGAGCAGACTAATTGCCAGCAGTGAAATTGAATCTCTAATCATAAATTTCCCAGAAAACAAAAGCCCAGGACCAGATAAATTCACAGACGAATTCTACCAAACCTTTAAAGAAGAGTTGATACCTATTCTTCTCAAACTGTTCTAAAAAATACAAGAAGGGAAACTTCCAAATTCATTCAATGAGGCAAGTATCACCGATATCGAAACCAGATAAAGAAGCCATAGAAGAAAGAAAGAAAGAAAGAAAGAAAGAAAGAAAGAAAGAAAGAAAGAAAGAAAGAAAAAACAAAACAAAAATATGGGCAAATATCCCTAATGAATATAGATGCTCAAGTCTTCAACAAAGTATTAGCAAACCAAATCCAACAATACATTAAAAAAATCATACACCTCAATCAGGTAGGATTTATCCTGGGCTGCAATGTGTGTGGTTCAATATTCACAAAACAATAAATGTGATACATAACGTCAATAAGAGAGAGGATAAAAACCATTTCAGTAGATACATAAAAAAACATTTCACAAAGTATAACATTTATTCATGATAAAAGCCCTCTGCAAATTAGATCTAGAGGGAACATACCTCATCATAATAAAGGCCTTATATGAAAAACCTACAACCAACACCATACTCAATGGTGAAAAACTGAGAGCTTTCCCCCTAAGGTTAGGAACAAGACTAGGAGGTCCATTCTCACCACTTTTATTCAACATAGTACTGGAAGTCATAGCTCCAGCAATTAGAAACATAAAGAAAGAAAAAGCATCCAAATTTGTAAGCAAGAAGTAAAACTTTTACCATTTGCAGATGACATGATACTCTATGTAGAAAACCCTAAAGACTCCACAAAAAAACTACTAAACTGATAAATGAATTCAGTAAAGTCACAGGATACAAAATCAATGTACAGAAATCTGTTGCATTCCTATAATAAAGAAGCACAGAAAGTGAAATTAAGAGAGCAATATTATTTACAATTACACCAAAAACAATAAAATATCTAGGAATAAATTTAACCAAAAAGATGAAAGGCTTGTAATCTGAAGACTATAAAACACTGATGAAAGAAATTCAAGGCAGTGCAATGAAATGGAAAGACATTCCATGCCCATGGGTTGGAAGAACAAATATTGTTAAAATGTCTGTAGTACCCAAAGCAGCCTATAGACTTCATGCAATTCCTGTCAAAATACAAAGAGAATTTTTCTCAGAACTAGAACAATCAATACTAAAATTTGTATGGAACCACAAAAGACTATTTCTTTGAATAGCCAAAGCAATATTGAAAAACAAAACTGGATGTATCACAATTCTAGATTTCAAGTTATATTACAAAACTGTAGTAATTAAAACAGTATGGTACTGGTATACACATAGACCAATGGAATATAACAGAAACCCCAGAAATAAACCCACAATTATGTGGTCAATTCTTTTCAAGGGAAGAATGAATTTATCATGGGAAAAAGTCTCTTCAACAAATGATGTTGGAAAAACTGTACAGCAACATGCAAAAGAATGACACACTATTCACCAAACACAAAAATGAACTCAAAATGGGTTAAAGACCCAAATATGAGACCTGAAGCCATAAAAATCCTTGAATAGAGCACAGACAGTAATGTCTCTGACATCAGCTATAGCAACATTTTTCTACATATGTTCCCTAAGGCATGGGAAATAAAAGCAAAAATAAACTATTAGGACTACATCAAAATAAGTTTCTGCACAGCAAAGGAAACAAAACAAAAAGGGAACCTATGGCATGGGAGAAGAGATTTACAAATGATACACCCAATAAAGAGTTAGTATCAAAAATATATTAAAAAAATTATAAAACTCAATAAGCCAAAACCAAAATAATGTGCTTAAAAACTGGGCACAAAACATGAACAGACATTGCTCCAAAGAAGTCATCCATATGGTGAAGAGACACATGGAAAGAAGCTCAGCATCACTGTAATCAAAACTACAATGAGATATTTCTTCACATCTGTCAGAATGGCTAAAATAAAAATAATAATAATAAAACAAGAAACAAGTATTGGGTGAGCACGTGGAGAAAAGGGAACCCTCTTTCCCTGTTGATAGGAATGCAAACTGGTGTAGCTTCTGTGGAAAACAGTATGGAGGGTCCTCAAAAACTTAAAAATAGAACTACCCTATAATCTAGTAATCATACTACTGGGTATTTACCCAAAGAATACACAAACGCAAACACTACTTTGAAAGGATATATGCACCCCTATGTTTATTGCAGCATTATTTACAATAGCCAGACCATGGAAGCATCCCAAATGTCCATCAATAGATGAATGAATAAGGAACCTGTGGAATGTATATATACAGAGAGTATAATGCTAAGAGAAATAAGTCGTCCAGAGAAAGGTAAATACCATATGTTCTCACTTACATGTGGAATTTAAGAAACAGAACAAATAGGGAGAGAGAGAGAGAGAGAGAGAGAAACCAATACATAGACTCTTAACTATAAAGCATAAACTGATGGTTACCAGAGGGGTGGAGAGGGGGATGAGGGAAATAGGACATGGAGATTAAAGAGTACACTAAGGGGCACCTGGGTAGGTTACTCAGTTAAGCGTATGATTCCTGGTCTTGGCTCAGGTCATGATCTCACAGCTCGTGAATTCAAGCCCAGCATCCGGCTGTGTACTGACAGCATGGAGTCTGCTGGGATTCTATGTCTCTCTCTCTCTCTCTCTCTCTCTCTCAAAAATAAATAAACATTAAAAAGGTAAAGAATACACTTAAAAATATATCAAGTAGATAACCTATGAGTGACAGAATAAAATAATTCTGTGAATGACAATGAAAAAGTAATGCAAAGTAAAAAGACAATTTTTCATTTGAAAATAGAATTAAACAAATAGGAAGAACTTTGCAGTGGTCCTATGAGGAATAAAGGACTTGGGTTTATTTACGGGAGATTTTTGTTATGGAAGTACTTCCAAGCCCTGCTGATGTTGCAAAGAAAAAATTGTGCGTTTTTCTGTTTGTTTGCTTGTTTGTTTTAAAGATTATTTACTTATTTTGAGAGAAAGCACAAGTGTGGGAGAGCAGGGGAGGGAGAGGGAAAGAATCCTAAGCAGGCTCAGGATTCTGAGCTCATTTAGAGCCATGTTGGGCTCCACTCACTCAGTGAGGAGTGGAGCCCAACACGGTGCCCCATGCAGGACTTCACCTCACAAACCATAAGATCATGACCTGAGCCAAAACCAAAAGTTGGATGCTAAACTGACTGAGCCACCCAGGTGCCTGAAGAAATACTGTTTTTATATCTTAGACTTTATCCCAATGCCCAAGTGTTCTGACATTCAGGAAATAATAATACCAAATTCTGAGCAATGAGGATTCATAGTAAAGTCTTTTGTTATGCCTTGAGACCTGTGCTCATTATACCTTAGCAGGATATGTTTGGCTCTGTTATGAAATCAGATAAAAAAAGGAAGATAGAGCACTTGTGTGGCAAATGGTTGCCCAATTGTAGATGGCAACCTATATATCCATATAAGCTATGAAATATAGTTGCAATTAATGTAACATCTGTGTCCATAGCTAGGAAACCCAAAAGAGTAGCATGGAGAGTCCCACAATTAGACATGCAACAAAACAGAAATGCAGAATGGATTGTGCAAGCTAATGAGGACCTACAAAACGATAGCCAGCCTGGTGACTGAAATGATTTCCACACGAGAAAGGACACATTTGTATTGTTTCACTCATTTAATCATGACTCAGCATGTGGCTGACTGCTGTGAAATCTGTAACTTAGTTTTCAGAAAGTCCTTGAGTGTTGTATTATTTGGTTTCATCATGGTTGAAGTAACTAGATTGTAAAAGCATACTCTAAAAGTTTATCAAGATGTTTCTACATATGAAACAAAGTCAAAATTTGAAGGAAATTAAAATAAATGGTGGTTTCACTTTTATTTTTAATATGTTCCTGGGTGGCTGGGTGGCTCAATCAGTTAAGCATCTGACCCTTGATTTCAGTTCAGTTCACGGTCCCAGGGTCATGGGATCAAGCCCTGTGTCAGACTTCATGGTGAGCATGGAGCCTGCTTGAGATTCTCTCCCTCTCTACCTCTGCCCCTCTCCCCAATTGTACTCTCGTGCTGTCTCTCTCTCTTAAATAATAATAATAATAATAATAATAATAATAATAATAACAATCATAATAATGTTCCTAATGTTTTCCTTTCAGTATATCTTACTTTGAAAAATATGGACATCTTGTGCAATAAATATTCATAATTAACTCCAAGACAAAGATAATTCCATCAGAGCCCCCATCTTTCTTTTTGTGCCACTAAACATTTATACTCTTATGTGAGTCATAAAATTTAGAGGTTGACTTAGAAATTACCTAAAAGAAAAGTAGAAAATATCAATTCAGTTAAAGTTAGTGTTTTGCTTATCAATATTTTTAGAAAAGCTGTTATAAATTAACCCAAATATATTGTAATACCAGTATTAAGCCATATCTAAAAGAAACATAACTGATGATAATAAAGTGTTGGTTTTGGCATCGTTCAACTCTCCATATTGTCAATGTTTAACTTGTGAGTGCTTAGGCTAACTATATAACCTCTCTTAGCCTTAGTTTTCTGTAAAAATGGTGAAATTGTAACTACCTCACAGGAATTTTATAAGAATTAAATGACGTGATGTATTGTAGATCACTTATCTGACTTTATTGTGACAGGTACTTTATTGGTTCATTAAAAATGGGTTAAACCAGAAATGTATAGTATTCCAAATGCCCTGGAAATCGATCAATATGATTGATTAACACAGCAAATGGAGAGTGATGTGTACTTCTTATATATATCTCCGTGGAGGTCAGTCAAGAGAGTTTCTTCTGTATAAGAAAAATCCTGACTTAGAGCCTAGAACTCAACATATACTTTTTCTTCTCTCTTCTTTTCTCTCACTGGAAATTCAGTGGTAACACTGAGAAGTCCAAAGACCAACTGTTTTCTTGTGAATGTTTCAAAGGAAATATTTTTTCCTGACTTAAAAAATATATATTTATAATAACAATAAGTAGCAAATATAATTTAGCTTCAAAAGTAGAAAAAAACTTGGGGCAGCTGGGTGGGTCAGTCATTTAAGTGTCTGACATTCGATTTTGTCTCAGGTCATAATCACATGTTTTGTGGGATCAAACCCTGCATGGGGCTCTGTGCTGACAGTGCAGAGCTTTCTTGGGATTCTCTCTCTCCCTCTCTCTTTGCCCCCACCCCCCACTCACACGTGCACTCTCTCTCTCTCAAAATAAATTTAAAAAGTGTAAGAAATAATAAAAAGAAAACAAAACTCATATTTTCATATGTTTGACAGACCATGTAGATCCATATCAGAAAGAAAGAGACTCCTACTTCATATACTTATACTTCTAGGATGTAGAATAACTTATTGATGAAACTATATAATTATAAAGAAAATTTCATTTTAAGAAAAAAGAACACATTTTATTTCATTAAAATTTAAACTTTTGTCCAGTAGTAGAAAACATTCTTCCACCATAAATCAGAAAACCACTTTGGAGAATGCTGTGGCAGTATGTGGTGAAGCTGAACATGTGCATCTCCTATGACCCAAGAGTTCCACATCACAACACACACCTTGGAGAAATTACTGAACAGGGATGTGCTATAAATGGTAGAATGCAACACAATGTACAGTAGTCAAAAACCTAGGAATATCTATTCAACAAATTATAATAGGCATATTTCATAAAATGGAATATAATACACATCATGTATTTAACAAACTTAAATTATTGTGTGTTGTACCACTCTAGGTGATTTATAAATATTGGCACAGTTAATCCTTATCATAAGCCTGTGAAATAAAAGCTGTTAAATATTGCCATTTCATGAGAGGGAAATGACGTACAATGAGGTTCAGTCCTTACCCAAGGTAGCACACAGCTAGTAAGTATCAACACTAGAATTCTAATCTAGTTTGGTTTAAAAGTCTTTAATATTAACCACTTTGCTTTTTGGCTTCTTCAATGATGAATGAACTAAAGTCCCATGATTAAAGTCAATGTATGTCAAAACCATAATGTTGAATGGGAAATGCATGATGAGAATGATAAATTCAATGTGTTACCAAGCATTGAATCATTAAAAGCTAGCAAAAATTATTATGTATTGTTAATGAATATTTATTCATTTAATTAAATGCTTATTAAGGATTTAATTTATTAAAAATTTAAGGAAAAAGATAAAATCAAGTTCAGACTAGGGATTACTTGTAGGTAAGAAAGAGAAAATGGAATGAAGTAAAGAAGCGTTTGTTTCCCTTTCTTCTCTTTCGTCCCCCCATTCCATATGTTCATCTGTTTTGTTTCTTAAATTCCACTGAATTCTACTTTTAAAACCAATATTACACTGTATATTAACAAACTAAAATTTAAATTAAAAAAAGCATGCTCCAGAGGTATACAATAGTTTATTATGCAAAAAAAAAAAAAAAAAAAAAAAGATCCAAAACCAATATGTAGTAGCATATTCAGATAGGTTAAAACTGAGTTGTGGATACAAAGTTGTTTATTGTAGTAGTATTTTTTAAAAATTATTTCAAATATATAGTACTAATATATATGTATACATTATATATTCTTTCTACCAGAGAAAACATTAATTTTTTCCTCTGGATTTTCTATTATATTTTTACAAATACACACATCCACACTTTCTAGACACACACACATGCACACACACACACACACACACATAAATATAAACCGATTTGTAACTGACTTTAGAAAACTTAATGATATATTGTACTGTTTGTTGCACAGTCAAAAGTACAAGTGTGTAGCATGAGTTTAAGTATTTGTATTGCATGCTATTATATATTACAATCACTTTTTGACAGGCAGTATGTTATTTCATATTTTTCACTGTGATAGCCAATGTTCCAATGCATATGGTTTCATAGGCATCAGAATGAGTTCAAAAAATTTTTAACGAAAGGATAGGGTTCACACAAACACTTTGTTATTCAGTACAGGGATTGAAAT
Source organism: Puma concolor (assembly GCF_028749965.1). Lineage (NCBI taxonomy): Eukaryota > Metazoa > Chordata > Mammalia > Carnivora > Felidae > Puma > Puma concolor. The sequence continues at coordinate 78,617,457 of NC_141667.1, read as the reverse complement.
AAATTCTATGTTTTAAATTTTTTTCCTAACTATGTTGACAAAAGGTAAAAGTAATCAACATGTAAATAAAATGTTTCTTATGTTTATAATATTATTGGTATTGTGGAAATTAGAAATGTCAAGGTCTATAAGATTGTTTAAAGTTGTTATTACAGTGTTAGTTATTGCAATACACAGTGTTTTTATAAGATACAATTAACTGGCACATCACATTTAGATGTCATACTATTTATGCAAATTTTACTATTAATCATAAATATATATATACACATATATATGTATACACACATATATTATTTTTTATTTTTTTAATGTTTTATTTATTTTTGAGAGAAAGAGAGACAAAGTGTGAGTGGGAAAGGGAAAGAGAGAGAGAGACACAGAATTGGAACCAGGCTCCAGGTTCTGAGATGTCAGCACAGAGCCCGATGTGGGGCTCCAACCCACTAACCATGAGATCATGACCTGAGCTGAAGTCAGATGCTTAACTGATTGATCCACCCAGGTGCCCCATACATTCTTTATTTTTGTAAAACATCTCTAAGGAGCTCAAAGCACATTTCAGACTTTGGAACTAATTCTCACAACATAATCCTTTGAGCTTGATCTATGATGATTTGGGTCCTTATTGTCCTTCTCACTAATATGGCAGTACGAGTCACGTGTATTCTTGGAAATGGAAAGAAAATGTGCTTTCCTCCTTCCCGAAGGAACTCTTGATCTGTATCTGTCTTGAAGAAGTATTGGAAAAGACCTCAGTAGGGTTCTTGCTTCTTTTAGCCTATAATTCATCCGTGAATTGACATGGACCAACTTGGACAAATCACCTCCAACTTTAAAATCTTTTTAGTTTAGTTACCGAACTCACTTTTTGCTTTCTTTTGTTCACTTGACATTTCAGATTGAAAATTGGCCAAGGAAACTGGTCAGTTCAGGATTTTACCCTGTTGAGAATATCACTGTAAAATTATAAAGAGTGCCCTCATACACTGCTTAGAGTCAGTGGTCTGTATTCTAATGACAGCTCTTGAGGTCTTCACAGAATGGTTGTTCTCTTTACTCCTTTGCTACTCCTTGTCTCTCAAACTTTTCGTCTCTTACTAGAATCCACTGTGCTCATGACTAAGTAACCAGCTCTTTCTGGGTAAAGATTTCCTAATTCTACTCTCTTTCAAGGAAGGTAATTCTATTCCCCTTTTCTACACTCTAAGTCTTCCTCTTGACAGCTTTTTCTTATTTTCATCTGTTTTCTGATATTACAATCCTATCTCTTTTCTTATTTTGGTATTTCCTTGGGATAGCTGGCCTCACTTTTTGTGGTTTTTCACATCTAGACATTCAGAGATGAAAACTCTAAGCACTAGATCACTCTCTGGGAGGAAAAGTGAACATGATAAAACTTGCAATTTTATATCTTTAAACCTTTGCTGAAACACTTTCCCTATTAAGTATGATTCCGCCTCTATTCCTGCCAAAACTAATAATGATTCACATTCTGTTTGAAGTGCATTTTTCGTTTGTGTGGCTTTTGAGATCTTTTCTGCTAGAGTGAGAAGTGATCATCTCTCCTCATTTTAAATGAGTTCATATTTATTGAGCACATATTATATGAATTATTTTATTAGATACATTACACACCATCTCATGTATCTTTCATTAACACCCTGAGTTAATGGATTTCAGTTCTTTCAAATGCCTTATTTTATAACAAATATTTTATGACCTCTTTACCATCCTGAAACTGAATTCACAGAAAAAGCAACATGCTTATATACCTAATTTCAAAAAAAGGATATAATTTTATCTTGGTGAAAAATAAATTTAAATGAATAAATACAGTGGCGTATATTTTAATATGTAAATGTTTAGGCATGATCACAATAGATGGCTTAATGAAGTGGTCAGATTCTTTCACCTTTTAACAGAACTAAGGATCAGAAACCATTCTGTACATGAGCTATAGGAAAACCAAAGAGAAGAGATATTATTAGATGCCAATCCAACAAAAGTGTTAAGATAAATATTCAGGGATAAGATATTAGTGTATGATAAGAAACAAAAGATATAAAATAATCAATAAAGAGTAAACATAACAAGACAAATTACAAACTGAACTGGAGGAAAGAGAAAGGATGATATAACCTTGAAAAACTTCACAAAATTGTCATTTAATTTTGGCATTTTTTGTTCGTTTGTTTTTCTTTTTTGCTTCATTTGGAAAACAAAAATCTTGACAGAAGAGCCATAAATTTAATTTATGTACAGCAGAACAGAAAGCAGTGTCAAGTATTCACATAACAATTGTTGAGTTTTTCATACTACTGGCTATGTCACACAGGGTATTAACATATAGATTTCTATCTATATCATATTATTTCTATATTATCTCTATACTATCTCTCTCTGTTTCCTTTTTTGTTATTATTATTATTATTATTATTAATTATTATTATATTAGAGAGAGACACACAGAGACAGAGACAGAGAGTAAGCAGGGGAGGAGCAGAGGAGAGATGGAGACAGAATCAGAACCAGGCTCCAGGCTCTGAGCTGTTAGTACAGAGCCCAATGCGCAGCTCAAACCCACAAGCAGTGAGATCATGACCTGAGCTGAACTCGGGACGCCTAACTGACTGAGCCACCCAGGTGACCCTCTGTTTCCTTTGAACGCAATAGACACAAATACAAACTGATGCAAGTGTGTGAGTTGGGCTGCTCAAATACTATGTTGCCCCTAGGTTTGTTATGTTTGAAGTGATGAACCACTCAGTAAATAAAAGTACAGTCTTTCCTTGACTTGCATATTAAGTTCAGGAAATAAAAGTACAGTCTTTCCTTGACTTGCATGTTAAAATTCAATATAAACCAAATCTGGGCAAAGGTACTTGGTGTATATATGTAAACAAAGGTTTAGGGTGTTATAATTTTAAACAGATTTTACACTACATTTCCAGGCAGGCATTTAAAACTATGTAGAGATGCAGAATCTGCTTCACACTGAAAAGACATGGACAGCACACGCCTCCTCTCAGATGCTAGCAGTGCCTCCAACCACTGAGGCAATCGTTGTTAATATTTGCAGTGTCCAGGCCTTGCTTACTAACTAGAATACAAATTTAGAGGCATGCTAGTTTGTAATTATCTTTGTATGCCCTAAAAGCATCCAGCATAATATCTTGCATGTAATGAGGGATATAAATAATAATTTTCCAATTAATTGACTTAAAATGTAATTAAGCTCTTCATTGGGTAGCTTGCTACATTGGAAAAGAGAGCTTAAATAAATCAAACAATATGCTTATGACATAACCCTATTTCAGATGTAGACCCCTAGTCCTATCATAAATTGATCAGCCATCAGATCATGTTAACTCTCTGCTAATAGTATAAAGTGTGAGACCATAAGGATATTTCAAAAAAACTATCTTCTCTCCAGAGGGTGTGACCAAAATGGAATGTGTCCAAATATGTTTTATCAATCCCAAGACAGCAAAAAAGCATTATATCTGCCAAGCATTCCAGCCAACTAGGATCCTCCTTTATATAATGGTGTATATACTTTTGTTGCTCGCAAACCTTTGGTAGCCCCCCTCCCATTTTGCTCCTGAATTAGACATGCAATTACATTAATTCTTAGATGATTGTATTTTCTATAATTCAGGGCCATTAATATTTTTAAAAAGCTCTATACATTTGTTTTTTACTAGAAGTGACTCTAAGAGCTATTTATTTTAATTTTTTTAATATTTGTTTATTTTTGAGAGACACGGAGGGACAGAGCACAAGCAAGGGAGGGGCAGAGAGAGACACAGAATCTGAAGCAGGCTACAGGCTCTGAGCTGTCATCACAGAGCCTGATATGGGGCTCGAACCCACAAACTGTGAGATCGTGACCTGAGCCAAAGTCGGATGCTCAGCCAATTGAGCCACCCAGGCACCCCTCTAAAAGCTATTTGTGCTGGTGGTGGAACAACACGTAAGATTAGTAGAAACAGAATAGGAAGGAATGAAGTCATGACTGAGGAATAGAGGCAAGGGCTTCTCTTGTTCCTATAGATATACACAAGTGATTTTCAATCCACTAGACTGTGGTGGTGTTCAGACACTGACAACAACACTGCTGCAGATTTTCCCCCTGAGGTTCCTGTGGTAAGTCTAGCTTAGTTTAGTCCCCATTGTGGGCTGGAACATGTTAAAGAGAATCATGTTTTTTCTTTCCAGCATTTGACTAAGTACTGCTTGACCATGCCCTCTCTCCCTCTAAGTATACTAATATTAAGTCACCAATCTGTAATTGCGGGCACAATGACTAATATTTTCTCTTTACTCTTTTTCTCAAATTTAAGTTGCCATCATGGACTCTACAAAGCATGTCCTGTCAAGATGAGTAGTTAAGTATTTGTGGTAGTTTTCATTTGAAATGTGCAGGAGATTTATAGGTTTTCATTAATGAGAATGTTTCATCTGAGTGTGTTCAAACTAGTACTCCTTTGGATGTGATTTTCAGATCTTGTTCATACATGGCTGATTTCAGGGCAGAATAAGGCAAAGACTATCTCTGTGAAAGTACATATATTTCATACAACTGAAGGTAGGGCTCTTGAAGCACTGATACATTTTCTAAAAACTAGATATATTATTTATTTTGTTTTTGTGCATGTAGTAATTGGTAGACTAAAAATGACGGAGGACTATTCCGTCATCTTTCTCCCTTCTGGCTTGGCACTCACTGCAGAAGCTAATGAGTGCAGTGGTGAGAATTTATCTGTCGTCTTGCAGCTACTGGGGCTACTTGGCATCAGTTCTCATAGATACCTCGTTGTTGTTGCAGTTCTGTCTCCAGGGCCAAATAGGATCTCAGCAGCTCATTTAGAGATAATATTAGTCCAGTGAAGCACTTTTATGGCATTTGGATCAGTTCTGCTTGACAGATTATAAATTCATTTTATTTCTGGATATGATATCAGTTACTAATGTTCCTGATGCTAAAGGTTAGAAGCCATGGTAATGAGGAAACCTAATGTATTTTTAGCTTTCATCAAAAAATCATATGTTGTGTTTGCAGCCAGTGTGAAATGGGACTCTTAAAGTTGCAAGTTCAAAAATAGGTTCCCAACCTGTCTTCAGCACAGAGGAAACATACTGCTTTACATAACGTAAAAGTCCAAAGAAAGAATTGGGTCTCATCTGAAGATTAAACCTGGGACCATGGATAATATGCAGATCCAGAGACACTTCAGGAAGCCATTTTGTATTCTGAGAAGTCAGAAATTCCAAACTCCTTTGTTTTCCAGTTTCATACAGTGAAACCATGGAATCTGTGGATAGAACTGGAAAACCCCCATGTGAGGGCAGACCACTAGAAGCTCTTATTCTTTTTACTGTCCCCTTTAGAAGATCCAGGGGCCCCAGAGCCATCCCACAGTTTAAGTCTTAAAAGCTTCTCTGTGGCATGGCCCCATTTGTAGAAATTGCATAAACCTTGAGATAAGTCACTAAAAAGTAACTAAAAAGCAAGGTACCCATAAGAAGGGTTAAATAAATAAATAAATAAATATCACTAGGACTAAGACAAGGAATACTTTTTTCATATAACTCTGGACCAATAAAAAATATATGGTTTTACAGATATTATTCTTACAGGAATATCTAACAGTAGGGCATAGTAACTATATATCATAGAACTGAGATATTATATGAATAAAAGTTTTTAATTCAGAAAGAACATGAAGGGTGTGGAACTTACTCCTGACGACTCCAAAATTTTCTGCTGAGGGAGGACACAGAGGCAGCTATAGGCTAAGAGCAGAGCCCCCAACAGCCAATTACCTACCAGTTATGACCACTCTAACATCTAGGAGCTTGGCAACTAGGCATATCATGAGAATGGTTTTGAAACTTCCCATTATGTCGAAGAGAGTCAGCCTAGGGAAATGCATTATGGAACAAAATTGTAGGCCAATTTCTTTTCTACATCAAAAATCCTACAGGTTAATCTATCACACTAATTGATCAAATGTTGATGATTCTCATAGAAATGAAAATTTGCTCTAAGAATATAAACAATTAATAAAATTCCTTTGGCAATAATAAGATATGAGAAGATAGTTTAAATCCAATATTTTGAATCCAACAGCTATTGATTATTTTTTTCTTTATTAAAAATTCAAAACCATTCATATTTTTTTTCTTCTGATGTAGGAGTTTTATTTTAAACACCACACTGCTTCATAATAAATAAGCTATCTGAGCCCAAGATGGACATTATTTTCAACTCTGTAGGAAGCCATAGTTGCCAAGAAAAGATTTCAAACTGGCAGGTCAATTAGGAGTACAGAACCCCTGCTTCTAGGCAAATTTCCACACTGACTCAGAGCAGCATGTCAATGGCTCTTCTCTGCTGGCAAGGTATATGACCTTACCAAATTTACAGTTCCTTTTCAGAAAAAGAAAAAAAGAGTACTGAAGAATTTTATAACTCACTTTCAGAATACAATTTTGGCTTTATGGGTCACAACAGTACTAAAATTTAAAAACTGGATTAAGATTTAAATTAAATAATGACCACTTGGATGTTGCTTCACAATTATTTTTTACTAAGGGCATATTAGAAATATTTTATATATTAGACATAAAGGATACTTCTTCAACTGGGTAAGCAGACTAACCATCCTAATATGTCAGAAATAGTCATTTCAACTCTCTCTGATTTAACCAGAGAGAAAAATCAGTATGTGTTTAAGAGTCATGTATCTTCAGCCCACAGTTATCTCCATCCTAGGGCTGTTGCTGTCTAGCTTGTATTAGCAATAGAACAGTACATTTTGGTAGGGGGGCTACATTTTTTCTTCTTCAAAATTTTAGTAGACAATTTAAAGAATACAGTTTTTGAAAAAAAAGATTGATTATGGTATATCTCATTTAAAAAAAGTTTACTATTTTGAGAGAGAGAGTATGCACACACATGAGGGAGAGCAAGGGAGGGAAAGAGAGAGACAGAGAAAGAGAGAGAGAATTCCTGCACTGTCAGTGTAGAGCCCTACATGGGACTCAAACTCATGAACTGTGAGATCATGACCTGAGCCAAAATCAAGAGTCAGAAGCTTAACCAACTGAGCCACTCAGGTATCCCTATGGTACATCTCATTTTAAGCAATTGTTCCTAGACCTTACAGGTCAAATTTTAAATTATATTTAAATATAACAGGAGTGTATATGTTTTTCAAAGAATGCTTATAGTGAATTTTTTGGTTAAACAAAGAATCCTTTGGCAATATGCACTTCTGTTTGCTTCTATTGTTCATATCATTCATATGGAACAGAAACTCATTCGAAATACCAATGTAAGGGGTAGATGTTTCTGAAAAAACATAACGGCAACAATAGTAGTTGGTCTAATAGATACTAGAAACCTTCATAGAACCAAAAACCTTCAGGAATGGGGATAGTGCAGATGTGGCTGCTCTTTTTGCCCCTTTCACTGTGTGGTTGTTTTTCCTCTTGTACCTTCTGATCTCCTCTCATGAAGACCCCTTTTAATCCGCATGAACTCTGTCTCATAGCTTCTTATTACTCATAACTTTGGCTTCCCATGAGACCTCAGGGCTCCAACTCTAGCTCATTTGTATCCTTCCAGTCTCAGCTCCAACAAACTGTGTACCTCAAATCAAGGCAGAATCTGAATGACTCTCTTCATCTTTTATAGCCTATAGGTTTTCTGCTTTAGGGCAAGAGGCCCACCCTAAGACCAATCAGCTATACAGAATAGCTGTATGTTTTATATTATATGTGACATAAAATAGATCTAATTGAGGACTATACTCTAAGCGTATCCTGAATCTGAAACAGATGACCTTAAAAGAGAACTCTGTAGGAGTCATTCTGAGACATTTAGAAGATTGGCTTATCTGGTAAAAAAGAAAAAAAAAAAAATTATAATTCTCTGAGCTTTGTTTGTTTTTATTTTTCATAAAATATGGATTTTTATGTGTGCATATGTGTAGGAGAGACAGAGTGAGTTGACACTGTGGTTACCTCTGAAGCTTCTCTTCCCCTTCACTCATCCTAAGGAAGCCAGTTATGTGATTTGATTGACTTTGACCTCATCCTCATTTCCAGTGGTAGACCTACTCCAAACCATTCAGCATAACCACTTGTTAGTGGTAATTGGTAATCTGAGACCTAAGACATTCACTATTTCAATTTTCTTTGGGTAAGTAAATAACCTCATTGAATCAATCAAAATAAAGCCTGAGACTATTGTCTGATCTTCAGGAAGAGTGAGGTTCTTACTCTTCCTGCTTGGTATGAATGATGAAGCATGTGGTGTCTGAAGCTTGATCAAAGGATAAGCAGTTACCATGAGGTGAGTCATTCTTATGATGGAACACATACCCCCTAAGTTTGAGCTTCTGAATTATACCTCACAGCACATTTCTTTAAATGTTTCAGTTCTTTTTTTTTAAATTTTTTAAATGTTTATTTTTGAGAGAGAGAGAGAGAGAGCACGCACAAGTGGGGGAGGGGCAGAGAGAGAGGGAGACACAAAATCGGAAGCAGGCTCCAGGCTCTGAGCTGTCAGCACAGAGCCCGACACAGGGCTCGAACTCACGAACTGCGAGATCATGACCTGAGCTGAAGTTGGATGCTTAACCAACTGAGCCACCCAGGCGGCCCTAAATTTTTCAGTTCTATGAGCTGATATATTTCCCTTAATATTTCACTAAATTATTTAAATGGAATATTCCCAACTAATAGATCCTACTGTATTTTTTCTGAGGTAAAATTTCATTCAATGAGAAGCTTAGATTTTTAGTTAAGTATTAACTCTAAATAAAATAATATGTTTTATGTAGGTAATATCCAGTAAGCTATATTTCCTGAAAGAGTATAAGTGAGTGAAAAGGGATTTCAGGAAAGTTGGGAAAATAGTAAGACAGGTGAGAAAATAAAGTCAGTTCACATGAGTTCTGTGCAGGCTGGGACAGAATGTAACTGCCACAGAAGAGTGAGACTTTTTTTTTTTTTTTTTTTTTTTTTTACCCTGTGATATAATGGATCCTTTAGTAGCTATTGTAATTTAAGGAGATTGATTATGTGTTACCTTTTTAGTTTTAATTCCTTTTGAATCTGTTCTGCTTGTTTCAGCTTAACTATCATGAATCTGTGGAAAGTTTACCAAAGAGCTGGCTTTTTAAATCTTTTTAGAGTAGAATGTTCTTTCCCTGGCAGAGCTCAAAGTCAGTGCAGGGAGGTTCCCAGACTTTGGGCTCCTAATCAGAGCCTGAGTAGAATTGTAGGGTGATGTGATGTGAACTGTCGGAGAATGAGCTGGACTGAGATGTGGGTATGAGCACTGAGCAGAGGACAGGGAGCATACTTGAAGGAGATGACCAGAGCAGAGGCCAAAAAGATGACTATGACTGGAGCAACTCCAAGGAAGTGACTGCTTCTGTGTAGGCAAAACTGGAGAGGGGAGTGCCACATAGGAGGAAACTCTTCACCCAGGAGCTCTAAGATCAGGAAATATGCTCTTGGAAAAGGTAGAGCTTTCTGAGAAAGATACTCGATATTAAAACTAGAGGAAACTTGGAGAGCAATATCTCCCAATGTGTGTCTCTTGGAATAGTATTTCTTGGATATATTAATAGATGTGTGATGAAAGGAGAGTTTGGAGGGAATTTTCTGGTTAAATATATTCAGAAATAATTTTCAAAACAATTTAAGACATACTCAGGGTCTCATTAATATGTTCTGTGAATCTACTGATTTAGTGTACACTCTATACTTCTTAGACCCCTCTCCTTTTTTCTTTCTTTCTTTCTTTCTTTCTTTCTTTCTTTCTTTCTTTCTTTCTTTCTTTCTTTCTTTCTTTTTCTTTCTTTCTTTCTTTCTTTCTTTCTTTCTTTCTTTCTTTCTTTTGTTCTTTTTCTTTCTTTCTTTCTTCCTTCCTTCCTTCCTTTTTCTTTCTTTCTTTCTTTCTTTCTTTCTTTCTTTCTTTCTTTCTCTTTCTTTCTTCCTTCCTTCCTTTCTTTTTCTTTCTTTCTTTCTTTCTTTCTTTCTTTCTTTCTTTCTTTCTTTCTTTCTATCTCAAAATCGTTTCTTGGCTGTAGAGCTTATGGTATATATTTTAGAAATGTTATTTGAATTTAATCACAGAATGTTACAGACAAGGAAACCGAGGCCTAGACAGATAACTCAGCTCAACTGGCCTTCATCAGTGTGTCAATTAGTGGCTCTATGTCCCCAAGCTCTACTTTCTTTCTGTTCCATGATAGTTTCCCTCTTCTATAAAATCTGATATGCATTGTTTTTAATTTATTTTAAGAAATATTCCCTCTCATTCATGGTGCCTGGTGAATTTTTAAATGTAATTGTAAACTGTTAAGCATGCAGACATGCTTCAACTTTCTAAGTGATGGGCCCAAGTCAATGGATGCTTGATTCCTTGAAAAACATGTGGCTTTTTTGTGTCACAGAGACTTCTAACACAGTAGTTATAAATGCTTTTTAAAAGGATAAAATCTTCACTAAATAGAGTATTATATAAACAGGAGTTTGTGAAGACATCTATTTTATAGGATTTCTCACTAAAATGGAAGTACCTATATTTATATATTTTAGCCATTGTTAGGAAGGAAGTGTTAGTTGGGACTTGAAAATTGGTTTCTTACATCAGACTGATTCAACTTTCATATTTTTCTAAATATCGTCTTGACTATAGAAAAAGAATATTGAAATTATGTGAGCAGATTGCCTTATATTGCATTTTTAGGAAAGAGTAGTATAAAACATTCCATAAATGTTGTATAGCTATCTATCGTCTTATCTTTTGGAAACACTTAGAGTGAGCTCATGGTGTGCTGGAAGATTGGAATCTCAGATTATATCTTAGTAAATATTGCAAAATCCATTTCAAATAGTTGAGTAGGTTTTCATAGTTCAGTGAAGTGTAAGGCAAAAATGATGGAATATATGGGAAGAGTCGTTTAGTCAGTCAGTAGGAGAATATAAGAAGTTGTCATTTTTGCATGCATAATTATAAACTGTAATTCAAAAAAACTAATTAGATGGTAACTAACAAAGGACAATGACAAACCTGATTTTCAGTAGGAGTATTTCTTTTTTTTTTTTTTAATTTTTTTTTCAACGTTTATTTATTTTTGGGACAGAGAGAGACAGAGCATGAATGGGGGAGGGGCAGAGAGAGAGGGAGACACAGAATCGGAAACAGGCTCCAGGCTCCGAGCCATCAGCCCAGAGCCTGACGCGGGGCTCGAACTCACGGACCGCGAGATCGTGACCTGGCTGAAGTCGGACGCTTAACCGACTGCGCCACCCAGGCGCCCCTAGGAGTATTTCTTATAATTGCTTGAATGTAGAATAACAATGCCAAACTCTATTAAAATCTTGACATATTATAAAGTATTAAGACACACATAGAATCCATTTCAACTAGGTAAACTCTTTGGAATTGCATATGAATAGGAAAATCAAGTGACTCGAGTAAAGGGTGGATAATCATAGAAGTTGTTTCAGTATAGGTTTGTCTAAAACAATGTAATCTTTCTATAGGAATGACAAGGAAGTCTAATACCAGATGACCCTGTTTCATTGTAGAGACTAGACATCAACATTCAGGATGTTAACCTCAGCTCATAAAGAAAGGTTGTTGTAAACACATTTTGGCCACTAGGACCATAAAAGGTGGACAGAGTTTGAGGAAGAGGGAATCAAATATGGGCTCACCAAAGTAGAACAAGAAACCTTAATAATCTATTAGATCTTGATCATCACATGGAAAAGTGAAGAGGTGAAGAGAAATCAGGAATGCACATCACAGACCCTCTCATTGAGGTGACATAATTTTAGTTCTGAGATACATAGAGAAAGGTAACTGGATGGAGACTGGGCCAAAGTACTTTCTCTCCACTATCTATATGAGCTTCAGGAAACTGTCCAGCTCTCTCACTTGGAGGCTTCAGCCATCCCATTTACAAGACTTTGCTGCCAACATTTAATACTTCCATATTCAAGGCTTTTAAAAGCAGTCTTAAAACAATTTCCAGTCAAGAACTGTAAAATAGCCATTTCTATTTGAACTCAGAGAATTAAATGAGTAACCTTTTTCCCCTGCAGAAACATGTTCTGTTCTAAATACCTTAATGCCTTTCTTATGTCACCCACTAGATGGACATACCCTTTAACCCATTATAGAAAGAATTCTGTAGAAAGAGAGTGAGGAATGATGATGGCACCCTTATTAACAAACTCTCATCTGTAATATGCTGCATCAAAGGCAGGTTCACTGTGAAGTTACTGGTGCCTAAGTTTCAGGTCCCTAGCTTGGATGAGCCCCTTCCAAGATGCTGAAAGGAGCCTTTGCAAAGTGTTCACATTATCATATGCTTGTGTAATATTTGTAAAAGTAATATACTTTCTCTGAGACAGCCTCCACAGAATCTTGAACTGTCCCTTACCGCTTCTCTGATATGCTAAGAAAACTTGACTTTTCATAATTTGTATATCTGAGCTAATCTTACCCAGCCATTGGATAACAGTTTTTTTTTTTTAAGTTGGTAAACTGCAGTATCTTAATACCTTCTGTACCTTCTGATATTAGCATCTCCTTTTCTGATAACTTTTTTTCTCTTGTCTCTTTTAAGTATATGTTCAGTTTTCAGTGTTCTGTTCCCAACTCCAACAATTCTCCACTCCAAGATGGAAATCGTTCTTCTCCCCAACATACATGAGGTAGTATACTCAACCTTGTGGTGTTTTGTAGGGAAAGGAGAACAGTAGACCATGTATGCTATCTTTTGTGTCTTTGTTAGTTTCCATTTCATTGTTTTAGCTGGTCTAGAGCTAGAGAGCATATAAATTGGTTTGTGTGTGTGTGTGTGTGTGTGTGTGTGTGTGTGTGTTTTGAACCAAGTCAGGGCCAGGGCCTGATTGTTCTTTTTTTTCTTTGTTTTTTTTGTTGTTGTTGTTATTGTTTGTTTGTTTGTTTGTTTTGAGTTTTTATTTAAATTCTAGTTAGTAAACATATTATGTAATATTAGTTTCAGGAGTAGAATTTAGTGATTTATCAATTACATATAACACTCAATGCTCATCACAAGTGCCCTTCTTAATGCCCATCACCCATCTAGCCCATCTCCTGCCCACACCCCTCCAGCAACCCTCAGTTTGTTCTCTATAGTTAAGAGTCTGTTCTATGGTTTGCCTCACTCTTTCTTTTTTTTTTTTTTCTTTCCTATGTTTGGTTCTTAAATTCCACATGAGTGAAATCATATGGTATCTGTCTTTCTCAGACTGACTTACTTCGCTTAACATAATACATTCTAACTCTATCCATGTCATTGCAAATGGCAAGATTTCATTCTTCTGATGGCTGAGTAATATTCCATTGTATATATATACCGCATCTTTATTCACTCATGAATTGATGGACATTTTCACTCTTTCCGTAATTTGGCTATTGTTGATAATGTTGCCATAAACATTGGGGTGCATGTGCCCCTTTAAATCAGTATTTTTGTATCCTTTAGGTAAGTACCTAGTAGTGCAACTATTGGGTTGTAGTTCTTATTTAACTTATTATCAATGTTGCAGAGCTTGGCATGTATAAGCAACATTATCTATATGATTCTTATATGGATTTTTTAACCCTCACTTTGTAGGTTGGCCCTTGTTATGTGATTGCAGAGTCTTAACTCTAAACTTAGTTCTCACTTCTTTGTCTACTACAGGACATGCAAAAACTTCTAACTACATTCACCTCAGTACATGCAGGAGCAAAGATAGGGCTGAATATTTTAATCAAGGCTCCTCTTACAACTTCTTGCTGGACATTGGAACCCTGTGGTTGTCACTCTCCACAATATCAAATGAGGGTGAGGCCCAGCCCTCTTGGATTTTGACTTTTCTGTCACTATACCTAACACCTCTGTTATAGAATTTTGCCATCCATGGGTAAATAGACTACATAGATGCTCTCAATTCTCTCTACCTTCATGTCCTCATGCCCCTTGCAATGTAAATGTGCTGTCCCGCCCGTCTAGGAAGTAGAGTCTATTTCTCCACTCTGAATCTGGGCTGGTCCAATGATTTACTTTGATCAATAGAATGTGGTGGCAGAAGTGATGCTGTGCAAATTCCCAAGCCTAGGCTTTAAGAGGTGTTTCATAGCTTAGTTCTATCTATTTGGTCTTCTTCCTTCACCATGATAGCAAGTCTGAGATAAAATGCTGAATGATGAAAAGTCCTGTGGAGCAAAAGTGATTTATCCCAGTTAAGATCACCCTGTATCAGCAGCCACTAAAGACCTCCTTGCTAACTGCAGGCACATATGCATGAGCAACTCAGATCAGCTAAATGTGTTTTCAACCCCTAGAGTGATAATAAATAATTGGTAAGACACCTAAGTTTTGGTATGGTTTGTTATACAACAAAAACAGACTGATAGGTCATTTCCTAAATCATTCCCCATGTTCTCATGAAACTAAAATCTTTTTTTTAATTATTATTTTACTTCCTGTACAGAATATCCTGAGTTTTCTATACCCGTGACTTAATATTTGATGTGCTGATGCTGGAACTTTGTTTTTACAGAAATTTGTAGCATTTGGAAACCCATTTCACCCTTTTCACAAATTCTTCCTTTAAACGTCATTTTTTCTAAGGTCTCAAAAAGTACTCTTTGAAATTAAAGCATAACAATGATCCCTTTGTGCTAATTGTATCTGTCGTCTCTTTCAGGGAATATATGGCATTCATAGATTGTGTGGTGAGCCACAGGCAATCTGATATATAACACATGAAAGAATAATTGGTAATCTTTCAATATGACTATTGCTGTCACATATTTATTCTAAGGCTGTATTAAAATACATTATTAACTCCAAGTGTATCCAATACTGACTAAAATTTTTGCAAAGTTTGAAGCTTAATGGTTAATAATAAAAGTGATATGCATGAAGCTTTCTACATGTACACATACTGTGGTCAACATATCTCATTTAGATACTTTAAAAAAACTCTATAAGAAGGCAAGGCACGCATTATGATCTTTATATTATATAAAAGGAAATTGAACCTTAGAAATATTTTTAAGTGATAGACCTGGAGTCCATCTCAATTTCTCTGGCTTCCAATATTTTATTATTTGCATTATGAGGAAAAATGAAGTAGAAGAGACAAAATGCACATATCTAGGTATAATATAACGTAGAATGTGCCAATGTATATAGAAAAGGTAAATATGGTGCTGCCATAATTTTAGGGAGAAAGACATTACTTTTGGCTGACAGATCAGAAGTGGTATTTGAACTGGGCTTTACACAAAAGATTAGCTCAGGAATATAACAATGAATCAAAATCATAGACATCTATTAATGTAACATACTACACTGATAATAATGGATTTAAAAAAACAACATGAGTGTTTAGCAAAAAGCATGAGCATTTCCTAGTAGTGCTATTTCTGGGTCATAGGGTGGTTCTATTTTTAATTTTTTGAGGAAACTTCACACTGTTTTACAGAGTGCCTGTACCAGTTTGCATTCCCACCAGCAGTGTAAGAGGTTTCCCCTTTCTCCACATCCTCACCAACATTTGTTGTTTCCTGAGTTGTTAATTTTAGCCTCTCTGACCGGTGTGAGGTGGTATCTCAATGTGGTCTTGATTTGTATTTCCCTGATGATGAGTGCTGTTGAGCATCTTTTCAAGTGTCTGTTAGCCATCTGGATGCTGATTCATAGGGGCACATGTACCCCAATGTTTATAGCAGCTCTATCAACAATAACCAAATTATAGAAATTGCCCAACTGATGAATGGATAAAGAAGAAATCTAGCCATTTGCAACAACATGGATGAAACTGTAGAGTATTATGCTAAGTGAAATAAGCCAGTTGGAAAAAGAGAGATATCATTATGTTTTCACTCATATATGGAATTTGAGAAACTTTACAGAAGACCATGGGGGAAAGGTCTTTTTTTCCTAAAAAAATAGTTACAGAGAAGGAGGCAAACCAATAAGAGACTTAAATACAGACAACAAAGTGAGGATTGATGGGGGTTGGGGCACAGGGAAAATGGGACATGGACATTGAGGAGGGCACTTGTTGGGATGAGCACTGGGTGCTATATGTAAGTGATGAATCATGGGAATCTACTCCAGAAGCCAAGAGTATACTATATACATCGTAAATTGACTAATTTGACAATAAGTTATAAAAAGAAACAAAAATTAAAATACATGAGCATTTCAAATAATGTAGAAAAAGCAATTGTATAAATTTAGTATCAATTTAAAAATTTAATAGCAAACAAAATGCAGGATACTTTTCTTAATTAATGAGTTCTTTTCAAACACCTATAGCCAACATCATACTTAAAGGTAATATTTCAAAAGCATTCCAATTAAATCAGGAGCATGACAAGGACGTCTTCCAGGGTGCGACTAGGGTTAAGCCAGTAAAGACATGGTCCACATTTGAATAATTCTCTGAGTGAGTGACCCCTTAAAATTCACACCCTAGGCCTCACACTAGATATTCTAGGCAATAGAACTAAAGACATGTAATTAATGATGACTTGAATAAGGCATAGGAATAGAAAAGGAGAAAAAGCTGTTTTTGTTAACAAACTATGTAATGTCCATTCCACAGATATCAAATATGTATCAGCCTGAGTTCTGAGAGGCACCATTTGAACCCCAGACCCATCATATTTCATTTGCAAAACTGAAAATCACTAAAGACTTTTGGTATTATAGCAACACTCTCATAATTTTGATAGGAAGGCTCTTATAATTTTCATGATTTAAATAACAAAACAAGCCATATTTCATGGTCTTACAACTACCAACTTTTATCATATCAGCACATTAGCCCTGTTCAAAACATCTTTTATTTTGGGGGAAAGTGTCTGGTTGGGGGTAGGGTTACCACATGAATGAGGAACAGTTTTTTATCACCCACATTACTGCCTGTTTCTTCTCCTACTCTTCTTCTCTGACCCTGTTTAATAAAACTCATTACATATATTCAAGAAGTGTCTCACAGGTGCCACAGTTGAGAGTGTCATCTGTAAGTGGTCTGCTTTCTGTGTCAAAGGGCACTATGATTTTCCAAAGTAGTTGGTACCACTTGTCACCACTGACATTAATTCCTACTGTCACCAAGTAATTGGCACCAGACTACTCTTGAGGTCCCTTTCATCAAGTAGGGATCTGTCCCTACACCTGAGCACTGTGTCCTGTTGCTGTCTCCACATGTTATGTCCCTTCAGTATGCCAAAGTGACTCTATACACTCGGACATAATTTGGAGGAGTCATTATAGTCTTCATTGTGTGTATGTCTTGTATCCTCACTATCTTACAGAACTTTTAGGGAAAATATTTTTTCAGGTTTATACCTCAGCCCTACTATTTCCGGGATTCAGTCCTGGCCCCATACCAGAAGATACATTTGAATGACAGGTATCTCGCTGTGCTTTGAATTGCCCATGTCTCTCTTAGCTTAGGAGAGGCTTTCTCATTGTGCAGAATTATGTGTTGTCCCCTAAGGTAAATTCTTTCCCTGAAGGGTTCTTTCTACCTACCCCATGCAAAAACTACTTCTGGCCTGTCCTTCCAAATCAGTCTGCCAGACATAGCCAGTTACACCACAGTCAAGAGTAGCTTAGACTCAATTGAGAAACTGTAAATTCTGTTTTTACAGAAAATCCTTTTGTCAGTTATTCAGCTTGATAGTGAAGGTATGCAAAAATGAAAGTTAATAAAATACAGAATAAATTTGCAAACTCTTAAAACTGAAACAAGTCTTTTCTATTACTTAATCTAGTCACCTTCCTTCAGAATGTAAATATCTAACAACAATGAAAAGAGGAGGAGGAGCAGGAGGGAAAGATGACAATGCCCCACTAATTAAACTTCACAAAAAAAGAAAGAACACTGTCTGGAATATCAAATACTTTGTACCAGGGTTTCATGTCAAAAGCTTAGACTTAGCTAAAGAAGTAGGATCTAGGGGCGCCTGGGTGGCGCAGTCGGTTAAGCGTCCGACTTCAGCCAGGTCACGATCTCGCGGTCCGTGAGTTCGAGCCCCGCGTCGGGCTCTGGGCTGATGGCTCAGAGCCTGGAGCCTGTTTCTGATTCTGTGTCTCCCTCTCTCTCTGCCCCTCCCCCGTTCATGCTCTGTCTCTCTCTGTCCCAAAAAAATAAATAAACGTTAAAAAAAAAAAATTAAAAAAAAAAAAAGAAGTAGGATCTAAAAATTCCCCAAATGAGAATCTTTTAGGAAAAATGCTCTTGGAAAGAGCATTCTGCGGTCTAGGTTTTACGGTTGAAAGCATGAATTTTGGAGAAAGACTTGACTTTGAAGACTTTATTATTCCTACTAACTGTGTCATAGGTAATTACTTAAATTCTCTGTCAGTTGAATTTTTTATAAAATAGGGGTTATGATTTCACAGAAGCTTTTTAATCAAGATTTAGTAGGATAGTGTCTTTATGTGCTTAGCATAGTCACTGGCATTTAGCAATTACTCAATTAATGGTCACTGTTTTTGTTTTTAAAGTTTGTTCAGATCTTCGTGACTTCTTGGAACTTTCATTGAGTTTTAACCTGTTACTTGTAAAAGACAATATGTATAAATCCTTGAAAACTTTAAGCACCACCCATTCTTCTTCTGGTCACTTCTGTGATGTACATTAAATTTTCTGAAAGTTGCTGTGGGCATCCAAAAACAATGTGTAATATTTTCAAGCTCTCTTGAAGGATTCTTTAAACTATATATGCTCAAACATGCATTTCAAATATGTAAGATGAAGTGGACAAACTGATGCCTTAATCAATTAGAAGAAATATCGAGAAGACATAAATTTTAAAAGTGTAGCACAATTATCCCCTTACTCTGGATCTTTTGGCTCTGAGTAGAATGGTAGTTTTAGCACTTTCCAAGTTAGCCAAGGCCATGGGAGTTATAATTAGATAATAAAATGGGAGTAGTATCAAAGTTTTTACACTTTTTATGTGCCTGACAATCATACAAAGAGCAAGTGTCTCTCAAGACAGAATTGACATGGATGGCTCGACTTGGCAACCACAGGAGCATGAATAGTGTACCTTGAAGAGCAATTGAAATCAACCCATCTTATCAGCACCCACCATGGAAACATGTTCTCTGGAGCTTGGATTCCCTAGCTCAGAGATTCTTTCAGCTATATTCAAAATAAAGACTGAGATCATGCACATCAATTTCACTTAATTAGCTTTTTACATGACTTTCATTTCTGTTAAGTTAGCTAATTAACAACATGCTTCTGAATCAACTCTCTTACTTCTCTCTCTTGAGTTCATGGGCTTCTTCACTCTCATAGTCACTAAAGTCAGCTCTGTTAATGTCTCTTCTTCAGCAATGATTCAGGCTTGAGGGTAGTTCCCCATCGAGATACAGTAGCTATACTATTAATTTTGTTCTATACTTTTCGCTCTCCAGGAAACAGACTATTTAATTCGTGAGATCGCTCTGAGGCAGTGTGTTTATGTTGTTGAGCAGATTTATGTAGTGTCTGTATTGAACAGCTGAGTATGCTGGCTGGAAATTACTATACTTGCCACAGATATGAATTTTAAATAAATTTTTTTCCGGTGCCTATTTAAGCAAATGAAGAGAGCCCTCTCCATTACCAAAATGGATGGCATCTTGTTCCCATATTTTTTTCTTTAAAAAGAGGTGTGATTATATCTTCATGACAGACCTTCCATCATTGTTGAATGCATTGTTAAATTAAATACATTTGTTTGATCAAGATATTTGTATTAAATGACTGATAGCATTAAAATCTGTAACTCCATCCAAACAAGCATATTGAAAAACTTCTAAATGACTCCCATACAATATCGGAGCTTGTGATCACGTGACTCAGTCAAATCGATCAATTCTTCATGGAAGGAAAGGCACATTTCTCTCTCAGTTAACCCATAGTTTTGATTTTTTTTAATATTTACATAGAAAATTTTAATTATTTCAGAACTTATTCTGGTATAATGTGTGAGGGAATTAGTGTGTTAATTTTTGTTTCCCAAAGTTGGCAAATTATGTAAGTTATCAATTGACAAATCTGCCTTTCCTGTAGTGATGACATACTATCATTATACAAATTGACTTTTAGTTCTCTGTAAACTGGTATCAGAACTTGTGTCTCTCCTTTTGAGCATAAGTGAGAATTACTCAAATTACCCATTTTGCAGAGGAATGGAGAGTATAAAGTTCAAAGATCTGGAACCAGTATTCTTTTAACTTATATTAGTACATCTATTCATTCAGTTTGCAAGGGTTTAGTAAATGTTTGGTATTTTATCACGAAGCAATAGGTTTGCCTTACATAGCATACAGTTTCAAGTACTAAGCATTAGTCTTGGTGAATAAATGCCAAACATAGTCAAAATACCCAGTATTTTGAGGATATTGGATTAGTCACAAGGAAATTTTTTATTGTGATTTACCCAAAACTTTGTGTATCTTATATTCATACAATTTAAAAATTCCTTTTAAAGAATTACTTTAGCAAAAGATTGCAAATGATACCATATTTTTTTTTTTCAGCGTTTATTTTTTTTTATTTTTGGGACAGAGAGAGACAGAGCATGAACGGGGGAGGGGCAGAGAGAGAGGGAGACACAGAATCGGAAACAGGCTCCAGGCTCTGAGCCATCAGCCCAGAGCCTGACGCGGGGCTCGAACTCACGGACCGCGAGATCGTGACCTGGCTGAAGTCGGACGCCTAACCGACTACGCCACCCAGGCGCCCCAATACCATATTGAATAACAATGAAATGCCATTATTATTGCTAGATCCTCCATATACAGTTCATCAGAAAAAAGTCATTTAAAACAAGAATATCAAGTTGACAGTAGGAAATATGTCAATTTGTGGCAAATTAATAATTCCACATGTATTAACTCTTTTAAAATGTACACATGATTTTCTTGTGGATGAAATTTGAGACTCTCAACAAGTGGTATATTAAATAAACTTAGTGGTGGCAATTGTGTATGAAGGTAGAGATGGATGTTGACACAATTTTGGTCCAACCTTCGATTTATAGCAAACAATAGCCTTCACAACTTAAAAAAAAAAAAAAAAAAAAAAAAAAAAAAAAAAAAAAAGCCAAGTTAGAGAGTATAATAAAAACTCAGTGTGTAAATATATAGAGTTTGCTAATTTGATATAAATTAAGATTTTTATTATTGAGATTCAGTAAGCCCATGTCTCTAACCAGAGGGAAGAGAATGATCTCAAATGTTTTGTATTTTTAGCACAGCAGAAATACTGGTAAAGACCAGCATTATGCAATAACTCATCGTGGAATCCTTTCTGAATTATCTGGATAAGATAGTTTAGCAATGTTAAAACCTCTGATTCTAGAATCTGTCAGAGTTCCAAATCCCAGCTCTGCCACTTACTAAATATGTCACAACTTCACCTCTTAGAAAGTGGTGGCCTCATTTGTAAAATAGGGATAATGAGATGTATTTCAAGGCATGGTTAAGGATTAAGTGAAGTTATCATTTCAAAGGTTTTAGCTCAGCTCCAGGAAGAAAGGAAGCATTCAGTTAAATTAGTATCATCTCAGATGAATTGTAATCCCACAGAAGGCAGGAGTCAGGCCTTCTCTTTCTTCTGTGTCCTTCATAAGGTTCATCATACTGTCCTGCAAACAGTAGGCCTTTCTCTGCATACTTATGAATTTTTTTCTGTACTGACAGATTTCCAATATGCTGCTGGGATGTGCTTTCACATAAACTATTGACTAAATGTAACTACATTGAAAATGCAGATTCATCATTTAGAAAATGAGGTTTGTGTCTGTTTTTCCCCTACAGAATTAAACATAAATTTGACTTATAGACAACCCAAGAAGGAGACTGAGAAGATTCTCTGTCTTCTGCATTTAAGGAAGGCCAACTGCACAATGAAAAACAAAATAGGGTTCAGTGTAAGCTACCCAGATGCTACTGCTATTTCCCTTTCTTGAGGATAATATCTTTTCAGACCTGAAGGCCTTTAACAACATAAGCTGTTACCCAATTTCCTTTTTACTTTAGCAGGTTTGTAAATCAGCTAGCTGTGGAAAACACTGAGAAGTCTTGCTCTCAAATGTTCTTATACCTCATATGGCTGTTTAATAAAACACATCCTGCCCACAATTGAGACAGCAACACTGGAACTTTTATTGAGAACTGAATTCTAGAAGGTTATATATTATGTTTTTGTAAGATGCTCAGACATAGTGTTTAACCCCATGACTATGGCCAATTTTTGTTTTTCTTTAAAGTAGGTAGAGTTGTATGGACAAGAGAAAGAGAGTTATTTTACTGTGTACCATCTCATTGGCAAGAAGTTATGAATTTGGTGGGATTTCTAATCCTGATGAGCAATGTTCTTTTTGTCATGCTTTCTAGAAAAGAAATTTAGAGCTAAGTTTCTTTTGGTGCCTCTTTTTATCTAATGATATACCAGTGGTAACACTCACATATAAAGATGATTAAAATTCTTCTAGTGACTTAAAGACTATTAGCTCTCCCAAGTACTTCTATGCCATTTATGTCTACACATATTATTGAAATAGCATATTTGTGTGGTTAAAGAACACAGGCATGGTGTTCTTATAAGATTAATCATTTTAGAGATAAGACATTTTATTAAGACTATTTCAGTATTTCTCAGATTATAAGGTTACTTCATGTTTGCTGTAATAACATGAGAAATATGGAAAAGTATGGAGAACATTAATATTACTCAGATGCCTACTCTTAGAGACAGCTATTATTAGAATTGTTACAGTTACTCCCAGTATTGAGTCAATAAGTCTGAGTGTATAAATTTATTTTCTTCTCAAAATATGCTACACTGTAACTACCATTTGTATTTCTTTCTCCAAATAATAATATTGTGAAACTTCTGAAATATTTTTATTTTCACCTGTTAACAAATGATTGATTGTGTTTCTAAGACATTATATAATCTTGTCAATAGGTTTATAGAGATTACAGACAATTACTGCCTATAGATAAGCAACAAATATTTTAACTTTCTGCTTTTTTTGGTGCATTTAGATTATTTTCATTGTATGTTCTCTTCCCTCATTTATATTATCACGAACAGTGCAAGAGTCATTTTATTTGTATTCAGTCTTAGCACATTTCAGATTACTTCGTTAGGACAAATTAGTTAAAGTGGAAACACTGGGTAAACTCTGATGACAATACTTCAAACATTTGATTATATATTACCTAACTACTTTCAGAAAGACAAGACAATTTATACTCCTAATGGTTACATCTGAAAGAGATATTTCACTCATTTCACGGCATTCCTTCGTAAGATCTTACAATGGCAAAAGCAATATTTGCTTTAATCTGCATATTTTATAGCTTCTAGGGAGGCTAACTATGTCTACAAGAGTATTGGCCATTTTCTGTCCTTAATTTAAAAATATTTCTAATGGAACATGTATCTCTTGTATTTTAATGTGTGAGAACTTTTGTATGTAAAATATAATGACTTTAGTAACTAAACACAAATACTTCTTCCATTTTCTTGTATCTTCATTTTAAGAATTTTGTTTATATTCTTTTTTTATATTATTTATCAGTCATCTCTTCACTGTTATATTTTATTTTATTTTATTTTAAAAATTTTTTTTTTCAACATTTATTTATTTTTGGGACAGAGAGAGACAGAGCATGAACGGGGGAGGGGCAGAGAGAGAGGGAGACACAGAATCAGAAACAGGCTCCAGGCTCTGAGCCATCAGCCCAGAGCCCGACGCGGGGCTCGAACTCACGGACCGCGAGATCGTGACCTGGCTGAAGTCGGACGCTTAACCGACTGCGCCACCCAGGCGCCCCTTCACTGTTATATTTTAAAAAATAGTCTCAATTTTAGTCAGACCAGTATTCACCTTTATTATCTAACTCCAATGTTGTATAGATTAGATTTAATTCAACAGAGCATATTGATAATCAGTTCTTGTTTTGAAGACTATTAGAACTAGGTTTAAATTCTTTTTCTACCATTTTGGTTTTGTTGAAAATTAGAAATAGCAAAACAGTGGATATGTAGATTTTTTAAATCTAATTTTAAATTAAATTTTGTATACAAAGCTCTTGCCTTGTGCCTCACACATTTAATCACTAAATTACTGATGTCATTTATGATGATGATAATTTATATAACCTCTTTAAACTCCTGTGTTCATGTAGGCATTCTGGTTTTGTGGGCTGTGAGTGGAATGTATGTGAGTGGGTCAGTATTTAGTATTGTTTTTTAGTTTGTAATTAATTTGCATTATATCATTTCTTTAATATTGAAAAATGCTATTTATTTGTTCTATTGATATAATCAATAAATTAGCAATTATTTTAAAATGTCTTATTATTACATTTCAGAAATACACTTTGCATGGTTTTTATGAATTCTTATATAACATATTTTTAGATTATAATGTTTCCTTTAAGAATTTTAAAATCTTTATTTCTAATAGTAATAAGTTTATATTTGTCCCTTTTAGGGCGTTTTTTGGTCATGTTTTGTTATCAGAATTTAGGATACTTTTATGTATTAAATTTGTTTTTAAAAATGTTTACTATATACATTATATTTAATTACATATATTTATTATTATATCTTTGTGTTTTCTAATTTGTAAAAAAAAAAAAAACACATCATTTCTGCATTTATGTATATTATACCATATAAGACTTGCTCCATTTTTATTAAAAGATACAAAATAGTGCCCGGTATCTCTGGGATTCTCACATCAGATTACATTTCAGGACTATCTGAGAAGCATCATACTAGGCAAAGTACCCAAGAATTTGTATTTTTCCAAGTTTTCTGGTTTACTTTCATGTATATTCGCTCTGAGAACACGAGCTTTGGAATCATCAAGCAGTTTTTCTTAATGTTTGTTACTCAGTTTCTCGTATTTATGGTATGTGTGCTTACATATGGGCGTGCATGCTTGTGTGTATGGAAATTGTTGCTAGAAAATCCTTGCATCTTCTGAGGATTTTTTTACCTACCAGGGAAAAAAAACAATTATGAATTGAATTTTTTTTTTTTCCTTTTGACTTTGGGAAGCCCAAAGAGAAGCCTTAGTCTTAATCACAGCAAGTTTTTATATACTGCCTGTGTGATCGCTTTTTGCCTGACCTTTGACCCTATGCTTTTTTTCTTATATTGACTCTATCTTCACATACATAGTATGCTACCACTTAACTTTAGCAAATTAGCATAGTTTATTCTTAAATCTAAAAGTATTCAAATACTAGCAAGGTCTACGAAGACAGATTTTTTTCTGTTTTTTTTTTTTCCCCACTATATCCCCAATATGTTAAACAAAATAGTACCTAGTGTATGTATGTATGTCAGAATATATTTGTTGAAGGAATACATAAGATAATAAATTAGTGTTGTGAAATAGGTGGGAAGATGCTGTCTTAAAAATCAATAACAACAAAAATTCATATTGCTTTGTTATTAATTACTGTGCAGTTATCTCTTCCTTTCTGTTTTCTGTTTCTAGAACTCTTGTAAATATGGACTATTGTTTGTATTCATCTTTTCTCTCTTGAAACCATAAAGGATGAGGTTATATTATTTGTGGTTATTTAAATCAGCTTTAAATTATGTGTCTAAATAGTCCGCTGAAGTTGTTTTTACTCAAATTGCAACTTTAAGACTAATAATTTCCCCTTGAACATTATCTTCCTTATTGCTTACTTATATTTAAAATGATATGAGCTTGTTTTAACACACAGTGATATGTTTCAGTGAATATCGAGGATAAAATATGAGTGTAAAGAAGTGCTAACAGTATAATATATTATCCTAACAAGCATAATTCTGAGTGTAAACTAGTGAGCTATTAAAAATTTAAACTGGGACAATAGGCATAAGCTAGGATGACCCAGGGCAAACTGAAATGTGAGGTCACCCTATTCCAAAGCAGGCTAAAGCAATGAGGTCTTGCTTTTGGAGAAAAGCTTTCGGCTGTGTCCCCAGATCCCTGGGGTATGAGCTAATGCTCATCTGCATAGAGGGGCATCAGTGGAAACATTTGTGAATCTGCTGTGATCACAGTGTTTCTAAAAAGCAAAATGGAGTATTCTTCCTCTTTTTGCCTAATTCACTCATATTTGTCATTTAAGCTCAACATCTGAACTCAAGTCCTCCTGTTATAGGCACTTCTAAGAACTTCCCAGCACTGGATGGAACTGAAATTTTGTGTTTATTAATTATTTAACTGCTCCTATTTAAAATACTTGTACTGTGAAGGTAGATACTATGGTTTTTCTTTGTTTACCTGCTGACTGTTGTATCCCCTGCAGACACTCTAGTCTCTTATACAAATAGGTATTAAAAAATGTTTAACAAATAAGGAAGTGAGTAAATGAAACTCATGTTTCACCCATTCTCATTACGTGTTCTCTGAAATCCCGTCATTCTATGGCATTTAAAATGCTCTCTAATCCATATTTTATTTTTTTCTCTGTCATAGTCCCTCAGAATAAATATACATGATATATTATAAGTATATATATATATATATATATATATATATATATACAGTTATGATATAACTAACAAATATACAATACATTATATATATGTGTGTGTATGTGTGTGTATACACTTAGTTATGATTAACTATTGTATTACCATTATTTTAATCTATGTAGCCATGGTAAAAGGGTGTCATGGAACAATTCTCAAAATCTAAACATAACACTCTAGAATACATTATATTCTCTCATGTTCATGAAATGAAAGTGATCAGCAATGATGTCTTTTTGTTTTTTATTTTGTTTTGTCTGTTTTTGTGTCAAGTTTTTATTTAAATTCTAGTTAGTTAACAAATAGTGTAATATTAGTTTCAGGAGGAGAATTTAGTGATATCTCATTTACATATAACACCCAGTGCTTATCGCAACAAGTGCTCTCCTTAAGTGCATCACCAATTTAACCCATCCCTCCAGCCCACCTCCCCTCCAGCAATCCTCAGTTGGTTCTCTATAGTTAAGAGTCTGATTTATGATTTGCCTCTCTCTTTTTTTTCCCTCCTATGTTCATCTGTTTTGTTTCTTAAATTCCACGTATGAGTGAAAGCATACGTTATTTGTCTTTCTCTACCTAACTTACTTCACCTAGCTCCATCCACATCATTGCAAATGGCAAGACTTCATTCTTTGTTTTTATTTTATTTTTTTTAGTTTATTTATTTATTTTGAGAGACAGAGGGAGAGAGAGAATCCCAAGCAGGCTTCACCCTATCAGCATAGAGTCTAAGGTGGACTTGAACTCACAAACCGTGAAATCATGACCTGAGCCAAAATCACAAATCAAAAGTTGGACCCTTAACCAACTGAGCCACCCAGGCAATCCAGTAAGATTTCATTCTTTTTGATGGTGAAGTATTATTCTATTCTCTTCTATACACACACACACACACACACACACACACACACACACACACACACACATACACACACATACACACACACACCACATCTTCTTTATGTATTCATCAGTCAATGGACATTTGGGCTCTTTCCATAATTTGGCTATTATTGATAATGCTGATATAAATGCCGAGATGCATGTGCCCCTATGAATCAGCACCTCTGTATCCTTTGGATAAATACCTAGTAGTGCCTTTGCTGAATCCTAAGGTGTTTCTATTTTTAGCTCTTTGAAGAATCTCCATACTGTTTTCCAGAGTGGCTGCACCAGTTTGCATTCCTACAAACAGTGTAAGAGGGTTCCCCTTTCTCTGCATCCGTGCCAACATCTGTTGTTTCCTGTGTTCTTACTTTTAGCCATACTGACAGGTGTGAACTGGTATCTCATTGTGGTTTTGATTTGTATTTCCCTGATGATGAGTGATGTTGAGCATCTTTTCATGTGTGTTAGCCATCTGGATGTCTTGTTTGGAAAATGTCTTTTCATATCTTCTGCCCATTTCTTAACTGGATTATTTGGTTTTTGGGTAGTGAATTTAAATAGTTCTTTATAGATTTTGAATACTAACCCTTTGTCAAATATGTCACTTGCAAATAGCTTCTCCCATTCTGAAGGTTGCATTTTAGTTTTGTAGCAATGATGTCTTTTAACTGCTTCAATATTGTGCAGGCTTGGATATAGGAAATGAGCCAAGAAAGAGCCATCTTCTGACTAAATTTTGACTTCTTACCACATTCTAAATAGAGTTTAGAATAGAGAGCATATCTATTAAGCTCCAAAGTAATTCAGAATCTAGTAATTTTCAGAGGTGTCTGGGTGGCTCAGTTGGTTAAAAGTGACCGACTCTTGATTTTGGCTCAGGTCATGATCTCATGGCTTGTGAAATGGAGCCCCACATCAGGCCTTGTGCTGACAGTGTGAGGCCTGCTTGAGATGCTCTCTCTTCCTCTCTTTCCTTAACCTGCTCATGTGCACATTCTATCGATCTCTATCTCTCTCAAAATAAATAAACATTTTTTTAAAAATCTAGTAATTATCAGTTTGATATTTCATTGGTTCTGAGATATTTATAGTTAGGGGTTACTGGTTACTTATATTTTTTCAACTTAAATATATCAAAAAATCTCTTAAATGAAGGCAGAATAATAGTCATTATAAAATTAACTTGTGTGAGGACAATACATTGAAATTTCTGTTGAACATGATAAAGAACTAGGGCACCTGGGTGGCTCAGTTGGTTGAGGTTCCAACTGTTGGTTTCTCAGGTCACAGTCTCATGTTTCATGAGTTTGAGCCCCTCATCGGGTTCTGTACTGACAGTGCAGAGCCTGCTTGGGATTCTCTCCTCTCTCCCTTTCTCAGTGCCCCTCCCCTGCTCGCTATGTCTGTCTGTCTTGAAATGAATACATAAACTTAAAAAAGATTAAAATGGGGGCGCCTGGGTGGCTCAGTCGGTTGAGCATCCGACTTCAGCCCAGGTCATGATCTCACAGTCCGTGGGTTCGAGCCCCGCATCGGGCTTCGTGCTGACAGCTCGGAGCCCGGAGCCTGTTTCAGATTCTGCGTCTCCCTCTCTCTCTGACCCTCCTCTGTTCATGCTCTGTCTCTCTCCATCTCAAAAATAAATAAACATTAAAAAAAAAAAAAAAGATTAAAATGATAAAGAACTGAGAATTTATCAAGAATTATATTTGGCAATAGGTTTATATACGTACACATACAACCTGTTGTGTTTAAAAAATTTTAATTTCGCAAATGTTTTTTCTTTACAAATAGGTCTCTTAATTGTTGATACAGATAATGCTAATTCCACCTGTGAAAGTAATACTATAGGTCAGAGACTAATTCACAAGACTTTATTTTTCTTTTAATTTTAACAAAGCAGTATCTGGTCTTCTGGCAGAAAACTCAAAACCATTTTGTTGGCAGCTACAGGACTATCCCGTGGTGAGCCAGTTAATGGAAAGTTTGAGTTTATGTGTGCTCTTTTTTTTTTTTTAATTCTCTTAAAATATTTATTTTTGAGAGAGACAGAGTGCAAGTGGGGAAGGGGCAGAGAAAGAGGGAAACATAGAATCTGAAACAAGCTCCAGACTCTGAGCTGTCAGCACGAGCCCAGTGCAAGGCTTGAACTCACAAACCGTGACAAAGTCAGATGCTTAACCAGGCACCGCTGAGTCTATATGTGCCCTTAATCCCCATTACCCTCTGGTATATGTTCTTATACCCAGGTATTTTCTATGTTGGCTATACATACTGGATTTTTTTTTAATGAGTTTACTAGTAAAAAAAGAAAAAACAACTGAGGAATCATATTTTATTGCTAGTTAATGCAAGTTATTTTTTTCCAGTTGTATATACTCTTTTATCTTAACATTGACTTTTTTTTATCTTCTGCAATTTTTCTTCTGCAGTTTTCACCTCCATTTCTTCTCATAATACCATTTAACTTTTCACTACTGGTTATATTTATTAATTTTTCTTTATATAATATTTGTAATGTAACCATATAAAGCAATTATCCATGACATTTTTTTTTTTTTTAATTTTTTTTTTTTTTTCAACGTTTATTTATTTTTGGGACAGAGAGAGACAGAGCATGAACGGGGGAGGGGCAGAGAGAGAGGGAGACACAGAATCGGAAACAGGCTCCAGGCTCCGAGCCATCAGCCCAGAGCCTGACGCGGGGCTCGAACTCACGGACCGCGAGATCGTGACCTGGCTGAAGTCGGACGCTTAACCGACTGCGCCACCCAGGCGCCCCTCCATGACATTTTAAGAAAAAAATATTAAGAAAAAGTATTAAACAGAGATAATATGGGCTCTTACGGAGAATGAGTGTTCCAGATTATTATTGTTATTGTACACATTAATTTCATCCATATCTATTAAAGAAATGAAATTATTTTGTTAATAAAAGGTCTTATATGAAGGTATAGATCTTAAATGAAAGTACAGGAAGGCAGCATGGGGGAAAGAAATGAAAACTAGGAAGTTCCTAAACCTGAGTTGAGGTCTTTAAGAAAAGGACATGTAAATTAGGTGATGACTTATTAGAGTCTTGTTGTGGACCCAGTTCCACATTTGGATGTTTTGAGGCCTTCCGTTACAATTGTTCTTGTCTTATTCACACTAACTGTACTGGTCAGATATGATTATGAGCCATATACATGAGAGCTAAATAGACGGAATAAAATATATAACTACAGTAATATTTTAAAAACTTGTTTAACAATAACAATAATGCATTTATCAATCCACATCAACCTGTTAGGAGATAATCCTTTTTTTAAAACATTTTTTATTAGTTTATTTATTTATTTCGAGAGAGAGACAGAGAGAGAGAGAGCGAGCTGGGGAGGGGCAAAGAGAGAGGGGAACAGAGGGTATGAACTGGGCTCTGTACTGATAGCAGTTAGCCCGATGTGGGGCTCGATCTCCCGAACAGTGAGATCATGACCTGAGCATGAAATCAGATGCTTAACCTACTGAATCACCCAGGTGCCCCAGGAGATAATTCTTTATGTGTCTCTTGCATTTCTTTGCTTTTTGCAAGCAGAGGTTATAATTATTTTTTTGTCCTTGATTACTTTCTAATAAATATTTATGTATGGAAAAACGTTGGAAAATAGATATTGTGTCTCCCTCCTGAGCAATGAGCTAGCTTGTGTTTTGTCCAATACAGTAAGGATCATATTTCCATACAGGACAAAGATTGGGTTTGCTTGCAGTGGGTTAAAGAAGGTTGGAGTTTCTTATGTTTGAGGACTTTCAGCTGTAATACAAATCCACTATATGTGGAGCATCTATCTGGGCCTCTCCGTGTCACCTGATGAGAGTTTATTGAAAAGAAAAAATGGCATGAACCATGGATAATTAAGTTCTTTCTCTCTGACCCAGGAGTTTCTTCTCTTACACTAGCATCCATAAAATAGGCAGGATACTTTGTTATCTTGCAACTACATTAAACTTTCAGAACTTTCAGTTTTTGACACACCCTATAACATAAAGTAGGTTCTAATATTACATATATTTTTAAATGAGTGAACTAAGTCACAGTGAGCATAAGTAACCTTCTCAAGTTTATACCTATAGCAAGGAGAACAGCTAGCATTCAAATCCAGACGGTTGGCTCCAGAATTCATGCTTTCAAACATGTCACTATACCGGCTGTTCACATTAACTTCTAGTTTCTCTAGTGCTACATGGTTCTAGATGACCTGACTATATATTTACTTAACAAATAGTAGTGACTATGAGATGAATTTTGACCTGAAGCTTCATTACACAGAAGAATCTTAACATATTCTTCCCAAGGAATGACAAAGTTCAATTTTCAACTATGTTTTCTTAATTTTTTAAAATCAATTCTACTCTTTAGGCATCTTCTTGAACATCCTGCAAGTAACAGACTGACAATATCTACTCTGCAATGATCCAGTATCCAATGTTATTAATTTTAAGGAGGATTTGAGGATTTAGTATCCTCATGTAAATAATCACACTTTTTTGTTATTTTTTTTTATTTTTATGATTCCCTTCTCTGAAACACTTCCCTCCATTCTCTGAAATTTCTCTTCCTGCTGTACCACTTTCTGCAGTGGACATTTATTGATTTTGCCTTCCCAACATTGGTTTTCCCTTCTTTGCATAACTGTTCATTACCTTGACCTCCTGGTCATGAAATTTGGATTAAACTTACTCTACCGTTGTCCATTGGAATGGGACATATATCATACATAACTTGCTAGTGAAACTCTCATATAGCCCTCCCCACAGTGACTGGTTCAGATGTACAAGTGTGAACGGAGCTTCATCAATGTTAATGGGCATCAACTTTGAGGTTTTGCTTGAACTACTGGCAAAAAAACAAACAAATAAACAAACTGTGATTGAGTTTGCTATATTTTGGAAGTAAGCCTATGTCTTCCAGTGGCCATTTTGATGTTGAGGAAATTTCCTTCCTGAGAATTAAGCCAACACAGATCAAAGCAGGACCAAGATACAAAGAGTAAAACTGTTCTGACATTAGTATTTGAGCACCTCGATCCAGCTAAGCTTCTGTGGACATTTAGTTTTCTCATGCAATAATACTTTCTCTGTACTTTTATTTTTCCCCTTAAGCCACTTTGGTTTGGAACGTGGTTACTTACAACAATCTTCAGATTTTTGTGCAGTCCTAGTTTCTTTCTTTCTAAAATTGTATATTTTCACTTGATTTCTAAATTCTCTCACTTTATTATTGTTTTAAAATATTTTTGTGTATGTTTATTTATTTTTGAGAGAGAATGACAGTACAAGCAGGGAAGGGGCAGAGAGAGAGAGAGAGAGAGAGAGAGAAAGAGGAACAAAGGACCTAAAGCAGTCTCCATGCTGACAGCAGAGAGCCCTATGTGGGGCTGGAACTCATGAACCTTGAGATCATTTCCTGGGCTGAAATCACATGCTTAACACTTATCTGACTGAGCCACCCACATGCCCCTAATTTCTCTGACTTTAGAATGTTATGGTTCTGTGATTCTTCTGACTTTTTGATTTTAAAATACCTCTAAAGATAGTGTACCCTTGGAATAAGAAAACAGCAGAAAAATTTTATGTATAATTATTTACTATTCAATCCTACATAGGTTACAATAAAATATAATATTTCACAAACAAGTGATATAAAAATAATTATGCTGAATACTAAACTGATGGAAGAAGAGTACCTTCTGAAATATGAATGAATGTAGTGAAATTCCATATTAATTCAGCATTTGATACTTTGGTTTAAATACTACAGTCCTGATGTTACTGTTTTGAAAACACTATATTAGATGAATTTATTGTATACTCAGCTTTGCATTAACAAATATGCTGTGCTAACATATCAATGTATTGTTTATAGGCTTGTTAAATAAATATATATATATATATGTATATATATATATATGTATATATATATATATACATATATATATATATATATATATATATATATATATATATACACATACATATTTCCTGGTGATCAGAAGTACTCATGCAGGTGATGTGCTTCTCATTTGTCCTGAAAAATTATCTCTCACATTTGGTAGCATAACATCTTTGCATGCTTCAGAAAGTAGCAAAGAGTTTCAAAAAGACTGTATATATTCTCTCTTTTGGCTTATATGACTATTCTGTAAGATTAATGAGACAGACACTAAGACCTCCATTTTGCATCCAAGATAAATGAGTCAAGTATTTCAAAGAAGTCTAGAATACAGATCTTTAGTCGCTTAGTCCAACAACACAAATAGGAAAATAGTTTAAAGTTGGTAGATCAAATAGAAATATCCCCTAAACATTAAAATCTAATGCATTTTGTGTATATTATAGTATATTTAAGGTATACAGCCTAGGACAGGGTCAGAGCTGTTGTATCACATGATAGGAAATAAAAATACAGAAGACTCGTTCATTTATTGAATCTTCAGATAGAGCATATTGCAGCATGGCAGCATTCATCTGGGGATGAAGTCTCATTAGTAAACAAGTCTTATTGTTTTGAAGATAATCTTCTTTTACATTTTTCCTACTTGTTTCCTATCAACTAGAAAAGGATCTATTCTCTTATTCAATTATTCCTGGTATGTAAGACTAACTCAAAGGCCTAGTTTACTAGGAAATCAAAGGGACCCTATAGAGTCTTGGATGTGCACATTAATATGTCCTAGAGTAAAAACCAAAAAATAATGTATAATATTGTTTGAGTACAAAATCATATCAGAAACGAACATATATACAAACACATAAAACAGCATTTTCAGCTCTGTCATCTGCCCAGGTGAGCAGGCAGTTAATCTCTCAGATGACAGAGTATTCACCCTAGCCTTTGAAGATTTGAGGCGGCTTTCTGAAGGTGTGGTAGGCACAGTCTTTTTGCTTACACATGAATAGGAACAGAGTATATATAAGAATAGCAACATAGTAAACCTAAATGTCAGGTTTCAAGTACAAAGACTTCCTGCAACCTTAGGCACCCAACCTTCCAAATGGTGTCAATTGTTTCCCCTCCCTGCTGTGCTCTGAAAAGGAGAGGCACCATAGGGATCAAAATTAAAACACTTAATTACTTTATGCTTTACATGCAAACTATCTGTGGAAAACAGCAGGCCAATCTTTTTTCCTATCCACTCAACAGAAGGCTCTTTGGTCCCTGGACAACTCCACTAATCATTTGTGTTTAAATACTTTTCCAGTGGCTTGCATTCTCCCTACAAACATCTTTACCCTCTTTTGGAAAAGCCTGTACACTTGGTTACTATTTAACCACTTATCTATTGAAGTAAATGCCTGAGAATTAAAGCTCCCTAGAGCTGGCTGATGAGCTTTCACGTGGAGTAAGAATTGTAACACATCTGGAAATAAAGTCTAAGGGGAAAAGGAGGCTAGAATTAGTTTCCAAAGGCACTTCATGGAATTTGCAGAATTGCCAGTATAGAACGAAGTGTTTTCA
This sequence comes from Puma concolor, assembly GCF_028749965.1. Taxonomy (NCBI): domain Eukaryota; kingdom Metazoa; phylum Chordata; class Mammalia; order Carnivora; family Felidae; genus Puma; species Puma concolor. The sequence goes on along the minus strand of NC_141667.1, from coordinate 78,582,437 downwards.
GTGGAATCACATTTATATTTCATTAAAATCCTCAGGAAATCTTGATCATCTATTCCAATGTCATTAACAGAGACTGACAGTGGGATAGACATCCTAAAGGCTTAAAATAGACCATGATAACTATAGAAGAATAACTGAAAAAAGCACCCAAATATTTTTGTAGATTTTAAATTTGCATGTTTCAATTGCTACTTATTCTTTTATATTTTTTGGTTTAAAGTTAGACAGCACACACTTTGTTTTCTGAGCATTTCAACATTTATTTTGTAAGTTCTCTTATACTTACTGCAATGATTTGAATTAGGAAGTAGCAATTATCTCAGTTTTGCAAATAAGGAAGTTATCTTGGCCTTCAATTGAGGTCACACAATTAATTAGTGCAGAACTGAAACTAGAATACAAAATTTTAAAGGCCCTAGACTAAGGTTTTTCCATTAGCATATGTGGCTTCTTGTGTATTTATTAATATAGTAATTATAAAAATATATATTAAGTGCAGATATGTAAAAGTCACTTCTCTTGCTGGGGTTGGGGAAAGACTCTTAGGTAATCTTAAAAGAGTCTTGTGGGTAAGGTATTTTGTTCAGATTAGAAAAAAAAGTATAATGTGTAAATTGAAACACATTAACCACATACCATAATCTCAAATTAAACACATTATGTAGGTGGGAGAAATCCAGGGTAGTTGAAAAGGCAAGACAAAAATGGAATGGTAGGGAAACGTGGAAGACAATGTGCTCCTTCAAAACTCCTGAACTTAACTTTCTTTTCCAAATTGTCTCTGATCGCTGTAATTTGTGGTGACAAGGGTCAGCAAAAAACCATCAGAGATCACAGCACCAAGGTGAAGTGATTCACCCTGCTTTTAAAATCTTAGTACAGAACTCTGAAATCTTCTAATTAAAGAACCAAGATAGGCATCTACTCGACCTTTACTTTGACATCTTTAAATTTAAAGCAATTCAACTCACTCCCACACTCAGGTTAATTTTCACTAGAAGAAATGATTTTGACAGTTTCAGAAAGTCAGGTTAAGCTCATATAAGGAAAAAAGAGTAAAATGTTCTTCTTTTACTGATAGATGTATCCTCCCAATGTAAGATTTTCTGAAAGTTCTAGGACTTGCCAGTATGTGCCAGAGCATAATGGGACCGAGAGGTTCAGGGTTAGGCGTGGAGTCAGGAGTATGTGGGTAGCCCATCCCCACCAAACCCTATCCATACTATGAATTGTCCATCTGATCTTGAGATAAGTATTTAAATGTCTTGGAAATATGGTTCCTCCTTCTATAAATTGAAATAATGTTAGTACTTAAAATTTAGGGCTTTATGATGTTGGTAGTGGGTAGAATGGTGGCCTCCCAAAACACATGCTCTTGTGCTAATCCCCAGAATCTGTGAATGATACCTTATTTAGGACAAGGGTCTTATCAGATGTAATTTGCCTGAGGATCTTGAGATGAGATCACCCTGGACTTTCTGGGTAGACTCTAAATCTAATGGCAAGTATCCTTATAAGAGACATACAGAGGAGACACACACAATAGAGGAGCAGATTATGTGACAATGGAAAGACTGGAAGGATATGGTTACAAGCCAAGGAACACCATAAGCTGGAAGAGGCAAGGAGTGGATTCTGCCCTAGAACCTTTGGAAGGAGTAAGACCCTGCTGACAACTCAGTGTTGGACTTCTCACCTCCAGAACTATGAGAAAATAAATTTCTATTTTTAGTCAACTAGTTTATTATAATTTGCTACAATAGCTACAGAGAACTAATGCAACATTAAATAAGATAATTGCAAAGAATGTACTTAGCGTATGACCTAGAACATAAATTTTTTTTGGTAAATGGAAGTCATTATGCAAAGCCTGGGAAGTTTATTGCACCTAGAACCATTGTCAAAGGATGTGTGTACTTGCAAGTTTCTTCCTATTGAGCACTTTCTATGTGTCAAGTATATATTATATGGTTTCTCCATCTAGCTGTAACAAAAAGTAGGTATTATGATTTCTTCTGACAGACAAGGAGACTGAGATTCAGAAAAATGAAATGGCTTGCCCAAGTTCTTATAAAAAGGAGGAGTATCAAGATTGAAACTCAGGCCTATCTATGGGAAAAAATGTTTATTCTCTTTTCTTCCATGCTGCTTTTGCAAAATACAGTATGCAAGAGGAGTGGTGAGGGGATTTGAGGGAGATACTAAGCTAAGGCCGGCAGTTGTGTGTAATAAGTTTGTCAACCTTACAGGTGGTAGCACAGTGGAAAAAAAATCAAGGAATGAAGCAATGGAATAGATAAAAGTGAGAGTTAGAAAGGGACCATGTACCTTATTCCTACAATGATAAAAGGATAAATTTTGCTAACAACCTGAATAGGCATAGAAGTAAATTCCTCCCTAATCAAGCTTACGGATATGAATGTAGCCTTGTGAGACCCTGAATAGAGGACTCAGCTTGGCTGTGCCTGGACTCCTGACACATAGCAACTGTGAAAGAATAAATGTGTATTATTTCAAGTAGTAAATGTGTGGTTATTTATAACATAGCAATAGAAAACTGATACAGACCGCTCTCAAAAATCATTTTTTTTGTTTAAATATATGATTTGGGGGCACCTGGGTGGCTCAAGTTGGTCTGACTTTGGCCCAGGTCATGATATCACAGTTTGTGAGTTTGAGCCCTGTATTGCGCGCTGTGCTGACAGCTCAGAGCCCGGAGCCTGCTTCAGATTCTGTATCTCCCTCTCTTTCTGCCCCTTTCTCGCTCATGTTCTGTCTCTTGCTGTCTCTCAAAGATGAATAAACATTAAATATATATATATATATATATATATATATATATATATATGATTAATATGGAAAAAAATCAGCACAATGCTACAAACTAGTCTAAACTTTGCAGGATTTACTGATAGTGCTGGACAGTTAGGTTTTGCCACTCTCTATTCTGTTTTCAGAAAATATTCATCCCCTGATTTCATGCCCCCACTATACCTTTTCTACAAACTGAACATGTTATTAGCACCTTCAACTGTGAACCATGAAATATGATTGCTACCATTATACACACATATGCATACACACATACATACACAAACTCATACAGTCACGTACATGAACACACATGCCTATCTGAACACACACAGAGAGACATACATGAACTCAACACATTTCACTATATCTGCACACATACAACACATACACATGTACTGTCATTGCAGCCTGATAACATGTGTTTTGTCTGTGTGAAAGCCATAGTTGTTCCTTATTTTATTCCTGTTTCTCTTTAGTACTCAAAACACACTTATGGCCAAATGTACTCCTACAGTTGTATAGTAATGTACTTTTAACATTTTTATCACATAATAAAATATAGTGATGGTACTCTAATGTTCAACTGCTGCATTATTAATAGGAGAGGTTTTGCCTTTCCAGAAGCATCCTGAAATTGTTGTGATCCACAGTCATTATAGCCCAATAAATATGATGTGGGTCAGATTGGAAATGCAAAGAATTTGGTGAACTCTGAATATATTAGGTGCACTTTGAACCATTTACTGCCACAATTGCAATGATGCTATTTCAAAAGAAGCATCTTATAGCTTGAAAGCAAATCTTTTTAACACCATAAATGGTTACCCTATCTTGCAGTGAAAGTAACAGATTTATTGGCAAAGGTTGTAACTTGTTAATTTCATATTTTAATTTTCCATACTCTGGTAGCTGAATACAGAATGGCATAGTTTGAGTATAGAGTAATGATTAAAAGTTCGGCATGTTAATGTGATCCAAATAGTCTTTTTTTATGGCTCAGATACATTAATTTGTCAAGATGGGATAAAAATCTTTCTTTTCTCTGGATGAAATTAATATTTTGATATATTTTTACTATAATGGGCTAAAGTATTGCTAAGTAAAGATGATAAATTAATTTTGGTTTGCAAATATATTTTAAACAAATAATTCCTCGAGTAATGAAACACAAATATATACATAACACAAATAAAAATAATGCAAATAGACTAATAGTACAAAAACTTTCCTAATAAATACACAAAATAATGTAAAAGCAATCAGTCATTTATTATCAAATGATCAATTATTTTCAAGGATTATAAAAATAATTTTGTCATGGACAAAATGAAATAGGCAACCTATCTAGAAAGTGTGTACCAGCATAATTCAAAAACCTGCAAAATATGTGTATCTTTGATCCAGTAATTCCAATTTTTTCACTTGTAACTATAATTTCCAGAAGACAATGCAGCAAGTTTACAAAATCTTAAAAGCAGAAAAGAATGTGACAATTCTATCCAGTCAACTTAAAACATATTCATCATGATAATGTATTTTAAATAGGACATAATTTGACACATACTATACCATTCTTGACAAACATATTTAGTTGGTAATATATATATATATATTTAAATGTAAACACTCATGATGATACTTCTCTACATGATTTTATGATTAGTTCAGTTCTACATTGTCCATTTTTTTTAATTTTCCTTCATTTTTTAAGTAGAAATATAATACATGTTCCTTGTAGAAAACAGAATATATAGTTACAAAGAGAAAAAAATACAAAATACAAAATAAAACTTGCTGTTTTAGGGGCACCTGGGTGGCCTAGTTGGTTAGGAGGCCAGCTCTTGGTTTCGGCTCAAGTCATAATCTCACAGTTCGTGAGTTGGAGGCCTGCATCTGGCTCTGTGCTGACAGTGCAGGACCTGTTTGGGATTCTCTCTCTCCCTATCTCTCTACCCTTCCCTTCCCTTCCCTTCCCTTCCCTTCCCTTCCCTTCCCTTCCCTTCCCTTCCCTTCCCTTTCCTCTCCTTCCCTTCCCTTCCCTTCCCTTCCCTTCCCTTCCCTTCCCTTCCCTTCCCTTCCCTTCCCTTCCCTTCCCTTCCCTCTCCTCTCCTTCCCTTCCCTTCCCTTCCCTTCCCTTCCCTTCCCTTCCCTCTCCTCTCCTTCCCTTCCCTTCCCTTCCCTTCCCTTCCCTTCCCTCTATCTCTCTCAAAATAAATGAATAAAGTTTTTTAAAAAACCTTGGTGTTTTAATTTTTAATAACTTTTGCACTATGAAATTCATAAATATTGTTTCTACTGCTTTGGAAATATTTTCTTTTAAATTCTAACCTTGGGTATGTTATATCAAGAATGACTCCTGGGTATTTTTAAATAGTATCGTATAGAGTCTCTTTAGGTAGAAAACATTTTGAAATCCTGATTCTTGGCCTGTTCAGATATATTTGACTAATGAATGAATATAGACATTTTTAGCTACGATTTAATGATTTTTTGAAACTTCACAAAGGATTATAGCTTGGCTAGTATTTCATGATAGATTAAAATAAGAATTAGATTCTCAGGTTTCTGTATGTCTCCAGCACCCTCATCCCATATTAAATTTGAGGTGAGTGATATTTTTTCTGAATTTTAGTTTTTTCTCATCTCTGAACTATTGTTAATATTAGACTTATTGGAAGAGACTTTGAAAATTCCATTCAAAATTAACCTTAATTGATTAATCTTCAACAAAAGAGGCAAGAATATGCAATGGGAAAAAGACAGTTTCTTCAACAAATGGGGTTGGGAAAACTGGACAGCTACATGCTAAAGGATGAAACTGAACCACTTTCTTACACCATACACAAAAGTAAACTCAAAATGGATTAAGGACCTAATTGTGAGACCTGAAACCATACAAATCTTTGAACAGAGAACAGGAAGTAATTTCTCTGACATTGGCTGTAGCAACATTTTTCTCCACATGTCTCCTGAGGCAAGGGAAATAAAAGCAACAATAAACTATTGGGACTTCATCAAAATCAAAATTTATGCACATCAAAGGAAACAACCAACAAAATAAAAAGACAATCAGTTGAATGGGAGAAGATATTTGCAAATGACATATCCAATCAAGGGTTAGTATCCAAAATATATAAGGAACTTATCAAACTCAACACCCAAAAAGCAAATAACCCAATTTAAAAATGGGCAGAAGACATAAACAAACATTTCTCCAAAGAAGACATACAATGAGACAACAGACACATGAAAAGATGTTCAGCATCACTCATCATCAAGGAAATGCAAATCAAAACCACAGGGAGATATCACCTCACACCTGTTAGAATGGCTAAAATCAAAACCACAAGAAACAAGTGTTGGTGAGGATGTGGAGAAAAAGGAACCCTCTTGCACTGTTGGTGAAATGCAAACTGGTGCCACCACTGTGGAAAACAGTATGGAAGTTCCTCAGAAAATTAAAAACATAACTACTCTATGACCCAGTAATTGCATTCGTGGTATTTACCCAAATAATATGAAAACACTAATTTGAAAAGATGCATGCATTCCCATGTTTATTGCAGCATTATTTATAATATTCAAATTATGGAAGCAGCCCAAGTGTCCATTAATAGATGAATAGATAAAGAAATGTGATACACACAAACATTGGAATTTTATCCAGCCATAAAAAGAATGAAATCTTGCCATTTGCAACAACATGAACGGAGCTAGAGAGCATAATGCTAAGTGAAATAAGTCAGTCAGAGAAAGACGAATACCATATGATTTCAATCATATGTGGAATTTAAGAAACAAAATAAATGAGCAAAGAAAAAAAAAAGAGACAGACAAACTAAAAAATTGACTCTTAACTATAGAAAACAAACACATGGTTATCAGAGAGGAGGTGGATAGGGGGATGAGTGAAATAGGTAAAGAGGAAGGATTAAGAGTATACAATGAACACTGAGTAACATAGAATTGTTAAAATGCTATATTGTACACCTGAAACTAATATGACGCTATATATGTTAACTTCATTGGATTGACCTTGAGAGGTTTCCAGTGTAAAATTCATTCCTCTTCCTCCCTTCCTCTCTTCTGTTTACTTCCTCCATTCCCTTTCCTCTCTTTCCTTCCATCTTCCTTTTTTTTAAGCATTCAACCAGTATGTATTTGACATATACCATGTTCCAAACACTGTGGTAGACATAAGAGATATAATTGTGAGTAATATAGCTATGTATCTGTCCTCCCAAAACTTAGAATCAAGAAGTTGAAATACTTCAAACAAGTATTCAAATAAATTATGATAAGTAATACAGTAAACAAAGGACATAGACTTAGGGAAATGTCCAGCAGCAGCACCTAAAACATGGGAGGCAAGGAGTTTTGCTTAGGGAAGAGTTTCTAGATGAAATGGCAGCTGGTCTAAGACGTAATCCTTAAATATTAGGCAGGTAGTATTTCTACTATACAAGAATGGAGGCAGTTATTTATCTACTTCTGTTGATTATTGGATCCTCTTTGTATGTCTGGTACCCACCAAAGTACCTGGCATACAGATGGTGTTTAATAAATGTTTGATTAATTAATGTAAGATGTATCAATAAATTAATATTATATTGGTGAAATATAATTTTATACATCAATTTATAAATTAAACAATTAAAAAATAACATGGATATCAATAAATATTAATACTTCTATATTTTCACTGCTAATCTTAGATTCTCTATTTCTTTTTTTTTTTTACTTTGTTGTATTTATCTTCTTTTTATTCATATTTAATGTTTTGACCTATTAGGCAACTCAAATCAGTATACATTTGATTTTAACCTCTTGCCAATATAACTTATTAAAACATCAATACTCATTCAAAGTTTAATGACTTATTTTTGGTTATAATCTTACAAACAATATGAATTTATATCTTCTGAGTTAATAGATGTCACTTACTTTTGTTTTCAGGGAAGTAAAAGTCAGCAAAAAGAGACAAAGAAACTGCCAAAAATGTTTGGAGTATTAAATAATTACCTTGAGTATTGTTTTTAAATACCTGAATATTAAGTTCTGCATGCATATGGAACATACACAAATTTATGCTGCTTTCAGTAGACACCATGTAATTAAAGAAGAATGAAAATGATTTAAACACTTATTCAAAATTCATTTGGTAATTTGAGGATATAATACACATGAAGTCACTAGAGTCATAAATTCATAAATAAAAAAGTACATTAGAAAACAGCAATGCTAATTTAATATAAAACACCAAGTCAATGGGGCATCTCAAAATGCCATTCAAAGTTGAAATATAGTTAAGAAAATAAGCTTTAAGATCTCATTAGGAACTGAGTCCAGCAAATCTCATGGATTTTTCAATGCTTAGGGTGAATATTGAAAATTTGTTTATTTATTGTTCAAATTGGTGTTTGGTATCTTATTTCTTGTTATTACATATTCTCAATTATATGAGAATTTAAATGCAGGAAAAGGAATGCCAAGTTGGAAGTGAGTCATAATTTCATAAACATTATCATACACTGCTTTTGAAAACCAAGAAGTCTTTGAGAACCTCAGAGGCAAAAATCAATAGTGTATATCAAAATTTGAGTAGGAAGAAATGTAATTTACTTTGCCCCCAAAATCAAGCCTGATTTTTCAAGAGAAATAAATTTATTTTTGGAAATACCAAATATTTAACACCCACACATACAAAAAATATATGGGACATCATATTTTAGAAAATCAAAATATGTCTTAAATCAGAGCTTTCTTTTAACAAATTGTTGATCATAATAGGACTTTTTAGGAATGGTTTTATCTTGAATTTATGAGGTTTACCAATTCTTATTTTACTGCTATTGTAATTGAAATGGGATACTGAACTATGATAGCTCAAATTAGAGGACATGAGTTAATACCTTACCTAGAAATAGTGTATTTAATACAAAGTAGAAGTACTCTGATAAATCAGTTTTCCTAATACTCTTAACTCATTTGTATCATTTGGTGAAATTCACAGAACATGATAACTTGAGTAAACGTGGAAAGGGGATGGAAAGATACATAGATGCATATTACAATCTAAAAAAATCTTTTTTTTTACCTAAAATATGCACAGCTTTAAGTATGCTTTCCACATGTGGAAAGGGGTGTTTAGTGTGGAGAAAAATCAGAAAAGGTGATAAAGAAAACAGTCAAGAGGAGGTTATATTGGGATAATACCTCAGATCATTCGCTATCAAATATACTTTCAGAACTTCTCTCCGGAGTTAGAAATGAGGTTCTATGCTCTTAGTGCATGGATATTTCCAATATAGTAATTTGGAGTCGTAGCACATCCATCAAAGAACAGGGGATAGTTAAGTAATCCCATGGTTTAGAATCTGCACTGATGGAAGAAGAGAGGGACAGGAGGAAGAAAGATTAAAAGATTCTAATTGATCTGATGCCATGTAGTCCATTTATCCCTACATAGAAAATGTAAGGGAAATAGGGCTTTTGTTGTTTTACTTGGATGGAGGCATAGAAAACTAAGGAAATTTTAGTTTATAATTTTTGTTCAATTATAAAAAAGATTACAATGTGTTATTTTGGTCATTTGTTATTTAAATGGTGGTGTATGTGTTTCACTTAGTAATATTAAAAAGCCACTTTCTTGAGTGTCCAGTGAAAAAAAGACAGTCTCTTTAGCAAATGGTGCTGGGAGAACTGGACAGCAACATGTAAAGAATGAAACTAGACCACTTTCTTACACCATACACAAAAATAAACTCAAAATGGATGAAAGACCTAAATGTGAGACAGGAAACCATCGAAACCCTAGAGGAGAAAGCAGGTAACAACCTCTTTGACCTCAGCTGCAGCAATTTCTTGCTCAACACATCTCCAAAGGCAAGGGAATTAAAAGCAAAAATTAACTATTGGGACCTCATCAAGAGAAAAAGCTTCTGCCCTGCAAAGGAAACAATAAAACTAAAAGGCAAATGACAGAATGGGAAAAGATATTTGCAAACGACATATCAGATAAAGGGTTAGTATCCAAATTTTGTGAAGAACTTTCCAAACTCAACACCCAAAAAACAAAAAAATCCAGTAAAGAAATGGGCAGAACACATGAATAGACACTTTTCCAAAGAAGACATCCAGATGGCTAACTGACACATGAAAAGATGCTCAATGTCACTCATCATCAGGGCAATACAAATCAAAATGACTCTGAGATACCACCTCACACCAGTCAGAGTGGCTAAAATTAACAACTCAGGAAACAACAGATGCCAGCGAGAATGTGGAGAAATGGGAACCTTCTTACACTGTTGGTGGGAATGCAAACTGGTGTAGCTGCTCTCAAAAACAGTGTGGAGGTTCCTCAAAAATTAAAAATAGAACTACCCTACAACCAAGCAATAGCACTACTAGGAATTTATCCAAAGGATACAGGAGTGCTGATTCATAGGGGCACAGGTACCCCAATGTTTATAGCAGTGCTTTCAACAATAGCTAAATTATGGAAAGAGTCCAAATGTCCATCAACTGATGAATGGATAAAGAAGATGTGGTTTATATGTACAATGAAATACTACTTGGCAATGGGAAAGAATGAAAGCCTACCATTTGCAGCAGCGTGGATGGAACTGGAAGGTATTATGCTAAGTGAAATCAGAGAAAGACAGATATCATATGTTTTCACTCATATGTGGATCTTGAGAAACTTAACAGAAGACCATGGGGAAAAGGAAGGGGAAAAGAAATAGCTACAAACAGAGAGGGAGGGAGGCAAACCATAAGAGACTCTTAAATACAGAGAACAAACTGAGGGTTGATGGTGGCAGGGCGGGGGGGGGGGGAGAGGGGAAAATGGGTGATGGGCATTGAGGAGGGTACTTGTTGGGATGAGCACTGGGTGTTATATGTAAGCGATTAACCACTGGAATCTACTTCCAAAACCATGAGTACGCTTTGCACACTGTATGTTAGCCAATTTGACAATAAATTATTTAAAAAAAATAAAAATAAAAATAAATAAAAAGCTACTTTCTCTACATGTATTATAACCTTGAACTTGAAGATTGAGGAAGTTTGACCTACCACCATTTGGGTTGGCATAACTGTGGCCAAACACTAGTTATAGGAAGTTTGACCTACCACCATTTGGGTTGGCATAACTGTGGCCAAACACTAGTTATAGGTAAAATACTGAAAAATAGAAAGTGAACTTTCATTTTCCAATCTCCTTTCAATCTCCAAGTTCTACACAATAAAATGTATCCCTAAGGCATGACAGGAAAAGCAACAACTTATTCTTCAGATATAAAGAGAAGACTTGCTATTTGGAGATTTCAGTGTAGCTCCTTTCATAATAATTTAATGCACTTACAACAAATTGAAGTAATTAGATTTTAAGACTTTAATTTGTCAGCCATAGCAATTTATAATTCTTAGTACCAAGGTTCCAGTCATTGATATCTATCAATGTATCCTTTTGGTATCAGGGGAAGGGGCTGATGTTCCTGGTAAGAGCAATTTTTCATAATGGAGAGATCAAATTACAAAGATAACCTTGAATTAAAGGTGCTTCAGCAAGAGAGTGGAACTGATGTCCCCATAAAAGGACATGGTATGCAATTGCACTGGTCATACTTTTGTTGAACAATTGGTTAGCTTTATAGTTTTGGAAAAAGAGATAATTAGCAATTTCATTTTGGTGAACCAAATTTGGTCCTGAATTCACTACTTTACTTTGTAGTTGTAGACTTGACCCAAGTGAATTAAACATTTTATCTAATATAAAAAGTAAGTCAGGTGTATCTTTGTTTTTTTTTTATTTTATTTTTTTTTTAATTTTTTTTTTCAACGTTTATTTTTGGGACAGAGAGAGACAGAGCGTGAACAGGGGAGGGGCAGAGAGAGAGAGGGAGACACAGAATCGAAACAGGCTCCAGGCTCTGAGCCATCAGCCCAGAGCCCGACGCGGGGCTCGAACCCACGGACCGCGAGATCGTGACCTGGCTGAAGTTGGACGCTCAACCGACTGCGCCACCCAGGAGCCCCAGGTGTATCTTTGAATATAGCTAATGAACTAATATTCTCACAAATTTTTAAAGATTAAATTTTACTGTAATTTAGCTTTTGATAGTTGTGAGCTGTTACAAACTTCTCCCCATTTTTCTGACACATGGAATATCCATCAGTGAAATATAGCCATTGTCTTATATTGAAGTATGATTAGGGTGACATACAATCTATCGTCCTACCTAGAAGTTTGGAAGTAAAAAAGGTGCTCTTAATAATTATACTAGGATATCAGACATGAGCCCAAGGCATCTTGGGCCCATAATTAGAGTCATCATGATTATGACAGACCTGTTTTCTGTGAAAATATTTTATGGTAGAGATAATCAAAATTTTGATGTGACTGTGAGGTTAGTTTCATTTTGGCTTTTGAGTGAAACTCAATTTATGAAATAAATAGCATCTTGAAGAAATGTTCCCAGTTTTCTTTGTGTGTGTTTTTGATGTTTTATTTTATTTTTGAGAGAGAGAGCACATGCAAGTGGGGGAGGGGCAGAGAGAGAGGGGGACAGAATCCCAAGTGGACTCCGTGCTGACAGCAGTGAGCCCCACGTAGGGCTCAAACTCACGAACTCTGAGATCATGACCAGAGCCAAAGTTAGACAGTCAACCGACTGAGCCACCCAGGTGCCCCAAAATATTCCTGGGTTTTAACTTACGAACGTCATATTTGTTAAGTGTAAATCTCAATTCTTCAAGCTCATTCCAGTTTTTTATTTAAAAACCTTAAAAATTTAATTATTGACTGTATATTGAGATTGTAGATACTAATATTTACTTTACTTTGAATATCCAATAAAGAATATCGCCAACAAATGCAATATTGCCAACAAATGCATCATTTGGAATATGCGTTGGTGATTTTGAGTAGTACTGAATGTTATCATTTAACTGTATTAGTTAAATTGTGTAGAACTTTTTTGGCATAGGTTTATAATAAACCAATATATACATTCTGCATTTATATAACAATTTATGTCAAGTCACTTGAAATTTTTAATGGAGTTATGCTTTAAAAGAAACAATATCTTGCTGTCTAGTCAGTTTTTCTCCAGAAAGGATGATAAAGTTACTAATTACAGAGATAAAGCTAAAACATTTACACTGGTTAGACAGTGTTAAAATCTGCTTTTATCTACTAATGCACTAATACATGAGGGAATACAAATGCCAGTTTTACTATTTAGGAAACAACCTTACATCTTGAAATTATACACTTTAGCTACTTCTCTATTATCATTGAACTTAAAACGCTGTGAGGATTTTCTTCTACTTTTACAGATGTCTTGATTTGACAGCATCACTAAGACATGCATTTTCTAAGGCAAGCTTGCACAGTACCTTTTCCAGTCCCTATAGATTATAGCATACTCCAGGATACATTAGGGACTCCTTCCTTTGAATACAGCGGTGATTCTATACTCAACATGCTTTGTGGAATGCATAATCCTTCTTGTCTTGCAAGTTGCTCTGACCCTCTATAAAATTCTACCAGAATGGTATTCAGGGAGTTAACTTGACTTTGCACACTTACCTAAAAAAAGGAGGAGGTTGGAGTTTCTGTGTTATTATTCTCCTAAGCAAAATGGAGTTTTGACTTAGCTTTCAATTCCTTATGGTGCCTTGTACATACAAAACTCTTTATAAATATAATGTGGACTGGAAAGGGCATATTTTTTAATGTCCTACCTCTTGAACCAAATTTCAAATTCTGAGAGAAATCACTTGACTAGAACTGAATGGAATTCTTCAGTAACTGTTGGCCATTTTATAATTATTTTTCTCATTTTTCAGCTTAACTTCAAGTTCTTCTGTGTAATTGTCTAGACAGACATTCACAGGTGAAATCTAGATCTCCAAAATCACAGTTATCAAAATGGACTAATTAAAAGTCCCCCCCCCCTTGTCTGTTTTTTGTCTCCAGGTGACATGCTAATCAATTGGAAAGATCAAAGAACAGGAACAGGAATTTTTTTTTAAAGAGGAGATTCTGATAATCACAAAATATTGAATAGTTTATTGTTTAACATTATATTTGAAAATCTAAAAGAAGAGTACACCTGAAACTAATATTACACTGTATGTTAACTAACTTGAATTTAAATAAAACCCTAAAGACTAAATAAATATCCAACATGAAAAAAATTTAAAAAAAGGCAAAAGTCAAATTCTCAAAAATATTACTTAAAAGCTAATTAATATCAAAAATATAAGAACCAGGGGGCACCTGGGTGGCTCGGTCAGTTAAGTATCTGACTTTTTTTTTAAATTTTTTTTAACGTTTATTTATTTTTGAGACAGAGAGAGACAGAACATGAACGGGGGAGGGTCAGAGAGAGGGAGACACAGAATCTGAAACAGGCTCCAGGCTCTGAGCTGTCAGCACAGAGCCAGATGAGGGGCTTGAACTCACTGACCATGGGATCATGACCTGAGCTGAAGTCAGCCGCTTAACCAACTGAGCCACCCAGGCACACCAAGTATCTGACTCTTGATATCGGCTTATGTCATGATCTCACAGTTCATAAGATCAAGCCCTGTGTCGGCGCAGAGCCTGCTTGGGATTCTCTCTCTCCTTCTCTCTCTGCCTATCCCTCACTTGTGTGTACTCTCTTTCTCTCTCAAGATAAATAAAACTTAATATATACATATACATATATATGTATACATATACATATGTGTGTGTATATATATATACACATATACATATATATGTATATATATATTTATATACAAAGAAAGACAAATATCATATGACTTCACTCATATGAGGACTTTAAGACACAGAACAGATGAACATAAGGGTAGGGAAGCAAAAATAATATGAAAAAAGAGAGGGGGACAAAACATAAGTCTCTTAAATATGGAGAGCAAACAGGGTTCCTGGAGGGGTTGTTGGAGTGGGGATGGGCTAAATGGGTAAGGGGCATTAAGGAATCTACTCCTGAAATCATTTTTGCACTATATGTTGCACTATATGCTAACTAATTTGGATGTAAATTAATATATATATATATATATATATATATGTGTGTGTGTGTGTGTGTGTGTATATACATGTGTGTGTGTGTATATATATATATATATATATATATATATATATATATATGAACCAAGAAAGTTATATATAATGAAACTGTATAGAAATGGCCTGTATAGAAACTTTGTCTTTACAAGCTTATTTTGTTTTACTCAGATGCTGCAGAATATGTTTGTCCTCATTTACCCATGTAGAAACAGAGGTTCAAAAAGTGAAAGGTTTATCCAAAGTAACCCAACTATTAGGTAACAGAGAAGAGTTTTCAGCATAGACTATGCAGATTTCTGCCCAAATCAGCAGACTTGGAGACAGGAACTGCTGTGGAGAAACAGCTTCCTCCCCTACTAACTCTGCTACCGCATTTTAAAGGTGAAGAAATTGAGGAACATAAAAGGTGAGGCCAGGATTCTCACATCTGTATAACTCCAAACTCTGTGTTTCCCACTATGTCATATCACATGATAAAAGCACATCTACTTTTTTTACTGAAAATATCCAAGAGCTAATAATGTTTTAATTTTGGCAGTGGAAAGAAAACACATATTCGGAAATTTGAGGGACATAAATTATCCAATGAAGCTAATGGTTTCTACAGATACCTGAAATTCTAAGGGAGACAGTGACATATAAACATTATTTTAGAACTCAGTAAGAAATACAAAATGTTAACAAACACTTGTGTACATCCCTCTCCTGATGGCTTTTTTGTTGTTATTGTATCAAAGGACTGCAGTCAAATGTTTTGGCACAAATCTTCTGAGTAAAATGATTCCTAACAGTTCTTTGTATTTAAAAAAAATGACAAAGTATAAAGAAAATTATAATGTTGGGAAAAATTTCACAGGGGATGATGACAGTAATTTTTTTTAAGACATTTAGTTTCGCGAGACAAAGAAAGAGCATGAGCTGGGCGGGGACGGGGGGTGGGGGGTGGCGGCAGGGCAGGCAGAGAGAGAGGGAGACACAGAATCCAAAACAGGCTCCAGACTCTGAGCTGTCAGCACAGAGTCCAACATAGGGCTCATCCCAAGGCTTGAACCTATGAACTGTGAGATAATGACCTGAGCCAAAGTCGGATGCTTAACTAACTGAGCCACCCAGGTCCCCCTATAATGGTAAAATTTAACATCAGCTACTATGTGAAATCTAGACATCAGACTTCAGGTCCTCCAAATTTCCAGGCCATACTGTTTGGAGAAGACTGTGGATCTCCCAACACTGTGTCCTAGGTGTTCCTTCTTGTTTTTTTCTCCTTTTTATATTTGAGGTAGAATAGGGAGGTAATAGTAATAGTGGCTTACATGTGCAGTGTTTTGTTTTTGGTGGTGGGTTATTTGCTATTGTTTTTATTTTATTTTTCAGATAAGACTTTATTTTTTTAGAGAAGTTTAAGGCTCATTTCAAAATTGAGAGGAAGGTACAGAGGTTTCTCCTGCCCACTTTTTAAAATATAGTGTGTAACTGCCTCATTTAATTTAATTTAATTCTATGGTAAATTTTTTAATATTTATTATTGAGAGACACAGAGACACAGAGCATGAGCAAGGAAGGGACAGAGAGAGGGGGAGAGACAGAATCTGAAGCAAGCTCCAGGCTCTGAACTGTCAGCCCAGAGCCCCAGGCGGGGCTCGAATCCACAAACCACAAGATCATGACCTGAGCCAAAGTCGACGCTTAACCGACTGAGCCACCCAGGCACCCCCATTTCATTTCATTCTAAAAGCAATCTTGTGTGATGTGGGTAGTGTAGACCTCTTAATGGAAAACCATGGTTTACATAGGTTGTTATGCACCTGAATTCGCAGAGCTCTTAAGTGGGTCCAGTATGTGCTTACTGCAGTAGTGTTTGGTAAATGCTTAATAACTGGTTCTCAGGTGAATGAAAAGTCCCTACTGTGGCCCTGTTGATTTCAGTGGTGTGAGAATTCCTATCATGGCCAATTTCAGACTACCACTCTGATGTCATTGAACATGGAGTTGGGAGGAAAGGCTCTTAATCATCTCTTATGAGCCAGGATGAGCTGGCTTCCGTACATTGTGATCCACTTACAGTAACCCAAACCAGGGATCAGCAACCTTTTTCTCTAAAGGGACAAATAATAAATATCTTAAGCTTTGCTGGCCATCTGTTACAACTACTTAAATCCACCATTGTAGTACAAAAGAAGTCAGGCAAAATGTAAAAGAATACATTTGATTGTGTAAGTGTGTTTATGGTTATTGAATTTTGAATTTCATAAGTTTTTCAAATGTCACGAAACTTGATTATTTTGATTTTTTTCAACCATTTAAAAATGTAAAATGCATTTTACCTTGTAAGATATATAAAATATGAAAACAGGCCACATTCTGCAGATTTCTGGTCTAGACTGTAGATAACTGGTATTGGAGGAGACTGAGCTGAGTGGCATTCGTAACTAGTCCAGACATACCAGTGTCTAGTGTCCTATGTCCTACCTGAATCTTTTGAACTTCGGGTCATCAGTGTCCTTGGTCCCTTTTGGCCTTCAAAAGACATCAGCTCCAAAGACACCTGCTTCCTTACGTGCTTTTTTTCTTCCTCTCCGTCTCCACCAGCATATCTTGTGCTGAGTTCTGTGGCTGTCAGCATGAAGTCTACTGCATACTGCATTCATAAAATTTAAAAATTTTAGAAACCATAAGAAATACACTTTACATCATGAATATAAACACATAAAGTCACACATAAAATAACTGAAACAAGCATTTCATGAATCAGATTTTATCATACCATTTGCAATTATTGTTTGGTTTTCTACTCTATTCATTTCCATTCCATTCATTCCATTCTGTTTTTAATACTTGCTCCTGGAGAATCATTAGTGGGTCAACATCTACATTTTGTAAAACCCGGATTTAATTAAGATGATTGACACCAAGTTGTGAATAGTCTATAAACTAATTTCCCCTTACATTCACCTACACACACACACACACACACACACACACACACACACACACAGGGCTATTTGCAGTTGCTAAAAGGAACCATTAACCAAATGAATCATAAGTTGTGGAAAGTATGTTAAGGTTTTTCTGAGCAGGGATTCCTAAGACTTTGTTCCTATTCGAGGAATTGTTAGGTCACTTTTTTCTCTTGTCAGTGATCTAGAACTCCCTCTCTATAAGCAAATTTGGATCCTGTGTACTCATATCATGATAACACTTTTTTTTTCTAGCAGTACAGCTATGATATGCAAAACACTATTCTGATTTGTAGAGGAATCCAATATAATATTTTAATATTGCATATGTTTTATATTTATTATTTATGTTTTTGGCATTTTTCCTCTTTCTATACTCTTATCAAATAGAATTATGCACTTAGTTACAGACAAGGTGGTATATGGATTAATCAGTCTACCAACTGATTAATCCATATACCACCTTGTCTGTAACTAAGTTATGTTATTATTTTATGTTTTATTTAAAACATGCATTTTAATCCTTCTGTATAGATTGCTGAGTATGCCCATAAAACAAAACCAAATCAACATAAATCCAGGTTGAAAATCCATCAGACCATTAATTGTACCAAAATGATCTGTGATTCCATCAGACATCACCTTTCTGGTTTGTTATATCTTTCCCTAATGATGGGCATTAGGGTGATGTAACTGCTGATTCAACCTGGGAAATAACTTGAGGAAACTGTTTATAGTCTGATGGAAGTTTTAAATGACATTAGAGAAAGTGATTCTGACTTGGAACTAGGAAACTCCTTTTCAAACCATTCTTTAGCATAAGAGCTATGTGGCCTTTAGCATATTTGTGAAAATAGGTGCAGTTTCTTACTTTATAAAGTTAAAATACTACTACTCTACCTATCCCAGGAAGGTGTTTGGGAAGCAGGGATTAGCTAATACATGTAAATGTCTTTGTAAACTTGAAAGCAGCCTGAAACAGAATAAATCCTCTATACATGAAGAACTGTTAAACAATTTTTGTCATTTCTAATTTCACTTTGATAGGGAAGCCACATCTAACCTTTCCTCCCTCTGCAGTTCTAAGATATGACATAGCCTGTGTGCACTTCTCCATAAGGAGTCATGTTTGTTTGCAGTGGGCAGTGTGTGCATGTGTCTGTATTCTGAATGCGTCGTGTACTACTTTTGGTGGCTCAAATGCAGGGAGATCACAGGACTTTGACAGTTGGTGGAGACAAAAATTTCCGCAATAGTAATAACTTGAATATATAGGCAAAATTTTTAACATTATCATGACTTATTGCTAGAAGACGCTGAATAAATGCATTAGACACACATCAGCTCTTTTAATTACCATTTTAAAGCTTCACTAGTTCTTTTATCCTTTGTGTTTAATAAGCTATTATAACTGTTTCATATTATCTTCAAATTAAAATTTCTTCCATTAAAATGAAACCTTTAAAAATGATTGAAATATTTTAATGCATAGTTGAAAACTGTTTCAAAGTAGAAAAAGTCACAGAAAATTCTCTTTTGCTTTTCTTTCATATATGTATGTACATAATAAACTAGAAGCAACTCTTTAACAAAACCTGTATTTTACAAGGCAAAAACTTGAGACCTGCCACAAAGGGAGGGGAAAATGAAGTATAACTTCTTAGGATTTCTGAGTAAAGGATATGAGTTAATATCTATAATGTCTAAAACACACAATGTCAGTTTTTAGGTCCCTTGAATACAAAGTATTATTTTATTGTTTTATTATTTTAATTTCTGATACTCAGATGCATAGTGTTAAGTGAACTATGCTAACTCAGCTTATGGCACATTATCATCAATGATTCATTCAATTTCTCTCTCTTGTTTTACTCATTTATTTATTTCCACGCTCTGCTTCTATTCCCATTTATCTAATAGTCATTATGGTAATACCACTAATATTTTTAATGTGTATTTGATGTGTGTATGTTTTGGCAAATGTGTATCACTTTGTGTGCAAGTATTTTTAATGTATGTAAGTGGTATTGCATTCTATATGACAGTCTCTATCATCTTTTGTCACTTTTATCATTAAATACTATGTTTCAAGAACATTTATGTTTCTTTGTGTACTTCTAATCCATTACTGCATCACTCACTATTCCATGCACAATACCTCGTGGTGTGCATCAACTTTGTTTTCTACCCTTCTAGCAGAATGCTGTAAACTCTCTATTCCTATGAATATTGCTGCAGTGAACATCAATGTACACATCTCTCTGATGACTTCTGTGAGAATCTCTTAGGATTATATGCCAAGGAGTGGAATTCCTGGACGCTAAAGCATACATAATTTTTTTTGTTAGGAAATTGTGGAATCTCCCCAGAATCAGTATAACAATCTACATTCTCAGCAGCAGTAGACAGAAATTCATATAGCTCATATCGATGACAGTGCTTTATATTATCTAGCTTTGCAATTTTTTGGCCATTTAATAGGTATAACATGATATCTCATTGCTTTCATGTATAATTCTTTGTTTAATAATAATTATAAGCTCTTCCTTATGTTTCTTAGCTATTTTTTAATTTCCTGCTCTGCTTTTATTTATTCTTACTTGTTCTTATCTATTTGTCAATTTCAATTCCTTTGTCAATTTTCCTATGACGGATGACTTGTTGGTTTTTAAGGAATTCTGGTTTTTGTTTCTCTGTCATCTGTAAATTTCAAATGTCTTTTTCTGTTCTATTTATATATACTAATTTTGTTCAGAATTCATTTTGCACGTACCATCTTAATTTTATATAATATAAATAAATAAATATGTGTTTTGCCTTAGGATTTGTACCTTTGAAATTTTAAGAAATCCGTATTTTTCATGAAGACAATTTCCAACATTTCCTACTAATATTTTTACAGTGTTATATTTAACATTTAGTGTTTAATTCTTTTGAGATCCTCTTTTTGATGTTGTGAGCTCTCTCTTGTCCCACTGGACTATTGTCTGTCTCAGTTTGGTACAAGACCATATTTATTATTATGGCTTTGTAATCCATCTAGTTATCTGGATGATCAATTTTATAGATGTTAAAGGATCATAAGGTCATTCGGTCCAGATTTCCATATGATGTCCAAATCTCTTACAACATCCCTAATGGATCATCCTCAGCCTGTGTTTAAGCAACTCTGTTGTTACTTTTCCAAGTTATCAATCCTATTGTTGATTAGGTGTCTTTACACATGATCTTTATATTTTGAAATGAAACCTATTCTACTGTAACTCCTATGCTTTCACCATAGCTAGTTCCTCTGGAGCAAAACAAAGGATTTATTTGATAAATTGATACAGAATTGATACATAACAATTCTTTAGCTATCATTGTGATCTTCAAAATCATGTTTTTTCCCTCCAGGTTTAATATCCTCAACTAGTTTATCTGTCCTCATGTGTTTTGATATTCAGACACATCTCAGTTCTAGATATCCTGCTCAGGGCACAATCCATTTGATCTTTTATCCTTTTAAAACACTGTATATGTAACTGGAAAATAATTCAGATGTGGTCTGAGAAGCATACAGTATAGTGAAAGTACTGTCCTCTTCATGTGGACACCAAAACTCTTGATGGGTGCTCCTTCCATGGCTCAGTTAATTTAACTCTTAAAAATGTAACACATCTTAAGGAACAAATGAAAAATACTCAAGTCTACTATTACCACTGTTATGAATCTTAATCTCTTTAAACAGAGAAAAAAATAAAGCAGTATTTTTAGTGCAATTAATATTATAATTGTCCAAATATTCCTCCCATGAGCAAATTCTCTGAAACCTTTGACTTGGTATTTATCAAGATACATACCAAGATTGGTCATTTCTATGGTCACACTTCACAAAACTGCTATGAAGTACAGTACATCTGCTATTTTAAGTTATTTCACGGGAGATCTAGTTTCCTTGGACCGCTCCAAGTTAAATTGGCCATAATAATGTCCTGGCATGTCTCTTTCCTATTTTTAGGCAGTATTTCCTCACACATCATTCAACTCTCAGCATGGAAATATCTAGGAAAATATTAGAAGGATGATTTGCCCCCTCTAGGCAAAAAGGGAGAAAAGCATAAGAACCAATGACAAGCTCCATATGGGGAGAACCCAAAATGTGACAAATCCTGTCAACTATATGACACACTACTGCAGGCCTGTCAGCTCACTTTCAGTGTGCTATTAAAGGATTAGTTGCATCATATCCCCATGCAAATTCCAGCTGTGTGTCCTGAAATCCAGGGAAAAGGCCCAACAACATCATGGTGGGTGATATTCATTGAAGTTCATTGCAATGTATTCTCTTAGTTCTTTTTCCCATACATTCTTGCTTACACTGATTGAAAAATAAATACTCTTGCTGCTTTGAGCTTCAACATGTTTCCCTAAGCAATTTCTAGCCTATTTTGACAGACTATCTTTAGGTTGTGTTGGACACTCATTCAGCAATTTGGCTGAATACATTTAGAATCAGCTTAGAAATCTGTTGAGCTTTGTCTGATTGTATACTAGCATAATTTATCTCATCCTTCAAAATCCAAGTTGAAGGTCATTTCTTCGGTGATGCCTTCCTCTGCCAGAATTAATGCTTTGCCTTTTTATGTTCTCTTCAAAGACAATTGACAACACGATTATAGTATTTTTCATTTATTGGGAAAACATTCAAGTTCCCATTACAAATAAACTCTGTATTTGGTACTAAGGGTGCATAGTTGAACAAAAGTTAACCCCTTGCTTTAAAGAAACTTACAATCTAGTTGTGGAGGTAGACATGGAACCATGATTGCATAGCAGAAAAATGTATGACCATACCAATGAAATTTAGCAAAAGCTTGGTTTACAAGTTATAATAATAATAAAATAAAAAATAAAAGATAAAAATATGATTGCAACACAGTGTGGTAATATAAGGATGAAGGTATGCACAAGAGATGGGGTTTTTATAGGGAAGTGATCAAATTGTCTTGGATCTGAGTCAGTTCAGACTAGATAAATAAGACATTTCACTTGGGTCTTGAAGAGAGAGGAATTCACTTACAGTCCAGTTTGTTTGGTATATTTTGGCTTCCTCCACCAAAACGCTGTACTCCTTGGGCTAGAAAACATGAGTTCTAATTACCACTGCCTGGCAAGCAAATGGATCAAAAATAAAATGGCTAGGGGCTCCAGGGTGGCTCTGTTGGTTAAGTGTCCGACTCTTAGTTTCAGCTCAGGTCATGAAGTCACAGTTTGTGGGCTCGAGCCCTATATCAGGCTCTGTGCTGACAGTGCAGAGCCTCCTTGGGATTCTCTCTCCCCATCTCTCTCTGCCCCTTCCCACCTCTCTCTCTCTTCCTCTCTCAAAATAAATCAACTTAAAAAATAAATTAATTAACTAAAACAGATTTTTTAAAAAAACAACTAAACTATAAAAAAGGGAAAATAAGGAAAATGCTGAGGTGAGGGCACCTATTTATTAGGCCCAAGACCTATGGTAAGGCCCTTTTTCTACTAGTCTGTCCCTGTCCTCCTTGAACATTGGTCCTCTGGAGGACCCCAGCCATATAGAATGCATGTAAGTTTCCCATTTAGGCTTTGCTTTTCTGGGCAGCAAGAATTAAACATGGAAACTTTCTTTTTCCTTCATCACAGCATGCCTTTTATTTCTCCCAGAAGCTTTGTCTTGTGTTCTATAACAGCTAACCCATCTGGGAGATTCCTGCCATTCATTTATTACCCACACAGCATATCTGGGTTTAAAGCAGGTATCTACCACAAGGTACTCAAAACAGTGGTCTCACTATTTTCACATATCATAGCAGTTCAGTGGGGACAATATGGTAGAACAGGAGGACTTCTTGATGCAAAAAAAAAATTTTTTAAAGCGTGATGTGATATTTACTGATTCAAAAAAACTTTATTTCTAGTGTTCAAGGAAAAAGGACAGAGAAGTATAGTGGTAAATGTGTCTCTAATCTGAAAACAACCAGTTTTGTCCTCTCTGTTTCATCTTCAAATATCTTCCAACATAACCCGTGCATTCTTCTAAGAGTCTTTATTATTATTAGTTTCCAAAAACAGTTACTTTCATACTGACTCTCCTATCACCCTAATGATTATTGATCTCAAAAATAATGGCCACATTTCAGATGCTATGCTAGTCACTTTAGTCACCACATTTACTAAATACAGAACTCGTAAGGTGTGTGTCTTGTCCCTCTTTTATGGATAGGTAAACTGAAGTTCATTGAGCTGGTCATGTCACATAAGAAGCAGGTGCTTGAAACCAAGTCTACCTAAGTCTGAAATCTTGGGTTATTTTATTACATCACGCTACATCCTTAATATATGTGTATAAGATGTGGTATAAATTAAATAGATTCTGTACAATCATGAGCCAGATATAGGAAAAGTATAATTTTCACGCTATTTGGAGGCAGGTGGAAGAAACCTGATAGTTAAGGAGAACTTTAGACTCTTGCCACTCTTAGTGTGTGGGGAGGAAGGTTGTGAAGATGAAGGCACTGTTTGTAAAGGCAAGTTGTTGTAGCAATCAGCAACAATTTTAGATACGGACTTCAGATGGACCTAGACAGAGTAGAGCAGTCCCTGAGATTGGTGAGGAGGTTAGGGAGATGTAGGTACAGAAATAAGTTAGAATGAGTCAGTTGGTAAGAGACCCACTAAAGCTTGGTGTTTTTTTTTGTTTTTTTTGTTTTTTTGTTTTGTTTTTTTTTGTTTTGTTTTGTTTTTTTGTTTTGTTTTGTTTTGTTTTGTTTTGTTTTACCATCTTAGGCATATTAGATGAGCCAAGCAGTTTTGCTTTTTGAGCAGTGATGGATGACCAGTTAAGAATAATGAATAAAACATATTACAGGGATGATTTGAGATAGATCTTCTTCTCTGGGGAACAGTATAGGTCTTAGGCCATAGCAAACAGGGTCCTTCCTATGGCTTTGAAATATATTTCTGGAAATTTCTAAATCTTCCAGTGCTGGGACATGGTAGGAGAGAGGGAAGAGTTTGGGGGTAAAAGTATGCAGCAATACTATTCTGATATTTGGGCAGGTTCCTGGAGCCTGGCCTGAAACATACGTGGGATCTGAACCGATTTTTTACCCTTAGGGTGCTTTCCAACCCTCCACATCCATATCAGACCAGTGGGGTTCAACACATGCCTCAAATAGTTCCAAGATTTGTGCATATTAGGTTATATTGCTCCTTAACCAGACTGGGGTTCCAAGAGGGCCCCTGGGAAGCAGATCACTCTTCTTCTCTAGTACATTTTTTTTTTACCAAATTACTTGAGATCAGAGCACCAGAATGGTACTAGCACACTGATTGAGGGTGAGTCCCATTTACTTTACACAAAGGATAAAGATACTTTACATGACTGATTGAACAAAAGACTGACATCTAAGTACCACTTCTCTGTCCATCATTCTACAACCTCATGATTAAATCATTATATTTCCCATGGGCTATTAATTTTATAATACATTTTAAAGTCAAATTCCTAGTAAATTCCCGATTCTGAAAAAAAAAAATATTTACCTGGCTGAGACTCTGCCAAGCACCAAAATGAAATGCTGGTGTGGTGAGTCCAGCTGCAGAACTCAGAAGGTAGAATCTGGGGACCATTTTTCTGGGCCAGCAACTGTTCTTAAACACATTGTACCTGAGCAGGAGTGAAACTTTGTAGTAGTACAATCAGATAAGCTCTGCTTGGATGTATCAAAAGTTTTTCCCCCCTTAAAGAGATGGTTTGGAATTGAAATTTGAGTTGAACAAACACTTTTGATATTGCCCTGAAATATATTTCGAGGTTACAGTGACTACTTGTTTTTGTGTATTTCTTTTTATTGTATTTATATCATTTAATATGTGTCTAGAGTGTGTGCTAACAAGATTTAGAGTGTTTTGATTTTTTTTTTTTGGGGGGGGTGGAGGTGGGGAAGGCTTGAATAGAAGACTGAAACAAACAAACAAATCTGTGAAGGCAAGGGTGATGAAGTGCACAATAACCAGCATCAGAAACCTTAAAAGTGCTTCAACAAGGCTGCCTCTAACCCAAAGTGATGATGTGTATCTTGGGAACTTTCCATGAGCTCTATACTTTACGTTTATTGGTGTGGCCCTAATATGAAGGTCACAATGTGTTCTATAACACTTTCCCAAGGACTTGGAGTTTTGAATTGTTAATACAGATCCACCCAAATCACAGACTTTTTTCAGCCTGAAAAGTGCATACAGCCCATTTCTGATAAGTAACATTGTCCTATTTTATTATTAGTTATTTCTGTTAATCTCTTACTGTGCCTGAATTATAAATTAAACCTTATCATAGATATATATGTATAGGAAAAATGCATGGTATATATAGGCTTCAGTACTATCCAGTTTCAGGTACACAATGGGGGTCTTGAAATGTATCCCCTGTGGACAAGGGTGGGGGAGGCTACTTAGTACATAAAAGGATTACACACTATGACCAAGTGAGATTTATTCCAGAGAGTTAAGGATGGTTTGATATTACAATTGTGGTATAGCACATTAATAAAATGAAGGATAAAATCATATGATCATCTCAATAGATGCAGAAAAAAGGATTTGACAAAATTCAACATCCATTTATGATAAAAACCCTCAACAGAGTGTAGAGGGAACAGAATTCAATATAATAAAGACCACATATACCCGACACACAGCTGCCATCATACTCAAAGGTGAAAAGCAGAAAGTCTTTCCTCTACAATGAGGACCAGATAAGGATGCCCACTCTCACAACTTTTATTCAACATAGTATTGCAAACCAGAGAAATTGCCAGAGAAATTAGGTAAGAAAAAGAAATAAAAGGTATCCAAATGGGAAGGGAAGAAGAAAAACTGTTACTATATGCAGATGACATAATATTATATATAAAAAACCCTAAAGATTTCATCAAAACCTCTTAGAGTTAATGAATGAATTGCAAAGTTATAGGATACAAAATCAATACAGAAAAATCTATTGCATTTCTATATACTAATAATGAACTATTACAAAGAGAAATAAAGAAAATAATCCCATTTACAATTGAATCAAAAAGAATAAAATATCTAGAATAAATTTAGGTAAGGAAGTGAAAGACCTGCCAGACATTAATCAAAGAAATTGAAGAAGACACAAATAAGTAGATATTTCATGCTCACAGATTGAAAGAATTAATATTGTCAAAATATCCAAAATACTCAAAGCAACCTACAGATTCAATGCAATCTCTATCAAAATTGCTATGGCATTTTCATGTAAATAGAACAGACCATCCTAAAATGCATATGGAATCACAAAAGATCCTGCATAGTCAAAGCAATCTTGAGAAAGAAGAACAAAACTAGAAGCATCATGATACCTGATTTAAAACTATAAAACAAAGCTCTAATAATTGCAATATGGTTTTGGCATAAAAACAGCCACATAGATCAATCCAACAGAATAAAGAGCCCAGAAATAAACCCATGAAAATATAGTCAATTAACTTATGACAGAGACGCCAAGAATATACAATGGAGAAAGGACAGTGTCGTTAATAAATGGTGTTGGAAAAACAGGACAGCCACATGCAAAGGAATGAAAATGGACCGCTATCTTACACCACACATAAAAATTAAACGAGAATGGGTTAAAGGTTTGAATATAAGACCTGAAACCATAAAATTTCTCCAATAGAACATAAGTTACTTGACATAGGTCTTAACTATGTTTTGTTTTGTTTTGTTTTTTAATATGAAAGCAAAAACAACAAAAACAAAAATAAGTAATGGAACTACATCATACAAAAAACTTCTGCACAGCAAAGGAAATCACTAACAAAATTAAAAGACAACATACTGAATGGAAGAAAATATTTAAAAAATCATATCTGATCAAGAGTTAATACCTAAAATATATAAAGAACACATATAACTAAATAGAATAAAAAATGTTTAAAATTGGGCAGAGGCACCTGGATGGCTCAGTTGGTTAAGCATCTGACTCTTGATTTTGACTCAGTTCATCATCTCATGGTTCATGAGATGGAGCCCCATTTCAAGCTCTGCACTGACCACATGGTGCCTGCTTGGGATTCTCTTTCCCCCTCTCTCTGACCCTCTTTCTCTCTCTCTTTCTCTCAAAATAAATAAGTAAACATTTAAAAACATAAAACATGGGCAGAAGATTTGAATAGACATTTTTCAAAAGAGGACATAAAGATAGCATGCAAAGATATTCAAATATCATTAATTATCTGGGAAATTCAAATCAAAATACAATGAGATATTACTTCATAGCTGTTAAAATGATTGTTATAAAAATGAAATAACAAGTGTTGACAAGAATGTGGAGAAAAAAGAACATTCATGCACTTTTGTTGGGAATGCAAATTGGTACAGCCAAAGAGTATGGAGGTTCCTCAAAAAAATAAAAATAGAACTACCATGTAATCCAGCAATTCCACTTCTGTGTACTTATTCAAAGAAAACCAAAACAATAATTAGAAAAGACATATGCACCCCCATATTCATTGCAACATTATTTACAGTATCTAAAATGTGGAAACAACTTGAGTATCCAGGGATAAATGAAAACAAAATGGATAGAGAAAAACATATATATGCCTATAATAATATAATATGTAATAATACATATATCATTTATGATAATCCATATAATATATAATTACACATCATATAATATGTAATAATATATATAATATATGCAATAAAAGATTACTCAGCCAAAAAAAAATGAAATCTTGCCATTTGCAACAATATGATGGAACTTGAGATTATTATGCTAAGTGAAATGAGTCAGACAAAGAAAAAAACCATATGATTCCTCTTATATGTAGAATCTAAAGTAAACAAAACAAAAATCAAGTTCATAGATACAGAGAACAAATTTATGGCTGCCAAAGGGAAAGGAGATGGAGACTGATTTTTATTTTTATTTTTACTTGAAATTGTTTATATAATAAATAATAATATTAATTCTATGTTGGTTTATATGGCTCACAGAAAATATTAATTTTGACTTAATTAATTAGTCTTCACACCCAGTGTGGAGCCCAATGGGGGAACCTAAATTCTCAATTTGGAAATCAAGACCTGAGCTGAGATCAATAGTCGGATGCTTACCGGGAGAAGCCAAGATGGCGGAGCAGCTTGGAAATTTTTTGTGTCTCACGTACATGAAATACAGCCAGACCAACACTAAACAATCCTGCATACCCAGAAAACTGATTTGAGGATTAACACAACAATCTGTATAACCTGAACCACAGAATTCAGCAGAAAGAGAAAAAATTCATTTTTATTTTCAATTTTTATTAAAAGTATTTTTCTTTAATATTTTTCTACTATATTTTTAAATTTGTGTAAATTTTTTCAAATTATATTTTACTTACATCATTTCATTTTAGTCTACTTCAGTGAATTCATTTTTTCAAATTTGCAAACGATTTCCTTTTTTTTCCTTTTTTCTCTTATCTATCAAGACACTTTCAACACCCAGACCAAAACATACTGAGAATCTAGCATTATTTATTTGATTTTTTGTGTTTGTGTGTTTTTTTAAATTTTGGAATTTTAATATTTTTTAATTTTAATATTTTTTTTAATTTTAATTTTTTCTACCTCATTAATTCCTTCCTTCAAACTGATGAAATGAAGGAATTCACCCCAAAAGAAAGACCAGGAAGAAATGACAGCCAGGGACTTAACCAACACAGATACAAGCAAGATGTCTCAACCAGAATTTAGAATCATGATAGTAAGAATACTAGCTGGAGTCAAAAATAGATTAAAATCCCTTTCTGCCAAAATAAAAGAAGTAAAGTCTAGTCAGGATGAAATAAAAAATGTTATAACTAAGCTGCAATATCAAATGGATGCCATGACGGCAAGGATGGATGCAGCAGAACAGAGAATCGGCAATATAGAGGACAAACTTATGGAGAATAATGAAGCAGAAAAAAAGAGGGAGATTAAGGCAAAAGACCTCTATTTAAGAATTAGAGAAATCAGTGACTCATTAAAAAGGAGCATCAGAATCATAGGGGTCCCAGAAGAGGAAGAGAGAGAAATTGGGGTAGAAGGTTTATGTGAGCAAATCATAGCAGAAAACTTTCCTAACCTGGGGAAAGACACAGACATCAAAATCCAGGAAGTACAGAGGACCCCCATTAGGTTCAACCAAAACCGACCATCAACAAGGCATATCATAGTCAAATTCACAAAATACTCAGGCAAGGAAAGAATCATGAAAGCAGGAAGGGAAAAAAACAAGTCGCTAAGCTACAAGGGAAGACAGATCAGGTTTGCAGCAGACCTATCCACAGAAATTTGGCAGGCCAGAAAGGAGTTGCAGGATATATTCAATGTGTTGAATCAGAAAAATATGAAGCCAAGAATTCTTTATCCAGCAAGTCTGTCATTCAAAATAGAAGGAGAGATAAAAACTTTCCCAGACAAACAAAAATTAAAGGAGTTTATGATCACTAAACCTGCAAGAAATTTTAAGGGAGACTCTCTGAAGGGAGAAAAGATGAAAAAACATAAAAATAAAAAACAAATAAATAAAGACCAAAAGCAACAAAGGCTAGAAAGGACCAGAGAACACCACCAGAAACTCCAACTCTACAAACAACATAATAGCAATAAATTCATATCTTCCAGTACTCACTCTAAATGTCAATGGACTAAATGCTCCAATAAAAACACATAGGGTAACAGAATGGGTAAGAAAACAAGATCCATCTATATGCTGTTTACAAGAGACACACTTTAGACCTAAAGAGGCCTTCAGGTTGAAAATAAGGGGATGGAGAACCATCTAGCATGCTAATCACCAACAAAAGAAAGCCAGAGTAGCCATACTTATATCAGACAATCTAGATTTTAAAATAAAGACTGTATCAAGAGATGCAGAAGGGCATTATATCGTAATCATGGGGTCTATCCACCAAGAAGACCTAACAATTGTAAACATTTATTCACTAAATGTGGTAGCACCAAAATATATAAATCAGTTAATCACAAACATAAAGAAACTCATTGATAGTAATACCATAATAGTAGGGAACTTCAACACCCCACATACTGCAATAGACCGAACATCTAATAAAAAAAATAAACAAGGAGCAATGGCTTTGAATGACACACTGGACCAGACGGACTTAACAGATATGTTCAGAACATTTCATCTTAAAGCAGCGGAATATACATTCTGCTCCAGTGCACATGGAATGTTCTCCAGAATAGACCACATACTGGGACGCAAATCAGCCATCAACAAGTACAAAAAGACTGAGATGATACCGTGCATATTTTCAGACCACAATGCTATGAAACTCGAAATCGACCACAAGGGAAAATGTGGAAAGGTAACAAATACTTGGAGACTAAAGAACATCCTACTAAAGAATGAATGGGCTAACCAAGATGTTAAAGAGGAAATTAAAAAGTTCATGGAAGCCAATGAAAATGATAACACCACAACCCAAACCTCTGGAACACAGGAAAGATAGTCATAAGAGGAAAGTATACAGCAATCCAGGCCTTCCTAAAGAAGGAAGAAAGATCTCAGATATAACCTAACCTTACACCTTAAAGATCTGGAAAAAGAACAGCAAATAAAACCTAAAACCAGCAAAAGACAGGAAATAATAAACATTAGAGCAGAAATCAATGCTATTGAAACCAAAAAATCAGTAGAACAGATCAATGAAACCAGAAGCTGGTTCTTTTAAAGAATTAACAAAATTGATAAACCCCTAGTCAGTTTGATCAAAAAGGAAAAGGAAAGGACCCAAATAAATAAAATCAAGAATGAAAGAGGAGAGATCACAACCAAGACATCAGAAATAAAAACAATAATAAGAGAATATTATGAGCAATTACGTGCCAATAAAATGGGCAATCTGGAAGAAATGGACAAATTCCTAGAAATATATCCACTAGCAAAACTAAAACAGGAAGAAATAGAAGATTTGAACAGACCCATAACCAGTAAAGAAATTGACTTAATAATAAAAAATCTCCCAAAAAACAAGAGTCCAGGGCCAGATGGCTTTCCAGGGGAATTCTTCCAAACATTTAAGGAAGAGTTAACACCTATTCTCTTGAAGCTGTTCCAAAAAATAGAAATGGAAGGAAAACTTCCAAACTCTATGAGGCCAACATTACCTTGATTCCAAAACCAGACAGAGACCCCACTAAAAAGGAGAACCATAGACCAATTTCCCTGATGAACATGGATGCAAAAATCCTCAACAAGATATTAGCCAACTGGATCCAACAATACATTAAAAAAATTATTCACCACAACCAAGAGGGATTTATACCTGGGATACAGGGCTCCTTCAATATCTGCAAAATAATCAATGTGATTTATCACATCAATAAAAGAAAGGACAAGAATCATATGATCCTCTCAATAGATGCACAGAAAGCATTTGAGAAAATACAACATCCTTTCTTGATAAAAACCCTCAAAAAAGTAGGGATAGAAGGATCATACCTTGAGATCATAAAATCCATATATGAATGACCCAACGCTAATATCATCCTCACTGGGAAAAAACTGAGCGCTTTCCCCCTAAATTCAGGAACAAGACAGGGATTTTCATGCTCATCGCTGTTATTCAACATACTATTGGCAGTCTTAGCCTCTGCAGTCAGACAACACAAAGAAATAAAAGGCATCCAAATCGACCAGGAGGAGGTCAAACTTTCACTCTTCACAGATGACAAGATACTCTATATGGAAAACCCAAAAGATTCCACCCAAAAACTGCTAGAACTGATTCATGAATTCAGCAAAGTTGCAGGATATAAAATCAATGCACAGAAATCAGTTGCATTCCTATACACCAACAATGAAACAACAGAAAGAGAAATCAAGGAATCGATTCCATTTAAGGTTGCACCCAAAACCATAAAGTACCTTGGAATAAACCTAAGCAAAGAGGTGAAAAATGTATACACTGAAAGCTATAGAAATCTTATGAAAGAAATTGAAGAAGACACACAAAAAAATAGAAAAATATTCCATGCTCCTGGATAGGAAGAACAAATATTGTTAAAATGTTGATGCTACCCAAAGTAGTCTACATATTCAATGCAATCCCTATCCAAATAACACCAGCATTCTTCACAGAGCTAGAATAAAAAATCCTAAAATTTGTATGGAACTAGAAAAGACCCCAAATAGCCAAAGCAATCTTGAAAAAGAAAACCAAAGCAGGAGGCATCACAATCCTGGACTTCAAGTTATGCTACAAAGCTGTAATCATTAGACAGTATGGTACTGGCACAAGAACAGACACTCAGATCGATGGAACAGAATAGAGAACCTGGAAATGGACCCACAAATGTATGGCCAACTAATCTTTGACAAAGCAGGAAGGAATATCCAATGAAATAAAGACAGTCTCTTCAGCAAGTGGTGCTGGGAAAACTGGACAGTGACATGCACAAGAATGAACCTGGGCCACTTTCTTACACCATACACAAAAATAAACTCAAAATGCATGAAAAACCTCAATGTGAGACAGGAAGGCATCAAAATCCTTGAGGAGAAAGCAGGCAAAAACCTCTTTGATCTTGGTTGCAGCAACTTCTTACTCGACATGCTGGAGGAAGGGAAACAAAAGCAAAAATGAATGATTTGGACCTCATTAAAATAAAAAGCTTGTACATGGCGAAGGAAACCATCAGCAAAACTAAAAGGCAACCGACAGAATGGGAGAAGATATTTGCAAACAACATATCAGATAAAGGGTTAGTATCCAAAATCTATAAAGAACTTAGCAAACTCAACATCCGAAAAACAAATAATCCAGTGAAGAAATGGTCAAAAGACATGAATAGATACTTCTCCAAAGAAGACATTCAGGTGGCCAACCAACACATGAAAAGATACTCAAGTTCACTCATCATCAGGGAAATACAAATCAAAACCACAATTAAATCTCACCTCATACCTGTCAGAATGGCTAACATTAACAACTCAGGCAACAATAGATGTTGGTGAGGATGCAGAGGAAGAAGATCTCTTTTGCACTGCTGGTTCGAATGCAAGCTGGTTCAGCCACTCTAGAAAACAGTATGGAGATTCCTCAAAAAATTAAAAATAGAACTACCCTACGACTGAGCAATTGCACTACTAGGTATTTTCCAAGGGAAACAGGTATGCTGTTTTGAAGGGACACATGCACCCCAATGTTTATAGCAGCACTATCAACAATAGCCAAAGTATGGAAAGAGACCAGATGTCCATTGATGGGTGAGTGGATAAAGAAGACATGGTATATATATACAATGGAGTATTACTTGGCAATCAAAAAGAATGAAATCTTGCCATTTGCACCTACATGGATGGAACTCAGGGTATTATGCTAAGTGAAATTAGTCAGAGAAAGACAAATATATGACTTCACACATGAGGACTTTAAGATACAAAACAGATGAACAGAAGAGTAAGGAAGCAAAAATAATATGAAAACAGGGAGGGGGACAAAACACAAAAGACTCTTAAATATGGAAAACAAACAGGGTTCCTGGAGGGGGTGTGGGATGGGGGATGGGCTAAATGGGTAAGAGGCATTAAGGAATCTACTTCTGAAATCATTGTTACAATATATGCTAATTTGGTTGTAACTTAAAAAAAAAAACAAAAAGAAACGAGTCAGATGCTTACTGACTGAGCCAGCCAGGCACCTCCTGAAAATATATTTTAAAACATACCAATGTATGTAAATATATATATATATATATATATATATATACACACACACGCATATATATATATATATATATATATATATATATATATATCTTATGCTGGTTTTAAGCATTAGTTACCAATATTATATATTATATATATATATTATGTATAATATATATATAATATATAATATATATAATATATATATAGTATGTATGCCTGTTTAGGCATTAGTTACTATATATTTAGTTATAAATTTGTTATTTTATAATTATATATATATATATATATATATATATATATATATATATATATAAAGTACCCGTACCTTCTCTGGGCATTAGTTTTACTTACCTACCTCCTATAAGCATTGAAATCTGTAAGGACTAGGTCAACAAAAAGGTCAACTAGGTAAAAAAATCAAACTAGTGTGAAGTATAAGTGAAGTAGTTGAGGGGGAGTATTTAGTACTCCAGTACATGGAACACTACATGTTGCATGAATAAGGTCAGGTGGAGAGTTGAATTTATGGGTAATTTAGTTGTACTGATACTACGTTCTAGGAAATTTGAAAATAAGGAAATCTACAGGTTGAAATATTAATGATATTAACCATTTACATATATTACCCAGTCTTAATGATCTTAACCAAAAGGTATTTTTTTCTAATGCATCAGAAGTTATCATTGTCATCTAACAACATGATCAAAACATGATTTTAGGAGCATAAATAAGCGAAATTGTAGACTAGTAGGAATAAGATGGACTGACCTGTGGGAAAGGGGTAAAATCTCCATAATTTTTAAGGTAAAGTAGTCAATCCAATTAGCAATCACTTCAGAGTCTTTCTTTTGAGACCAACTTCTTTATCTTTAATCTGACCTTCTCCCTGAGTGTTTGTGTCTAAATTGTTTACTGATACCATGCACGATAAAGGTCACAGTAAATATGACCTACTTCATATTTTACATTATGCAGGTCTAATGTTTCTGACCAAACCCCAAAGGAATGAATGTTAGTCACAGAGTTCAGCATTAGGAAATAATTGAATTTGTCTGACTCTGCAGTATAAAATGATTTGAAGGACAAAGAGGACTAGTAGTCTGAAAGGCTAAGTCAGAAAGACAGGAGTGTTTTGAGAATATTTGTTATTTTTTCCCAGAGAAAGCCATACTTCTGTAGACTGTTATGTGAAATACATAGGCAAAGATCTTATGCCAAACAGAGGATAATATTCATAGTTTTACCTTAATTTTCTGGACATTTTAGAAAAATTTATTCCAACAGGGGTGGGAAAGAACAAGGGAAAAGTGAGTGACTGTCTTTAAATAAATGAGCTGAATGCACGACTTCTTCATTGTTAGTTTGCAAGTAGTGTAACATTACTTTAAGATAAAGTCAACCTGGGACTGTGTAGCTTTATGGAAAAATAGTTATGGCTACAAACTTATGAGGTTAAAATAAAAGAACTTTTTGATTTTTCAGAATATCACAAACTTGAACCATTTTTACCAGCTTCTAAAATGTTTTGAGCATGTATTATGCTCCAAGCCTAATTTTAAGCATCTTAGATGTGCTCTCTTAATCTGTGCTCTCTTACTACCCCATTGATGGAGGTACAATTTTAGCCCTCTTTATTGGAGTAGAACCTGAGGCCCAGAGTCTAAATAGCTTTCCCAAGACCGCACAGCTAGTTGTAGACATGGGATTTGAACCCAGGATTTGAATCTCAGGCCAGGTGCCTTCCTCACTGGTTTCTTTCTGACCCCTAAGTCTGGAACTTAACATTTTGCCTTCGCTGCATCTAGAATGCCTGAGAAACACTTCCCTTCTACAATTAATTAATATTGGAAGAGCCAGAATCAGTCTTAGAAGTACCTCTGAAGTGAGGTGTGAAATCTGCTCCTCACTTTTTGTTTTACCAATGTAGAAACAGGGCCCACACCCACAGTCTCCCACTGAGGTAAGTGTCCAAGAAGGAATTAGGACCCACGACCTAACCTGTGTTTCAATGTTTCAGTACTCCCAGTGGTCTCTACACTGCATCAACTCATATTTCTTGACTGTTGACTGTTTTCCAGGCACTGTGCAATATTATTCGCTTCATCTCATCACATTTCCTCTCAAAATATCATGCATCTCTTCAAACTTGCTGCACTTTGATGCTTCATTGGAAATCCTCCCTTCATCAAAGAATAGGAGCCACATTTTTAGACCTACCTTTTTTAGAGCAGTCATCAGAGTGGGTGCATTGTAAATGTAGGTGGATTGAGAAGTCATTGGAAGGAGTCAGATGAGGCAGATTGACACACACATCCCCTTCCTTTGACGAGCTTACAGTAATTTAGCTGAGATTCAACTTGATCCTCCTTGTTTCAATCCATTTTCTTGCCTTTTTCTCACTATACCCTCATTTTCTCCCAAATGATAAAGTTTATCCAGGGTGACTTTTCCATGCTTTAAACGTGTCTCAAAATACTCTTAAGAATATAATCATCATGGGACTCCGACTGTCCGAATTTGTTTGCGATGAGTGTTTCTATTCTTATAATATTATGAGTTTTCCATACTCCCAAATAGAATAGAAACTGTCTAAAAAATTATTGTAATAGCTTTATATATTTTATAAATATGTTATAAAATTGAAAAGCCTAGATAGACTCTTAGGTCTTCTTTGGTAGCAAAATATCTATTTGTATTATTGACTTTTCCTTGATTTGTTTATACTTGAGGAATAATAGTCTGAAGGCTAAGGCTGAAAGGCATTTATTATTATTAACTGAAGAGCAGAATGAATGCACTTTGACCTTAAAATATAAAGTAATAACAGCAATGTGAAGAAAGCATATTGTCATTGTTAGTGGAAAATTATATTGATGTAGGTATTAAAAGGTAATATACTTTTTTTCCACAAGATTTTATTAAAGATCAACCTTTTTGAAAACAATCCTAAAAGCACCCTTTGGACTTTCTTTGTTATTCTCTTTGTTACCTTTACAAGGTTCTTCCAGAAAGTACCAATTTTATTTTAAAGTTTTAATCAATATTTCACACAGTGAAATCTTTTTCTCTGACACAATGAGTTATCAAAGCATTTTTTTTCTTCCCGAGACAGCAGCTTTGAGCTGTAACTGACGATAGATCTTGTGGATACTGTCTGTGTCAAGATTAGATCAGACACCATGGGGATTCCTTTTCATGTTTGTAACTCTTAAATCAGCATAAGCAATACACAAATTCTTCCATTCTAAAGGTGAGTTTTCCTCAGTGGAATGACTATTGCTGATAGTATTTGATTTTCATTACTTCAAAAACAAAATAGAACTGTATAGCTGAAAATTGTACCTGAATATATACTTATCTGACTCTCATTTTCTTTGAAAGCAGTTGTCTCCAAAAACTACAGTAACATATTCTTCTTAGTATATTGTTTATAGTTTAAATGGTAAATGCAATTAAATATTTCAAGTAAAGTATTAATCCTCTTCCAATACAAAGTCCTTTCTTATATTAAAAAAAGAAAAAGAGGATGAATTACCATCTATTCCTGAATATACATATATCTGATTTCTAGTTATATTTATAGTTTCTAGTTATATTTGTGCCAATAGAAGAGTTGTTCTCCATTAAGACTCTGAGAAGGGTTATGGCATACTGATTGAGTTTGGTCTGACATTAGATTTCGTGGGCTTCAATCCTGCCTCTGCCACTATTAGCTGTGTGACATTGGACAAGTTATTTAAATTCTTTTCCTTATTTGTAACGGTCCCTGACTCACTGGCCAGGTAGGAGGATTTAATGATATAATCTACCTAAGAACTTAACCCTATTCTTGATACATAATGGATGTTTCATACATAATTAGCATTATACTTACTTACATTGTAAGTCTGATGCATACAACGACAAAACATTCACCTAAAAATGGCTCATACTTATTTACGAAAGGAAGAATTTATTCTCACTACATTTTCCTAGTCAATTTATATATTTGAGTCTTTTATTAACTTTTTTTTTCAGTGAAGTCTAAGAGGTAAAATAATTTCTGTTCCTGAGACTAGAAAGCAACTGGGGTATAACAAATATGGTCTTCTGGAGGTAACATTTTAAACATGGATTTTCTTAAGCAGTCAATATTCTTTTAATATTAGATAACTTCAGATTTTTATGATTTCAGTGTTCTGTGACCAGCCAACCAGAAGCTTTCTTAAAGAAAAATGCCAAAGCTGGTAGGTTCCAAGAAAAACATACAGTTGGACTATGAGGGAAATTGCTTCCAATTCAGCTAATACAGCATTAGGCTCTGTTAAGGGATGTAATGGCTGTCTTGATTATTGATGGCCATGTGGATGCTTCCCTGCTTTAGAAGAATTAGGTAAGTAGAAGATGAAGTCATTTTCTAAAGCTTGGCCCACTGCCCTGCATTCTCTTTATTCTGACTGTTCAGACCATGGGCACAGAGTAGCAAGAAAGGAAGTGAGATGCTGACATGAAAAATGGGGTTAATGAACCACGTAGATGAATAATACAAACAAAACCGTTTCAGCAAAGTAGAGTTTGCATCTTTTGCTCCATAAACAATGAGTATACACTCTAGAAATTAGCCAGCTTTTAAAATTTAATTAATTTGAAATGTTAAGTGGATCATAGGTATCTACTTCCATGTTGAAGGCTGCAAGGAAGTTAATCATCAATAGAACTTCTGGGAAAGGGAATTTTTCTGCATCCAGGAAATTCTCACACATGGGAAATTTTCACATGATTTTAGTAGTTTGAAGTAGGGTCTAAAACACTCATTTACATAATCCTGTAATTAAGGCATTCTATGCCATAGTTTTCTGCACAATTATTCAGAAAATATTCAGGAGGACTAACTGATATCCTAACTACATAAATGATAGAAATATAGTTTTTTTAAAATATATAGTATATTTGGAGAATTAAATGCTTATGAAGAAGGACTGAAAGAATGTTTCAAGTAAGACATCTTCCCCTTGGCTAGAATTGTTTTCAGAATTTCTGTTCTATGGGAATTATTATGTCCAAATCACACTTTAATTTTCTGAATGAACATATTTCTTTAAAGGTGTGCAAGTGTGTCAGAGTAACTCTCTTTGCCCAGCCAAGGCCCCTAAAACAATGGCTTATTCCTGGTATGCATTACCTACCTACCCACCTCCCACCCCCACCCTGACTGGGTGAAAAACAGCTACCTCTCCAGTTTGGTTATTCCAGATCATCTTCTCTCAGAGAGAAATTTCCTGTTTGATCCTAAACAAATTATCTAAAAAAAGCTTCCAAGCCAGTGGTAATCAGAAATTAAATAAATAAATAAAAACAAAAAAGCCAGCTCTCTACCATCTTGCACTCTTTTCTATCAGTCTGGAGAGTGTGTTTGTGTGTTTCTAATTTATACAGCCTAAGGTGAGGGAGGTGATATCCTTTCAAGGGGACCACATGCAAGTTTATGCCACAGGGGCAGGTGCCCACAAAGGTTAACAATTGCCCTCACTCTGTGATGCTAAAATGTAACTGCCATTCTCCATCTGCAAATCCTGTCTTCCTGTGGTTCCTGTTCTCAGAGAAATGTTACTAAAGCTTGGAGGTAACTGCTTACAATAGAGGTGCCCTGGAATAAACTGAGAAGCTTTATATCCTCCTCACTGGAGGGCATATCACATTTTTTTAGTCTAGGAATAACTATATTTCTACCATAGTCCATCACCTAAAAAAAAAAAAAAAAAAGAACTACCTATGGATATAGCTCATGTTAGTAAAAGTTAAGATCTCTGTCTTCAGTTCAAACAGCTATTTTAAAAATATTTACAATAAATTACTAAGAGAAACTATAAATGTATAAACATATTGAATATTCTTTTTGAGAGAGTATTATAGTTTTATCTTTAAAAGAGAGGACGCCTGGGGCGCCTGGGTGGCGCAGTCGGTTAAGCGTCCGACTTCAGCCAGGTCACGATCTCGCGGTCCGTGAGTTCGAGCCCCGCGTCGGGCTCTGGGCTGATGGCTCGGAGCCTGGAGCCTGTTTCCGATTCTGTGTCTCCCTCTCTCTCTGCCCCTCCTCCGTTCATGCTCTGTCTCTCTCTGTCCCAAAAATAAATAAAAACGTTAAAAAAAAAAAAAAAAAAAAAAAAAAGAGAGGACGCCTTCAGAAGTAAGACAGTATCTGAGAAAGAGAAATTCTCTGTGGATGTTTTTTTGGGTTTTCTGTCCTAAAACACATATGCTAAAGCACGTGAGCAACTTCTCTGTGTATACATGCAGTGATATTTCTGTTGGTGTCAGGTGTGATGGATTGCTATAGTTTTGCAAAGTCATGCTTTGTGCCTTTATAAAATAAATCATATTTCAAAAAGCCAGTGACTTTTTTTTACAAATGCTTAAATTATGTGAAGGCATGTTTATATTAAAGGAATTCTGTATATTAAATAATATTTAATGAAGATATTAGAAGATTCAAGTTTATAATGTGTGTATCTTGGTATCTTCCCTTTCTCAATATCATAAGATATGTGCACCCCTGGGTGTTTATGTTAATTCCTTAATAATAAAATATGTTAAAAGCTATAAAAAAATGTTAATGTCTATATAAACAGTGAGCCCAATTACCTTTTAATTCGTTTGGAGATTTGAAATTTTTAAGCTCTTCTCTGTGAAAATGATGGTTGCATGGGGCACCTGGGTGGCTCACTCGGTTAAGCTTCCAACTCTTGATTTTGGCTCAGGTCACGACCTCATGGTTTATGAGTTCGAGCCCTGCATCGAGCTCTGTGCTGACAGTGTGGAGCCTGCTTGGGAGCCTCTCTCTCCCTCTTTCTCTACTCCCCCCCCCTCTTTCTCTCTCTCTCAAAAAATAAATAAACTTATTTTTTTTTATTTGAAAACTATGATTGCAGTGCATTGGGTTCCTACTTCCCTGGACAGGTGTCCTGTTAATGGTCTAATAGGGAACAGGCTGCTTTGTGCACTTTCAGGCTTTCAATGACATTTATAAACATATGCTATTTTGTCATTTTGTTATCTCTGGAGGCACCAGATTATGACTCTCCTGTTCATCACTTTATACCCTAGAGACTCGCATAGTTCCTGGCACACAGTAGATGTTCAGAGCCTATTTTTCAGTGAATGAGAAAAAGAACAAGCGTCATCCTATCAGCTGATCCCTGAGAGGTTGATAAGTCCACCTCTGTGTGAAGGCGTCACTAAATTGAATTCCTTGCTGGCCTTGCAGCAGCTACATCTTCCATGCATCAATTCCTTGACTGCCATCCACGATGGAATCTTTCTGATCATCAGTCTCCTCTCATCTTCTCAGTTAACACAATTTGTACTCCCTTTAGCATGACATATCTTTTTTCAGCCTTCCTGCTTCTAAAAAGTCTTCTATGATTTCTGAAATATGCATTCTATGATTAACAAACACTCATATAATCACAATCACTGTCTAATCAAAGAAAGTTACCTTAGGGGTCCCTGGGTGGCTCAGTCGGCTAAGCATCTGCCTCTCGATTTCAGCTCAGGTCATAATCTCACAGTTCGTAAATTCAAGCCACACATCAGGCTCTGTGCGATGAGCTGTGAGGTCAGAGCCTGCTTGGGATTCTCTCTCCCCGTCTCTCCATCTGTCCCCTGCTCACATATGCTCTCTCGGTCTCGCAAAATAAATAAACAAACTTTTAAAAAGTTATCTTCACTTGTTTCCTTTAACTGACAGTGAGTTTACCCTTAAACCGTTAATTTCCTTTTCAGATGGAGGACTGCAACATCTCACACCCTGCTTTCCTCAGTGTTGGTAGAAGGATTGCCATTCTCCTCATTTTCTACTATCAGGTAAGAATTCCTCCATTCTCATGGAGAAACCTTGCTTCTGTGGCTGTAGACATACTGGAAAAGGTTATATAAGCATATTAATGGTGGAAATCTCAACATGATGGGATTTTTTTCTTTCCTCTGTAATTTACTTCATTGTTTGAATTTT
Source organism: Puma concolor (assembly GCF_028749965.1). Taxonomy (NCBI): domain Eukaryota; kingdom Metazoa; phylum Chordata; class Mammalia; order Carnivora; family Felidae; genus Puma; species Puma concolor. Next base: position 78,539,829 of record NC_141667.1, on the reverse strand, counting down.
TAATAATATGCATGTATTATCTTACCCCTCAAAGCTATTTTTCTCTTATTTTTACCAGCTTATTGAGTTGGAATGACACAGATAACCTTGTATGTTTAAGGTGTACATGTTGAATCGATACACATATATTGCAAAATGATTACACTGTAGTGTTAGCTAACACCTTCATGATGTCATAAAGTTACCATTTCTTTTTTTGTGGTAAGAACACATAAGATTTACTCTTTTACTGACTTTCCAGTATATAATATAGTATTATTAACTGTAACCACTAAACTGTATATTAGATCTTCAGGCCTTATTCACCTTAAAACTGGAAATTTGTACTCTTCAACCATTATCTTTTTATTTCCCTAACCACCAGCCCCTAGTAATGACCACTCTATGTTTCCATGAGATCAACTTTTTTAGATTCTACCTGCAAGTGAAATCATACAGTATTTACCTCTTTTTGTTTGACTTATTTCACTTAGCATAATGCCCTCAAGTTTCATACACATTGTTACAAAGGACAGGACTTCCTTCTTTCTCATGGCTGAATAATATTCCACTGTATATACACATACCACATCTTTTATATACATTTGTTTCTTGGGGGACACTTAGGTTGTTTCTATATCTTGGCTCTTATGAATAATGCTGCAGTGAACATGGGAATGCAGGTCTCTCTTTGAGATCCTGTATTCATTTATTTTGGGTATATACCCAGAAGTGAGATTCCTGGATCATTTGGTAGTTCTATTTTAATTTCTTGAGGACCTCCATCATGTTTTCCAAAGTGGTTGCACGAATTCACATTCCCACCAACAGTGCACAAGTGTCGCCTTTTCTCTAAGTCCTCACCAGCATTTATTTCTTGTCTTTTTTCTAGTAGCCATTTTAACAGGTGTGAGATGATATCTCATTGTGGTTTTGATTTGCATTTCCCTGATGATTTATGATATCGAGCACCTTTACATATATCTGTCAGCCATTTGTATCTCTTCTTTGGAATAATGTCCATTCTGTTGCTTGGCTCATTATTTAATTAGATCCTTTCCTTTCCTTTCCTTTCCTTTCCTTTCCTTTCCTTTCCTTTCCTTTCCTTTCCTTTCCTTTCCTTTTTTCTTTTCTTTTCTTTTCTTTTCTTTTCTTTTCTTTTCTTTTCTTTTCTTTTCTTTTTTTTTCTTTTCTCTTTTCTTTTCTTTCCCTGCAGAAGCATATGAGCTCTTTATACATTTTAGATATTAACCCCTTTTCAGATACATGATTTGCAAATACATTCTCCCAGTCCAAAGGTTGCCTTTTAATTTTGTTGATGATCTTCTACTGTTCAGAAACTTTTAGTTTGATGTAGTCTCCCCTGTTAATATTTGCTTTTGGTGCTTGTGTTTTTAGTACCATATCCAAAAAAATTGCTGCCAAGACCAATGTCAGGGAGCTTTTTCCTTATATTTTCTTCCAGGAGTTTTATGGTTTCAGATTTTATGTTTAAGTCGTTAACCTACTTTGAGTTAATTTTTGTGAGTGTTGTAAGATAGGGTTCCAGTTTCATTCTCTTTCGTGTTGTTATCCACTTTTCCCACCATTTATTGAAAGGGCTGTTCTTTCCCCATTGAGTATTTTTGACTCCTTGTCAAATATTAGTTGGCCGTAGTTGAGCAGGTTTATTTCTGTGCTCTGCATTCTATTCCAGTGGTCTGTGTGTCTGTTTTTATGCCACTATCATACAGTTTTGATTACTACAGTTTTGTAGTATAGTTTGAAGTCAGGGAGTATGATGCCTCCAGTTTAGTTGTTTTTTTCTCCAGATTGCTCTCCCGTGGCTTTCTCATGGCTGGAAAATCTCCGTCCACCTTAGGTGTGGACACTGCTGTGGAGACCAGTGACAGGGTATGCCTGGGGGCAGGTACACGGCTGGGAGTGGGTAGCTACAGGTTAGTGTTATGGTATAGGTCAGTGACAGAAGACAAAGCCTGATCTGAGACCACAAGCAGCTGGAGAACTGCCTGTTCTCCTGGGGCTGCATGTAAGTACGCAGCCCGAGTGCACTTTGGCAATGGGGTGAGGGGTCAAGCACAGGGTTCTAAATTGGCTTCTTGCACTCTAGCAGCCACAGAGGTCTAAACTAGCTGCTGTTGTGTTTTCTGGGCTCCAGTGGGAACAAATAAAAGGAAGCAGGGAGGGACTCAGGGAACTGGTGTCAGCAAATGAAAATATCTATGGAGCAAAAGCTGATGAAATCTTCAGGGTGTCTTTGGCAGCTATGCTGGCTTTTGGTTCCTTCTTCAGTGGCAAAGCTTCTGGATTTATCCATCAAACAGGTCACTGTGAACCTTACTCCCTCCCACTGCATGGCTACTATTGGTAGCCCCTGCTTTTCTTTCCTGTTTCTAGCTGTCCTTACAAGTCTCAGCTTTTCTGGTCTAGATGAAGTGAAACCAAACTGGGACCTTTGTGTGGTGCCCCAAAAGGCTAGAGTAGATGGTAGCTCACCCATTCTTTCTTTTCTCACAAGGGGAACTCATTCTATCTGGGTAGTACCTTCTTGGCACTGAGCAATGCCAGCATGGAGGATGAGAGGCTGCTGCAAGATGAAGCTGCCTTCCTTCTCTTCTTAGTCAGTTATTCACAGATTTTTGTTGCACTGTCTCTAAAATGTCTTGAGTGGACTCCAGAGCTCTCCTAGAGCTGATTTTGTTCACAGATAGCTGTCTAATTGTTGATCTTTGTTGGAAGATGGAGGCTGGAGTCTCCTGTGTCTCCCATTTGGGGGCTATCACTCTCAAAAAAACTCCTTTTAGGGGTGCCTGGGTGGCTCAGTCTGTTGGGCCTCCGACTTCGGCTCAGGTCACGATCTCACAGTCCGTGAGTTCAAGCCCCGCGTCGGGCTCTGGGCTGATGGCTCAGAGCCTGGAGCCTGCTTCTGATTCTGTGTCTCCCTCTCTCTCCGCCCCTACCCTGTTCATGCTCTGTCTCTCTCTGTCCCAAAAATAAATAAACGTTAAAAAAAAATTAAAAAAAAACAAAACTCCTTTTAAATAAAAGGGCTTCTGGTTCCTGTCTAGCTTATGCTATCACATTGTACCATTTCTACAGGTTTACTAGCTTGCCTTGCCACTAGCAATCACGATTCTTGAAAACTCTAGAACCTGGATCACCATCTTCCTTTCTCCTTCCATTTTTAACATTATGGTAGGTAACTTCAGGAGCCATATGACAGATGCAATCAGTATTCTAGCTTTACAATCCATTAATCTCATCTCCTTTCTACCCCAGTCACATGTTTTCTAGAGTCAAAGATCTCATCACCTCGACTTCATCTCTCAAATTATAAATTCAACTATTGTGTGACTTCATACAATCAATCTTCTTTCTTCCTATCTTTCTCACTCAGTATTCATTGTTAGACCTGATATCTGATACCATCAAAGAATCCAGCTCCTTTGTCTTTCTCCTCTGTCAGACCAGCAATTTCTACAGCACAAAATCTGGGGCCTGATTATCTGAGGTAGGGTCCCAGGTCTTCTGATGGTCCTCTATCATCATAATTATTAGTAATATTATGTTTCTATAGTTATATTCAACCTGTATTTTCCCAAATTTTCAATTATTTTACCCTACATTCAGCATCATACCACCTGAAAACCTTAATCTGGGGACAGTCCCAACTAAGCTATTTAAAGCTGCTAAAGAAATTGCACTAGATTAGTAGTAGATGAGTGTCAGTATAAATTATCATCTCTACATTACCTAGGATACAGTATTGCTGAGAAACCCTTCTTTACTTTCTCTGACATTCCCTTCAGCAATTGTTTAAAAACTCTTCTCCTTTTTATAACCAGTAATCCTACAATGTCTGAACATCAGTAGTATCTCTATTGATTTGAATTTATATGTGTTTAAGTGCCAGTGCTTATAAGTTCATATATGTTTTGTATATGTTTAGGCACCTATTTGTGTGTGGGTTTCTATGTGTATAGTTCAGTATGCATAGTTGTAAGCTTATTTCTGTGTGTGTGTTGCTAGGATATTACCTTAAACTTTAGAGAGAAATAGAAGCTATCAATTTATTGCCATCAAGCTTATAAACCTGCCAGTATCCATTAGTTTTTCTCCTTTCATTTTGTCACAGTAGGAGAGTTTATCCTACTGCTAAGTTGAATCCCTCCATCTGAGCACAAAATCTTACTACTTTCTCTCCCTCAGGAACCCTTTCTTACCAGAAAATTCCTAAGGAATTCTATTTTTTTAAGGCAATTAACAGGTATTGTGTCAGAAAACATGCTCTTTGATCAAATTGGTTTTGGAAAATATTGGAATCATAAAATCAAATAGATTTGTTACAAAATTCATAGAGGCTCTATTAAAATGCCATCATATGTAACGAATGCTCCAAAGGGGACATTATGTAGCATTACCCAGACATAGAATGTGAATCAAGGAATATTATCACAAGAACATTACCACCCCACCTTTGCTCTTTCGTTTCACCATTTCTATTGCCTGTTGAATATGTCTTAGTTTTCGAATCCAGAGGAACCAATAACGAGCCAACTTTTCTTCTCTCTCAGCAATGTTCTCTCTTTCAGCTTACAGTCAAATGCCACAAAAGAGGTGGGACTCTCACTGTTTCCAAACCTTCCTGAATCTGCCTGTATCTCCACTGCTCAGGTCCCCATGGACACTGCCATACAATGGTTAGGACCTTCTGATGTTGTTGAATACTCCTGACTTTTTCAAATATTCCTATCTCTAGAATTTTTTGCCTGACTTTCACTCCTCAATAACCTTTGGCAATTCCTTCTGTTTTTACATTTGTATGACAATGTTCCTTGAGGTTTTATTGCAAGTGATCTTCTCTCCTCCAATTAGATGCTTTCTATTTGGATCACTCATCATTTCCCAAGGCTTCATGCAACACTGTATTGATTTGCTAATTTGTATCTTTAACACAGATCCTTCTCCTAAGCTCTATATTCATATATATAGCTACCGACTAAACACTCCCACTTGAATGACTCTTAGACACCTAGTGTTCAATAATTTCAAAATTTAAATCATTGTTTCTTGCTCCAAATCAGCTTTCTTCTAGTTTTCCTATGAAAAACATACTAGGGCTCAAGTCAGCCACTGAGGGTATTGATTTCTCCACCTCTCCTCTCTCTTTACCCTGTTTAATCAATTTCAAATTCCTGTCAAATCTACCTCTAATTTATTTTCAAATCCATTATGCCTTTCAATTCCTACTACCAAACCCCTAGTTCAAACCATTGTTACCATCAGGTAAATTTCTGGATGCCCGAAACTTGACTCATCCTCCTTGGTTTGGCTCTCTTTGATTTCTTCTTAACTTCACTATCCTGATTAAACTCCTTAAATGACTTCCCATTGTTATTGCAAAATAGTAGCCACAGGATCCTGTAAATTAATCTTCTATTCCTTATTATTTAAAATGTGTACAGTCTATTAGACACCAAGAATTCTCTGAATAGAGAAAATTTCAAAGAAACTAGTTATTTTCATCATAAAGAACAAAAAAATCTAGGGCATACTTTTGTTCTGTTACATGTTTTAAAGTTAAGTAGGTGTTGTTTAGCCAAGATGCACTATCAGGGGCAAAGATGATACTATAGTAATATTCTCCTGTAAGATAGTGGGAGATACATGAGTTCTGGTTATTTTGGAGAATAATTTTATAAGGGGGAGGACGGCTCTCCTCTTTCCCTTGCACAAGTGAATAGTTTATAGGTATTACTGTTTTTCTAAGGATGCATCATAGACAAATGGCAAAAATAGAATCTCTGAAGTGTCTGGCTACCCATTGGCCTGTAATGACAGTCATGGTCACAGTCTGGACCAAATAGAGAAATATATATGGGATTTAATTTGCTAAAAAACATAGCCAGTTATTTATTGAGTCGATGGCAGCTTGAACCCTTGGTCATTATAATATTAGCACTAACTATTGATTAATGTATTCAGTTTCAGTTGGTGACACTTTTGAAACCTTTCAATGACTAAGTGGTAGTCATATAGAAGTATGCTTAATATTATGGAATTCATCAGGATTACAATGTTCTCTGTGGATAGACTCAGTTTTAAGCAAATGTTTTATTCAACATTTATTTATTTTTGGGACAGAGAGAGACAGAGCATGAACGGGGGAGGGGCAGAGAGAGAGGGAGACACAGAATCGGAAACAGGCTCCAGGCTCTGAGCCATCAGCCCAGAGCCCGACGCGGGGCTCGAACTCACGGACCGTGAGATCTTGACCTGGCTGAAGTCGGACGCTTAACCGACTGCGCCACCCAGGCGCCCCTAAGCAAATGTTTTAAATCTCTGGATGAACTCCTAGTATAGGCAAGACTCACTTCCAGCATCCTTTGTTTCATTCCTTAACTTGCAAAATTATTATCCTTTTTTTTTTTTTTTTAAGTCTCTTTATTTTGAGAGAGTGAGAGCATAAGGACGGTCGGGGCAGAGAGAAAGAGGGGAGAGAAAGAATCCCAAGCAGACTCCGCACTATCAGCACAGAGACTGATGTGGGGCTTGAACTCACAAACCATGAGATCATGACCTGAGACAAAACCAAGAGTTAGATGCTTAACCAACTGAGCCACTCAGGTGCCCCTATTATCCTTTTTTATTTTTCAAGTTTATTTTTTATTCTCTCCCCAGAAAGAGATCCAGAAGCAGAAGAGGAAACTATACCTTAACTTCTAGCTCAGCCTCACCTACTCTGTCATGTTTCCCTAATGACCTCCCCAAAACAGTCAATCACACCTCTTGCTATACCACCATATCTTATAGTTCTTTTGTCTTTGTTCTATTTTTCTTGAATCACAGGGCTGAGATTATTCACCTATCTTACTTCTTCATTAGAATGATTTTCTTGAGGAGATACTTTCTTCTTATTTGCATCTCCAGAATGTGGCACAGAAAATGACCAGAATAGACACCAAATAATGCTCTTGTATTATATAATTATGCAGAGGTGTTACCATCTCTAATGTTAAAATGTCACTTATGTATTAATGTTTTCTTGGATCATTGGCCATTTTCTTTTTGAAGGTTGAATAGGTTTGCCAAATTAGTTGAACTTGTGGCTTTTTTTTCTAGTTTTAAAAATAATCCGTAGTGTTCATTCATCCTAATTCCTATATATACCTAAAAAGCATTGGTGCTTAGCAAGCACTGTGCTAGGTACAGGGGATCCAGTGATGAACATGACTGATAGAAGTCCTGTTCCCATACAACTTACAACTCATTAGTCCTGCTCCCATACAACTTATTAGAATAAATAACAAACAAATAAATTAAAAATATATAATATTAGCTAATGATAAGGTCAGAAGAAAAACAAAGCAAGGCAATGTAATAGAAAAAGAGTCCAGTTTTACATTAAGATGATCATGAAAAGGGCTCTTTGATGGGATAGAGAGTTATAATGAAGGTGTTCAGAAATAGGTGAATACATAAGAAAAATAGATATGTGAGCCAACTTTGAACAGATTAGGAGAAATGCCCTTGTTATAACTTTTATTTTGTAGGTTCTTAGCACATTAGTGGATAAACATACAACAAATAACCCTTTCCCACCAACCTACACAGACACATATGATGGATGTTACATTATTTCCTTTAATATAAAAATGCTGGCTTTTACAAGAATAGGTCTATGAGTAAGTGTAATTATCTATATAGCCTTTCAACAGTCTCTGCTTTGCAACATTTAGGTACAGAAAAAATGATGCCCTCTCTGGCAAAACATTATTACATTTCAAGAATCCTCTCTCCTACCATCACTAACAAAAACCCTGTATGATTTGCTATGATCACTTATAATTCTCATTAAAAAACATAGCTCTATGTTCTAAAATGGCAGAGTATGTTTGAATGTTTGATTCACAAAAAGAGGCACATATTAATTCACAGGTAGTAACTCTAGGCTACTTCTTTAGTTATTGTATTCAAACAGCATGAGTGTCCTTGGACAAAATAACAAAGAAACCAGAAAACCAGATATGAAACTCTAATACACAGAGTCAAATAATAGACATTGTTTGATTTTTTTCCTTAATATAGACTATAATTTGACTTTAGAGAGACTCATTAATAACGTATTTTTACAGACAAGTTAGAAAGGTCATTTCCTGTAAGTCATTGGAAAAATAAAAAATGAATTCTGTTAACTATAGCTTCCATCCATGCATTATATCACCTATATGCCTAGGGAACCAAGAACTGATTAGGGCCCTTCTAAACGGGTCATTAGTTAAGCAAAAGGCATGTGGCTAGGAAAATCTTTTACTATTTTTTTCAGTAGAATGTTTTCTTAATGCATGAAACAACCTAGGTGACACAATGAGAACAATTTTGACTTTCATTTTATAAAAAGAGGGGAAAAAAAGGGGAAGACTTGAAGAGCTGTCATTTAAAAAAAAAATTTTTTTTAAGTTCATGGTTATTCAGAAATAGTCCCTACCTTAATTATTAAGTACAAAGAGAAATCCATTAGCTAACAAAGAGATGGGATAAATCCAAACTGATTACTTCACACACACAATTTACCTTAAATCCCGAAAGAACATAGGCAATTTTGTTAGATGAACTACCCTTTCTCTCAGGATTATTTTTTTAATTACTTCTGGTTTGACAGATAAATAAGGTCAAAAAAAAACCTGATGGATTTGTTTATCAGACCTCAAAGCCATTAAAACAATAATAAATATTTAAAATAGAAACTGAATCATCTTAGTTATGTTAAAGTTCACTTCATGCCTCTTGTGGGAAAGTGTTTACTAGGTTCCCAGGACATATTTATTTAATTTTTAAAACTTTTATGTAGAAATACTTTTAGCATAGTTCCAGTCAATTCAGTTCAAGCCAGAGCAAAAGCTTTTCTGAAGTACTTACTCTTTAGAAAACATGGTGCTAGATGAAATGTGAGATACGAAGATACTGAGGCTTGACAGCTGGCCTCGGAGGGATCACAATGTAGTATGGGAGAAAGAAGTTTAAAGCAATTAACCATAAAGTAAGACAAAGTATTAAGTGCTGTGATATAGGTACTACATGACAGGAGAGTATAGTGAAATCAAGAATTAATTCTGGCTAGAGAAGGAAAAAGATTCCTGAAACGGGTTTTATGCTAATGCTTTTTGAAAAATTCAGATTTTGGTAAGTGAAGGAAACATGAAGACATAAAAGAGTTAGTTAAAGGTGTGGGGAAGCCTGAGCACAGACTGTTCTGGAAGTCAGAATATTGGGAGAGAGCAAGGATGGGATGCACAGGGGTGGAGGCTGGAATCAGAGTTTGAAGTTAGTTCATGTAGGACTTTCGATGCAAGCCTGAGGAGTTTGGACTCTAAATTCTAAGCAGTAGAAAGCCACAAAGCTTTCTTAGGCAGCTAGTGCCACAATCTGACCTGTGTTTGGGAAGGTAAGTTTGGTAGCAAAGAAAGTAATAGATTGCAGAGGCAAGAAATCCAAATTAAAGACATCATATAATAAAGGGAAACCATAGGAACAGAAAGTATAGAGAATCACAGTCGTGGCAAAGAAAATGTAAGGGAAAGAATAAATTGTGGGAAAGAATCAGTGGGATATAGGAGGTGAGAGAAATGAAGGTCGGAAATGACTTTGGCCACTGGAAGGATAATGATGAATTTAAGCAAGATGTAGATTGAGAAGGTTTGGGAAAATCAAGGTAAAAAATGTGTTTTGTGGGGGGTGACTCAGTCAGTTAAGCATCTGAACTGATTTCAGTTCAAGTCATGATCTCACTGCTGTGAGATAGAGCTTTGCATTGAGTTCTGCACTGGTTATGGAGCCTGCTTAAGATTCTCTCTGTCTCTGTCTCTCTCTCTCTCTCTCAAAAAAAAAGGCTTATAAAAATATATATATTTTTTAAATATAGCAAGCACTTAACATTTTTCTGAAAGTTGGAATGCTCATGATCTAAGAAATCATAAAGATCATCTAATCCAGTGATTCTGAATTATGACTGAATCAGATGGGAAGTAGCATTTTAAAAATCCTGGTATCTGTACCCCATTGCAAGAGATTTGGACTTAAGCAGCCTGACCAACCATTCTTTTATTATTTTTTAAGTCCCCCAAGTGATATTAATATATAGCCAGGTTTAAAACCTCTAAAATAAACTGTCTCTTTCAATTTAAATATTATCCTGATATTCAAGGAGATTTCAATCCTTTCAATTTTTTTTTGGCAGGTTATTCTGGTTTTTCTCACCTCTTATTTAACATCTTTCCCTCTTTACCTATTCCTTTTATACATTTGTCCAATGAGTCCTATCAGTAATGTAGTAGATATTGTTGAACAAATTGGGAATGCAAAAATGCCTAGAACATGACTTCTGCTTATATTAAGTGCCTTTTCAGTGATCATATTTCATAGCTTTTCCCATCACTTCTTTATGTTTAACTCTTTGAGCCATGCCCCTAGTCCAGACCTCTCCTCATTCTTAGTGCTGCATTTCCAATTTGCTTTAGATGTCCCATGCCAGATACCCAGCTGTCACTACAAACTCAATGTTTCTAGGCTAAAATTTACTTTCCCTCCAAATCATCATTACTAGCTCTATAAATACATAATGAGCATCTAATACTCATCTTGTTCATGAAAACCATGCTTGTGTTCATTCAGATTTAATTTCCAGAATCATCTTTCCCTGGCACCTGTGATGTGGGAATCTCACACAGGCTATCCATGGTTCCATGCAGAGAACAGGGTGTAACAGTTAACATTTCCTAGGGGTTTACTAGGTGTTTTAATATTTCCTGGGATGCTCAATTCAGGACCATTTTAATCATTTTTGTTGTTGTTGTTGTTCTTTCTTTCTCATTCTACCCCACACACATAGACACCGAACCCGGCAGGATTTTTCTCTAGTCTGGAGGATAAGGTATCCTCCTCTTTCCTAATTTGGTATCTCTCCCTTAAAGGTACAATTTCTAATATGATTTTTTTCCTCAAACACTAACATCACTGCTTTGTTTGGAAGACGAAAGTGGAAACAACAGCAAAGGCAAAATTCTGCTAATAATATTGCACTCTTCCTAGCTGTATTTTAACTTCCTGTGCTTTACTATCTCATTAATAAAACAAGGATAGTTGTACCTAAGTGTCATAGTTATTATAAATATTAAATAAGAAAAATGAATAAACAGCACTTATTAACCATTATCATTGTTACTCTTCCAATGGTCAAAGACTTCACCTTTACTATCTAGTTAACTGATGGCTATTTGTCACAAAAGGAATCTGGCAGAGAATATGAATGTTTAGGAGGAAATATCAGTTATGAGTAGAGTCACTACAAGGATCATCATCTTAATGCAAGTCCTATGATACTAGTTAATAGTACTCCTTGGGGTGGCAAGGGGCACAATTGACTCTGAGCAGCTAGATGTCATAAAGCAATCCTGAAGGACTTGTCAGATGTCTTGATTAATTGCCATTTTTGAAGCAGAAGTAAGAGCATCACAAAACCGTGAACAAATACCAGCCTTCCAAATAAGCTCGTATCCAGCCCAGCTCCATGCCAGCCCAGGTACTCAGCTGTAAACCGGCAGTACTTAGCTTGTCTTCTAAAGTCATCGAAGAGCTTAGCGGACCAGCAAATGATAACAATAAACAGCTACCCATGCATGAAACAAGAAATCAGAATTTTCTACTAGTATGCATGCTTAAGCTAGGAGAGATGCCAGTCAATGAGCTTAAAAAGCAGGGGGTGTGGGTGGGTTCTGAAGCAACTGCAAGATGGCATTTAGAATCTCCATCAAGACCTAGGGAAATATGCCCAGGATTTTACATAGCGGAGAGAAGCTATGGCTCTTAGAGACTCTGAGAAATGAGCTTCCTGCAATAAAGCAGGGCAATTAACCTAAAGCAGAGTCTGGCTGCTAAGTATGGTAGAAATGCCTTTGTCTGATCAGGCAGAGACTTCCCTGGTGTGCTTCTGTTGGGATATTTCACAGAAATTTCAGTTGCATGGTTCAACAGCTCCCCTTGGCAGAAAGGATTCTAAAGGCCTCACTTATCTCCTGCAGAGCACAGAGCTAGGTTGAGAGAACCTGGGGGATTGATGGGGGTGGCTTTGGAAGAGAGGCACCCCCCTCACCTGTGGAAAGTAGGGTGTGGCTCTGCTCTTCTCCAGATTCCGCATTGTGCTGACAGTTCAATTTACTGAAAGTGAAAAAAATGAGATGATGGTTTTAGCCCTCGATTAATGGGAAGATAATGTTTTGTTAGAAAAGTCAGCTGCAGGGGCGCCTGGGTGGCGCAGTCGGTTAAGCGTCCGACTTCAGCCAGGTCACGATCTCGCGGTCCGTGAGTTCGAGCCCCGCGTCAGGCTCTGGGCTGATGGCTCAGAGCCTGGAGCCTGTTTCTGATTCTGTGTCTGCCTCTCTCTCTGCCCCTCCCCCGTTCATGCCCGTTCATGCTCTGTCTCTCTCTGTCCCAAAAATAAATAAACGTTGAAAAAAAAATTAAAAAAAAAAAAAAAAAGAAAAGTCAGCTGCAGAGATTGGGTCTGAACATGGCTTTGGCTACTGCTACGAGGTTTTGATTTGGCTAATCACAGAGGTCTTCCTTGAATATTAACTAAGGATTCCAAGCAGAACAAATTCATTCCTGATGAAGTCTTGCAGCTGACAACGTGGAATAATTTGAATCAAAGACCTGTAAAATTTGATCAGTATGCAATTAAATGACTCTCCTGAAGTGATTTGGCAAGTCTGTTCTCACCAAGGCACTGCAGTGCAAGTGGGGAGGCAGTGAAGGGCCATTTTCATCTGCCATCTCACTCAGTGTCTTGCTGACAGGAGGGATTCTGAGGGTCATGCCTTCTCTTTATTGCCATGTATGGCTCCATCATTTACAAGTGTCCAGACCTTTTTAAGATCCATTAATGCTAAGACCAACTCTTAGGGGTGATGATACACTTACCTGTTTTGCCATCTTTACGGAATACCATTTCTTCTAATTTCTCTTACACTTTACAACTCATACAGTTTAAAGAGTACAAAACACATTGAGGGAAAATTGGAGGCTAGTAGAAAAAACGTCAGCCACAAATTTGAACTGCACTGACCCCAAGATAGAATTAAAAATATATATATTTATTTATTTTGAGAGAGAGAGAGGGAGAGTGAGTGAGAGAGAGCAGGGGGTCAGAGACAGGGAGAGAGAGAATCCCAAGCAGGCTCTGCACTGTCAGCACAGAGACGAGCCTGGGACTCGATCCCACGAGCCATGAGATCATGACATGAACTGAAATCAAGAGTTGGACACTTAACTGACTGAGCCACCCAGGCGCCCCAAGAGAGACTTTTTTTTTTTTAAGTGGCCTTGACAAAATATGCACTTCTATTCTCATGGCTTACTAGATAGACAATAATATCAGGCTTGGCCTTCTGAGATTAGGGTGGGGCTCGGGGATGGAGCCAAACAAGGGACAAAGACTCCTCAAGTTCCAGTCTAGTGGCTGTGAATTCTGCCCTAGATAAGAAGCAACTTGTACCATGGTAATAAAATAATTTCTTTTGTGTTTGCAAGAATATGTTAGAAATCAATAGTAGAACATTTTATTATAAAAAGGTGGAACACGTGAAAAGTTTTTCTAATGTTATGGTTGGCTACTTTGTCTCTTAGACAAAAGACATGATAAGAGAAGTTTCTGAGAATTAAATAGAGGGCACAGCTAATCAAATTTTAGGGAATGTACATGGTGGTGAGGTGAGGGGTCAGAATGGCAGTTGTCTGCAAAAGAAAGTAAGATGGAAAAGAGGAGTAACCAAGAGAGATAATATAACAAAAAAATTACTGACTTTCAGAGAAATTAGGTGAACAGAATATTTAATACAGCTGTAAGGTAAAGGTGACCCAAAAAATCAGCATAAAAATTACTGCTTTTTTACAACAAACATAATATTATATATATATATATATATATATATATATATATATATATATATTATTAATCTTAAAATTTTTGTTTTCACTCTTACGTGGGTCCTGAGAAACTTAACAGAAGACCATGGGCGAGGGGAAGGAAAAAAAAAAGTTAGAGAGAGGGAGCCAAACCATAAGAGACTCTTAAAAACTGAAAACAAACTGAGGGTTGATGGGCGGTGGGAGGGAGGGGAGGGTGGGTGATGGGTATTGAGGAGGGCACCTGTTGGGATGAGCACTGGGTGTTTTATGGAAACCAATTTGCCAGTAAATTTCATACTAAAAAAAATCTTAAAATTTTCAAAGTGGGTTTTAACAAAGCAAGTAATACTGCAAGATCCAGGAGTCAAATGCTTAGGTACTTATAGCAATGAACTCAAGTACTGAGTTGAAGTCACTTCAAGTAAGTCCTTCAGTAGGATCACTTCCATGTGTTCTTGAAGCATACAGAGTAACAATGTGGGCTAAAGTAGAGGCCACAGGCTGATAAAGTCTGAGGATTTGATACAGTAGTCCCCCCTTATATATGGAGTTTATGTTCTAAGACTCCCAGTAGATGCCTAATAGTATTGAACCTTATATATACTTTGTTTTTTCTTATCTATACATACCTATGATGAAGTTTAATTTATAAATTAGGCACAGTAAGATATTAACAGCAATAACTAATAATAGAACAATTATAACAATATACTATAATAAAAGTTATATGCACATCTTCTCTCACACAAAATACTGTACTGTATTCACCCTTCTTGTGATGATGTGAGACTATAAGTGATGAAGTGAGATGAGGTGGGGTGAATGATGTAGTTACTATGACATAGCATTAGGATACCATTGACCCTTGGTGATCTGCTTTCACACTGTGGTTAACCCAGGGTCAAAGAGACTGAGGAAAAGAAACCACAGAGAAGAGGGGACTACTGTATTTACTTACAAATACTTATGAGGATGGACATGTTTAATGTTTGAATCATTCTCTACATTCAGAGAGAATTCTTTTTTTTTTAAGTTCATTTATTTTGAGAGAGAGAGAGAGAGAGAGAGAGAGAGAGAGAGAGAGAGAAGAGAGCAAGTGCATGCATGAGTGGGGGAGGAACAGAGAGGAGGGAGAGAAAATCTCAAACACACTCCACACTGTCAGTGCAGAGCCCAACACAGAGCTCAATCTCATGACCACAAGATCACAACGACAAGATCATGACCTGAGCTGATATCAAGAATCAAAAGTCAGATTCTCGACAGATTGAGTCACCCAGGTTCCCCAAACTTCAAAGAGAATTCTTTTTTGGGGTTCCTGGGTGGCTCAGTTGGTTAAGCGTGGGATTGAGCCCCACATCAGGCTCTTCACTGACACTGTGGAGACTGCTTGGGATCCTATCTCTCTCCCTCTCTCTCTGCCTTTACCCATCTCACGCTTGTTCTCTCTCTCTCAAAATAAATAAATAAACTAAAAAAAAAAAAAAAAAAACGAGAAGAGAAAATTCTTTTTAAGATAGAAGAAGCTTTGTTCTTCTAAAACACTGCAAAAAAAAAAAAATTTCCAGTGTGGAAGGACATCTTCCTTTTTTTCTTTCTTTTTTTTTTTTTTTTTAGGCAACTATCCATTCAGAGACAAGCTTAGGAATAAGGAAATTAGGTCAAGGAAATTAGGTCAAGTCATGTGACATATTTTCTTTTCATGTTCATACCTTTGTTACTTTTTTTGTAGATGTAGTGGCCTGAATAATGAACTACAGGCTTTTCTCTACCACAACTCTACCCTATGGCTTAAATAATTTAAAAAAAAATTCTGCATGGATACAATTTTATAAATATATATATATATACACACACATATATATATACACACATATATATACACATATATAAACATGTATACATATTTCATATATTTAAAAACCTGCATATAGGGGCGCCTGGGTGGCGCAGTCGGTTAAGCGTCCGACTTCAGCCAGGTCACGATCTCGTGGTCCGTGAGTTCGAGCCCCGCGTCAGGCTCTGGGCTGATCGCTCGGAGCCTGGAGCCTGTTTCCGATTCTGTGTCTCCCTCTCTCTCTGCCCCTCCCCCGTACATGCTCTGTCTCTCTCTGTCCCAAAAATAAATAAAAAAAAACGTTGAAAAAAAAAATTTTAAAAACCTGCATATATACACATCTTTTTATACACACACTTATATATATACATATATATATATTTTAAATATATATGTATATATATCTGTACATACAGATATATATATACATGGCTGTGAAATATAATACTCATATAGGGGATACTGAATGAGAAAGTGTTTGTTCTGAGTCACATAGTACCTGAATACAAAAAAGAACTTTATCTCTGAATCCTGTGTCAGCATTGATTTAAAGGAGAGAAAGATGCTTTTAATAAGTTTGGAAGCAATTTTTTACATGTTATTATACTTAACAAATCACAGTTTTTTTTGCTATAATTTATTTAAAAATAAATTGTGGAAAAATGCTCTAAAAATGAACATGTTCTTTTAGACAAATTAGAAAACATTCCAAGTGCTATTCGTGTAAAATGATAGGCCCATTTTGTCTCTGATTTACTGGAATGAATATGACAAGTCACTTGATATTCCTTTAGCTTTAGAATATTCAGCCAAAAATTGAGATATTAGTCTTGATGTAATTCAGAGAATTGTTAATATATATCACTAATATATAGGTTTATAACATATTTTCCTGTATACATCATAATGGCAAAAATAAAAAAAATATTTTGTTTTTCTGATGTTCTCATGTTGAATTCAGAAACAAAGAAATATTGACTTTTAGAAAGATTCTGGATCCTTCAGAAAACCATCTGAATATTTTTAAGAAGTATCTATAGATTTTAAAAATCCCTAGCAATTTGAATGCAGCCTCCATCATACCTTCAGTCGTGATAAAATTGCCAATTTCACGGGGCATGTCTCTTCTTGGTTTCTCATGTAACTGTTCACAGGCCCTTTCTTAAAACTTTCTTCCTTCAATTCCTGTGAAGTTGTACTTAGTGTTTTCTCCCACTGACTCATGCCTTCTTCATTTCCTGTTTCAGCTCCTCTTTTCCCTTCTGCCACATAAATGGGGCCTTCTGCCAAGTTTCCATTCTCTTACTATGCTTTCTCCCTCAAGCTTTTCATATACTCTTATGGCTTCAAATATTATGACCAAGTGAAAAAAATTTAACCCATTTTTTTAGCAGCAGACCTCTCTTAGGTTTTAGTTGCTATCTCAGCTCACCATCCATAAACTGCATATATGCTTCCTATGTAATATTTCTGGCATCCAGCACTTTCTGATCACACAGCACTTGGGGAATATCCCTTCTTTGGTGCATTTGCTTCCATATTTTTCTCCTGAATACCAATCACCTCTCTAATTAAAACCTTTATCTCCAGATCAATACATCCAATACATTCAACAGATTCTTTAATAGCTCCATGTTAATGTCAAAAAGCTGTAGCAGTGCAACATTTTGTGCACAGAACTCTTGATTTACCACTCTCCCAATCTGATCCTTTTCTCGTTTTCTTTGCCTCAGTGAATTTGATGACTCTTCATCTTGTTTCACAAACCAGAAACATGGCAGTTATCCTTGATTCACCCCCATATGTAAGATGGTCAGATCCTCACTGTTGATTTATTCAAAGCTGCAGTCATCTTTCTCCATATTACACAGAGCACCTATTTCTTCCACATAAGCACTTTTCTTCTCGACTCTGTCTTCTTCACTACAGCTAGAATCAAGAGTCGGTTCCAAAAAAAAAAAAAAAAAACAAAAAAAAAACCAGGTTATTTCCTTTTTCTTCATTTATCTTAAATTGTACCCATTCTTAAAATCTCAGCTTATAGCCCAATTTTTCATCAAACCCTTTCATGATTCCCACTAGTCCTCAAATTTTATTTTAGCTTTTAAAGTAGCAGTGTGATGGCAAATTATAAGCTTTGATTATATCCATCTCACAAATGTGAAATCTAAGGCTCAAAAAGAGAAACGATGTGCCCAAAGTCACCTAATTAGTTTCTAATAGAGCAAGGCTTTGAAATCAGGTTATGTGACTTAAAATCCATTCTTATCTGCAGTACCACTTCCTTCAATGTTCAGACTTTTCTCTAACATACTAGTGTTACTAATATGACATTATTGTGTATTTCCATTCTTTCATAATCCTATCTGGTATAGAAACTCCTTGAGATTGGAACGGTTGCTTGATTCATTCATTAACAAATGTTTTTGTTGATTATATACCTGGTAAAACATGAAGACCTAGGAATACAGTGCTGACAAACCAGATTTAGCAAATAAATACCTGCCTCCAGCATAAAATATTCTGTTTCAACAGATATTAATAATTATTAACAAGCTATGAATATACTCTATTTTTTAACACTGTTAATAGTTTTCATTAGATATAAGACTTTATGAGTCTAGTTATTGGAAACTTGAAAATGTAACATAGTTGTTCAAGATATTTAGGTTTTGGAATATATAAATATTTTCTTTCAAAGGAATATCCTTGTAAAATTACCCAAAGCTGCAGCCAGTTTTTATACACCCTTTAAATATATTTTAAAGGTTTATTTATATATTTTGAGAGAACGAGTGAGCGTGAGCAGGGGAGGGGCAAAGAGTGGGATAAAGAGAGGATCCCAAGCAGGCTCCATGCTGTTAGCACAGAGCCCAACATGGGGCTCAGAATTCATGAACTGAGATCATGACCTAGGCTAAAATCAAGAATCGGAGACTTAGGGGCACCTGGGTGGCTCAGTCAATTGAGTGACTGACTTAGGCTCAGATTGTGAACTCACAGGTTTGTGAGTTTGAGCCCCACATTGGACTCACTGCTGTCAGCCGAGAGCCCACTTCAGATTCTCTGCCCCCCATCTCTCTGCCCCTCCCCCACTTATTCTCTCTCTCTCTCTCTCTCTCTCTGTCTCTCTCTGTCTGTCTCTCTCTCTCTCAAAAATAAACAAACATTTAAAAAAAGAAAAAGAAAAGAATCAGAGGTTTAACTGACTAAACCACCAAGGGGCTCTCACCCTTTAAATATAAAGTTCAGATAGATGATGTGTTTAGCAGTAGAGGAATTCACAGACTCAGTTTGGAAGTGATTACGTAAATAGGTGTTTATATTTGTGAGGTAATAGACATAGATTTTCTGAGATTAATTAGAAAGTAGTGGGCTTCAATGGCTCAAATGTTCAAGAAAAACCACAACTGTTCAACTTGGAGAAAATACAAAGGTATGCTTTTGTCTCCTAGATATTCTGAATGACCTAAGCTCCTCCTCCTGAACCCATTGCCCATGGGCAGCTGGGACAGAGCGAATGGTGTCAATCTAGGTGCTAAGCCCAGGTAGGGGGTATATACTAGCCCCAAATAGTTGATATATCTGGAACTTTGAATCTGTCTGGGAAGTTCAGCATAGGCTTGATGGCCAAACAATCCATGCTTCAAGACCAGATATTATGTTATATTACAAAAAAAAAAAAAAAAAAAAAGTAGTCAGTGTGTCCAAAACAGTTGGTATGCTTATGCTGTCTGTCTGTCATTATTGTCTGTCTGTCCAAAGTGATCTACGTGTCTGGGCTGTGTATATGCATCACTAATATATCTAAATTGGTCAGTGTATTTGGGAGATATGTTTGCCTGGAGTTGTCAGTAATTCTGTCTTAGCCAGGTGTTTGTTATTAATGCATTTATGTTTCTTTTATACTTTAGTTTGTTATTTTGGAGGAGAAGCGGCTCAAAGAAGGCCATTTCTTGATTGAAAGTGAGTGTCAGGGTGAAGGTTAGGGGGAGTGGACTCCTTGGTGTCTGTAGGGAATCTGGTTCTAGCCATATTAACAATGCCCCTCAGACATGGCCAGTACTGCTGAGAAGTTGCTAAACTCCCATGGCAAAAGTAATGTGTACTGCTATAACCAATCTTAACCCAGCACACCTAAAAGTTGGAATGGGAAGCCAAGGCCACCTCAGAGATCAAGACCCAGTCTGAGCTCCTGGTAACCTAGCAGGCAGGGTTCCCGCTTAATCATCATCTATGAGTTTTTGCTGATTCTCAACCTCCTACAGTCATTTGTCTCTCAGAGTGACCTTGGCTTTTGCAGCCCCAACTACTGTCCTTTCCTTTAAGCTATTTTGTAAGAAGGCTTGTCTGCATAAGCACAACTAACTCGTGAACTAGTGTGACCACAGAAGCCAAATTTCCTAACTTTGAGTTCCGGCTTCACTCATCACTAATGTAGCCTGAGATTCCTCATCAGCAAAATGAGATGATATTAACACTAAAGACAAATAATGACTACATAAAGGTGTTTATGTATAATCCTTGGAAGTATACCTAGCACAGAGTAAGAGAAATTATGTTCCTTTATCTTAAAAACTAATGTAGGGATGATTTAAAAGTTGTATTTGGCTATGGTTTTCATAGAAAAAAAGTGGGTTTTGTGTTAATTGCCTATTATTAGCTCAAAAAAATACACTAAAGGCTTATATTATAGGAGATAGATAGTGAGAGTGATATTTAAAGTGAGTTTTAAGGCCAGCATTACCTTAATTCCAAACAGACAAAAACCACACTAAAAAAGAGAATATGGGGTGCATGGGTGGCTCAGTTGGTTAAGCATCCAATTTGACTCAGGTCATGATCTTACAGTTTGTGTGTTCGAGACCCACGTCAGGCTCTATGCTGACAGCTCAGAATCTGGAGCCTGATTTGGATTCTGTGTTTCCCTCTCTCTCTACCCATCCACTGCTCATGCTCTGTCTGTCTGTCTCTCTCTCTTTCTGAAATAAATAGACACTAATTTTTTTTTAGAAAAAAAATATCATCTATAGGCTTATATCCCTTATAAACATGGATGCAAAAATTATCAACAAAATACTAGCAAGTGGAATCCAACAGTACATTAAACAGCACGATTAAGTGGGATTTATTCCTGGACTGCATGGGTGGTTCAATATTCACAAATCAATCAAGGTCATATATCACATTCATAAAAGAAAGGATAAGAACCATACCATCCTCTCAATACTTGCAGAAAAAGCATTGGACAAAATACAGTATCCTTTCTTGGCAAAAACTCTCAACAAGTAGGGAAGGAGGGAATGTACCTCAAAGTCACAAAAGCCATATACCACAGCTAATATCATCCTCAATGGGAAAAATTGAGAGCTTTCCCTCTATGGTCAGGAACAAGACAAGTGCTGTCCTCTCTCACCGTCATTATTTAACATAGTACTGGAAGTTCTAATCTCAGCAATCAGACAACAAAGAGAAAAACAAGGCATCTAAAATGTCAAGGAAGAAGTCAAATTTTCATTATTCAAAAATTACATGATACTCTATATAGGAAACCCTAAAGACTTCACCAAAAAAATTCTAGAACTGATACACAAATTCAGTAAAGTCATAGGATATAAAATAAATGTACAGAAATCTGTTGTATTTCTGTACACCAATAATGAAGCAGCATAAAGAGAAATCAAGGAATCAATTCCATTTACAATTATATGAAAAATAATATGATACCTAGGAAAACCTAACCAAAGCAAAGAGGTAAAAGACCTGTATGCTGAAAACTATAGAACACTTATGAAATCAATTGAAAATGACACAAACAAATGGAAAAACATTCCATGCTTATGAATTGGAAGCACAAATATTGTTAAATGTTTATACTACCCAAAGCTATCTACAGATTTAAGACCATCCTTATTAAAATACCACCAGCATTCTTCATGGAACTATAACAAACACTCCTAAAATTTGTATGGAACCACAAAAAAACCATGCTCAGCCAAAGCAATCTTGAAAAAGAAAAACAGCTGGAGTCATTACAATCCCAAACTTCAAGCTATGTTACAAAGTGATAGTCATGAAGACAGTAGAGTATTGGCGCAAAAATAGACATTTGGATCAGTGGAACAGAATAGAAAACCCAGAAATGGACCCACACTACATGATAAATTAATAATCTTCAACAAAGCAAGACAGAATATTCAATGGAGAAAAGACAGTCTTTCAACAAATGGGTTTGGGAAAACTGAACAGCAACATGCAGAAGAATGAAACTGGACCACTTCCTTACACCCTACTCAAAAATAAATTCAAAATGGATGGAAGACTGAAATGTGAGACAGGAAACTATCAAAATCCTTGAGGAAAACACAGTCAGCAACCTCTTTGACCTCAGCATTAGCAACTTCTTATTAGACACATCTCTGGAGGCAAGGGAAAGACAAGCAAAAATGGACGATTGGAATTTCATCAAGATAAAAAGTTCTGTACAGTAAAAGAAACAATCAACAAAACTAAAAGGCAGCCTACAGAATGGGAGAAGATATTTGTGAATGACATACCTGATAAAGGGTTGTTATCTAAAATCTATAAAGAACTTATCAAACTCAACACCCAAAAAACCAAATAAGCCAGTTAAGTAATGAGCTGAAGACATGAATAGGCATTTTTCCAAAGGAGACATTCAGATCGTTAACAGACACTCAACATCACTCATCCTCAGGGAAATACAAATCAAAATAATGGTGAGATATCACCTCACACCTTTCAGAATGGCTGAGAGTAACAACATAGGAAACAACGGATGTTGGCAAAGATGTGGAGATAGAGGCACCCTCTTAACTCTTGGTGGGAACACAAACTGGTGCAGCCACTCTGGAAAACATGATGGAGTTTCCTCAAAAAGTTAAAAATGGAACTATCCCACAATCCAGAAATTTCACTACTAGGTATTTACCCAAAGGATACAAAAATACTGATTCAAAGGGGCACATGCATCCTGATGTTTATAGCAGCACTCTCAACAGTAGCTAAAGTATGGAAAGAGCCCCAATGTCTATCAACTGATGAATGGATAAAGAAGAGGTGGGATGCATGTGTGTGTGTGTGTGGGGGGGTGTACACACACCTACACACAATGGAATATTACTCAGCCATCAAAAGAATGAAGTCTTGCCATTTGCAATGACTTGGATGGAAATGGAGTGTATTATGCTAAGTGAAGTAAGTCAGACAGAGCAAGACAGATACCATATGATTTCACTCATATGTGGAATTTAAGGAACAAAACATATGAACATAGGGTGGGGGGAAAAGAGAGGGAAGCAAACCATAAGGGACTCTTAACTATAGAGAACAAACAGGGTTGATGGAGGAGAAGTGGGTGAGGGATGAGCTAAATGGGTGATGGGAATTAAGAAGGACACTTGGGGTATTGAGCACTGACTGTTATATGTAAGTGATGAATCAGTAAATTCTATTCTTGAAAGCAATATTACACTATATTTTAACTAAGCAGAATTTAAATAAAAATTGAAAAAAAAATAAACTGAGTTTTAAGTGATGAGCAAGACTATGTCAAATTAAGGGAATGAGGGCTGACATGTAGAAAGAGAATAAATAGTATGTGGAAGTGAGACTGAACTTTTGTCTCTGTTTAGGATTAAATCTCAGAGATTGGTGCATGGATTTCTGAGTGAGATGGGGAAGGTACATGGGGCAAAAAAAGGAGGGCTTTGAAACAGAGGTTAAGGAGTCTTGAATTTGTCAGAAGGCTGATGGCTTTACAAACAAGGAGTGGATATCATTGGTTTTGTCTCTGAATCAGCTTCTGTGTGCAAATGGAGTAATAGAGGCATGGAAACCAGCACAAACTACTTTTAGTAGTATTGTAGTATCTCAGAATATTATATCAGCAAAGGGATTGGAAAGAAATCTCTGTATTCAAGAGGTATTTAGCCATTATAAGTAACGATATTTGGTTATTTGTAGGAAATAGATGACTACGTTTTGGCCTTAGTAACTAAGTGGATGATGATACCACTTGTTAAGGTGGGAAACTCAGAAGAGTAAAATGGGTAGAAACGGGGGGAAATGTTTAGCTTAAGTAGGTTAAACTCACCAATAAGCTGCTTGTCTATCTGAATTTGGAAGCAGGAGACAGTCTGGGTTGAAAGCTCGCTGAAAGGTGCTAGTGTAAGGGGACCACTGCCACTATGGGAATGAGGAGGTGCCTGACAAGGGGAGGGTAATGGCAAGAAAAGAGCTGAGGACTGTGGCCTGCCCACAGTCAGGGCATCCTGCATGTGGCTGATATTCAGCAAGTCTAAAATTGATTCAGATTTGGAAACAAAAAATGAATATAATCCTCTCATCTCAATGGTCTTCTCCATGGAGAGGTAGATTTCTGCAAATTACATTTTTTTAAGTTTTTATTTAAATTCAAGTTAGTTAACACACAGTGTAATATTAGTTTCAGGTTTACGATATAGTGATTCAACACTTCCATACATCACCCTGTGCTCATCACAAGTGTGTTCCCCACTCCTCCAGTAACCATCGGTGTGTGCTCTATAGTTAAAAGTCTGTTTCTTGGCTTGCCTCCCTCTTTTTCCCCCCTTTGTTTATTTCATATCTTAAATTACACATATGAGTGAATCATATGGCATTTGTCTTTCTCTGACTGACTTATTTTGCTTAGCATAATACTCTCTGGCTCTATCATGTTGTTGCAAATGGCAAGATTTCATTCTTTTTGATGGCTGAGTAATAGTACAATGTATATTTATATTTGAATAAATACCTAGTAGTACAATTGCTAGATTGTAGGGTATTTCTATTTTTAACTTTTTCAGGACTGTCCATACTGTTTTCCAGAGTGGCTGCACCAGTTTACATTGCCACCAACAGGACAAGAGGGTTTCCCTTTTTCCACATCCTCACTAACACCTGTTATTTCTTGTGTGCCATTCTGACAGGTGTGAGATGATATCTTATAGTAGTTTTGATTTGTATTTCTCTGATGATGAGTGATATGAAGCCTCTTCTCATGTGTCTCTTGGCCATCTGTATATCTCCTTTGGAAAAGATGTCTATTCATGTTTTCTGCTCATTTTTTAATCGGATTATTCATTTTTGGGGTGTTAGTTTGGTAAATTCTTTATAGATTTTTTATTGGCCTCAGTTTCATTTACTTTATTTTTTATATATAATTTATTGTCAAATTGGTTTCCATACAACACCCAGTGCTCACCCCTTTATCAGATATGTCATTTGCAAATATCTTCTCCCATTCTTTAGGCTGCCTTTTAGTTTTGCTGATTTTTCTCCTTTGCTATACAGAAACTTTTTATCTTAATGAAGTTCCAATTGTTTATTTTTGTCTCAGGAGACATATATAAAGAAGTTGCTATGGCCAGTATCAAAGAAGTTACTGCCTCTGCTCTCTAGTATTTTTATGGTTTCCTGTCTCATATTTAGGTCTTCCAACCATTTTGAATTTATTTTTGTGTATGGTGTAAGAAAGTGGTCCAGTTTCATTCTTCTGCATGTTGCTATCCAGTTTTCCCAGCACCATTTGTTGAAAAGAGTCTTTTTGGGGGGCGGATATTTTGTCCAGCTGTGTTGAAGATTAATTGAGTGTATAGTAATAGGTTCACTTCTGAGTTTTCTATTCTTTTCCTTTGATCTATGTGTCAGTTTTTGTTCCAGTATCATATTGTTTTGATCACTACAGCTTTGTAATATAGCTTGAGGTCCAGACTTGTGATTCCTCCAGCTTTGTTTTTCTTTTTCATGGTTGCTTTCACTATTCAGGGTCTTTTGTGGTTTCAAACAAATTTTAGGATTGTTTGTTATAGTTCTGTGAACAATGCTGGTGGTATTTTGATAGAGATGGCATTAAATCTGTATGTTGCTTTGGGTAGTATAAACATTTTAACAATATTTGTTCTTCTAATCTATGAGCATAGAATGTCTTTTCATTTCTTTGTGTCATCTTTGGTTTCTGTCATCAGTGTTGTATAGTTCAGAACATAGGTCTTTCACCTCTTTGGTTAGGTTTATTCATAGGTATCTTATTGTTTTGGGTGCAATTGTAGATAGAATTGATTCCTTTATTTCTCTTTCTGAAGTTTCATTATTGGTGCATAGAAATACAACAGATTTCTTTATGTTGATTTTATATCGTACAACTCTGCTGAATTCATGTATCTTTTCTGGCATTTTTTTGGTGGAAAATGTAGGGTTTTCTACATACAATATCTTGTCATTTTTGAATGGTAAAAGTTTGACTTCTTCCTTGCCAAATTGGATACGTTTTATTTCTTTTTGTTGTCTGAATGCTGTTGCTAGGACTTCTAGTACTATGTTGAATAACAGTGGCGAGAGTGGACATCCTTGTATTGTTCCGGATTATAGAGGAAAAGCTCTCAGTTTCCCCATTGAGGATATTAGCTGTGGGTTTTTTATATATGGCCTTTTTTATACTGAGGTATGTTCCCTGTAAACCTACTTTGTTGAGGGTTTTTACCATGAATGGATGTTGTACTTTGTCAAATGTTTTTTCTGCATCTATTAAAATTATCATATGGGAGAGGACAAGAGGAAGATGGCGGCGTAGGAGGACGCTGGGCTCACCGCGCGTCCTGCTGATCACTTAGATTCCACCTACACCTGCCTAAATAACCCAGAAAACCACCAGAGGATTAGCAGAACGGAGTCGCCGGAGCCAAGCGCAGACGAGAGGCCAACGGAAGAGGGTAGGAAGGGCGGCGAGGCGGTGCGCGCTCCACGGACTGGCGGGAGGGAGCCGGGGCGGAGGGGCGGCTCGCCGGCCAAGCAGAGCCCCCGAGTCTGGCTTGCAAAAAGCGGAGGGGCCTGACGGACTGTGTTCCGACAGCAAGCGCGACTTAGCATCTGGGAGGTCGTAAGTTAACAGCTCTGCTCAGAAAGCGGGAAGGCTGGAGGACAAAGGGAAGGAGAGCTGCTGAGCCCCCGGACGACAGAGCTCAGTTTGGTGGGGAACAAAGGCGCTCGCCAGCGCCATCTTCCCCGCCCATCCCCCAGCCAAAATCCCAAAGAGAACCAGTTCCTGCCAGGGAACTTGCTCGCTCCGCGCAAACACCAAACTCTGCGCTTCTGCGGAGCCAAACCTCCGGCAGCGGATCTGACTCCCTCCTGCTGCCACAGGGCCCCTCCTGAAGTGGATCACCTAAGGAGAAGCAAGCTAAGCCTGCCCCTCCTGCCCCTGTGCACCTTGCCTACCCACCCCAGCTAAGACGCCAGATCCCCAGCGTCACAAGCCTGGCAGTGTGCAAGTAGCCCAGACAGACCACCCCACCCCACAGTGAATCCCGCCCCTAGGAGAGGGGAAGAGAAGGCACGCACCAGTCTGACTGTGGCCCCAGCGGTGGGCTGGGAGCAGACATCAGGTCTGACTGCGGCTCCGCCCACCAACTCCAGTTATACACCACAGCACAGGGGAAGTGCCCTGCAGGTCCTCACCACGCCAGGGACTATCCAAAATGACCAAGCGGAAGAATTCCCCTCAGAAGAATCTCCAGGAAATAACAACAGCTAATGAGCTGATCAAAAAGGATTTAAATAATATAACAGAAAGTGAATTTAGAATAATAGTCATAAAATTAATCGCTGGGCTTGAAAACAGTATAGGTGACAGCAGAGAATCTCTTGCTACAGAGATCAAGGGACTAAGGAACAGTCACGAGGAGCTGAAAAACGCTTTAAACGAAATGCATAACAAAATGGAAACCACCACGGCTCGGATTGAAGAGGCAGAGGAGAGAATAGGTGAACTAGAAGATAAAGTTATGGAAAAAGAGGAAGCTGAGAAAAAGAGGGATAAAAAAATCCAGGAATATGAGGGGAAAATTAGAGAACTAAGTGATACACTAAAAAGAAATAATATACGCATCATTGGTATCCCAGAGGAGGAAGAGAGAGGGAAAGGTGCTGAAGGGGTACTTGAAGAAATAATAGCTGAGAACTTCCCTGAACTAGGGAAGGAAAAAGGCATTGAAATCCAAGAGGCACAGAGAACTCCCTTCAGACGTAACTTGAATCGATCTTCTGCACGACATATCATAGTGAAACTGGCAAAATACAAGGATAAAGAGAAAATTCTGAAAGCAGCAAGGGGTAAACGTGACCTCACATATAAAGGGAGACCTATAAGACTCGTGACTGATCTCTCTTTTGAAACTTGGCAGGCCAGAAAGAATTGGCACGAGATTTTCAGTGTGCTAGACAGAAAAAATATGCAGCCGAGAATCCTTTATCCAGCAAGTCTGTCATTTAGAATCGAAGGAGAGATAAAGGTCTTCCCAAACAAACAAAAACTGAAGGAATTTGTCACCACTAAACCAGCCCTACAAGAGATCCTAAGGGGGACCCTGTGAGACAAAGTACCAGAGACATCACTACAAGCATAAAACATACAGACATCACAATGACTCTAAACCCATATCTTTCTATAATAACACTGAATGTAAATGGATTAAATGCGCCAACCAAAAGACATAGGGTATCAGAATGGATAAAAAAACAAGACCCATCTATTTGCTGTCTACAAGAGACTCATTTTAGACCTGAGGACACCTTTAGATTGAGAGTGAGGGGATGGAGAACTATTTATCATGCTACTGGAAGCCAAAAGAAAGCTGGAGTAGCCATACTTATATCAGACAAACTAGACTTTAAATTAAAGGCTGTAACAAGAGATGAAGAAGGACATTATATAATAGTGACAGGGTCTATCCATCAGGAAGAGCTAACAATTATAAATGTCTATGCGCCGAATACCGGAGCGCCCAAATATATAAAACAATTACTCATAAACACAAGCAACCTTATTGATAAGAATGTGGTAATTGCAGGGGACTTTAACACCCCACTTACAGAAATGGATAGATCATCTAGACACACGATCAATAAAGAAACAAGGGCCCTGAATGAGACATTGGATCAGATGGACTTGACAGATATATTTAGAACTCTGCATCCCAAAGCAACAGAATATACTTTCTTCTCGAGTGCACATGGAACATTCTCCAAGATAGATCATATACTGGGTCACAAAACAGACCTTCATAAGTTTACAAGAATTGAAATCATACCATGCATACTTTCAGACCACAACGCTATGAAGCTTGAAATCAACCACAGAAAAAAGTCTGGAAAACCTCCAAAAGCATGGAGGTTAAAGAACACCCTACTCACGAATGAGTGGGTCAACCAGGCAATTAGAGAAGAAATTAAAAAATATATGGAAACAAACGAAAATGAAAATACAACAATCCAAACGCTTTGGGACGCAGCAAAGGCAGTCCTGAGAGGAAAATACATTGCAATCCAGGCCTATCTCCAGAAACAAGAAAAATCCCAAATACAAAATCTAACAGCACACCTAAAGGAAATAGAAGCAGAACAACAAAGGCAGCCTAAACCCAGCAGAAGAAGAGAAATAATAAAGATCAGAGCAGAAATAAACAATATAGAATCTAAAAAAACTGTAGAGCAGATCAATGAAACCAAGAGTTGGTTTTTTGAAAAAATAAACAAAATTGACAAACCTCTAGCCAGGCTTCTCAAAAAGAAAAGGGAGATGACCCAAATAGATAAAATCATGAATGAAAATGGAATGATTACAACCAATCCCTCAGAGATACAAACAATTATCAGGGAATACTATGAAAAATTATATGCCAACAAATTGGACAACCTGGAAGAAATGGACAAATTCCTGAACACCCACACTCTTCCAAAACTCAATCAGGAGGAAATAGAAAGCTTGAACAGACCCATAACCAGCGAAGAAATTGAATCAGTTATCAAAAATCTCCCAACAAATAAGAGTCCAGGACCAGATGGCTTCCCAGGGGAGTTCTACCAGACGTTTAAAGCAGAGATAATACCTATCCTTCTCAAGCTATTCCAAGAAATAGAAAGGGAAGGAAAACTTCCAGACTCATTCTATGAAGCCAGTATTACTTTGATTCCTAAACCAGACAGAGACCCAGTAAAAAAAGAGAACTACAGGCCAATATCCCTGATGAATATGGATGCCAAAATTCTCAATAAGATACTAGCAAATCGAATTCAACGGCATATAAAAAGAATTATTCACCATGATCAAGTGGGATTCATTCCTGGGATGCAGGGCTGGTTCAACATTCGCAAATCAATCAACGTGATACATCACATTAACAAAAAAAAAGAGAAGAACCATATGATCCTGTCAATCGATGCAGAAAAGGCCTTTGACAAAATCCAGCACCCTTTCTTAATAAAAACTCTTGAGAAAGTCGGGATAGAAGGAACATACTTAAAGATCATAAAAGCCATTTATGAAAAGCCCACAGCTAACATCATCCTCAACGGGGAAAAACTGAGAGCTTTTTCCCTGAGATCAGGAACACGACAGGGATGCCCACTCTCACCGCTGTTGTTTAACATAGTGCTGGAAGTTCTAGCATCAGCAATCAGACAACAAAAGGAAATCAAAGGCGTCAAAATTGGCAAAGATGAAGTCAAGCTTTCGCTCTTTGCAGATGACATGATATTATACATGGAAAATCCGATAGACTCCACCAAAAGTCTGCTAGAACTGATACATGAATTCAGCAAAGTTGCAGGATACAAAATCAATGTACAGAAATCAGTTGCATTCTTATACACTAACAATGAAGCAACAGAAAGACAAATAAAGAAACTGATCCCATTCACAATTGCACCAAGAAGCATAAAATACCTAGGAATCAATCTAACCAAAGATGTAAAGGATCTGTATGCTGAAAACTATAGAAAGCTTATGAAGGTAATTGAAGAAGATTTAAAGAAATGGAATGACATTCCCTGCTCATGGATTGGAAGAATAAATATTGTCAAAATGTCAATACTACCCAAAGCTATCTACACATTCAATGCAATCCCAATCAAAATTGCACCAGCATTCTTCTCGAAACTAGAACAAGCAATCCTAAAATTCATATGGAACCACAAAAGGCCCCGAATAGCCAAAGTAATTTTGAAGAAGAAGACCAAAGCAGGAGGCATCACAATCCCTGACTTTAGCCTCTACTACAAAGCTGTCATCATCAAGACAGCATGGTATTGGCACCAAAACAGACACATAGACCAATGGAATAGAATAGAAACCCCAGAACTAGACCCACAAACGTACGGCCAACTCATCTTTGACAAAGCAGGAAAGAACATCCAATGGAAAAAAGACAGTCTCTTTAACAAATGGTGCTGGGAGAACTGGACAGCAACATGCAGAAGGTTGAAACTAGACCACTTTCTCACACCATTCACAAAAATAAACTCAAAATGGATAAAGGACCTGAATGTGAGACAGGAAACCATCAAAACCTTAGAGGAGAAAGCAGGAAAAGACCTCTCTGACCTCAGCCGTAGCAATCTCTTACTCGACACATCCCCAAAGGCAAGGGAATTAAAAGCAAAAGTGAATTCCTGGGACCTTATGAAGATAAAAAGCTTCTGCACAGCAAAGGAAACAACCAACAAAACTAAAAGGCAACCAACGGAATGGGAAAAGATATTTGCAAATGACATATCGGACAAAGGGCTAGTATCCAAAATCTATAAAGAGCTCACCAAACTCCACACCCGAAAAGCAAATAACCCAGTGAAGAAATGGGCAGAAAACATGAATAGACACTTCTCTAAAGAAGACATCCGGATGGCCAACAGGCACATGAAAAGATGTTCAGCGTCGCTCCTTATCAGGGAAATACAAATCAAAACCACACTCAGATATCACCTCACGCCAGTCAGAGTGGCCAAAATGAACAAATCAGGAGACTATAGATGCTGGAGAGGATGTGGAGAAACGGGAACCCTCTTGCACTGTTGGTGGGAATGCAAATTGGTGCAGCCACTCTGGAAAGCAGTGTGGAGGTTCCTCAGAAAATTAAAAATAGACCTACCCTATGACCCAGCAATAGCACTGCTAGGAATTTATCCAAGGGACACAGGAGTACTGATGCATAGGGGCACTTGTACCCCAATGTTCATAGCAGCACTCTCAACAATAGCCAAATTATGGAAAGAGCCTAAATGTCCATCAACTGATGAATGGATAAAGAAATTGTGGTTTATATACACAATGGAGTACTACGTGGCAATGAGAAAAAATGAAATATGGCCTTTTGTAGCAACGTGGATGGAACTGGAGAGTGTGATGCTAAGTGAAATAAGCCATACAGAGAAAGACAGATACCATATGGTTTCACTCTTATGTGGATCCTGAGAAACTTAAGAGAAACCCATGGGGGAGGGGAACAAAAAAAAAAAAAAAAGAGGTTAGAGTGGGAGAGAGCCAAAGCATAAGAGACTGTTGAGAACTGAGAACAAACTAAGGGTTGATGGGGGGTGGGAGGGAGGAGAGGGTGGGTGATGGGTACTGAGGAGGGCACCTTTTGGGATGAGCACTGGGTGTTGTATGGAAACCAATTTGACAATAAATTTCATATATAAATAAAAAAAAAAATATGGGACCATCAAAAAAAAAAAAATTATCATATGGTTCTTATCCTTTCTTTTATTAATGTGATGTATTACATTGGTTGATTTGCAAATATTCAACCACCCCTGCAGTCCAGGAATAAATCCCACTTGATCATGGTGAATGACTCTTTTAATGTATTTTTGGGTCTGGTTTGCTAGTATTTTATTGAGAACTTTTGCATCCATGTTCATCAGGGATACTAGCTTGTAGTTCTCTTTTAGTGCAATCTTTATCTAGTTTGGGAATCAAGGTAATGCTGGTCTCATAGAATGAACTTGTAAGTTTTCCTTCCTTTTCTATTTTTTTTTTTTTTTTGTAATAATTTGAGAAGAATGAGTGTTAACTCTTCTTTAAATGTTTGGTAGGATTCACCTGTGAAGTCATCTAGCCCTGGACTTTGTTTTTTGGGAGTTTTTTTTTTTTTAATTATTAATTCAATTTCTTTGTTGGTTATTGGTCTTTTCAGTTTTTCTATTTCTTCCTATTTCAGTTTTGGTAGTTTATATGTTTGTAAGAACTTATCTATTTCTTCTATGTTGTCCAGTTTGTTGGCATGTGGTTTTTCATAATATTCTCTTATAATCATTTTTATTTCTGTGGTGTTGGTCCGTGAAATCACTAACACCGCAGAAATTCTAATTAAAATTTTTTAAATTTGATATCAGCTATCAGTTTGACTTGCTATGTCCCTGTTGTGTAAGATTTAGCCTGTCATGGCCTCACTTCCTGCCATAGCTTTAATAGAAACACTCTGATGCTCTTCCCTGTGGCCTGGACCACAAGATTTTGGCACTGAGTACCACCAAGAGTGGCCATTTAGAGAAAATCTATCCTCTTAAAAATAATAAGCGTCTAATAGACTTGTTATTTAAAGCTTATTAAGAACTTACTGTATAAATGAGTACTGAGAAAATGTCTTTTGCTTTTTGAGTATTGAAGTCGTGGAACAAGGAAAGTGGAAAGGAAAAAAATAGTTCAAAATTCGTGCAAAATAGAGGAACATTATGTGAAACCAAAATGACAAGGCAGGTAGGCCCCTTAGACCTGAAACAAAATGTTAATCACTGCCTTTGAGGCTATCCATATTGAAGAGATATTGATACCATGACCGTAACAACAAAAATTTATTTAATTGGAATCTAATATCTCACTGCACATTATTTTAATCCTCGTTCACATTACCTACATGTTAACATCTTTAAACAAGTTTTTTAGTGTTTATTTATTTTTGAGAGAGACAGACAGAGCGTGAGCTGGGGAGGAGCAGAGAGAGAGGGAGACACAGAATCTCAAGCATGCTCCAGGTTCTGAGCTGTCAGCACAGAGCCCGACACAGGGCTTGAACTCATGAACTCATGAGATCATGACCTGAACTGAAGTCGGACAATTAACTGAGCCACCCAGGCACCCCATGTCTTTTAAAATTTTAGAAACAAATAATTTTTTATTAAAAAAAATTTTTTTTTTACTGTTTATTTATTTTTGAGAGAGAGAGACAGAGACACAGACTGTGAGCAGGGGTAGGGCAGAGAGAGGGAGACACAGAATCCTAAGCAGGCTCCAGGCTCTGAGCTGTCAGCACAGAGCCCAACGCAGGGATGAACTCACGAACCATGAGATCATGACCAGAACAGATGTCAGAAACTTAACCAACTGAGCCACCCAGGCGCCCTGAGAAATAAGTTATTTTTTAAATCCTGTGAGTTTTTATAGGTGATCCCAGAGGATGGGTGGCCCATTGGTTATCCCATCAGAATCACACCATTCCCATATGATTATATCCTATCTGACCTGACTCCTTGCAGCAGAAAGACCTCCTTCAAGAACTAGTCTACACCCCAAAGCATCACTGAACAGTGTGCTCAGAGACACTTCCCCATCAAAGGTGGGTTCTCCTTACTGAATCACCTATTCAGGATCTCAGATCCTCAGGTACAATGAAGTATAGCTTTGAAATGGTAGGTGACATTCTGCTGCTTATTGTGTTTTCACACAATGCTGCTCTTGATCATGTTGTCACTTCACATGAAGGGACCCAGATGGAGAATAAGTTGACTTTTGCTGTCTTCTCAGAAATGAACAAAAAAGCTCTCTGGGAGAGTTGGATCTTGAATTTTCTATCTCGATTGAGCAATATTTCGCCTGCCTGCAAACCTACCACACGCTACACGCTTTCCAATTGCCTTTAGACTTGCTAAATGCATTTATAGACTGAGAACGAGCAGTTGGAAAAATGTGGTAGATAAAATAAAGTCTTTTTCACACTGCCCCTTTTATTATTGTGTTATAAAAACCCAGGCTCAAAATAGATTGTGGTAGATTTATCTTTTAATGAAAATCACCAGGAGGTTGGAAGTCAAATATTCTTATCTTTTTCTCGCGTCTCCGAGGCAGGACTCGTTTGCAGTGCTGACCTCGCAGTACAGTTCTAGAGGGAACTACAATGATATTGTGGATTGACTTCCTTCAGAAGGGACTTTTAAAAGAGACAACGAAGCTAGCATGCCTCCTTTTAGACTCCGTTGTCCAGGCTTGTGCATGTCAGCTTTTTCGAGAGCAAAGGGCAGAAAAGTTCAGGAGCAATTGTCTCCGGCAGAAAGAAGCAAGTTCTCAGGACATTGTCAGGCAGCTGGCCTCAGCCGCTCTGGAGGCCTTCTGCTGCACTTATAGGCTTCAATGCCCACCTGAACTGCAGGTTGGAGGCTGGGCAGGTCCATCCCACTGGGTCCTTTCACACATTCCCGCTGCGGGGTCGCCTCACAGGGCAGCTGTCTAGTTAACTGCCCAGACCCTTTACCACACGGTGATGCACCTGCTGGTTCCTGCTGCCCTTGCGGCTTCCTGACTCCTGAATGGGACTCTCAGAAATCTGTCTAGTGTGAGAGTGATTTCACCAACTTTTTTTTTGTCATAGTTTTTCAACTTGCATAAGCCAGTGGGGAAATAATTCTGTGCTTCTTTGTGTTTTCGCTTTCTTCTTGCATGGATTTCAAAGTTCATAACAGAGAAGAGAGAGGTTGGGTGTTGGTGTTGGGACAAATGAAAGCAGAGGAAATCAGGAAAAGTAGGCAAGGGAAGAGAAGAGGTTGGGTGTTGGGAATGGCAGAAATGAAAACAGAGGCAATAAGAAAAAGTAGGCAAGGGAATGGCATTTAAAGGAGATTGTTATCAGTCAGCATTTCAACAAATATCTGTGGAAAAATCACTCTGGGGGAATATAGTAATGAGAATTTAATGTCAAATGATTGTAATTTTATGCCTAAATACACTCAACATGACAAAGAATTCTCTTAATCTTAATTAGGAATAGGTGGGAGCATTTTAATTTTTTCCACAAACTGCATAGCTCCTGGAACTAATTGCTTCCAAGAGCAATAGATAATAGAAAAACACGATTGCATCGTATGTTCTGAAGAACATAAATAGCATCCCACTGATTTCTTAACTCCCTGAACCGGAGAAGCATCTCAGTCTAGCTGGTAGTAATTAAAATTCCATATATCTATCTATCTAAATGGAAGGTTTTACATTTTATGTAATTACTGCACAATCACCTTACTATGAATGAATCCCATGTGCAAATGGCAAAACGAACTTGAAGAACTGATTTGGTTAAGTACTTTTATATCCATTACTCCTGAATAAAAGTCTCAATGAAATTGTATACTGCTTAACATTTTAAGGAATTTTGTACTTGGATGAAACAAATATGTTTTCTATATAGATACGCTTGTCTGACACTTGTGTATTTATAATAAAATCTACTCCTACCCTACTTGTGTCTTCCTTTTTTGTTTTATTTTTTAATGTTTATTTGTTTTTGAGAGAGAGAAGGAGTAGGGGCAGAGAGGGAGACACAGAATCCAAAGCAGGCTCCAGGCTCTGAGCTGTCAGCACAGAGCCCAATGTGGGGCTCGAACCCACAAACTGCAAACAATGACCTGAGCGGAAGTCGAACACCTAACCAACTGAGCCACCCAGGCACCCTGTATCTTCCTTATTTATTTATTTATTTATTTTATTATTATTTTTTTAATGTGAAATTTATTGTCAAATTGGTTTCCATACAACACC
Source organism: Puma concolor (assembly GCF_028749965.1). Classification (NCBI taxonomy): domain Eukaryota; kingdom Metazoa; phylum Chordata; class Mammalia; order Carnivora; family Felidae; genus Puma; species Puma concolor. Next base: position 78,503,431 of record NC_141667.1, on the reverse strand, counting down.
CAGTGCTCATCCCAAAAGGTGCCCTCCTGAATACCCATCACCCACCGACCCCCCCCACCACCCCTCATCAACCCTCAGTTTGTTTTCAGTTTTTAAGAGTCTCTTATGCTTTGGCTCTCTCCCTCTCTAACCTCTTTTTTTTTTCTTCTCCTCCCCCATAGACTTTTGTTAAGTTTCTCAAGATCCACATAAGAGTGAAAACATATGGTATCTGTCTTTCTCTGTATGGCTTATTTCACTTAACACTCTCCAGTTCCATCCACGTTGCTACAAAGGGCCATATTTCATTCTTTCTCATTGCCATGTAGTATTCCATTGTGTATATAAACCACAATTTCTTTATCCATTCGTCAGCTGATGGACATTTAAGCTTTTTCCATAATTTGGCTATTGTTGACAGTGCTGCTATAAACATTGGGGTACACGTGCCCCTATGCATCAGCACTCTTGTATCCCTTGGGTAAATTCCTAGCAGTGCTATTGCTGGGTCATAGGGTAGGTCTATTTTTAATTTTTTGAGGAACCTCCACACTGTTTTCCAGAGTGGCTGCACCAATTTGCATTCCCACCAACAGTGCAAGAGGGTTCCCGTTTCTCCACATCCTCTCCAGCATCTATAGTCTCCTGATTTGTTCATTTTGGCCACTCTGACTGGCGTGAGGTGATATCTGAGTGTGGTTTTGATTTGTATTTCCCTGATGAGGAGCGACGTTGAGCATCTTTTCATGTGCCTGTTGGCCATCTGGATGTCTTCTTTAGAGAAGTGTCTATTCCTGTCTTCTGCCCATTTCTTCACTGGGTTATTTGCTTTTCGGGTGTGGAGTTTGGTGAGCTCTTTATAGATTTTGGATAGTAGCCCTTTGTCTGATATGTCATTTGCAAATATCTTTTCCCATTCCGTTGGTTGCCTTTTAGTTTTGTTGATTGTTTCCTTTGCTGTGCAGAAGCTTTTTATCTTCATGAAGTCCCAATAGTTCATTTTTGCTTTTAATTCCCTTGCCCTTGGGGATGTGTCAAGTAAGAAATTGCTGCGGCTGAGGTCAGAGAGGTTTTTTCCACCAAAAGTCTGCTAGAACTGATACATGAATTCAGCAAAGTCGTAGGATACAAAATCAATGTACAGAAATCAGTTGCATTCTTATACACTAATAATGAAGCAACAGAAAGACAAATAAAGAAACTGATCCCATTCACAATTGCACCAAGAAGCATAAAGTTGAATAAACCTAACCAAAGCTGTAAAAGATCTGTATGCTGAAAACTATAGAAAGCTTATGAAGGAAATTGAAGAAGATATAAAGAAATGGAAAAACATTCCATGCTCATGGATTGGAAGAATAAATATTGTTAAAATATCAATACTACCCAAAGCTATCTGCACATTCAAAGCAATCCCAATCAAAATTGCACCAGCATTCTTCTTGAAGCTAGAACAAGCAATCCTAAAATTTGTATGGAACCACAAAAGACCCCGAATAGCCAAAGCAATATTGAAGAAGAAGACCAAAGTGGGAGGCATCATAATCCCAGATTTTAGCCCCTACTACAAAACTGTAGTCATCAAGACAACATGGTATTGGCACAAAAACAGACACATAGACCAATGGAATAGAATAGAAACCCCAGAACTAGACCCACAAAAGTATGGCCAACTAATCTTTGACAAAGCAGGAAAGAATATCCAATGGGAAAAAGACAGTCTCTTTAACAAATGGTGCTGGGAGAACTGGACAGCAACATGCAGAAGAATGAAACTAGACCACTTTCTTATACCATTCACAAAAACAAACTCAAAATGGATAAAGGACCTGAATGTGAGACAGGAAACCATCAAAACCCTAGAGGAGAAAGCAGGAAAAAACCTGTCTTCCTTTTTTAATGAACCACAGAATTACTTGACATCCAGTCAGGGAAACAAACTGTTTAGCCTTGCTAAACAAACTTGATTAAATTTAAACTCCTCTACTCATCTGAAATTGGCAGACCCTCCCTCAAAACGTACTGGAGCCTCCCTGAAACCAAGCATTGTGTGAAGAAAGGAGGTTTCTTGGGGTAAAAACTGAAAAAGAAATGTTTCATTTCTTCCTCTTACTTTAGTTTTCCCTAAGATACACTAACTTTATTCATTTGTGCCATGAAAATTATGTTTATAACTGGATCTGGTTGAAAAAGTTTACTTTAACCATATTAGTTGAAAATATATGAAGATCTTTTCCTAGTGAAACTTATAATCCAGAATAACAAAATTAAAATTAGAAAAGAAACATAACCAAAACCATTCATGTGGGCACAGGTTTTTACATATGTGTAAATTGATGGGAAGTGCAGCACACTGTCCCCCAGTCTGAGAAGCATACCTATGTTCTTTCTTTAGTAGGAGTCCTATTTAAAAAAAAGTTAGAAGACTCCTATGTTTTAGATACACTTTAGAAGTGCATATCTGACATTATGAATGAAGATGAAATAGGTACTGCTATGGTAAACAAACTTTATTTTGTCTTATTTGCATAGCAAAATTGTGTAACCAAAATGAGAAAGTCCTTATCTACTGTTTGTTGTTGTTTTGTTTGATAAGGTGACCTATGATAAATCAAAGTTACCAGTGGTAACATGAGATTGTTGAAAAATGTTTGACAGAGAGGAGGCACTTTACAACCTTATATTAAAAGAGTGAACAAGTGAATGAATGATAACTTGGATTTATCATTATCATTATGGCATAATAAACTTAGGAAAGTGTGAAAGGTGAGCTCAATATTTTAAAATTTGCAGCTTTCAATACTTTTTAAAAATGAGCATCCAATGTTATACTGAATTCCTATATATAAAGTTATGAATTTTAGTCATAAATAATGAGTTTGTTGAATTAGACATAGGATATTATCCCACTTCAGTCTGTTTTTTGGCAATCAAAATTATGGACCTGAGTGTCCATGGTAACTCTAAATCTTCAAATATTTTTAAAATGTTTCTTCCCCAGGGCACCTAAGTGGTTCAGTCAGTTAAGCATATAAGCATAGCTCAGGTTATGATCTCACGGCTCTTGTGAGTTTGAGCCCCACATCAGGCTCTTTGCTGTCAGTACAGAACCTGCTTCAGATCCTCTGTCCCCCTCTCTGTCTGTCCCTCTCCTGCTCACGTGAGTGCATACTCTCTCTCTTTCAAAAATAAATAAACATTAAGAAAAATCCCCCCCCCCTCAAAAACTACTGTTTGAGCACCTGCTATGTGCCATACAGTTTTAAATGCTGAGAAAAGTGAATAATAGAAGCAGGACCTTCTGCCTTCCCAAACTTAATATTCTAGAAAGAGAAGTAGAGAGTAAGTGAAAAGTAAGTAACATATAGGTATCAAATAGTGAAGAGTGTTGGGGGTAAAAAATAAGGCAGGAAAGTGAAATAGATATAAATTTAATATAATTTAATAAAAAAGGCCCACTGAGACTGTGATATTTAGGAAAAGAACAGAAGATGAAGAGAAAGTGAGCCATAGAAGTATCCAGGTGTGGAGGGAACACACTTGTAGGACTGACTTTATGTCTAAATGAGATGGGAGGGGATGGGAATTTCCACTACTTGGATACCTGCATTTTATTTTGGCATCAAGATTCATTCGAATGTTAGTCTTCCAGAGCACGTGTTCAAAACAAGGTTAATCCCCATGACTTCCACATTCTCCCTGAGTCAGGAAGGAGGATCTTACTGTATTTTGTCATGTAACTGCCCATAATGTCAAACCTCTAATCGTATGAATATTTGATACAGGCATTGAAATAAAAGCAACAAAGATCAGGTCTAAATTAGACTCAGGAGGCTGAGATATATTTCTCATACTCATGATCATCCTGAAAATCCCAAAAGAGGCTCCTCAGTGAGGTCACCTGATCACAAGGGCAGAGTAAAGAAGAGACCAGGAGCTAATGTTTGTGAGTCCGAACTTTCTTCTTACAGCCAGAATTAGGACTCAACACCTGGTGTCTGACTGTTCAGAAAAGTCTGGAGGCCAAGGGAAGGGAGCACTAGCTTGGCAGCAGTAGCTCAGAATAAGAAAACCAGACTTCCTGCCCACTGAGCCCTGGAAGTCTAGATTTTAGAACAAGGCATTACTAAGGGCCCTGTGTCCTGGAACATCTACAAAGTCAGTATGGGCAAGTGGTTTTGTACCTAAAAAGTTGTCCATAACACCTCCCCTTGACATGAAAAGACAGGCATTCTGTGTAATTGGCAGGTAGTTTCTATTTTTTTTTTCACATAATTGCAAATAAAGGAGTTTACATTATTTTTTTTTAATTCAAGTTGGTTAAATACAGTGTAGTCTTGGCTTCAGGAGTAGAACCCAGTGATTCATCTCTCACATATGACACCCAGTGCTCATTTTAGAAAGTGTCCTCCTTAATGCCCATCACCCACTTAACCCATCCCCCACCTCCCTCCAGCAACCCTCAGTTTGTTCTCTGTATTTAAGAGTCTCCTGTGCTTTGCCTCCCTCTGTGTTTATATCTTATTTTTCCTTCCCTTCCCCTATGTTCATCTGTTGTGTTTCTTAAATTCCGCATATGAGTGAAATCATATGATATCTTTCTTTCTCTGACTTATTTTGCTTAGCCTAATACCCTTGAGTTCTATCAATGAATGAATAAAGAACATGTGGTTTATATATACACCACATTATATATATATAATGGAGTTCTACTTGGTGATGAAAAAAAAGGAGTTTAGATTTAAATACATGGTAGAACATCTTTTGTCCTTTCACACAGAAAGGACAGGTGTTTGTGGCCTGAAGTTTTTGGCCAATGCTAGATTACTCACTAGGAAAACAGCCAGCATGATAGGAACACAGTTTTTGTTTTGTTTTGTTTTGTTTTGTTTTTTAAGAATTTGATAAGGGGCACCCGGGTGGCTTAGTTGGTTAGGCATCCGACTTCGGCTCAGGTCATGATCTCACGGTTCATGAGTTCAAGCCCCATCATGGGTTTTGTGCTGACAGCTCAGAGCCTGGAGCCTGCTTCAGATTCTGTGTCCCCTCCTCTCTCTGCCCCTCCCCTGCTCATGCTCTGTCTTTCTCTGTCTCTCAATAATAAATAAACGTTAAAAAATTTTGAAAAAAAGAATTTGATAATTGATTTTAAAAATGGATAAACCCAAAATTGTTTACTGTGTAACAATTATTTTACTACATACTAGTGTTTCTATTTTTGATTATATATGGAAGCACACTTTACATTTTAAGGGTTAAGCTCTGTAAAGAATGTACTTCTTGCCTGGCTAGAGCTAACAGGTTTCTTTCTCAAGCTGTAAAGATTTTCATTGTGGACAACCAGGTGATATTAATATATAATGCCTATCAACAAGGTATTTTGAGATCCTGCAGATCAAATTTTGCATTGTAGCAATTTGTGGAATAAGAACAAGCTAATGCAGCATGAAGGAAACAGTTAAGCGACTTCTCTTGAGAATACAAATGAGACAGAAAAGATCTGGTCAACACTAATTGATGGCTAATAACTAACTCGTTTGCACATCTCTAGTACACTTATCATTTATTAAATGTCAAATGCTACATTGAGAAGATAATTTCAAACTCCATGAATTTTTGTCATTAATTACCATCTTTTTGTAAAATCAAATATATCCTCAACTGTAAGACTCTGTTACTTTAGGTGAAATTAAAACAAAATAAATCTTCCAATTATGCTATAAACACTAAATTCTAAGTAGCACTCTGACTTTAGACTTGTTAGAATATTAAAATATGTTTGCCTTGGATTCAGTTAAATATAGTAGTTAAATAATTTGTGCATTAAAAGTATCACAGACGTACTATGTGTTGGATACTATGAGAGGCACCCTAGTCATAATAGAACTGGTACAGTACAATCTCTGTCCCCAAGCTGTCATCAGTTTGCAAAAGTAGATATAAAGTTAAATATGTAATAATAATAAAGTTTGGACAGTGCTTTGATATAGGAAATATGAATTGATGTTTGAGCTGGGACCCAAATGATAAATAGATTCTAGCCAGCTAATATGTAGTGGGTGTCAGGAAGGGTGTTCTAGCTAGGAGGAGTAAACCAGAGGAAATAGGAAAATGATGGTGCTAAAAAGTTTTAGTATGGCTAGAACATACTATTTGGGTCATAAAATTTAAGTGTCAAGAAATGTGATTAAAGAAACAAAAAGATACAAGTTCCTGAAGGGTTGATAAGCCAAGAATAATAGAAAACTACACTGAAATCTGTAATAGCTATCATTTAATACAGTCAGGGTCCTAGCCACCCTGAGTGCATCTTCTCCTTGAAATACCCTGTTTCCTTTGGAGTGAAGTGGAATTAAATGTATGTTGTAAGGAAAATGTTTACCTGGAGGATCAACCTGTAATTAAGAGAACTTTGTGACCTGAGACGTACAGGTGTGCACATAGAGTGCATCTTGACACATGCAGAGAAGCTTCGGCTCTGCATCTGGGAAGCTGGAGGCAGGATGTTGTCTGAAAATTATTCTTTCATCTGAATACTCCAACAGACGGGATTTTAAAATTTGCATTCATGTAACAGAATACTAAATAGTAGTGAAAATGAATCAAATAGTGCTGTATGTATCAACACCAATTTAGGCCATATCATACTAAGAGAAAAATCCAGTGGTAAAAATGATACATAAAAGTATAATTCTACTTTTATTAAGTTTAAACCATGCATAATAAACTATACATTATTTAATAGTATAAACATATAAATTCACCATGGAAAATCAAGGGTTCTATATTCTATTTTGCTATGAACATATGTTAATATATATGTTAAGGTTTGTATATTTTGTTATGAGAAAATAGGTTTTTTACAATATTTCTTCCTATCAAGTACCTTCAGTGTATAGTATATCACAAATCCTTCTCCTATTTAATTAATTTTTGTCAGTCATCACATCTTAGCATATCTATGTGTCAGACTCTATAAGGGTATTACACTCTCTAGTTAACAGATAATTTGAAAATTAGAGATTTCAGAGCAAATAAGTGAGAGAGCCAGGACTAGACCAGGCCTTTTTGTCTGTAGCCCTGAGCTTCTTCCTGCGTAGACACCACTGATTATTGACTATGAAAGTTTCCTCTGCCCCAAACTGTTAAAGAAGAACAGTCTTGAGCCCTGCTACCCAAGTCAATAGTCATTAGCCTTATGTTGCTATTGAACACTTTGGCAGCTATGAGTTCAGTATTTGGGGATGTGTCACTCTATGTGTCCCTGAAATTTCTCCCCCAAACATGGCTCCCTTTTTGATAAAACAAGCTTCCTTGAGGGGCACCTGGGTGGCTCAGTCAATTAGGTGTCCAACTTTGGCTCAGCTCATGATCTCGCATTTGGTGAGTTCAAGCCCTGCGTCGGGCTCTGTGCTGACAGCTCAGAGGCTGGAGCCTGGTTTGGATTCTGTGTCTCCCTCGCTCTGCCCCTCCCCTGTTCATGCTCTGTCTCTCTCTGCCTCAAAAATAAATAAAAACATTTTAAAAATTAAAAAAAAAACAAGCTTCCTTGTTTGAGAGTTTTACCTTCTTTTGGAGCTGGGCTATTCACATAATAAGTTTTGGATTAGTCCTCAGCTTTCTCTTTTTCCCTCCTCAGAGGAAGAATACATCTGTGTCAACTCTCAGGGGGTCCCTTTCTTTATCTTTTTAGTTGACTGTTAATTAGCAATAGCCATTTGTTGTATTTTTCTAGAGTATCAGTTATGATGTTTAACAATAGTCGTTTAATCCTATTTTTTCTTAAAACTGCTATTTCCCCTATACCTGTTATATGATACCAGTATACTATTTTGATTCACCAAATGATCCAGGATAGAACCTAAGTCAGTCAGGGTGCATAAGTTATACTTATGGCACAGAATTCCATATCAATTATTTCTGTTGAACTGTTGTTTATCCCTCAGCTCACATCTATGGCTTCCTAGGGGGTTCCCTCAGACCAACTGACAGAGAGGGAAAAATCGAGTCTAATTCTCTGATAAGTCAGCTTTAGTGGATTCTGAAAATGTACATCTGCTGTACTTCAGCACAGTCCGAGCGTGGTCCTACAGGGCAGTGGTAAGAGGGAACCCTCCCGGTGAGCAGAGTTGGGAGTAGTATGCTTGGTCATTCATTCTGTATCAAAGTGACACATGATTTAACTAGTTGAATAGGAACCTAGAAGGACAAAGATCGGAACATAGAAAAAAAGGAAGTCTGGAGTATTACTTTCAGATAGATTTAGATTATTGTGTATCTCATGTTTGACAGAGACAAAAAAACCTCTGTCACAGAAGAATATGTCAACTACTAGGTGGACAAGATGACCCATCCTACTGATGAGCGTCAACTCATTTCTCAGCCAGTACAGTGTTTGCACAATGCACCCATGAACAAGTTGTCTGTGGTGGCTGAGATGGAACTATGCATGGGCCCAACAGTGTGGGTTCCTTCTCACTAAGGCTGAGTAACTATTGCCACTGCTGAATGTACAACCTATCAATGGTAGCAACCAATGTGGGCCCTCAATACTCAAGTTGAGCCATTTGAAGGCATATTGAAATGATACATGTGAAGTTATTGGACCCTTTCAAATTAGATCCTTCAAGAGGAGACAATCATTTAAACTTAGCAGAATTAACATAATTCTGGGTATGGATTTGCTTTCCTACATTCAGTACTTCACCAAACTTATCATCCAGGGTCTTAAAAAACTCCTAATTCATTAGAATAGGATCATCAAAATTTCCTTGCACTAACAAGCCAATTTTATGGCAAACAAGGTAAGGTAATGCATGCATTTCCATTACCACTGACTCTACTTGTTTTACTCCACACTGTATCACCATAAAGTGTTAATGTGATAATAGAAGGACCTCTTAACTCCTCAGTAAAATGACAGCTCAGAGCTAAGACACCATGCAGTTTTGGTGTGCTATCTTTTAAGATGTGTAATATCCATTAAACTAATGGCCAATATATAATGTTGTGTCCCTAACATCTAGACTTCCAGTCTTGTTATCAAGTAATAAAAGTACCATTGGTACTTTTCCCATTCCTTTTCCTATTAGTCCTGTCAGTCTATTTTAGAAATCTTTGTTTCTGGTATTCACAATTCAGACTCTGTTAGATGAGAAGTCTTGATTTCTAATGTGGGAATGTTTCTTCCAGCGGACACAATAAAGATCCCACTGAACCTGAAGCTAAGATTACTACCTCATTGAGTTGGGCTGCTCATGCCAATGAGTTATGATTTTGGCAGGGGAAATTGACCCTAAACTTGACAAAGAGATAGATTTTGTGCTATACAATGGGGAAGGAGGAGGTATGTCTGGGACCCAGAAGATTCACGGGGTGTCTCTTGTTGCTTCAGTCCTCAGAAATAAATCTGAGTGGAAAATTGCAGCAATCAGAATCCACCATGGATAAGTCAACTAAGTGCTCAAACTCCTTGAAGATTTGGGTCACCTCTTAGACAAGAAATCCACATTAGCTGAAGAGAGGGAATTCTAAGAAGGAGATGATGAATACCAATTATGATTTGAATGGTTTACAGATGATAGGACTAAAATTGCCAAATTAATCCTCTTCTGTAAAGCTTACAGCCATCTGACAATTTGGATTGGTTATGGATTGGAATTAATGGAGGTTACCAGCCTATACAAGTGGTACATTAGATTAAATACCTTGTGCACTGCCTCATTTCTTCCCTGCCTCATGTCTCATGCTAGTAATTGATTTAGCAAACAATACTGCACAGACTGTGCCTAATATTAAGCATGCATTGCTTCTTGCATACTGCTTGGTTGCTTTTCTGGCACATGCCTTGGGACATCTGTGGGAGCTACCTGAGAATTCACTTATGCTAACCAAAAGTTCAGGAAGTTTATCACTCATGGAGAAACTCTCAATGGAGGATAGAGTCTGATGCATAATTGCTTCTTCTTTACATTCCTTGAATTTTGAGATGCTTCTAAATTTCCTCAGTCCAGGTGGGACTGAGCACTCAGTCTCCACAGAAACAATTTGAAAACACATCTTTATATAGTTCTCATCTTTCCTGTTATGCTTTCCCTATGTCTTACTCTATTCAGTCTGCTATAACAAAATATAATAGACTATGTGGCTTATGAATAATAAACTTTTCATCTTTACTTTTCATAGTTCTGGAGGGTGAGATATCCAAGAACAAAGCACCGCCAGATTGGGTGTCTGCTGAGGGCCTGCCTCCTGGTTCAAAGACAGCCATCTTCTTGTTATGTAATCACATGGTGTAGAAGGTCAGGAAGCATTCTGGGGCCCTTCTTCTATAAGGACTAATCCCATTCATGATGGCTCCACCCTCATGACATAATCACTTCCCAAAGTCCCCACCTCCAAATACCATTACATTGAGGATTAGATTTCAACATATGGATTTTGGAGGGACACAAGCATTCTGTCTCTGGCACCCTGTTTCCTCACTTCAACTCCCTGGGAACATGTGCCCAATACACTATTTGCATTAAAACCACTTTGAACTGTGTTTTAAAGGGAACCTATATTATGAATATGACATGAATATGCATATTTTTTCTCTGGATAGATTCCTTAAGTTTGTTATCCCCACATATCCATACATGTGCCAGTTTAGAAAGCATCAGAATAGGTAAGCTATCTAGAGGTGTAGAGATAAAAGAAGAGAGAAAAGGGGTGCCTGGGTGGCTCAGTTGGTTACATGAATGAGTCTTGATTTCAGCTCAGGTCATGGTCTCATGGTTGGTGAGTTCAAATCCCACCCCCACCCCCTATGCTCTATGCTCTGTGCTGACAGTGTGGAGCCTGCTTGGAATTCTCTATCTCTCTATCTCAAAAATAGATAAATAGATAGATAGATAGATAGATAGTTAAAAAAAAAAAGAAAAAGAGAACAGAAGAGTTCTGCCACCCCCCCTCCCCCTGCAGCCTGTATTACAACCACTGCCCTACACCATTGTCTCCTTCCCTATTCATGGGTGCTACAAGGCCATGCCCATGCTGCTGGCTGGCCAGGGCCGGAGCTGGAAGAAAGAAGTGGTGACCAAGGAAGCCTGGCTGCAGGACTCACTCAAGGCCTCCAGTTTGTATGGGCAGCTTCCTGAGTTTCAGGATGGAGATCTTATCCTGAACCAATCCAATGCCATCTGAAAGCTGCTCCCTTGGGCTCTATGAGAAAGACCAGTGGGAGATGACTCTGGTGTATGTGGTGAAAGACGATGTGGAGGATCTTTGCTGCAAATACCTTGTCTTTATCTATACAACTACAAGGCAGGCAAGGAGAAGTATATAAAGGCATGACCAGAGCACATGAAGCTTTTTGAGATCCCACTGTCCCAGAACCAGGGGGCCCAGGCCTTCATCTCGGGCAACCAGATGTCCTTCGCAGACTACAACCTGCTGAACTTGCTGATTCACCAGGTCCTGGCCCCCAGCTGTCTGGACTCCTTCCCCCTGCTCTTGGCCTGTGTGGTGTCTGTCAGTGTCTGGCCCAAGCTCAGGCCTTCCCCTTCTCCTGGCCCACAAAGCTCCCCATCAACTGCACCAGGAAGAAGTGAGAACATGGGACACTCTCTGTACAGGGTGAGGGCTACGTGCCTTCCTGTCTCCAGGAACAATAAAATTTACAAGTGAGGCAGAAAAACAAATAAAAGAAGAAGACTGAAGAAAAATCCTCAGAAACACATTTTAGATAAGGACATAAACACAGAAGCCCATGAAGCAAAGTGAGGGTGTGGTCACTGAATGAGAGGTAATAAAAGAAGGCTCACATTCTGTATCTTGGAAAGTTTGACCAGGTATATGTTCAAATTCTGTGACCATCCCAAAATCAAACTTAAAAGTCATGATAATTTAGAAACGTATCAAAGTGATAAAAATAAATCATTGTTAAAAATCATTACTTGGAGATAAGTACAACACTTTTTTTTTATGGTGCATTCCATCTAGCTGGAAACAAAGTAGATATTAATATTAACAGAGATATTTGGAAGTGGAGAATCTTATTCAGTGGATAATTTCAGTAGGTCTGCAGTTATTTGGCCTTGGTAGTAGGTATTTGGTTTAGGGAGGACCTCAGTTTTATTTAAACTTATAATTCAAAAATGGTTCTGGTTAGGGGGTACCTAGGTGGCTCAGTTGGTTAAGCATCTGACTTTGGCTAAGGTCATGATCTCACAGTTTGTGGGTTCGAGCCCCCCGTCGGGCTCTGTGCTGACAGCTCAGAGCCTGGAGCCTGCTTCGGATTCTGTGTCTCCTTTCTCTTCTCCTCCCCTGCTCACATACTCTCTTAAAAATATACATTAAAAAAATTTTTTAAATGATTCTGGTTAGGAGTGGGGGTGAAAATTATATAATGTCCATAAGCAGGAATTGAATTCCATTTTATGGGATAATAGTTTCTCAGACCCTACTCTTCAGATTACTAAAGAAAAAAAAAAAAAAGAAAAGAAAAGAAAAGAAAAGAAAAGAAAAGAAAAATGCAGCTAGTTTGTGTTCTGTAGTTCTTTGTTAGTGGAGTATTGCTTGTCTTGATTTTACCACCTGACTATAAACCATGCCCCATGTAGCCTGTGTCCTCTGCCTGGCCTCCTTTATGCTTCCTGAACTCTCTGGGAACTCTAGAAATAGAATACTTGTTACCGAAGGATCTGATTACTTATTTTCTTGTATGTCTCTTCCAAGGAAACCTCATGTTTAGTAGAGTGCCTAATAAGTAGTATTACTTCATAAATTTTGAATAAGTGTAACCATTATAAGATGAAGTATTTTTAGATTTTACCTACCATGAAGATTTGCAAATACATACATATCAAATGAGTTTATAAACTCACATAAGAAAAACATGCCATCAGTGTCTACAAAATTAAATTGCCACATAAATGAGTGCCTAGGATATTGATAAAAAGTAGCACTAAGAACTATGAATACAGGCAATTATTATAACAATCCTCAAGATTGCATTACAGTGATGGCCATAGAAAAGCTGAGAATACTTAGTTTTCTTTTACCTAAACCTAATTTTTAGCTTTGCAGAGCTCAGCAAATAAGGACTTAGAGTACATTAAAGGCCCATATATATTTTTTAATTTGACTTCTTGGCAGAGACTTAAGAAACATTTCTATTTATGTGCACATGGTAAACGCCAAACAGGTGAGCTTGCATCTACCATTATTGTTCTGTATCTAAGAGACAAATGATCTATTTGAACACAATGACCCTATGCCCAGTCGTGGAGAAAACTAACATGGAACCCACAGTGAAACAACTCCAGCGTACGATCTTTCCGGGAAAACATCTGCTACCAACTGAGTGTGTTTACATTTTGGCAGCACTGACAGATGTGCTCATAGACAGCGCATCTGTGTGGTGTTGGGAGGGTAGAGGTAGGGAAGTTGGGCCGGACAGACAGCAGAGAGCTTACTATAATACACTGAGTGTTTCTAGAAAACGCAAATTAGCACCTCATAGCATTTGTTTCTTCTTGTGCTGTTAATGCCTTCATGCTAACTAATTTGTTCCCATTGCCCAGAATGAGCAATAAAGTTAGGTCTGAGACTGCTCTTAAAAAATGTAGCCATGATCTGATTAATATTTTAGGGGAAAAAAAAAGAATAATTGTTAATGTAAAAATTAATATAGAAACTTTGTAGAATGTTTCAAATATTTTTATATTTGAAAATATTATTAGATAATATTTTGATCTATGAGAAAAAGAACACTGAATAAATTAATTATCAACCTTTCTGCCTGCTGTTACATGTTTTCTTTTCTGCACTGTTATGTTCTGAAGTATTATCCAAAGTGTGTTGTGTAGTACATAATTTCACACTTAATAGAAGTTATATGTAAAATTACCAGTGTCTTTTCACATAGAAATTCCTTTCTTTATTGTAAGATTTCTCAGATCCTTTACTATGTTGATATATTTTCTGAATCTCCAAGGGAGAGATACACAAAATTCTTATCCAAAGACCATATTTTTGTGGAACATGTCCTGGACTAGTATTCTCTGTGTTTACTTGAGAACTTCTGCTTTGGTAATTGAGTCAGAAATCAGCAATCTGGAAACAAAAAAGTAAAAAAAAAAAAAAAAAAAAAGAGAGAGAGAGAGAGCGAGCATGAGCTCTATATTGGCATTCAATTATTTCACATAACTTGTTTATTGAAGCTTCAGAAACTAAGCAACTAAGTAACTGAGATATATGTTTTAAGAATGAATCAAACATTGGGGTTCCTGGGTGACTCAGTGGTTAAGCATTGACTCTTGATTTCAGCTCAGGTCATGATCTCACGGTTCGTAAGATCCAGCCCAGGGTCTGGCTCTGTGATGACAGCATGGAGCCTGTTTGGGATTCTCTTTCTCCTCTCTCTCTGCCCCTCCCTCACCCATGCTGTCTGTCTGTCTGTCTCTTTCTCTCTCTCTCAAAATAAAGAAATAAATGTTAAAAATAAAAGAATGAATCAAACAATTTTATTCTTACATCCAAGATTGTTTTTCTTTCATGGGCTTGTGCATATTGAAACTAGTGAATAGGGGAAATCATTAAGCTGCCCCCTTAATGTGGAGTTTAATTACTCCTATTCTTATAAAGAGGACACTAGTAAAAAAATTTTTAAAATATAGGAAATGCATGAACTTTGCCATCTGCAGAACTTCAACCTTAAGATATTTCAGTAGTTGCTAATAGAGATGAATGAAACACCCAAATTCAATCAAATGTTTGCATAGGAATCTCATAATGAGAGTTTTATATAGCTGTAATGTAGTAGATTTTGTGATACATAAAGTCAGATTCTAACATAAAAGTAATCAAACTTGCATGGAAAAAATATAGGAAGAGTTTGGACCAAGAATTGGCAATGTTTATCCAGCACCATCTAGGAGAGAGCTACTGACTTGGAAGACACAGAGGATGATTGCTCTATCTTGGGACAGGGATAGTTTATCAGTCCCAACGTCTAAATTATATACCCCTCCTATATACTTACTTATGCTTTTGATTTGTGTTCATTAAATAATAATTTCGTTAAATAAAAAGAGGCAGCATCAAAATGTGATGGGTAAGAATGTGCACACTGAAGTCAGACCACTTGGATTCAAATCCTGATTCTTTCACTTCTAAGCTGTGTGACCCTCAGCAAATCACATAACCTTGCAATCTCATCTGTAAAACTGAAATATTGCCATATCCATCTTACAGCTTCACATCAGGTCTTATTTTATCCCAAGAATCAATAAGGATTACCCACGACATATGGATCCTTATAAATAAAAAGTAATCATGTAAATACAAATAAGGTCTATATTCATTATCCATTGTTAATGGTTCTCTAGCAAATGCTTTACAAGTGCAGAATGGTATAAAAGGGACCTCATGAGGAGCACCTAGGTGGCCCAGTCAGTTAAGCATCCAACTCTTGATTTCAGTTCAGGTCATGATCCCAGGGTTGTGGGATTGCACCCACATGTCAGGCTTGCCTCTGGCTGTGGAGCCTATTTGGGATGTGTGCTCTCTCTCTCTGTCTCTCTCTCTCCCCCTTTACCCCTCTCCCCCACTCATGCACTTTCTCATATATAAAAATAATAAAAATAAAAATAAAAAACCCCCAAAACCCCTGTTCCTTATAATGACAGATAAAGTGGAACCGAGGGCTTAAATGTAAGAGATAAGAGAAAAATTGGAAAAAAAAGGGGGGGATTTAATTTATTTTACAATTTTACAAATGATAAAACAATTACACCCAATTGCTATACATAAACAATAGGAAACAGTGTTGAACAGAATGAACTTGACAGAATAAATCTCATCTTTCAATTCCACAAATGATTTAAGAAATACTCAGTAGCAATTATCCTGTGCAGCAGTGCTATCTCTGTAAACTCTTTTTTTTTTTTCTCCTGCTATATACATTTGAAACACTTGTGCTTTTTGCCTACACAAAGAAACAGTATTTATTAAAAGGTGCTACTTAAATGGAGACACAGGGCCCGGAGCCACAATCTGAACAAAGTCTAAGTCAAATACATTGCCAGCTTCAAACTTTTTTTAATTTTTAATTTTTCTTTTTTTTTCTTTTTTTAAGATTTGGCCATACTAGACCCTTATTGACACTCTAAGTATGAACAATAGAATTCAGTTATAAAGTAGATCCCTCTTCAGGTTAGTAACTGAAGTCTCAAAAGAACTTCTTTATTCTAAAGTGGTCTTATCTCCAGAGTGCTTAACAGCACAGCCTCTGAAGATGTTAGCATAACACAAATCTAGTGCGTGTATATTACAGACTCTGTGTATATAACACAGACACACATATATAACATTGTATATATGCATCACACATGTCTATTTGTACTATATAGATATATCTATAGCACATATATAATAAAATATCTATTTCTAGGTGGGCTTTATTTGGATTTTCTTTTGTCAGATATGCACAATAACCCTCTCTCACTCAATTTTCAAAACATTGGTAACTTGATAAGGTCTAATGAGGAAACTTTCAAACTTGTAGAGGTAACAACTAACAATACGTAACTCTTCCTACACCTCTTCCACAATTATAGATACCCCCAACAATAAGCACGTGAAAACAACTCTTATGAACCAAATACCACATTGTGTGCATTATGACTAACTGGCTCAATTAGAAATAAATTACTTTGTTCACCCTTTTCCTGTGGAGAAGTTTAATAACTAGTTGGTATGTACACTACCCATAGCATTATTTAAATAAATTTCTTATGTAAGCATATATGTAGAAATTCCCATTAGTGATTGATATACATTTCATATGATATACAATACAGAAAGACATTTGAATGCCCAGCACCTTCTTTGAGACTCAAAAACTTCCACAGTAATTTCATCAGTCCCATGGGCAGAATCACTAGATTTGCCCGGAAAAATCTGTTACTGATTCTTTTTTTTTTTTTTTTTTTTTTTTTTTTTTATTCGAGCAACATAATATTAAGTATAGAACAGGCTGGGTAATGGTGAAAATGTTTCCATGGCCTATTCATGTCAACAGCACAGTAACAACCATGTTCTCTAAAGGACAAGAATCTTTCACAATCAGCTGCCTGAGCATTGCCAGGTACAGGGGTAAATTGTGAAAAAGAAACAAAAAATTAAAGCTGTGAACATATGATAGATAGTCTCAAAAGAAAAAAAAACTCAGATGTTTCAAGTACGTATGTATAATTTTATTTTATCATGATCCCTTTTGGCCCTTATTGGTTAAACGGAATTCTTCTTCTTCTTGCTATTAGTGATCTCCTTGCCTTATCCCTGTAAGAAGGCCACAGTAGATTGTGGAGGTGGTGGGGTGAATGGAAAGGTATACAATAGGGAATGAAATGGTCTTGTACAGTTTGTTTTCTTTGAACACTAAATACCTTTAATTGAATTCATTCTTGAGTATTGAAAGTTCCCTGAGATGAACAAAAGTAGTCTCAGTCGATACTGAAGCCCTTTTTATATGCTGAACATTTTCAGAACTGGGCAATTTATTTAGAGAACACAAAGTATAGGGTAACAAAACAATGCAAAGCTAAAAAGGCACTACTCAATGCATCTATGAGATAAACATTAATGCACAAAACGATGAGTGGCTGGATGCTTTTGCTGTGGCCTTAAAATTGTTGAAATACATTTGTTGATAATGCAGTAAAAATGGCAAGGTTCCTTGCTGCTGCTTTGTAAGACATACTTTTAATGAGCTCTGAGATGGATAGTACCTACCAGAATTTACTTGTGACTTCAAATTTTCTATCGAATTCAAATTAAAGACTACTCCAACAACTTACCCACAAATAGTAAAAATTAAGGTTCTATAAATTACCTACTTTGGATTTGTTACATAAATCAGACTTTTCAACTTTACATTCAAAACATGTGCCTAATTCTTTTAAGATTTCCATTAGGTAATAAGAGGTTAATGATAAAAGTGCATCATGTTCATAGCATTTTTAGCTATGTATCTCCTTTATGCATTCTATTTTGTTTTCTTAGAGACACATGAATTCTAAAAAATAGGATTTTGAAACCCAAGGTTCTCTTATATTTTTAAAAATAATACCATGTATTATTAATATATTAAGAACTGTACTACTGTGGACATCCTTTTCTATGATTATATATATATATATATATATATATATATATATATAAAATCTCCATGCTATTTATTCTTTTTTCAGACTGTCTTCCCTAAGAAACAAAACATATATGTTCCCCACACTATTTCTTCTTTTCTTACACTGCCTTCCCTAAGAAACAAGAGGTCATCTAAGGGTTTCAATCCAAGAGTAGAAGTGGGAACACAGGACTTCTGCTTTCTAAACAATTCACTGTCAGAATTACCTGCCGCTGAAGTAGAAGTTAACAGAAAACTGGCCCATTGGTCAATTCTATCACATGTTAAAACTTTTTGAATCACTTTATTAATAATTTCATGTGCTTCTTTGAAAACACATTAATGTAGTACTGTGAATAAATTTAACCACAGAGAAAATATTGGTCAACTTCATTCACTTGAAGTGCAAAATGCTGACACAGTTTCATTATTAAACCTCTTAAAAGTAATCATCCCTGTTTTGGAAACAGCATTCTATTAATCACGTTATTTCTGCACTAAGAAAACTTAACAGTAATGTAAAGAGAATGCCAATCTTTCCATTTGAGTAATAAGGGGAATATCAAAAAACTGGAAGTCAGATTTCAGCCCTATCAGTCTGACATTTATCCTAAAGGGCAAAATGCTTCCAGAAAATTATTATGAAATGTAAAAGTTATGGAAGTCTTCTTCAAATAAAAATAAAGTTTGAGTTTGAAAAATTCAACATATTTAAAGACAACTTCTGTATTAGTAGCATCATAATATATTAATATATTATTTTCATGAAAGGAGAATGGTTTGTTGTGTAGAAACATCAGTATAATCTTTGGTACCAAAAGTACTTTTTTTTCCTGCTAATTTTACCATCTCAGATGACATTGAACATCTTTCCTTTAGAATGGCTCAAGATTACTGAGTGGCACAGTTTAGCTGGTACCTTCTACACCACTGGGAAAAACTCTGGAGGTTTAGAGTTGTGCAAAATAAAACGTTTTTACAAAGTCATTGTGTGATTGCTCTTTAAAAATATAAGAACTTTAAAAATGATTTCTTAAAGGTTATTTATCTCATTCATCTTTATCTCAGAAAGGATTTCTAAGCACCCAATACCCAAACCAAAAGAGATTCCAGAAGACAAAAACAAAAACAAAAACAAAAACATAAAATTCATGATCAGACTCAGAGTCCTGACTGAAGGCATTTACTTGAGTTGTTTAATCTTATGGATTTCACTGCTCCAACTATTTCCATCTTGATTTCTTCTGACAAGGATGGTTTAATCCCCAGGGCTGGGTTACTCTTCTAATGTGCTTGGCATTGCCGTGGCAGCCCAACAGTGATGAACATATTTGCCTCATTAACTAATAACAAGTGCATTGTTGGATCTTGTAAACACTACTGATTATACATTCAAACTGTGTTCTTAGTGGAAGTGGCACTTACTAGGACCCTTGAAGTCGAAATATGTTTTTTAGAGCACTTTGCAGGTATTTCATCAGCTGGTAGCGGATTTCTCATAAATGTCCTTTATCACCTTTCAGATAATTGGTGGATACTGAAACTCAGTCTTGTTCTGGATCCTATTTTCAAATCTTAGGAAGCATCTTCAGAAAAGAAGTGCATATTCAGTTTGTTTGTATGTTTTCAAATGTGCTTTATTGCTTCACACACTTTCCTGTTGTTAGTTTCAGGGCTCCTCTATTATGTAGCACATTCAATGTTTTGAATTCTAATGGCATTCTGTGAGGACTTGCATTGGAAAAGTACCTATATTTTAAGTCATCGTAGTAATGATATTTGACGGCTTTTCCATTCAAATCCTTAGGGAATGGCCAGAATCCATACAGGTGAATTTCATCACAGAATCTTGTGGCAAGTGTATACATGAGGAGACCTGTGCTGGGTCTTTTGATGGGAACTTTGTTTGTCAGCCAGTAACTGGAAAAGAAAACACACACACACACACACACAGAAGAGAAGAATTTAGAGGAACACACAACATACCCTACAGCAAAGTATACTATGTGGAATTAAAGTAAATCAAATTTGAAAAGTATGCTTATGAATAACAATCAAAAGATTCCTGAAGAAATATTTCTTAAGCATTTAGAAATTTGATCTCTTTATATTATTTTCTCTTATCCTTTATTTCCTTATTTTTGAGGTCATATAAATAAACAGGGGACCTAGAAAGTATGTAAATATTACTGTAGAATCTCATATTCAAAATGAATTAGCACCAAATACATAATATACAGAATAGAATCTTCTCAGAAAGTGTTAAATACGACTATAAAAGACACAGTAATTGGGCAAAGATTGAGTAATTCTCCTAGAAAAAGAAAATTTGAAACTTTGCCCCTGGGTTTTTCAAAATCTCTGATATTTCAATTAAAAATCCAAACAAATGCTTCACTTGCATTATACTGACTTATTTCATTTCAATTGTCCAAATCCCATTTTACTAAAGCTAATTAAAAATGTTGCCTCAACCCACAGAACAACGACATAAAACAAATAACATATGAACATAAACAGTTCACCACTTATTCAGTTTAACACTTTGTTAAATAAGCAAAATAAATTTAATGCTGATAAGTATTTTATACTGTCCATTTTCAAAGGTGATAAAATACTCCAAAATGTTCAGATCCATCATTGTTGTCAAACTTTGTTCACCTGAAAAGCATGCAAATTCACAAGTTAATCATCACCCCTGGCAAAGAAGGGGGTTTCCAGTAT
This sequence comes from Puma concolor, assembly GCF_028749965.1. Taxonomy (NCBI): domain Eukaryota; kingdom Metazoa; phylum Chordata; class Mammalia; order Carnivora; family Felidae; genus Puma; species Puma concolor. The sequence continues at coordinate 78,482,553 of NC_141667.1, read as the reverse complement.
TTCTTGGCATATTCATTATCTCATGTGGAAACAGCTAAAAGAGGAAAGGTATAGATTTTCTTTAACTTTCAAAGTTGTCCAATTATAAATAAAATAAAGTTAATAATTCTTTTTTTTTTTAATTTTTGTTTTTACTATTGTCTCTTATTTGGGGAAATATATACCCTGCCATCCAAATGTAAGGGCAAGATTATATAAAATCTTGTTCATTGCTGTGTTTAAACACTTGCCTTGGATTTACACAGTATTCTTTCCTTTGTTTTTTTTTTTTTTTTTTTACCAATTTATGACGTTTTCCAGGGGACATCAAATACATCTAGACTACTGAATGCTGATCAAGAAATATTGGACTTTGAAACCTCCCTACAAACATCCAAAACAGGGAAAAGATACTTATCCATTATTGTTCCTCTTTTTTCCCCCTTCATTTCTCCCTCTCTGAACCAGGATTGACCTTTCACATCTTTTAGTTTTCTAATTGGGTAAAGGCCACGTGCTAAATGTTTTGAGCCATATGAAATGCACTATAGATCTTTTGTAACAAAAGTTTTTTAAGAAAGCCTATTCTCAGTAAAGAACATTTGGAAGGAGTCTTCAAAGAAGATTATATAAGAATTTTCTCATAACACAAAGGTAGCTAATGAACAAAAACCATAGCACATGCATTGTTGACATCATGAAGAAACCCAGATATTGATTCTGTGTGAGAAGTTTAGTTAAACTATGGTTTGAAGGTTTTGAAGAGACTGATAGAGACCAAAGCTGTCTCAGCTTTGAGAAAGCAGATGTTCTAGCATAGAATGATTCTTATTGGAAAATTTTGTAATGTGATCTGTGTGTGATTACAGATGTCAGTTGATGAAGTTGGTTAGTTTTAAAAAATGCATTTATTTATAAATTTTTAAAACAGGTGAAGCAAGTTCAAACTCAGTCAAAAAATGATTATTTCCACCAATGAATGTCAATGATTAGGAATAGTCTGACAATATGAAGTTTGTGCTGAATTATGTTATTTCTAAAGTGAGAAAAAAAAAGCTATCAGGAAATAGTATAATGCCATATTATTTATATGGGACTCCAAGGTCACATTATATGTGACTTCAAGAACACATTATAAATAAACACTTTGCATTTTCTAATTCTGGAAAGATTTCCTGAATATTCATTCAACTCTGATCATTCATAGACAAAATACCAAAGCAACTTTTTTATGAATACAAGTAAGCAATTATAGTGTTAGGGAAAAAAAAAAAAAAAAACGCTGATGGCAAAATTATTGGCCTAAATGTTTTAAAATAGTATCACAGATACATAGTAACTCAACCTTTTTTGATCCAGGGCACCCCATGTGATACCACAACAGAAAATCAGTGAAGTCATCTCCTTACCCTCAAACGCCTGACATCTAAAAGCTAGCAGGCAAAACAGCATAGTGCAGACATCCAGAAGGAAACAATAGAAACATGTAATTTTGGGGACAATCTCAAGTACGTGATGTGACTTCAGTGAGGTTTTTATGGAGGAAATAAATTTGTGAATTTTGGAATAGGAAAGATATACCTAGAATATTAATTAATTAATATTAATAAAAATTGTGTTTTGAAAACTAAACTCAGATCACAAAGCATCCTATTTGAAAGTAATGGGTAGAGAGGCTCTAGAAACTTGTTACTTTAATCCATGCAGTTCAAACACTGGTGTAAATACACTTTGCTTTAGAAATTCTAAAACTGTCTGATGTTTGGCTTGAAACAATTTGAATAATTTCAAAGAAAATTAACTACCCATTTTCAGGATATTTTTGGAGAAAAAGAACAAAATAAATGCCACTAAATGGTATCAACATGTAACAGATAAGTTGAAACAAAACCTTAAAGCAGTTGAGAACTAAGGCCACAGTTAATAACATCCTGTGAAATTAAAAAACACAGGAGCCGATCCAAATATAGTCAGTAAGAATTTCCTATGCGCTTATTATAAATCTAATGTTGGGCCTGACATTGTATAGGCCAACATAAATTACCGATATTCAGTATTTGCCCAGGAGCACATTCCATATGTGAAGAGGACAAAAATGGATATTCTTTTTAAACTCTATTAGCACAATCAGTTAGATAATATCTGCCAACTTTACAAGCCAAAATCCAGAGAACAATTTTAAAATCCATATCGCTCAGTATCTACTTATGTACAAGCTGGCATTTAAAGACCACAAATTTCTTATAAAGAGTTAATCAAAAATAGAATGTTAACTTAAATTTTAAATCCTAATTAGGAAGAAATTGAACTGAAAATAATGCATTTATAAAATAATGAACTATTTATATTCTAATTCAGGATAAGCTGTTCTAATTTTTATCTCAAATTCATTTCTCTTGTAATTTCAAATTTGGCAATATTTTCAATTCAGCAAATAATCTAGTTTCTCTGTATGTATTTCTTTTTATAGAAATTGATATTTTTCATCACAAAATCAATGCAGCTTCCCTGTAGAAAATATGAAGAAAAAAATGAGGAATAAAATATTACTTATAAGTCAACTACATGCAGATAACTACTGTTATAATGTGCTGCATCCTCTTGTTTCTCTGACTGTTTTAGTCTTAATATATCATTCATAGACATACATAGAATATTTTTTCACCAGCTAGGCTAAGTTTTATTTCAGATACTATTAATTCCCTCTCTCCTTTCCTCCTTCTCTTCCTTTCTGCTTTAATGTTGTAATACTCTGTCTTGTTGTATGAAACAAACTCACCCTAGATTTTATTGAACATTTCTAAGTTTTTATTTTTTTAAGTTTATTTATTTTGAGAGAGAGAGAGGGAGAGCAAGTGGGGGAGGGGCAGAGCCAGAGGGGGAAAGAGAGAATCTCAAGCTGACAGAGCAGAGTCCCACATGGGGCTCATTCCCATTAACCATGAAATCATGACCTGAACCAAAACTGAGTCAGACGCTTAACCAACTGAGCCATGCAGGTGCCCTGAACATTTCTAACTTTTTATACATGCAGTAGCCTCCATAGGTCTCACTACTTCCCACCATGGAAGCTCAGTTCTTGCTAAGCCAGGTGTCTTACCTACTCTTCCTCCAACATATCCACTGTTCTTATTTCAAACAAACTTAGCAGTTGCAATGTCTCTATCCACCAAATCTGTGTCACAAGAAGTGCGTATGAATCTGTGATATCATATATCAATGCCTGAGCCCTTGGGCAAGCTACTACTTCTCTTCCTTGGGCCGTGATTAATAATATTAAGCCTGTAAGGTTGTCATGATAATGTAAGAGAGATAGTATGTGTGGAAATCATAGCAGAAAGCTTGACACATAGTAAGTAATACTAGTTGAATTTTAACATCTTTCAGAAAAACCCACTCTTTATTCCAACTCACACTTCTCTCTTGATGCCTTCTGTAACTATATGTTCCCTGTGGTCATGTCATTTAACCTCAGTGGGCATGTTTCCTTAGTTGAGAAACAAAAGCATTTGATTGTGTGGCTTTGGAGTTTCCTTCATCTGTAAGATTCCATTGGTGTTTCACATCTTCTGTCTCCATGAAACTGCACACTGCCTGAAACTGTGTGAAACACTCTTGGTCCTGCTGTGCTACCTGCTCCTCATTCTGTTCTCCTTCGCTTTTTTCAGGTTTGAATATACTGAAAAGCAAAGAAAGTACTTATAGTAGTTTTGACATTAAAGCCAGCAATAGGTTAGATTTTTATCTCATATTAAAATTGGGTACTGATCACCTGATAAGCCAAAATATATTATTTCAAGCAACCAACATTTTCTAAATAAAAGAAAAAAACCTTATCTTCAACAGCATTCCACATTTGATACACTCATGACAGTTCACACTCAACATTTTGGCAAACAAGGAATATTAATTAGCGTTTATATTTAAACAAAAAAGTGTAGAAGTTTAGAAGTAATAGGTATTTTTTCCTCTTAAGGTATTATTCTTTCAAAAATCAAAAAATGGAAATTTCTATATAAATATAAAATAGAATATAAAAATATATAATAAAAATATGCATAAAATATAGATAATATATATTATATATGATATAATATATATATTATAATATCCTAGAATATAAAGTATGGAATCCCACTGTTCCAGTTTTAATGTTATATTATATGCAAAGTTTCCATTCATGAGCCCAGTGATTCTTTTATCTGGAATGCAATATTGAAGTATATAGCATGAGGTGCTTGTTCACACTACTTCTCCTCTCATATTTATCTTCCCACAACTGAGCTTTGTGCTTGTTTCCCAGAAAGATTCTGTTAAGGGTAAATAATATGGCTTCTGGGTCTGATGTCTACAGAAATTTGAGATATTGTTTAAAAATTATCTTTCCAGGGGTGCCTGTGTGGCTCAATCGGTTGAGTGTCTGACTTCGGCTCAGGTCATGATCTCACAGTTGGTGAGTTCGAGCCCTGTGTTGGGCTCTGTGCTGACAGCTCAGAGCCTGGAGCCAGCTTCTGATTCTGTGTCTCCCTTTCACTCTGCCCCTCCCCTGCTCATGCTCTGTTTCTCCCTCTCAAAAATAAACATTAAAAAAATTTAAAAATTAGCTTTCCATAATTCATCTTTGCAGAAGATGTTGGCATTGCCCCAATTCTGTACTCCATGTCTCCAAACTTATTTTTAATAATATCTGAATATTGTATATGAGTTTTTGAATATTCTGTCCTTCATACTTGTTAATATGTTGGTTCATTCTTAGAAAAAGTACATGTGTATAGGCTGGCTAATATAACACTTAAAGCAATCATCCTTGGCATATTGCAATGGCATATCTCTGCTGTTTTGTTTTCAACTGTTCAAATTATCCTTCCATCATATTCCCAGTCTGCAATATGCTCCATCATGTGAATTTACTTTTTAAAGTATAGAAAACTTAATTTTGTTTTAAAGTTGTTTTGGTTAAGTTCATAATACCTCTTAAGATTATGAAATAGCCCATCTTTCTATAAAAGCAGGGTGGATGATCATTTCTTAAAAGAAAAGAAAAACAAAACAACACACAAAAAACCCACAAATAACAACAACAAAAAACTTCCAGCACTATACTCACAGAGAATAATTCAGTCCACCATAATTAATCCTTATGTTATTCCATTGAAAGAAAAAGTAATAGATGCTTAAATCTACCTTGATATGAAGCATATTTCAAGTTCTTAGGCAAGCTAGGAATAAAGTCAGGAATATAGACATAAGCAGTGGCATAAAAGGTAGCAATGGTAACACTAATTAATTGAGAGTGTATAAAGGACCAGAGACCATGTTAAGTACTCTACCTATGTTGTTTTTCTCCTTTAATCCTCATCACAAACCCATGAATGGATGTTATTTCACAGATGGGGATATCGAGGCTTCACAGGTTAAATAACCAGTTTAAGGTCATGGAGATTGTAGGTGACAGACTGGGTTTTAAACCACCCCTATCTGGCTATGGTGATTTCAATTTAAACTAAAAATGAATGGGATTCTTTAGCTTCTCAAGAGAATTCAGCTTGGAACAGTAATTCCCCAGAACATTTTCAACATAGGGTTCATATGGGAAAAAATAAAGTTCTGTATGGTGTTTTGGTGATTAATAGTCTGGTGTCAATGGTGATGTATTTTACACATGTAGCTTTTTTGGCTTTTTTGTTTCTTTCAAAGGCAAATAAGAGCTGACCAGTATATAGGACCCACTTTTCCCATGAACACTCTCAAAAGTGTTCCACGTCAGAAGACGATTTTGTAGTTTCAATATATAACTTACTTAACCACACTGCAAATGTCAAAGGCAATGACATTGTATCAAAGGGTAGGGATTTCCATGCAGATATGAATAAGCTTCTTAAAGTATTTTGACGTGTTATTAAAATGCAGGAATTCATAACCTCAATGGGTCAGTTTGTCAGTATTTTTTCTAGGTGCCCTTTGCATGCAGAGCTCTACATTATTATACTGACCTTCATAAACCTGACTCATCAGAGGCATAGAGTTTTCATGGCATGGAAAAAGGAATAGGGATACTAATTTAGGCCCAATAATCTCTATATTCTATTTGGTACCTATTTATGTTATTTGGTGTCCAACACAAGAATCAGGCTTTGACCTTAATTCTGAATTTCAGCCCTCTTTTTACCTGGCCACATATGTAGTCTGGTTGAGCACAGATAGTGATACAAAACTCAAGATCTCCTCTTATTATATTGGTTTTGCCAAGTGTCTTATATTTTATCAGTGAACATATAACTCTTGTTATTGTAATATTAGTAATTATATTTTATACTCAGAGTTTTAAAGTACTTTCACATGCTGCTCATAAAATCCTGTTATATATGCTGCAGTATATGTTATCATTTCTACTGCGCAGAAGGTGCAGTGAAAAGCTCAGGAAGTAAATTGTCTGATTTTGCTCAGCCAATATGCTATACATGGTGTGTTGGTAATTGTTTAACAGCCAGCAGTCACTAACCAGGGGGAAAGAGTTGCTGAGAAAGAGTTGCCTTTGCCAATTTCTGTGGTGTAAATACTCCCATCACAGTTGATTTCAAGCTACTGACCTGACATCAGTGAACACTGAGTTGGGAACACAATCCACTCTTGCCAGCCAGTACCAGCTAGCACCAGTATACCACTGGCTGGAGAACACATAGAAAATATTCTTCCCGACCTGTCTCCCCATAAGGTCTGCACAAAAAAATTCAACATTAAGGAAGCTTACCTTAGAAAAATTTCCAGGTAATTGTTTATTTATACCTCACTTGTAAAGAGAGAAGATGAGGGTATAGGTTGCATCTTTTTAAAAAAAATTTACTTACTTATTTTGAGAGAGAGAGAGGGAGGGAGACAGCGAGCAGGAGTGGGGGGGGCGGGGCAGAGAGAGAGGGAGAGAGAATCTCAAGCAGGATCTGCACTGTCAGCGCAGAGCCTGATGCAGGGCTCAAACTCACCAACCATGAGATCATGACCTGAGCCAAAATCAAGTCAGACTGCTTAACTGACTGAGCCACCCAGGTGCCCCTAATTTGCATTCAATAATGTAAGATAATAGAGAAATTTAACATTATTATATGATGAAAACAGAGATGAATGAGTCTTCTATTTTTATCTCTTAAATATGATATTTAGCACTGTCCTGGATATACAGCAGATACTTAATGAGTGCATATTTAATTTATTCTTGCTGGTGTTTTAGAGATTTGTAGTGTTAATAAAATGGAACATACTCATGGTTTGGCAATCTCGGAGTAACAATATTTAATAGTGGGAAAAGCATTGGAAAAGTTGGAGTGCTGCCTTTGCTTTACCTTAAACTAACTACATGATCTTGGGCAAACAACTTACATTTATTCAGCTTCAGTTTAATCAACAATAAAATGAGATTTTTAATATGGTTCCTACTACATCTAAAACTCTCATTTTTAAAAGGTCACAATTTCTGAATTCAGATTGAGGAGCATGAGAGTTAATCTATTTGTAGCTGGAGTCTATGTTTTGCTTGTGGTGATTAACTACTCCTACTTTTATAACGTGTAATCTGATATCACATGCAGCTCATCTCTTCAATAATGTTATAGAGCCCTTTGATAAAATCACCCTGTTAAAAACTTTAATATCATTTCTAGTTCCCTATATTACTCGTATCTAGAGGTCAAAAATTTTTCTCTCCATAAAAATTAATAAATTGTTTTTTGATTATTTAAAAATTATAAAATTATCCATCACAATTTCAGAGATAAAGCTAATGGGAGAATAGTGTCCAAGAAAATGGAATCTTGCTGAGACGTGAGAAAAATTAAAAATAAACAAAGGGGATCCTTTAGACTTTATTCACCACGAAAGAAATGCAAATAGAATTTAAATGGATCACTCCAAAACTATATCACATGTTGATCTGATTTTGGTGAAGGAGAATTTAAAAAACAATTATAATATACAGATTAATTCTATATTAAATATATAAAAGATGGGGGTTCCTGGCTGGCTTAGTTGGTGGAGCATGTGATTCTTGATCTCAGGGTTTTGAGTTTGAGCCCCACATTGGATGTACTTAAAGTCTTTAAAAAGTCTAAAAAAAGAGTACTTAAAATCTTTTAAAAGAAGTTATTAAAGATAATATATTTTGGAATTTCTCAAAGATAATGCTTAAAAACTTGAATTGGTGCATGGGGGCTGTGCCAAAAAAAAAAAAAAAAAAAAGTAGATGTAAAGCCACAGGTTTTAATGACCTTTTTTTAACACAATTCAAGTCTGAAAGACAAACTGAAATTTATAATCTGAACTTGCAGAATGAGGAAGTAGTGGCATCCAAAAGGTGAAATACTGGAAACAGAAGGGGGATGGTCTTTTGAAACATGATGAAGGAGTTAAATAAGGTTAATGCTAAACAGCCTTATGTAGGATCCTCCTTATGAGATCACATTGCTTTTTGAAAAGCAAAAATTATGGAAACTTTTCATTTTTCCTATTAATATGAAAAGGAAACAATGAAATCATTTATCATAGGACATGGGGTCCTACAAGAAAAGAAAAAAAATAATTAAAAGCAAGTGGGGGTAGGTAATCTTAAAGCATATCAAAAATGGGTTTGAGGGGCGCCTGGGTGGCGCAGTCGGTTAAGCATCCGACTTCAACCAGGTCACGATCTCACGGTCCGTGAGTTCGAGCCCCGCGTCGGGGTCTGGGCTGATGGCTCAGAGCCTGGAGCCTGTTTCCGATTCTGTGTCTCCCTCTCTCTCTGCCCCTCGCCCGTTCATGCTCTGTCTCTCTCTGTCCCAAAAATAAATAAACGTTGAAAAAAAAAATGGGTTTGATATTGAAAGATAAAAATGATAGCAGTATTTTATTCATGGAAATTTTTTCTCTACATAAACAACTTCCAAGAAGGCACTTAGAGATTGTATTTCCACATTCCCTAGGTAACATAAGACAACTTCCTAATAAAATCCCTTTTACTATGATAAAATGTAAACAACTCTTCTAATGGTCCGATGTCCTTATTTTAGCTTGATTTGGACAGTTTACAAATGGGTATGCCCAGTTTTCATCAATAAGTCAGGTTACATTAACCTTCCAAATAGGGATTGTGCTAAAATCTATTTCAAGAGCGGTCAAGACTAACTAATGTGATCCATAATCCATTCAATAATGTAAAATGCTTGCTAGCTAAGTATACAAACTAAACATCAGCCAAAGATCAGACTTCTCAAAGCCCAGTGAAGGAACAGAATCAAGAGAGCCATAAGCAAGTTCTAAGAAGTTCTTTAAAGCTTTCCCAGCAAGTATCAAAATAATCACATGTGGGGAGGTTAGTCAAATGTAGATCATTATTCTCTATATTTATTCCTGCCATAAAGTGTGCAATAGTGAAGGGACTGCCCATTTAGACAATTGCTTTGTCCGTGACATAAATTTATCACTCAATAAACAGCTTTCTATGAGCATATAAGTTGATAAAGGGGCTTCCAGCTGAGGGAAAAGCCCCATAAAGGAATATCACCAAGGCAACACCACTGATGCAGGCTTTGGGGTCTGCATTATATTCCAGAGCTGCCTTCACTAGAAATACTACCGTTGTAATTCTCCTCCACCAGATTAATTAGGGGAAATTTTATATTCCTATCCCTGAAACTTTGAAGGGCTATAGGTGGTACATAATGTTTTCATTAAGTCAAAATATTAATAAAGGCTTGTGTATTTTTCCCTCCAGATGCCATCTCTTTTTGATGAAACTCCAATCTGATGGAGTCAATGCTAATTTTCCTCCTTTTACTCTCTTTCAGCCTCACTGAATGCCAATCCCTTCAATTCATTTTTAAGTAGAATAATTTAATTTAATAATCACATTTATAAACTAGTTGTTAAATGAAAGTCCACTAGTAAAAATAAAAACAAAACAAAACAATGTTCTTGCACTTCTGAGGAAATAAAACAATCAAAAACAGCCATAAAGACAACTACATTATGCAATATGCTATTCTTTGCAATGGAAAAGTATAAAAGTGAAAACAGTACTACAAAATCAAGCTACTGTGTAACTAACTGTACTTTAACTGAGATGTGCACTGTTGAAAGAATGAAGTTGGACGCCTTCATCATACCATATGAAAAGAAGAACTCAAAATAGATCATAGACCTCAATCCAAGAATTAAAACTCTAAAACTCTTAGAAGGAAATACAGGAATAAAGTACGATGACCTTAGGCAAAGCTTTTTTTCAGATAGCAACCAAAGAAAAATTAAATTGGATTTCATCAAAATTATAAATTTTTGTGCTCCAAAAGATACCATCAAAATAGTGAAAAACTCATGGAAGAGAATATTTGTGAATCAGATATCTGATAAGAGACTTGCATCAAAATTAATAAACTCCTATGAGTCAATAATAAAAATACAAAAACAAAACAAAAAAAACCCTAAATTTAAAAATGAGCAAAGGCATAGGTATTTTTCTAAAGAAGATATACAAATGACCAATATGGATGGACAACATCACTAGCTATCACGGAAATGTGAGTCAAAACCACAATGAGATACTTTTTCATACCAACTAGAGTGGTTATAATAAAAAAGACAAATAATAGTAAGTATTGTCAAGGATATTATGGAATTGGACACTCATACATTGTTGGTGCCTGTACATGAGAGTAAAGTGGTATAGACCCTTTGGAAAACAGTCTGCAAGATCCTCAAAAGGTTAAACATGAAGTTATCATATATGTAGCAATTGTACTCTTAGCTAGAAGCTTCTTGTCTCAACCAAATTGAGTTATGCTTCTCTGAGCTCTCTTTTCAAGTAGGCCTCTCCTTTGGCCTTCTGTGTTCCTCCTTAATGATTCTAGTGTTTAGCAAGAATCCTATTCAGTTAGTTCAGGTGAGAATCCCTCCACCCTTAATATCTGATTATCTGTGTTTCAGTTTCCTGATCTGTAAATTTGAGGCAAAACATCTTACCTTCTGGAATATTGGAGAAATTGGATGATCTCATACAAATAACAGTTCACTATAAATTATGAATTTTATGTACAAATGCTTGTATATCATGTTGATGCATATTAAGAAAGTCAGACACAGTACCTATGCACATACCTATATAATATTCACTCAACTAGTGAATTTGAGTTTAGTTTAGTTCTTGTGTTTTTTTTTTTTTTTTTTTTTTTTTTTTTAAAGAACTTGATGGATTATTGCCTGCATTATATACTAGGGCCAAATCATCTAACAAAACAAAACAAAACAAAACAAAACAAAACAAAACAAGCCTAATAGTTACTTCTTTTAAATTTCATAAATTTTAACAAGCAGGGAGAAATGATCATAAGGTTTCCATCTAGAATGTGAACTATGCAGTTTAAATGAATATAGCAATCATGAAATTCACAGAAGTTTAGAGGCACTGCCTAAGACAACCATTTATTTTATGTGATTTGTTTTATTTTCGTTTTACTGATATAATAGAAATTCAGGAATGAGAGTCAGTAAACTTTTTTCCTGACTCTTTGAATGAGAATATAAGTTGATAGAGATAATTAGCTCAGACTTCATAACAATAAACTTATCAAGAGGGTGAAACATAACTTTCTTTAACATGGAAATGTAATTGAAATGGCTTTTTGTTTTTGTTGTTGGTGCTCAAGAGGAATATTTCCATAATAAAGAATCTGAAATCACTTGTCTGATGATTGATTCTACTTGGGAAAAAAAAAATCTGAAGACAGGCAATCTGTGGGAGTTGGTTTACAAAGCATGTGTACAGTATTCTTGACCATCTGTTTCTCTTTGTGTTAGTACATTCATGTAATATTGTTTTGAATGCTGACTCCAATTTCATTTAAAAACCTCCTTCACGCACAATACATGAAAGAATACAGAAAGCAAGAGATGAAATATGGAGAATATTTAGGTTCAGAAAAGAAGTATGCACTACTGGAGAATAAATTACATTTAAATTTTGGAATAAAGGGATTAAGTTTAAATATTTTTAAAATTTTTTTTAATTTTAATTTTTTTTTTTTATTTTTCAGAGAGAGAGAGACAGAGTATGAGCAGGGGAGGGACAGAGAAAGAGGGAGACACAGAATACCAAACAGTCTCCAGGTTCTGAGCTGTCTTCACAGAGCCTTGAAGTTTAGTTTAAACTTGAACTCAGGAACTGTGAGATCATGACCTGAGCCAAAGTCGGATGTCTAACCGACTGAGCCACCCAGCCACCCCATGGATTAAGTTTCAAATATTAAAAAAGTTCACACTGGTGCACCTGGGTGGCTCAGTTGGTTATGTGTTCCACTCTTGATTTCAGCTCAGGCATGATCTCATGGTTCCTGGAATGGAGCCCTGTATTGCAGAGCCTGCTTGGGATTTTCTCTCTCTCTCTCTCTCTCTCTCTCTCTCTCTCTCTCTCTCTCTCCCCCTCCCCCACTCACACTCCCATTCTCCCCCTCCCTCTCAAAATAAATAAATAAACTGAAAAAAAAAGTTCACACTGAATCTCTAATGGTCTTGCTTAACTAATAAAATACCTCTAAAATATCTCAGTTGCTATCATAACATTCATACTTTCAAATAAAGAGGGTAAATGAAATGCTACACTAAAAAGCTGCAAATCATTAAAATTCATGGACACTCTGTTAGAGCAGTCCTGAGGGTCCTTCATTTTGTATTGGCATGAAAACAAGCCTTTCATCTTTGGCTTGTCAGTTGTATATAAAAGCAAACTCAGGAGTTTAGGGACAAAGCTATATATCCAAGGAACATTTAATTATAGAATCTAAGAGAGAGAGAGAGAGAGAGAGAGAGAGAGAGAGAGAGAGCGCCAATGTAGGCCATCCTGTAGAGTTCCTTAATTAAATAAGAAAATATACCAAATGAGTTCCTGGAAATGGCTGCCTACATGTGAGACCTGATAAGATCCTTAACTAGCTTATTAAAGCCAGTGATTATTTCATTGCAAACGGGGAAACAGGTGGATTTCTGGAGTGGTGTGGATGTAGAAGAGCTATAATAAATGTTACAATTGTTTTGATTGGGTTTAAGTCATACTATTTATTTTGAAATTCCAAATATAACTAAAGAAGGACTTGAGATTTAGCAGTTTTCAAAAGGGGCAAGGCTTAAAATAGCTTTAAGAATGGTCTATTAATTCTACCTAAATTTTTTTTATAATATTAACATTAAGCTTTCTCAGTTGGTAATGTTGAAATGTAGTAATAAGCATACAAATAAGAACATTGATGGCTGTCTTTCAAAGTTCACATTTTGGTTATTATATTCTATCTGTAGCATATGGAGTTTCCAAATTCTGAAGTACTTAAGAATTCAGTTATCTAATCCAGACCAATTGCCAATTAGTTTGTCTCATAAATGTCAATTTAAAGAAAGCCAAAAATATTCACTATGATTGTTCTTCCCACAGCGAGAATTACCAGGTTAGAGAGAGGCTCTGGAAGGTGCACAGCAGTGACTGAACTCCAGGCATTAGGTGGTCCTTTAGGTCTGACAACTGGTTATGGTAAGGAAAATAATTTACAAGTGGAATATCAGTATATAAATAAATGTGCAACCTATAGCTGTAGAATTAAAATTTAGCTGTCATAGGTAGATTTTTTTATCATCTTTTTTTTTTTTTTTTAATAAAAGAGTATTTAACTAATTTATACCTTGTAGAGTGTTTTCCCTAAAACTGAATTTCCAGTAAGGCTCAATTTAGGTTGACTGTATTAAGGTCAAAAATATAATTGTAATCTGTATAAATTATATAAAATATAATTTGGCAGAGTAAACAAATCCTTGCCAGAAGTTTAGCTTATTCCCTTCTCTCTTAACATTTAATCGTGTTCTCCATTTCCCAAATTAGTTTTCTGTAGAGTTTTCTGACCAGAGACGAACACAGGCAACCTGATACATATACTAGTTAAATACCGTTTCTTCAAAAGTTTATGGAAATTGAGTTGGTTTGTAATAACCTAGAACTATCCTTTATATGTGGTGCTCTAGACTAAAGAAATTGAAACTACACTACAATGCTAAGTGATGATCTTCCGGTTTTTATTGTTACACATTTTGGCCAGTTTCCTTGTTCCTGGTCTTTTGCCCACACTTAAGAGCTGACTACATATTCCACTGTGGGAAAACACTGCTCCTTTTCAGACAGGACTTCTACATAAGTTTCAATTTCCAGTTGATTCATCAAAACAAAGCTGGTTCAGAAAGGGGAAAAATTACAAATTGCTTACATCTGTTCAACCTAAAACATTATTCATAATCTTCCAGGGATGATGTCTAAGCCATCTGGGGAATATGATAGGTGTTTGGGGAAAAAAATATCTGTCACAGTGCAATGGAGAAATGAAATGTGTGAAAGTCTCAAGGTTACCTCATGGTTCAGTGATGGCTTTCAGGTACTTTGCAATAGACAAGTTCTAAATTTCTATATATACAAACTAGAAACAAAAATCTACTCAATTTTACACAGTAAGCATGAACATACTTGTAAAATAAATTAATGAATTGTTGGAATCAAGAGTTTCTAAGATAAGTGAAACAAATTATTACAGGTTATGATTAGGAAATAGGATATTTTGTTCTAATTTAAAAAGTAAATCTCTGAGCAACCAGCTGTCTCGGTTGGAAGAGCATGTGACTCTTGATTTTGGGGTCGTGAGTTTCAACCCCACATTGGGGGTGGAGATTACTTAAAATAAATCAATTTTTAAAAAGTGACTCTCTAGATATTATATACTAAGTATGACTATATAATACATCTAGTTATATGTTGCATATTATATGTACCATTTTATATAATATACCGATATGTAGAATACACATGTAAATAAGCACATACGATGCATATGTAAATGTATATCGCTAGTTTGCTATGCAAATGTATATATACATGAACAAATCATAGATATGTTACAACTACCTAAATATCAGAATGCATAGTTCACAATATTGCCTTAAAATAAAAAATCGTTTGAGATGGCAAGACTTTTATGACTGTAGTGTTAGTTGAATCAAATATTTTTCACATCTCCTTTTGCTGTTAGAAGGAAGTCTGTTGGTTGACAATGTGGATCTGTACAATCCCTAATAAAACTCTAGGATGAGGCATTTTTGTTATGAAACTTATTTCAGCCAGTTTTATCAAGAACATACCACATCCAATCAATCATTAATTTGTTACTTGACCCTGTTTCCTACTTTTCAGAAACTTTAAATAGTAAACTTACAAGAAAATAAATTTGCTCTAAAATTGATTTACTGCCACCGATTTGGGCACACCTGAGGGACCATATGTGTTAATTCCTTATTTGGAAAATTTTAATATCGTCACTAATCTTACTGAGCTTCTCTTGACATTAATGGAACAAGTTAGAGGTTTTCAAATTTTATTATAAACTTCCGTGTTAATGCTATAAATTTATAAAAATGTAGAATAGGATAAGTTCAGTATCAAGTAATAAATATAAAATACTTCTTTTAAATCTGGGTTATAGAACCGTCTCTTTTTCAGACATTCCACTGAAATATTTTGGGGAATCTAGATGAATTTTCATCTTTATTGAGGAAAGAGAAGGACATCAATGCCTAATTTAAATGTGCACGACTTCCAAATATTTCCTACCTCTCTCAAAAACAGACCAACAGAAATAATGAACCAGTTTGCTTCCAGAAAATGCTTAGCAATCAAAGATGAGAAGAGGTACTGGGGTCACTTTCACTCATCTGCTTATTAAGTATAGAGGATCCTGTTGAAAAAGTCACATCCAAATGTGACCAGAACTGTACATTTGTATGCGTTCCACCTTGGAAACAGTCGGAATGCTTTTCTCTGAAGACTTATGTATTTCAGTGACAGCTGCATTGCCACAATATGCTGAAGTGGCTCATTTTGACAGGTCACATCCTGGATTTCACATTTTGAATGGCAGCTGGGATGCCAGAGAGTTTTCTCACAGTGGGTGGGCTCTGTATTTAATCAGTGACAAGCTGCACGTGAGGCTACACGCCATTCTAAGAAGTCCAGGATGTACCAATGTCACTCTCATGGCTCTCTAAATAGCAGTGACATTCGTGGTAGCAATCTCTGTAACACTATGAGGACCGTGTGAAGTGCCTTTGAAGATCACAGATTTTCTGTGTCCCATTGCAACGCTCTTCCCTGATGCCATGGGCAGCATAAGCACCATGCGCACTGTTATAAACACCAGTTAAGTGGTTCGAGTCTCAAACGGAATCTCTATCTACATCCATTTATCTATGTATACACAGATATATAAACCAAAGTGAAAAATCAGGCCCCTTAACTTACAGTTCTGAGACATCTTGCCAGTCAGAGCAAAGCTGTGACTGTAACAACAAAACATGAGTCCACTCCTGTTCACCGGAGGGTGAATTACCTGTCCCGGATGAGCACTTGCTTCCCTCCAGAGGTGAGTTTTCACTTTGTGAGTTCATTACCAACTGGGACCTGCATAAACCAACCACTGTGCAAAACCCTAACGAGCTGATGGGTGATAAATTGATATGTCCTGACGTGAGGAATATTTCCCTCGGCTTTTCAGAGTCTCTTGTTTGTGCCAGGCCAGCAGATTTCAGGGCATTCACCCAGAGTACCTGAGAGAGCAATCCTCTGCTCTTCCTTCTGCAGGCTTGAAGCTCCAGGTTTTCTTCCTGAGATCTCAAACAGCAATACCTCTTTGAAAACCTCTCTGAAAGTGGCTTATAATAGAATAAAATTTTTTTTGTGTTAGATGGGAATATAGGTTGAGTTTAAGATTTCTAAGCACATCTTTGCAAAAAATTTCTCTCAGGCCAAAAGCATAGATTGTGCTGTAGATTTTCTCACTTGCAAGACTCTAGAGACATCTAAGGCCATGTTTCAGGATTAAATTTGCAGTTTGCCTGTGGAAAATCTAGGTGGAAAGCTCTAAAATTCTAATACAGGAGGATCAGCAGATTGCATGGGGTGTGGGAGATCCTTAGTCCACAGGTGTTGATTCAAGTCAAAAGAGGGCAAGGCCTTCAGTTAATAATGCTCTCTGATTGAACAAGGAGGAGTTCAGCTTTTTCAAAGACCCAGATTCCTGGGAAATGTTCTTAGCAAGTTTGAGACTGAGAAGAAGTTTCATTTGCTTAATTGTTACAGTCAGGAAAAGAACAAGGCCCTGTCAGGTGGCCTACTATGAAATGTCTATGAATTCTGATGCAGAAATATTTGAGCCCAGACACAGTGCTGTGATCCTCCGGTGGATAGTGTGGGAATAGGGATGTGTAAGTACAGGACTATTACCAAATCACAGATCTTTCCTCATGAAATGTGACTACCCTGCACGTAGAAATATCAGTGAACCCACCCCAAAGCCCTGCCATGCTCCATCTTCTCAGGATAATTACCAAAAGGATCCCAGTGAACAAAAGAACCAGGTGAGCTCCTGAGAGTTTTGTGAATCAAGGACTCTTTCGTAGCACTGTCCCTCTCTTCAAAACAATTATCTTTAGGCATGATGCCCTCTCCTTTGTCTTTTTCCTTTCATAGATTAGAAATTTTACCTTAACCCTTACTGGGTGAGCTTGAAGAAGATATTTAACAGTGTTGTATCTCGCTTCATCGTCAGTAAAATGGGAATAATATTCACTTTATAGGATTGTTATAGAGATTAAATAAATTAATATTTGTAAAGTGCTGCAAATAATGCCTCACACATAGCACTATACTATTTATTACTGAATAAAACAGCGAACGAGAGAGTATTAGCTTATTATCGCTTGCTCAGGGAAATCTTCCCTATTTTCACCCATTTTTCCTTTGTACTACTTACCCAATTTTAATACAAATAATTTATCTAATCAAGGTTCCCCTGCTACAGTGAAAACTCTGTGTCAATTAGGGTGGTATTTACCAATGTATCTCTACCAATTAATACTAGATCTGACACATAGAAATTGATCAATATATATTTATTGCAAAAATCCCCAATTAATAAAATCTATAAAAGCAGCAGGCAATAAGAAACCACATTTTTGTATCTCAATCAATTTCTAATTTGGAAACTGTGCTTATGCAGGAAATATCTATATAAAACAAAGATTTTATTTTCCTTAATTCAGGATACCCTTTCAAACTCTCAGGAGACCTATTTTATGTCTTCCAATATCTCTGGATGATAATATATGGTAATAATGCTTGTGAGTTTAGGCAAGCAGTCAAGGACACTTCATCCAGAATAACATGGCAAATCAATGTGTTATTTAGCCAGTTATCCTTTTGAATGGCTGCATTATATTTGTCTGTGTGCTTATGTTAGCATAGACATATAGAAAGTATATGTGTGCAAATACAACCAAATTAGTCTCAAAAAAAGGTACAAATTATTTCCACAGAGGATTAAGTAAATAGTCATACTATTTATACAGTCATACTTACATAGACTTCAAATCTAAATACTTTTCATTGTTTTTACTTAGGTTGTGATTTTATTATGTTAATTAGGTTAACTCTAACTTCAGTGTTTCAATAACAAATTGCTAAAATATAATATTACCAACACATTACTTCTTAAAATTTAGACCCATAGTTTCTTAAAATAAATCCTACTGTGAAAACATATAGGACTTGCTCTAAGTTTCTGCTGACAATAATATGAGTTGAAACTGAAGTTGCTGGTTTTTATCAGTGGATCATTATTTACATTATATAATTATATGTATCTGTGTAAATTAATTTTGGAAAGATTTCCCTCTTTTCGTCATTTAATGCTCCAGTCCTCCAGCAACCACTTAGTTTTGAGGGACTACTACTCACCAGATACAGTTTACCATCCTGGAGAAAGTGATAACCTCTACCCTGTAACTGAACACCCCATGAGCTGTTTATAAGTGAAGTAAGGAGATGTATATTATACCTTGGTGGTGTCCGATTAGGAAAAGTTCCAAAATCTGACTATAGAAATACTAGGATTATATCTTATGAAATAAAGCACTTCTCAATTCTACAATTTCCTACCTGGATTTTTGAACAAGTTCTTACTTTCTGAGCCTCAATTGTTCTCATCTTAAAAAGAGGCTTATAAAATCTATTTTTTATGAAGATTAAATGAGAAGGTAAATGCTCAATGGAGTTACTGTTATTGTTATTCCACTCCCCCATGCAGACACCCAGATCTGCAGCATATCCACTCATCTCCCTTCAGCTTCATCACATTTACCTTTCCTTCATTTTCCACTATTTCTGCTCTACTACCTAAACTTCCATCATAGTCAGACTCTAGTTCTTAGCTGGATAAAGTGCTCCTAGATGAGTAAGGCCTGGTCATCACTAAGGAGGCCCCAAACAAATTATTTTATTTTAAGTGTTTATTTTTAAGAAAGAGAGAAAGCGTGCACAAGCAGGCAAGGGACAGAGAGAGGAGACAAAGGATCCAAAGCAGGCTCTGCACTGATAGCAGAGAGCTTGATGCGCGGCTCATATTCAGGAACTGTGAGACCATGACCTGAGCCGAAACCAAGAGTCAGACATTTAACTGACATAGCCACCCAGGTGCCCTACAAATCATTTTATTTTTAAAATTCTTCACATCTGACCCTTGATTTAACTTTTCTACATTTGTTTTTCTTTTGGAGTGGGGAATGATGGGTGACATAGAAATTCAGATGTGATAGGAACCTATACATGTAAGTGAAAAATATTTGAGTCTCTCAGAATCTAGAACCATACTTTGTGTAGAATAATGATTCTGGTGGCACCTGGGTGCTCAGTTGGTTGAGCGTCAGCCTGGATCAGGTCATGATCTTGTGATTTGTGAGTTCAAGCCCCTCGTTGGGCTCTGTGATGACAGCTCAGAGCCTGGAGCCTTCTTCAGAGTCTGTCTCCATCTCTCTGTCTCTCTCTGCCCCTCACCCATTCATGTTCTGCCTCTCGAAAATCAATAAACATTAAACAATTTTTTAAATAAATAAAAAAATAATTTTAATTCTGGCAAAGTCTTAGAATTTATCTATGAGTTCTAAACAGAATCTATTTTCATGTAAACACTATTTTTCTAAGTAGATACTTAATATAAATAACAAAGACTTCATATTTGGATAAATTAAATGTGTTGCATTCATTTATATTTAAAATAAGAGCTTTGATATGAATCAGTCCTTTCTTTCTTTCTTTCTTTCTTTCTTTCTTTCTTTCTTTCTTTCTTTCTGTTTTTTTGTTTTGTTTTTTGTTTTTTTGTGTTTTTTTTGTTTTTTTGCTTAACTCTACAGAAACAAGTTTTTCCTTTTGGGGCTATGTCAGGGCACCACAGTTTTTGCAAGTATACCTAAAATGCAGCACTGTATATCTGGGACATATGCCTGAGGGAAGCCTTTCCAATTCTTAAAAAATATTGAGGATATTTCAGTATCACAGATGTTTCCTTATTGAAGATATTTCAGTATCACAGATGTTTCCTTTTCAAACATGCTTTGGACCCCAGCAACTGTAATAATAAGAAAGATTTGCTGTTCTCATCAATGAAGTGAAGGAAATTGTTATTTTCAAAGTGTGACTGTCTTTCAGTTAATATAGGTTAGTGCACTAACATGTATTGCAGCATCCTAAAAATTCAGTACACCTTTAGCTAACTCCCAAATCTTTCTGCTGCTTTCTCTTCTTCCTTTTATTAGTGTACTTTAGATCATCAATTTTCACACAGTTTAACAAACTAGCTTCTACAATATGCTTATAGTTTCCAGTTACCCAATACAACACTAATTTTAAGAAAGTACACTGTAGTCTTTCATTTCTTGCTCACAAACTTCTTATTGTCCTCTTTCAAAAGAATAAAGCTCCTTGTTACATCAATCAAGACTTTTTGGAATCTTACAGAGTCAAACTGTTTAGATAATTCTCTCAATGGTTTTACTCAGTTCTCTAGTTTTCCACTCTAATGATTTTGTTCATCCTCTCCTCCATTTGTCAAGCAAGTTTCAACTATACCACCTTATATCAAGGAAATCTTATCCATTATTCAGGGCCCCAGATGCCTTCTTTAAATGAAATATCTAATGATTTACCCTGATGCAAGTAATTCTTCCCTTTACAGCACATCATCATATTTATTCATTCTATATTTAATTAGGTGTTGCTACTATGCTATGAATCCAGAGGCAAATAAGGTAAATTCTCTGTTCTCATATCATTCAGAAATCTGCTTGGTTGTATTTGTCTTAGGTTTTATATACTCTTATTGGTTAACATATAACCTTGAGGCAAAATTGAGAAGCCATGGAGGACAGAGATTAATAAACTAATTGATCTTTATGTCCCCAGGTCCTAGCAGAGAACTTTGCATGTAGAGAAAAACAATAAATCTTTGTCAAAGTGAAGTGAATTCCTAGTCTGTCATAAAATTCTGATTCATGATAAATGAGACAGTCTACTTGTTGATTTGTATTATTTCAGCTATTGTAAGTTGGTCTTTAAAATAATTTTACTGGTTTTATTGGGCTCCCAAATGAATACTTACTTCTCTTTCTCCTCCCTTTCCCATATGTTCATCTGTTTTGTTTCTTAAATTCCACATATGAGTGGAATCATATAGTATCACAAGAGACTCTTAACAATAGAGAACAAACTGAGGGCTGAGGGAGGAAGGTGGGTGGGAGACAGGCACTGAGGAGGGCACTTGTGATGAGCACTGGGTGTTGTATGTAAGTGATGAATCATTGAATTTTACTCCTGAAACCAATATTGCACTATATATCAACTAAAATTTCAATACATGCATCAAAAAAAAAAAAGACACACAAAAAGAATACCTAGTATAAAAAATTAAAAATTTTCTTTAATGTATGTCAATCATAAAATGAAAAGTACAGATTATGGAATCAAGTTTCTTGGCTTTGATTCTGGCTTTGCTCTTTACCATTTGTGTAGACTTTAGCAAGTTACCTAACTAGTTACTTCCTCTGTTTCCTCATTTTTAGAATGGAAGTAAAAAAGGAACTAGCTCACAGAGTTGTTTACTTAGTGCGAAAATCACTTGTAATAACGATTGCCACACAGTAAGTGCTACGTGAGTGTCAGCTAATATTAGATAACAAAATGATTGCACAAAGGCATGTATTTATATGTGTCATTTTCTCTGCCTGAGACACTTCCTCCTTATTCCTGGCATGAACTGTAAAACATCAATTTCCCCAGAAGGTCTTTTTCTTTTAATTAGTCTCCCATTCTCACTTCTAGAAGTGGCCCCTCCGTGCCCCAGCCAAACACACACACAATATAGCACTTGTTATACCAGACTCCAACTTTCTGGTGGTGATATAATCATCCAAGTGAAGGTGATAATTGTGTCTATTTAACCCAAATTTGCACCCCGGATCTAGCAAAGCACCTGGCACATAGCCTATTAAATGAATACATGAAAGAATTATAGAAAGCTGAAGTTTAGGAAATCATCTTAACCATGTAAGTACTAACATAATAATAATGCAGCTGCCTGTAAAACATGATCTAAATATTTTAATATATATTATGTGTATGTGTATATACTATTGCGGTCTATTTTTAATAAAATTAGAAAAGTCAAAAAATGGAAAAATAATAAAAGGAAATAGGACATGAAATCCCATAGTGACAAAAGGAACAATTGTTAGTTTGTGGGGCATGAAAAAGGGTGGAAGGGCTTAGGACTTAGCACTTCTTAAAACTTTACTTGGATATTAAATACAGTAACTTCATGCTTATCTATCTCATATAAAAAAATGTCCTTATTTGTGACAATGCCTGCAATTTGGTATCCTATGGGGACATAGTTGCTGCCAGAGATTACTGTGTGATTTATTTTAAGTTGATGGCTTTGAATTTCTGAATGCTTAAAAAATATTTTTTCTGCCTTTTTAATTTAATTTAATTTTATATTTTGTTCTCATTCTCAAGTTGTTATGATGATGAAATTGATGCATCCTCTTTGGATTAATTTTTTTCACAGCCATAAAACATGAGAGAAATGGGAAGAAGTCTTTCAATTTATACTATTGAATTTATAGCTGTAGCATTTTTACATCCTAGACATGACCCTAATTTGGTCTTCTCAATTTGTACACAAAGTTCTCAATCCAAATTCTAAAGACACCCATAGGTTTAGATGTTTTAACAAGTGGTCATTTCATTAACTCAACAAAGTAACATTTCTCTCAGTTATGTGATATAATAAGAAGTATATTTAGTCTTTGTTTCCAGTCCCTGGCTCAGAGCTCCTAAAACCCTTGGGATTTCCTGAGTGATGGGAGTGTCTTTTGTTACTCATAAAGAGTCCCTTTCACTTTCACCTGAGTTTATGCTAATGAGGTGACTTAATGTGGGGTGACTAAGGCTGGTGATTAAGGACAACTATTAGAGGGTGGGGACTGTCAGCCCCACTCCTGACCTCCAGAAAGGGAGGACTAGAGATTGGGTTATGAAATCTCTTGAACAAGGAAAATCAGAGAGCTTCCTGGTTGATGTATACACCAAGGTGCTGGAAGCTCCTAGCCATGTCCTTTCCATATTCTTCCACCTCCATCATACCTTGCCATATACCTCCCTTCCATTTGGCATTTCCTAAGTTATACTCCTTATGATAAAATGGTAATAGTAAGTAAAGCACTTTCCTAACTTGTGTGAGTTCTAGTAAATTATCAAACCTGAGGAAGCAGTTGTAGGAACCCTTGATTTATAGCCAGTCTGTTGGAAATGCAGGTGGCTGGGGACCTGGGATTGTGTCTGAAGTGGAGGGTAGGCATATGGGCCTGAGCCTTTGAACTTGTGGGATCTAAAGCTAAATCCATGTAGATTGTGTGAAAATTGAATTGAATTGTTGGACAACCAATTGGTGTCCAGAGAATTGCTTGTTGGTATCAGAAAACACCCCAGAGATTACCACATGCGGAGTTAGTCAGTTGTTTGTGGAAATGTTAGATCTTCTGACAGACAAGCATGGTTTGCTATTTTGAAAGATATTGCTATTTTTTTTTCAAACATAACCAAATTATGTGGGAAAATATGTGGAAAAAAGCATTGATTTTCTCAAATCCTTTTTTTTTTCTAGTCCCAACAAATGTGGCCACCTGAAACTGGAACACATACAGTGTTATAGAAAGTAAACATGGGATGATTTACTTATGGTGTATTAATATTACTAGTGGCTGAAATAAGTTTCATATTCATTCATACTAGATTTTGCATCAGAAGCTCTACTTGTCACTTGTGCAAAGTTTAAAATTAGGTTTAGAACAGAAAAAGTTGTTACGGCACTATGTTTGCCAATTAGCCTTTCAGAAATAACATAGTAAAAGACAATAGAGATTTACCAACAACTGATACAGAGTTGATATATCTGCCAAGTTTGGAATGGAGGTATTTCCCCTTTGGTGGATGCATTAGAAATATTCATCCATTATTATCATTCACCAGAATGGAATGATAAACATCAGTTTACTTCAAACCAAATTGAGAGAAAGATAAACTTGAATAGCTGGAGTAGAGTACTTTCTGATACCAGGGCAACATATAAGATGTAATTACTGAGTCTGCGATAGGTTTTTCTAGCCAAACTTTTGAATAATTCAATGTATTTTATTAGAAGCAATCACTATTAATGTAAATAAACCAACAGAAAGGTGGGGAATGAGGGGTGCCTAGAGAGATGGGAATACCTGGAG
Organism: Puma concolor; assembly: GCF_028749965.1. Taxonomy (NCBI): domain Eukaryota; kingdom Metazoa; phylum Chordata; class Mammalia; order Carnivora; family Felidae; genus Puma; species Puma concolor. The sequence continues at coordinate 78,457,869 of NC_141667.1, read as the reverse complement.
AAAGAAATGAGCTTTTCTTAATTACCCACAGGGTAATTTATTGAGCCTGTTTTTTCAGTGATGCATTAGTTAGCGCTAAGCCTTATTTAGCACTTACAATGTGCTGGACACTGTTCTATATGCTTTACATAGAATCCAAGTGATCTTCTCATCAGCCCTATGAGGTACTTACTCTTAATAACCCCATTTTACAGGTTAGAAACCTGAAGCATCATGAAAATAATGAATTGGCCCAAAGTCACCATGTTGTAAGCTGTGGAACTGGGAATTAACCTATCTCCCTCCAGAGAATGTGCCCGAAAAATTAGGTTGCCCTGAATCTCAGTCATGCTATTAATTTCGTCATGCCATTTTTAGTTGGCATTACATTAATTTCAAATCTTTAAATTACTAAAAAGTAAAATGTGACTGAGGTTCCAATATTCCATTTTATAACTTTTTTGGGTATTATTCTGAGATTAGTTATTAGTTGTGTTACATTAACTAGTTAAAAAAACAGAAATAGAAACACTCCTAAAATCTAACAAAGAAGGTCACCATGTTTTTCCCAGTTAAATATATGGTACTCCTTACTACATGTCACCCGGGATTAAACAACTTCCAGTTTTCCATGGCAAGTGTCAAATTCCATGTTGACTTCCACTTGCCAAGTCAGTTATCAGTCCTTATATCTGAGGGGGACAAATAATTTTTAGAAATAAACACTAATTTGGTCAATCAACTTGAACTACACACAATTAGAAAAAAATGCTAGAAAAGTATTCTATCATCTCCAGATTCTATTTTTACCTAGATTTGGCAGAAATAACACTGATGCTTAGGAAAGAATAAAATCCATCAGAGAAAACTGCTCTGTGCTAACATTTAAATGAAACACTTTTGGGGCGCCTGGGTGGCGCAGTCTTGGTTAAGCGTCCGACTTCAGCCAGGTCACGATCTCGCGGTCCGTGGGTTCGAGCCCCGCGTCGGGCTCTGGGCTGATGGCTCGGAGCCTGGAGCCTGTTTCCGATTCTGTGTCTCCCTCTCTCTCTGCCCCTCCCCCGTTCATGCTCTGTCTCTCTCTGTCCCAAAAATAAATAAACGTTGAAAAAAAAATTTAAATGAAACACTTTTGAGATTTACCTTCCAATTCCAGGTAAAAATACTCCCATGCCAGTTATTATCACTATTGACTTTACTCATAGGCACTCTAAAGAAGTCTAGGGAATTTTCTCATTAGTGCTAAAACACACATAGACACACACACACACACACACACACACACACACACACACACACACAATAAAGCTGAAGGAAATAAGAAACTATTTTTATTATTAGCTCTACTTTCCACTTTCACAATCTGAGTTATCATAGCTGTCAGAGGTGCTTCTTTTACAAAGAAGGAAACCAAAAGACAAATAACAAATGATAGGTAGATAGGTAAATAGCTAGATTGCTAGCTAGCTGGCTAGATAGATTCCTGTAGCTTTATTTTCCATACAGCACTTTCTCTTTAAATGTCAGTAAAACATATTAAATAATCAGCCAATACATAGCTTAGTCTTATGCACCCATTTCTACTCCTAAATTCTGTCTTGAAGATCATTTTAGAATATGAGAACACAGGTGATTTTACTTTTCTCTGCTGTTTTTTTTAAAAAAAATTTTTAAATGTTTGTTTTTGAGAGAGTGAGAGAGACAGAGCATAAGCAGGGAAGGGGCAGAGAGAGAGGGAGATACAGAATTCTAAGCAGGCTCCGGGCTCTGAGCTGTCAGCACAGAGCCTGAAATGGGGCTCAAACTCACAAGCCATGAGATCATGACCTGAGCTGAAGTCGGACACTCAACCTACTGAACCACCCAGATGCCCCTCTGATGTTATTTTCCATACACTCACCCCAAACTCAAAGTCCTAACCCTCTCCAAACTATTGAGTAAAGAGATAATTTACTTTATGTTTTAGGTGAAAAACTAATAAATAATAAAGGATAGAATTCAACAACTGTTCCAAGTGATTCTCCCAGTGCAACACACACACACACACACACACACACACACACACACACACACACACACTTCCATTTTGCCAGTCTTTTTGAGACAATAAATAAAGTAAGTAGGGTTCCCAGGTCCTGTGAGCATCAGCAACCTTTCACTAGTATTTGAACGTTTATTTCCAAATCTTATCCTTCCTCCCTTTCCCTAAATCAGATGTTACATTTGCCTGTTTCCTTATTGCTTCTTTCAACCAGAAAAGAAAAATAATGGAAACAATGACACAGATTCACCATCTACAACATTTAATAATTCTGTGGCTCTGGGCAACTCTTTTTCTTGCATATTTCAGATGTAATGGTTGTAGTAGAACTGTGTTCAACTATGGGAAGGAATTTAAGAGATTTTAGATGAAACATCCATTATTTTATCTTGCCAAAAACAGCTCTCCAAAGTCAGTTTTCTTGACAAAATCATTCTCTTCAATTATAGGATTAAAACTGCTAGAGAATAATGATGAACGATGTCTTATGTATTGTAAAAGTTTCTAATTCTCTACTAATGAGATACTTTTTATTTTGGAATGAGGAAGAAACAATATTTCAGTTTCTTAAAACATGTCTGATATAGATACCTGAGAGTTACAATAACATGTCACAAGTGAAGTGATTTTTTTTTTCTAAAACTCTGAACTGCTACTTTTCACCCACATGAGGTTTTTTGTTTTGTTTTGTTTTTCTGTATAGAAATGAATATTAATTGGGCCACCTAGGTGGCATTGAGCATCCGACTCTTGATTTCAGCTCAGGTAATGATCTCACAGTTCTTGAGCTCCAGCCCCACATCGGGCTCAGTGCTGATAGCAAGGAGCCTGCTTGGGATTCTCTCTCTCTTCCCTCTGCCCCTCCCCCACTCTCTTTCATGCATACAAGAGCTCTATCTCTCTCTCAAAATAATAAACATTAAAAAAAGAAATGAATCTTACTCTGTATTAATAACTAATTCAATTAGTTCAATAAAATATTGCATTAGAGTTCTGAAATTAGATATAAAATTAGATATTCATTAACTGGAATAGACACATACATATTTTTCTTTGTGTATGTTTAGTTATTACCAAAGCAAATGACTTAATATAATTTTGCTTTCTCAGATAAGTTATTATCATTTTTCCTAATATAATTTGGATTTTGGGTTAAGTAGTTAGGAAATCAAAATTTTCCAATTATGTAAGTAAACATGTTTCATTTTTTTAACTTTATTTATTTTTGAGAGAGAGAGAGAGAGAGAGAGAACACACAAGCAGGGCAAGGGCAGAGAGAGAGGGAATCCCAAGCAGGCTCCTTGTTGTCCAATGCAGGACTTGAAATCATGAATGGTGAAATCGTCACCTAAACCAAAATCAAGAGTTAGACGTTTAACCAACTGAGCTATGCAGGTGCCCCATAAGTAAACATGTTTCTTATCTGTGAGAGTCAATAGCAATCCACTAAGTTTCTAATAAAATGGAAAATTTTAACTCCTGAAAAAAAGGTTTTAAGCATTTATAATACAGAAATTAGAATATAAGAATTTTGCTGTATCATAACTATTATTAATGAGATTAGGAGTTCTTACATTTTAGAAAAAAATGATGAATGTGTAAGTCAAAAATAATGGACACAAATATTCATTTCTGACAAATATCATAAAATCTGAAAGCTATTCAAAAGCATTTAGCCAGGCCAAACTCAATTCCAGGGCAAAGAAGTCGAGAATTTTTCTGTAGTCAATAACATTTAGAGACTTCACATTAGGGATTATTATATAAAATATACACTATGCCTGCTTATTTTTATTAGTATAGTAAATAAAAGTTATTGATTTTGCTTTTATGTATATCACTCTTGTTAGTGCATTTGCATTAGCCAATCTAAACTGCAATAGTAGATATAACAAAAAGAGAATATTCTAATAAATGAGACAGACATTTCTGACAGTGTGATAGTAAAGATTTTGTTAATAGCCTGTATGTTAATAGCTTGAATTTTTCTATAATATACACAAGAATTTCTTTGAATCACATACTTAGTCTGGCGGGCTGGAGCTGGTTCTTAGTGATTCACCAAGGCCATTGTTAATCTTCTTGAATTTTATAAATTGGCTGACATCTCATCATTAGCTTGAAATTGGACATGATGGGAGTATTTACACTATACTCCAGTTTTGTTTGTTTCCCCAGAGAGCTGATTCTTAAAAAGTTATTAGCACACACACTACTTGGAAAGAATCTGCATCAGTGAAATACTGTGTAATTTTCTACAACTATTTCAGAATGAATTTCTTGAACTAGTGAAAAGAGCATAACATTTGGTATCAAAAGATGTATGTTTGAGACAGGTTGCTTAGAGTCTTAGGATGTCACTTAACCTGCCTAAATATTCTTCTTTTTTTTTTTTTTAACATTTATTTATTTTTTTTTTAATTTTTTTTTCAACATTTATTTATTTTTGGGACAGAGAGAGACAGAGCATGAACGGGGGAGGGGCAGAGAGAGAGGGAGACACAGAATCGTAAACAGGCTCCAGGCTCCGAGCCATCAGCCCAGAGCCTGACGCGGGGCACGAACTCCCGGACCGCGAGATCGTGACCTGGCTGAAGTCGGACGCTTAAGCGACTGCGCCACCCAGGCGCCCCTAACATTTATTTATTTTTGAGAGACAGAGAGAGACAGAGTATGAGCAGGGGAGGGGCAGAGAGAGAAGAAGACACAGAATTCGAAGCAGGCTGCAGGCTCCGAGATGTCAGCACAAAGGCCGACGTGGGGCCTGAACTTACAAACTGCGAGATCATGACCTGAGCCAAAGTCGGACGCTTAACCAACTGAGCCACCCAGGCACCCTCCAAATATTCTTTAATGTCATTATTTTTAATGAGATCTTTGAGTAGATGACATGCAAAGTCTTCTCCAGTTCTAATACTATCTGAATCAATTACCATGTATGTTTGTATCTCATTCTCCTCCCAAAAGGTAGAGTAATGAAACAAATGGTTGAGAGATGAATAAAGCAGAAAACTATGATCAGTAAGTCAGGCTCATTGTCAGAATGGAAGAGACAAAGGGTTATGTAGATTGTGAAGAACTAGACAACAATGCCTAGACTATAGAAGACAGAACAACTCAGCTGTGGCTCATAGTTATCATGAGGCTATAAAGTTCCGATATTGCCAGATCTTCCTATTTTTTAAAGAATCAACAAAAAATGAAAGTTTTATTTGAAAGCTCATAGTTATAAAACGTTGGCAACAAACTTCATTTTTAAGTATCTGTGGTGTTAAACAGGTCAGTGGACTGGAATCAATTGTTAGTCATCAATTTGCTACCCCTATTCTCTAATCAGGAAAGGGAACAGAAATAGCAATAGGGTGTTTCTAGAAGAGAAGTGAAAGAAATCAGGGAATTTAATAAAGACCAATGTAATATTACACATACTACATACACATGCCTACAAATAAATAAGTGCCAAAGAAACACTATAAACAACATATTTTAAAAATGTGTTTTGGCCGGAAAGAATATCTAAATTGTACTTTTCTGGGGCGCCTGGGTGGCGCAGTCGGTTAAGCGTCCGACTTCAGCCAGGTCACGATCTCGCGGTCCATGGGTTCGAGCCCCGCGTTGGGCTCTGGGCTGATGGCTCAGAGCCTGGAGCCTGTTTCCGATTCTGTGTCTCCCTCTCTCTCTGCCCCTCCCCCGTTCATGCTCTGTCTCTCTCTGTCCCAAAAATAAATAAACATTGAAAAAAAAATAAAAAAAAAATAAAAAAAAAAATAAGTTGTACTTTTCTCATTCTAGTCCAAACATTAATAACTGAAGGAGTTAGTAACAGGGAGCACCAGAGTAAAAGAATCTGTTAAATTAAATATTGAGTTAAAAGTCAAAGTATTGCAAGTCACTTGGTTATGTATCTGTAAGAAGGCAATTTGTTCAATCCAAATTTAAAATGAAGACTTAATATGAAGACTTAAGTCCAGAGACTGAAGTGTAAGTCATCAACATTGTAGTCACTTAGAATGTATTCTCTGGAACTTTTCTCAGGTATATCCTTACACATATTTGCTTTGTATACAATAATAAATATGTACAATAGAAAAAATAATTACTAGGTAATTTCAGCAAATTGTGAAGCAGCAACATTCTGATTCTGATGCTGCGCTGTCCACACTAAACTCCCCAGAAAAACTAAGCCATGTTGACAAAGTTTTCTCTAAAAACATTATTTATTCCTCTAAACTTTTCACCAACTTAGAATGCTCAAGAATTGATACTCAGTTTTGATACAAATTTCAATTGTTCTCTAGCCAACTACATATTTTAAGGTTCTTTAGTGGCTTTCAAATTTCATTTAAAATAAAATAATTCAAATTTAGATGGCATGAGATTCACAAATAATATGGCACACCATCAATCAATTTTCTAGAAGAGATCTTGATTTTGCTCTGCAGATGTCAGCTGAAAGCCTGAGTAGATAAATGAACTTAAATATAATGAAATGCTCAGAACTCAGCTATAGGAATTGTGTTATCTCTTTTTGAGTTGAATAATAAATGGAATTCTATTTTAGAATTACTTAAAAACTTATGTCTAAAGTTTGGGATAAAAATCCTTAGCTAGATAGGCAGTTTATTTAAGTGTTTCCTCTTCTTGTTTGTGAAAAATAATCTTTTTATCTCTGGCCAGGAAACACAAGCCAGAAACAGCTCAAGATATGTGGTAAGTTATATAAATAGGAATGCATTCACTTTCTGAATACCATTTTGGCAAAGTACAAGGCTATATAAATTAATAGGTATATATAACATTGAAAACCAATACATCAAAAAGGAATTATAAAATAGCACAAAAACTGTTATAATAATATAAAGCTATGCTCTTCTATGGAGATAATGGTGGAAAGTGAGCTGCTCCTAGAATCAGTGATTCTGGCTTGCTACTGAGTATCTTACTAGATGGGACTCTGGGCCTCAATACCTTGCTCTGTAAAAGAAGAGGTTTATCTAGTTTACATCAAACGGTCACTAAAATTAATACATGTTAATTAGCTATGGATAATATATTTATATACTTTTTTGTCCAAGTTTTTATTTAAATTCCAGCTAGTTAATACACAGTGCAATATTAGTTTCAGGTGTACAATATAGTGATTCAACACTTCCATACAACACCTGGTGCTCATCACAAGTGCCTTCCTTAATACCCATCATCTATTTCCTCCATCCCCCACTCACCTCCCTGTCCACTGACTAATGAGTGGATATATATATATATATATATATATATATATATACACACAATGGAATATATTTATATACTTTTATGACAATCATATCATTTAAATATTTTCCTGCAACTAAAATCTGTTTTAAATATTCCTGATCCCTTACTTATATATTATGTTATTATGATTTTATCAGTGAGACACAAAAAAAAATTGTCTGATGCATGAAATGAGAATTTTCAATGTTTTTCTAATGGGTTTAGGTTTTTCTAAGCAGTTATGAATTTCTTCACACCTTTTTCAACATTTCCAAATATTTTTATTTTAGGGAGGACCTGAGTGGTATCTTTAAAGAAACAGCTTGATGAACGTAAATAAATACATGGTAAATTTAGAGGTAAAGACAGGGGATTTTCAAAGACACTATAAAACATCTTTCAATGTGTTACTGTAATGGAATAAAAGCACAAGTTATGAAAATGTTCTGTAATATCACCATCAGAACAGCTTGGTTAGAAAGTCCCCAATCAAACCTAAGTGTTAAAAGGTCCAGAGCATTGAGGAGGAATGTCAAATTCCCCAAGCAGTTCATGTCATCATGAGTCACAATGTTTGGGCAATGCAAAGTTATTTCCTAACACTCTAACTGCTAGAGAGGAAAGCTCATGCTTTCATCATCTCCCAGCCAGTCAGAGAAGTGTCCTGTAGAATAGCTTTATTGTCTCTGGATCTCTTTGTTGAGGGTCGGCCTCATTTGCTCTTGTAACAGTCTTGTCCTTAGTTTCTTAAGGACATAAGAAAACCAATCTCCAAAGTTTTCCAATTACAGAGATCAAAAAAAAAAAAAAAACCCAAAAAACAAAACAAAACAAAAAAACCAACAACAAAAAATATAGTTTGTCCAGCGTGTCACCTTTCTCTTTCATAATTGCTTCTTCCTGTTTATTCTTGCAAACCCCACCCTCCCCACCTAATCTATTTGCAGTCACAGTATGCCTCCTCATTGTCATATTCAGTGTCTCAGACACAGTGAGAAATCCAAGGACTTAGTTCCTTTGCACACCGAGTTAAATGAGAAAAATGGAATATGGGAAATGTCAAACCCACCATATATCATGGTGGAGAAAGAAGAGAGATTCATAAATCTATTTGAATGTAATTTTGTTCTATCACTTTGAATTATTTCTAAACAGGTTACTCATTTCAGTAGTTGTATAACTGTTTCCTTTTATCATCTTCCATCCCTTTCTAGAATAAATTTTAGCATGTAGAAGCATTGTTTGGATCCTGAAGCTCTTTGTAAATCAGGACTCTATTACCATTCTTTTTTTAATCAAGCTGTAGGTATAGGTATCATTATGTTTAGGTCTTTCAAAAGAGGACTATTTTGCAGTAGGTAACTCTGATACAACTTGTAAGTAGGCAGTACTGTGAATTATTGGTATATACTCTCAGTTGACTTTTAATCCTGCTTGGAAACTCTTCTGTGCATTTCTACTCAGTGATCCCACTCACATCCCACTGAAGGTATTCCAAGCACTTGCCAAATTACATTCCCAAATTACCTTGTCCCTTCCTTACATAAAACCCTGGACTATGAAAGTGGGGATTTCCTCCCTTGGGGGAGCCCATGCTTAGATATCTTCTTTGCAGCCCCAGATGTAGCCCAGCCCTGGCCATATAAATATTCCTGAATGAGCAAATGTGCAGAAACACTATCTATTCATTTTTTCCAAATGTGGAGTTATGTGATTTAAAGTATTTTGCTGCTTCAAAACAAACTTTTTAATGCAAAATTCTGAATCTGATTTTTTATTCTGTCGAATAGGACTACCATGCTTTGTGTATTACTACAATATTTGTATGAAACATATTCTGCGTTTATTATTTTCTGTAAAATAATCAGCTTACTAGTTTTGAAACTGACAGCAATTTTGTTGTAGGCATCTGGTCTAGGCAAAAAAGAAACAGAGAAAATATTTGCCAGCTGACTAAACTACAAAATATGTTTAGTAGCACTGATTCTTCCTAGTAGTGACTTTTATTAATGGGAACCTACAGATGGATTGACTACAACACATATGGATTATACAAAGAATCAAGTTCTTTTATTTTTTTATGTGATGACTATCAACAAGCAAAAACAAAGAGTTTGGGGAAGGTGCCCACATCCTACCCCGCCATTGCTTCCTTAATTTTTATTATTTTAAAATGATTACTGTCAAACATTTATAAGACTGTGCAATTTTCTCAAGCACTACCGAAAAACATATATTTTAATGTAAGATCAGCTTGTCACATTGTGAAAATTTTATATGTGGCTATAAAATAATTTCTGCAGAAAGTTTACGGAGTTCTACTGAGAGTAGTAAGATCAATGGAATAAAATGCAAAATCATAAGTAGCTGCGGGTAATAATTTTACTTTGAGTAAGATCCACTGGGGGAAAGGAAGAGCAAAAAACGAGTTACTATTAAACCAAATTATCAAAAATATTAACTGTGTAATATAGAGTCCCTTGCATTTTAGATTATGTAAAGGTTATCTAGATGTCACATGATTGTTTTAGCTATTAAATTTCATTCAAGTTTTTAACTGGCACAACTATCATTGGATATCTGAACTCAGTTACTTGGTACTAGAGCTTAATTAATTTTGGCAAATTGCCCTGAAATGTTATAAAGACCAAGGAAGCTGAGTCTATATAATTCATTCAATGGAATCTATACAAGCTAGGTACCTAAGAATTCCTAATTTCTTTATTACACTATCACTTTATGACTTTATTTTTTTACAGAAGGACAAATGGATTCTTCCATTGCTTTTACTATCCCTAGAGTGACATGAAAGGACAGTATTTTCTTCAAGAGCATGCTTCAAATGAGTAATGAGAGAATGAGGCAAGCAATATGAACCATACTTTTTTCATGACAACAATTTAGTGTTGAGAATGAAAATGTTATGCTGCCCGAAACAAAAGCAATTTGTTTTTGGTGAGAAATTAATGATAGCAACCGCCAGCCCATTCTCTCTGCAAGGCATTCCATTTGACCATCAACATGGTCATTGGATGATGGTTTGGAGGATAAAAGTGGAGGCAGGATAGAATGGAGTGATTATAACTGAGTTCTTCATACACTAGCATTTGACTGACATTTTGTCCAGAAAAACCTTAATCAGGGAATGAGCTCTTGGGCTGCAAACTCATGTGAAAACAAGCAGGCATTTACCCAATAAAAGAGCAGTGACTTGTCACAATTTTTGGTGCTGACCTTGACTGCAGTGCCTAACTTCATGATCCAGCTGGATAAAGATGCAAAGTAAGGAGCAACAGGAGGAAAAAATCAGCAGTACTGCTGCACCCACGGCTTTTCCACTTCTCACTCCCCAGATTTCCCACATCTATTCTTTGGGCCTTTATGATTACTTTTCTTTATTCCCAACAACTTATTTACCATTAGTTAAGAATTAGCTATCAGTTATATATACCTTAATGTTTATCTAAGCTACTTTATCCTCTCTCTCCTGAGTATTTGAAGTGTAGGTGGTTATTTCTTATTGAAACTAAAATCTGTTCAAACTATATAGACGTAAGGTCTTTCAAAGGATGAGAAAGCCTTCATGGTATGTACAAAACTTCTACCATTTACTCAGGACCCTAACTTACTGACAAGGAGTAACAATGGTGTATCAGAAGGCTAAAGTTGTGTGTGTGTGTGTGTGTGTGTGTGTGTGTTGCCTTTTTTTTTAAATCGAGTTTTTAATTTTAATTCCAGTATAGTTAACATACAGTGTTACCTTAGTTTTAGGTGTACAATATGCTGAAGGTTAAGGTTCTTAAGATATGATAGAAATTATCTTTTCTTAAGAACTGAGAAAATACTGAGGTGCCTAGGTGGCTCAGTTGGTTAAGTATCTGACTCTTTATTTCAGCTCACTCATGATCTCACAGTTCATGAGATGGAGTCCTGGTCTGGCTCTGCGCTGACAGCACAGAGCCTTCTTTTTATTCTCTCTCTCTCCCTCTCTCTCTGCCCCTCCCCTACTCATTCTCTCTCTCTCAAAATAAATTAAAAGAAAAATAACTGAGAAAATATTTTAGGATTTTACTTTCACTTAGGCCCCTGAAGTGGCAGTACCAGCATAATATCATTTGGAGGAAATGATTGTGACAATGAACACTGAAAACAAGTGCAAGAATTTACAACTTATATAATGTGATTTGACTGGTTCTCAAAATAAGCTGTTGAACAATATTTCCCACAGTTGTCAACAAATATATTGAGTTTAAATACAGTCTTCAGAAAACCATATTGAACCACAAGCCCTATCTTGAAGGGAGAGTGCACTCACTCACTAATGCATAAAAAGGAACATCATTCAGCGTATTACTGGGGGACAGAAAATAGGTCTGGCTGGTTGGGATGCACCTCAGTGAGCGCAAGCTGGTAGAGTTATCAGACTGACCTCTGCAGTGTGGTTTACCTTCCTACCACTGAATACTGGTTTTTACTGGGACTCCATAATTTTTCCTTCTTCTCTTGTTTCTCTGTATATTTTCCTTGACTTATTTCATCCATGGATTGTGAAAATGTAAATGTTTTATTTACTAGACATCAATCCCAGACATAGAAAATAGAGTTTCTAGCCTGCTCCTGGCTAACATGCTTTCCAATCCTTGGTTTTTATATAAACCCATAACTAGAAGGAATTTTTAAAAGGACTTTAAAAAATATTTTAAAATCAATCCCTCATTCTGGTACAATATGTTTACTCATTCACCCAGATTTTTAAATAATTTGGGGGTAAGAATGATGAGAAGAGAAAAAAAGGAGAGATGACCCTTCCCTTGATCCCTTGCCAAAAGTGCCTTTGAAATATGCAATAGATATGTCAATAACTTTTTTTCCTACATGAAAAGTCTAGTGCTCAAGCCCCAAGTCTTTTTCCTTTATTTTTTAAGCGTTTATTCATTTTTGAGAGACAGAGAGACATAAAGTGAATGGGGGAGAGGCAGAGAGAGAGGAAGACACAGAATCCAAAGCATCAAGTCTTTTGTCTTATTCTCTTCTCATATATTACTGGTATCTTGGTACCAGCTGGCATTTCAAATATCTAAGCCATAATTTGGAAGTTGCAGCTGAGACTGTGATAATCTATTAAAAAATGTTAGGAGCTGGGGTTAGCTGACTGACAATGATCAATCATATGCAAACACCTAATCAAGTAGGTTGAAGGAGTTCAAGATAAACCACATCTAAATTATTCTAAGGAAATAAGAAACTATAATTTTTTTAAAGATTTATGGAGTAGTTGATTCAATAACCTTCCTTGGCAAACTCAGTATCTAGTCATGCTCACTGTTTAAATATTATTATATATTTGCTTTTTATCTTAAATTCACAATTATTTTAGTGTATATAAGAAATCGTGGAATGGAATAAAGTCCCAGTCACCTGGACTTAAATTAGAATAGCTTTATGCAGAATAATTCAATACATAGTTTGCATATTGATGAGTGTTCCTCTTTTCTTTCCTGAAAGGTCAGAGAAACAAGGGAATTTCTAAGGCAATTTATATAGTTTCTACCACTCATTACAGGATTGGGGTTTGAAAGTAGAAAGGGAATAAACAACCAAATGCATGTACTGACTATAACCTATGAAATAAATTTATGAATTTTTCCTGTAGCTCTTAAAAATAGCAGTATAAACATTTGTTCTGAATACTAAATTTCAGTCTTGGAATTTAAAAATGATGAAAATCAATTTATTTCCCTGGCTAAAGTATTTAAAATAGCTTTTTTTCTTCTAGAAAACACTATAATAAATCAATCTGTTAAAAATCATATATATATATATATATATATATGTATATATATGGATTTTGAAAGATAATGCTCAAGGTAATAATCAAGAGACAAAGTTATGAAATTATAGAATTAGGGCAACTTTCTTAGTTTTTCAGGATGAATTTATAGATGTTCATTCTAGATGTTCCCAAGTGTCTCACTTCATTATTATGGTTCATTTACTTTTTAATCAGAACTTAGTCTAACAGTTTTATTCTAACAATACCTTAGGCAGGTACAATTTAGTAAGCATTGATTTACAATTATGTGGGTACTGGGCACTAGTTGGTTCTTCACATATACCAGTTGATTAATTAATACATTGCTGGGAAAACAAGCTATCTCTATGGAGATTCAAGCCTTCCTTATTGGCAGGGTTTCCCTCTGCTTCAAAATAAGCCGCATGGTAAATAGGATTTCCAGTGATACCCAGGTTGATTAAAAAATTGCTTCCTCCATCCAGCCTGCTGCCCTGCTTCTTTGATTGCTCTAAAGAACTAACCCTGATTCAAACTTCAAAGTCTTTCTACAGAACAACTTTGCCCTTTTTCATGACTCAATTTTCTACTCCTCTGCACCTGTGCCCCAACCCCCATCATAATGAATATAGGCTTTCATCCTTTCTCTTAGTTATATGAAGATAGATAAATAAGTATTTGCACTTATGAAATTTATAACATAGAGAACAAAGGGAACAATAAAATACATTCTGATTACCGTTTAGAGGCACACATCCTTTGAAAGAAAATACAGAGAAAGGACTCCCAGGTCAATCTCTGAATAAGGGACAAGAGTGAAGAAAGAATGGAAATGATCCAGGAGGAGAAAAGAAAAAAAATGCATACCAAGGGGAAAAAAACCAGGATGGGTCATTGTCACTGACCGCCATGAAGGCTTCCCCACTCCTCAAAAGCCATTCTAGATACTTTGCAGAACCTTTTAGTCTCAATGAGAGAGAAATATGTTGGCCAAGAGCAGCCTAGAAGCTCTGCTTCCTACAGGTTCCTTTGTGAGCCATATACCTGTGAATCATTTCTTAGATACAAGCCATTTATATTTTCACATTCCACAATGAAATATAAATGACATGAGCTGCTAGGAAACAATACTTTAACACAAGGGTAACTGGATTATGATTTCAGGAAACACTGCAGTTCCAGAAGGGCAAACATCCGCATTCCCAGCAAAGAAAGAAACATTTCATCATGGAAATATCATGAGGTTTAAAATACCCAGTATGCAGTGTTTAGCTAATCAAAAACATTAAAGATGCATGTTTTTTTAAATAAATATTACAGCTGTGTTGCTCATTGGTCAAAATAGAAACCATTTGGAAATGTTTTTGGCATAAGATTAAATTTAAAACAAGCCATTTTCAGAAAACATTTGGAGTGAATGTCACGATCTTCAGTTGTTTCTTAAAATTACTTTTCCTTGTGTGACTTTGAGTTGGTTCAATATTCCAAAACAATTCATTTGAATAACAGTGATGAACTCATATTTCCTACCAATGGTCTATTTCAGTCTCTATTTTTACTGGGAACTCCATTGGGAGCCTGGTCTGATTCAAATTCTGAAAGCTCATGTCATTTACATGAATTTAGCCTGCAGAAGATCACCCTAATTTTAATTAGCCTTTTATCTTTAGATTCATTTAAAATTGAAAGATTTTCATGTCTGAAAAATGAGTGTAGTAACTAAAATCTGAGCAGTGGTATTTTTGTGTCAGTCTTAAAATTGGAAAAAAAGTGATGCTAAAACATGTGTGAAGATAAAACCTTTTAATTTGTTAGGAACCACATTAAAAAATCATACATTCTATATGTTAACTAACTTGAATTTAGATAAAATCTTGAAAGAAAAAATAAAAAGATAAAAATTTAAAAACTCATACATTGTTATATATACAGTGGGATATTATGCAGACATTGAAAGGATGATATTGTGCCATTTGCAACATGGGTAAACCTAGAGAGTAGTAGGCTAAGTGAAATAACTCAGACTAAGAAAGACAAATATCATATGATTCGCTCATACGCAGAATCTAAGAAAAACACTTGAATAAACAAACAAACAAAAAGCAGAATTAGACCTATAAATAGAGAGAACAAACTAATGGTTACCAGAGAGGAAGGAGGTGGGTGGGTAGACAAAATGGGTGAAGGGGAGTAGAAAATACAGGCTTCCCATTATGGAATGTTCATGGGAACAAAAAGCATAGCATAGGGAATACAGTTGATGATATTCTTTTTTTTTTTTTTTTGATGTTTATTTATTTTTGAAAGGGAGAGAGAGAGCGCGCACATGAGCGGGGAAGGGGCAGAGAGGGAGGAGGACAGAGGATCCCAAGTGGGCTCTGTGCAGCAGGCTGGATACAGGGCTCAAACTCACCAACCGTGACATCATGACCTGAGCCAAAGTCGAAGCTTAACTGACTGAGACACCCAGGTGCCCCTAATCAGTGATATTCTAATAGTGTTGTATGGTGACAGGTGGTAGCTACACTTGTGGTGAGCACAGCATAATGTATAGGGAAGTGGAATCACTATGTTGTACATAGAAACTAATGTTAACATTGTGTATCAACTATATTCAAATAAAAAAAATTAAGGAAAAATATCATACATTGTAACAAATTAACTGTGTGCTGCTTCTCTTTTAATAGAAAGATATACTTGACTAATGAAAAATTTAGAACATCAGCTACACAGAAAAGACATGTCACTTGATTTGATTTCTGCAAGTCTTGTTATTCCTTCCTACATTTAAATGCACACGCTAGAAATTATGACCCTGATCATTTAATTGTGAATGAAGTACTCACAACTTGCTAGTTTATGGGTTGCCTACCAAAAGAAAACCTAAATGATCCAGCAAAATCCCAGGAAACTTAAGAGGGCATATTAAGTGATATCCCATTGTTAAACTTCATTTCATTTAATGACAAAAATGAAGAAATAAGTGTACTGCTTATGAAGTATGCAGATTAATTTATTATATTCTGAATAAGAGGAAATAATTCAAAAGTTAGTCACTTCCAGTAATAGTGTAAAAGAATACTTATCCTCCCAACACAAGATGAAATTACTAAGAATAAATTCAAGATAGCACAACAAATGCCAACATAATAAATATAAAGTGGGAAACTTTTGCCATATGTTAAGCATGACAAAATCAATTTTTCAAAATCCTAAGTGATGACAAGTTGCATATGAATGTATCATTATAAGGAAAGTGTATTGGTACTGTCTGATATGCAAAAAGTCCAACAAACAACTTGCATGGGATACTATTAGTATATCATATGTTATATATTTGCTCATAATAGTGTATTATATTGTATATCACATAGTGTGTTAAGTGTATACAAAATATTAATAGTATATTAAATATTGTTATATGTTGTGTGTATATGTAGCAGTATATATTATTTTTATTTTTCCTGTATGCAATATATAAACACTACTCCAGAAGTAATTTTACATAATTTGCACTTATAGAAAGAGCTATGCTTTTTATTTTATTTTTTTTTAAATATTTATTTATTTTTGAGACAGAGAGAGACAGAGCATGAACGGGGGAGGGTCAGAGAGAGAGAGGGAGACACAGAATCCGAAACAGGCTCCAGGCTCTGAGCTGTCAGCACAGAGCCCAACGCGGGGCTTGAACTCACAAACCGCGAGATCGTGACCTGAGCTGAAGTCGGACGCTTAACCGACTGAGGCACCCAGGCGCCCCAAGAGCTATGCTTTTTAAACAGGTTAATAATTTTCGAAATTTAAAGAAAGAATAAATTCAATAGGATAAATGGCTCCCTAACAAACATATATCCCTATATCTTCTATATCTATATCTATATCATCTATAACTATACCATCTATATCTATATCTATACCCATCTATATACACACACTTACACATATTTGTGTGTATACATGTTTGTGTGTGTGTGTATGTCTTTTACCAGCAACAAGAAACATTTAGATGGGGGTGGGTTAGCTTAATTATGGTCTTGAAAAATATAAAGAATATTTAAATTCCAAGAGAAATGACTTTGAAGCAGGAATATTATAGTAAGCTACCTCAATTATTATGTTGATTAAGTTAAACAAAGCTTTTTATTTAGGTTAATAGATGACATTTCTGAGGATGTTTGTAAATATTAAGTACAAATGTGTATTGTGTTGTTTTGAATATTCACTTAAGCAACATCAGTTAAAGCACAGGACCAGTGAAACTCAGCACTCAAAAGAACCTAAATGGTTATTTATGTCACTTCCCACATTCTAAAAGATACAAATCTAAGTCTGAAGGATATAAATAGTCTTGTCCATGGACAGAATAGTTTTATTTTGACCTTTCTTGTATATTAAACTCCTAAATAATTCTTGAAAATTCTCTAAGCCAGTATTCTCAGTTTGGATCAATGTAGAGACAAGTTTTCAAAAGAATAAGACTATTTTTTCAGAACCTGCAAAATACATCTGTTAACTCTAATTTGAGAAACTCTGCTATAGGTCATAGGGTATACCAAGCATTTCAAATGAAAGTTCTTAATTCCAAGCTATTTTAATGCATGCATTAGTCAATTTTACTCACACTTGTACATTTCTTTTGTAGTTTTTAAATTATCCTTTAAATAAGAAACATTTGGAAGATTTGTTAACTATAAGGGTAGCATATATATTCTCCACTAAAAGATAAAAAAAAAACAGATATCATAGATAGAACTCATAAAAATTTTTAAAAATCTACATGAACTGAATTTATCTTTCCCTTAATCATTTTGGTGAAGATGTTTACAAATTGTTGGATAACTTTAGAATTACCAACTATGAAGGTAACACATAGAACATTATCAACTTTTATTAATCTCAATATTAACCAGTCCTTAATCTAAGTGTTTATCTTGATTAATACAAAGTATCTTTATCAACTTAAAGAGAGTATAGTCTCTATTATATGAATATTGATATTAAAACAAATAATTAGGGTATGATGACAAAATAGGCCAAACATTTTTTTTGTAGTAGAACTGAAACAATAAACTAATGGATGATATAAATTTATAAAATAATTTGGACTTGAATATTTAAATTTTGACTTAAATACTTTAATGCTTCATAATAATTGTCAGAGGCAAAGGATTCAAATATAAATGTTTGAATATATTTTCCAGAATGATTGCAACAAATCTAAAGTTTTTTTTTTATGTTTATTTATATTTGAGAGAGAGACAGAGCATGAGTGGGGAGGGGCAGAGAGAGATGGAGACAGAATTTGAAGCAGATCCCAGGCTCTGAGCTGTCAGTACAAAGCCTGACACAGGAGCCATGAGATCATGACCTGAGCTGAAGTCAGACATTCTAACCAACTGAGCCACCCCAGCTCCCCGAAAAAAAAAAACCTAAAGTTTAAATCAATTATGCTCTTAAATATAAATATCTGAATAGAGGTAAGAAAATTATAATTAAGATATCAGAGAATAGAGATAAGATCCCAAGGAACAAACTCCCTAAAGGAAAAACTTCAAAAAAAAAAAAAAAAAGAGGCAGAAGACTATGTATCATTCTAAGCAAGAACTGGAAATTTGTATATAACATTTTTATGCATATAAAATATAATTTTAAAATACACTTATTTATCTATCTAATCTCTTTCCTTGGAGAATTCTTTTTAAAAAAAAAAACATTTTTATGTTTATTCATTTTTGAAAGACAGAGACAGAGCACAAGCACCGGTGGAGTGGGCAGAGAGAGACTGAAGCAGGCTCCAGGCTCCAAGCTGTCAGCATGGAGCCTGACACGGGGCTCAAACTCACCAACCGCAAGATCATGACCTGAGCCGAAGTCGGATGCTCAACCAACTGAGCCACCCAGGTGCCCCTTTTCTTGGAGAATTCTTAAGAAACTATCAGGGGTGCACAGGTGGCCCAGTCGGTTAAGCTTTCAACTCTTGATTTTATTTAGCTCGGGTCATGATCTCGTAGTTCATGAGTTTGAGCCCCACATTGGGCTTGGCACTGACAGTGTGAAACCTGCTTGGGATTCTCTCTCCCTCTCTCTCTCTCTCTGTCTCTGCTCTTCTCCCACTCTCTCTCACTCTCTCTCTCTCTCTCTCTCTCTCTCAAAAATAAATAAATGAACTTAAAATTATCTATAGCACTTGGTAGTGGAACTGAGGGTTTACTTTTTCATGCTGATTTGTTTTTACCATGTTAATAAATGAGAAAATAAAGTATAATCATCCCACTGTATAAAACAGCACTTGGCTATTGTGCATCAAATTATAGTAATTATAAAAATAGGACTTTTTTGACTAACACTAAATATTTTATAAAAATACATTTTGATATGTCATATAATAATTTAAAATTGTATCTTAAACTAGTCCATGGGTTAAGTGTTTGTTTCAGTATATTATGTGTTGTACATTGACAATTTTATTATAAATGTAATAGAACCTTGAATTTTTTATATCTTGTCACATTTTTAAAGTTTCAGCAAGTCATTTTAAAGTTTCAAAATCCCCTATTCATTCCTAAAGTCTTATGAAAATTATTCCTCTTTCATAAGGAAAACTGCAAAATAATTATAAAAATACGTAGTCATGTGTAGCTTTTGAAGAAATACCAGAGAAAAGCTTGCAACTCCACACCAGTTTAATGCATTCAGGTATTCTCTTAAATTTGTAAATATATCTTTTATTTGTCCCCATTAGATTACCCTTTCATTATTTTGTAAGATTGTTTTAAAATTATAATCTAGCTATCCTTTTGTCCTTACATTTTATTTAATATGGCTTGGGAAGAATGACCATTCATTAAAACATAATCTAAGAATCTCTTTGAGTTTTATGATTGAGGTTATATTTTTGGGGCTTTATAAAAAAAAAAAAAATCCCTACAATTGAATAGACGTTTGAAGTTGGTAAGCCATCATAATTTTCAGCGAGGAAAAAGTGTAAATAATGATTCTTGACAATATGAAAACATCTAAATGATTCTCATTGTTTTCAGGAACCTTTTGCTTTCCAAATCACTTAAACTCTCTACTTGTAATTGCAGTGCTTGGAAGGCCCTTTGCATACACAGTGATTACATGCACACTAAACTGCGTGCTTTTACTAGGTGTTCTAAACTTTTTATGAGAGACAACAAACTCCAGGAATCAACAGAGGCTATGAAATTCTCTAAACTATTTTCCTGAACTTTATTAACCACAGTGTTTCAGAGAGATGTAAAACAGATACTTAAAGAACAGATCTTTGGGGAGTTTGCTCATGCTTTCATATCATGTGAATCTGTTTCATCAGTATTCACACTTCCTTATTTTCTTCCAGAGTTCCAGTAGCTTTGCAGAGTATAAACATTATGTTGAAATGCTACATTGCATGCATTAATGTGTTCATTTCATTAATTCCATAAATGAAGTCACCTTTCACATATACCACCTGTACAAATTTCCAATGGGATTTGAAGAGTGAAAGGCACCTCTAGAACTACTTCTTTATATCCTGGGTCACAGTTTAGAATTCAATCGTTTGACATCTGAAGGGGGAGCACATAGATGGATGAGTAGTACAGTAGCAAGGTGAGTTCTTCATGGAGAATTCAAAACAATTCTTGTGAAAAACATCTAAAGCATAGTAATCTAAAGAAAGTATACCATTAACTTCACCAGTGGTCAGAAGTTTGGCCTTGTTAATCTTTGGAATAAAATGCTTAGGTGAAATAGTTTATAATCGTTATGGAAGGAATGTGGATAAAACAAAACATGAGTATTGATGAACTAGTTATTAAAAGGTTCTGCACTTTCTATATTTTTTTAATGTTTATTTATTTTTGAGAGAGAGAAAGATACAGAGCATGATTGGTGGAGGGGCAGAGAGAGAGGGAGACACAGAATCCGAAACAGGCTCCAGGCTCTGAGCTGTCAGCACAGAGCCCAACATGGGGCTTGAACTCATGAACCGTGAGATCATGACCTGAGCTGCAGTTAAACACTTAACCACTAAGCCACCCAGGCTCCCCCCTGCACTTTCTATATTAAAAAAAAATCTGTTAAAAGGGGCATGTGGGTGGCTCAGTCAGTTAAGCCTCCGACTCTTGGTTTTGGCTCAAGTCATGATCTCACGGGTTCATGAGTTTAAGCCCCACGCTGCCGCACAGAGCCTGCTTGGGATTCTCTCTCTCTCTCCCTTTCTGTCTGCCCCTTCACTGCTCATCCTCTCAATCTCTCCTAATATAAATAAATAAATTTTAAAAGTCTGTAAAAAGCTTATGTGAATCCACAGCTATTAATCATGTACAATTCCATTTAGATTGTAATTTATTGAAAATGCTCCATTTCAACCATACCTCTTATTTTGTGCTTTGCCACTTAGAGTGAATGAAGAAATATACGACAGAATTTAGGGAACAAAATATTAATTGCAAAGTTTATATGGAGAGACAAAAGACCAGAATAGTCAACACAATATTAATGGGGAAAAAGAAAGTCAGAGGACTGACACTCCCTAACTTCAAGATTTACCATAAAGCTAGCAAAATCAGGACAGCATATAGTCAACTAATGTTTCAGAAAGAAGCAAAGATAATATAAGAGAGCAAATATAGTCTTTTTTTTTTTTTTTTTTTTTTTAAGATTCTCCTGGCACCATCTTGCACTGGAAATTGCTGGGAGGACCCAGGCTGTGCATGCAACCAAACTTCACTCCTGCCCTTCAATATATACCCCACAGGCTCCCCAAAGATAATCTTTTCAACAGATGGTGCTAGAATAACTAGACAACCACATATAAAGAAAAGAATCTAGGCACAGACCTTATACCCGTCACAAAAAATAACTCAAAATGGATGATAGATCTAAATGTGAAATGCAAATCTATATAATTCTTAGAAGATAACATAGAAGAAAATCAAGACAACTTTGGGTTTGGCAATGACTTTTTCGATATATCACCAAAGGTATGATCCATGAAAGAAATAATTGATAAGCTGGTCTTCATTAAAAATAAAAACTTATGCTCTTTTGACATTTGTCAAAAGAGTGAAAAGACAAGCCACAGATTGGGAGCAAATATTTGCAAAAGACCTACTTGGTCAAGGAGCGTTATCCAAAATATACAAAAACCTCTTAAACTCAGCAATAAGAAAACCAACAACCTGACTAAAATATGGGCCCAACACCTCAATACACCTCTCACTGAAAAAGAGATAAAGACCACAAATACACATATTAAAAGATGCCCCACATCATTATGTCATCAGAGAAATGCAAACTAAAACAACAATAAAATATCACTACGCTAACGATTAGAATGGCCCAAATCCAGAACACTGAAAGCACAGCTGTGAGGATGCAGAGGAACAGGAATTCTCATTCATTACTGAGAATATAAAATGGTACAACCAGTTTGGAAGACAGTTTGGCAATTTCTGACAAAACTCAACATACCCCTATCATAAGATTCAGCAATAATACTCCTTGGTATTTACCCAAATGAGTTGAAAATTATGTGCACCCCAAAACCTGCACACAGATGTGTACAACAGCTTTATTCATAAATGTCAAAACTTGGAAGCAACAAGTGAATGAATAAACTGGTACATCCAGACAATGCAAGATTGTTCAGCACTAAAGAGAATGATCTGTCAAGCCATGAAAAGACATGGAGGAATTTTACATGCTTATTGCTAAGCACAAGAAGCCAATCTGAAAAGGCTTACTATATGATTCCTACTATATGACAGTCAAGAAAAAGCAAAACTATAGACACGGTAAAAACAAACAAAAGCAAACAAAAAATGTTCTTACCATGAATTAATGGGGAGGAATGGATGAATAGGACTTTTAGGTGAGTAAAACTACTCCGTGTGATACTATAATGGAGGATACATGTTATTACCCATTTGTCAAAACCCACAGAATGTACAAACTAAGAGTGAACTGCAGTGGACTTTGGGTGATAATGTTGTGTCCATGTAGGTTCATCAGTTGTAACCAATGTACGGCTCTGGTACAAGATGTTGATAGTGGGGCTATGCATGTGTAGGGGCAGGGAGCATATGGGAAGTCTCTGTACCACCCTCTCAATTTTGCTGTGAACCTAAAACTGCTCCGAAAATAGTCTATTAAAATGGTACTAATTCAGAGTAATCTTAAATTTTATTAGTTTCCTATAATCAAAGAGTACTTACTTCAAAACATTTGTTTTTGGATCTTAATAAACTATCACTGGAGTGTGTATGAATATTTCTATGTGTGTGTCAGAGTGTATGTGTCTTCGTGTGTGTTTAAGATAAGACAATAAGACAGTGTTATCTTTAATATTTTCTCACACTCAAATGATACTCAACATTAACATATCAAAAAATAAGATGTGTTCTTAGCACAATGCTTTATAAAGTTATCCTGTTAAAAATACTTTTTTTTTTCCTTCAGAGTCAAACTGTAATTACCAGGAATCTTTGTAATTAAAAAAAAAAAAAAACACCTATCCTCCAAATGAATGTATTTTATCTTACTTTGTTGAAGCTTCATGTCAAACATCAAAAGAGTGAATGTTGAATAACCATGATTTAATTATAAGAATGCAATTTAATTGTGTGAAGAATAACACAATCCAAGAAACTGTCTCGAGTTTAAACAAGGAAACAGTAGGTAAATCCTGGAAGGAAAGTATCACAATAACAAAACAAAATGAAAACACCTTAGCCCAGTCCCAATTACAGTATATGAAGCAAACTATTTTTAATTCTGGGTTTGGAAACTTTTTTTTCTTTTAGAACTTCTATCCATTGTATTTAATTGGTCCCTTGAACTTGCCCTTCCCTCCCATGGCCACTAATTCTGCCCCACATTTTTATCATCTTGCAAGTATGTTAATCAAAAAGTCTAATTGGTCTTCATACTCCTAGCACCTCTTCTTGCCAATTCAGAGTCTGGTGTTACAAGACTTACTCTCCTAAATTCACACATATAACTGGGCTTTAAAATAAAAGTGATTCTTTTCCCAATCAAATCACAAGTTATTTTTCCAACCTTGTATTCCAATGCTTTACACTGGACTCCATTATTCCTCAAGTTTACCTTGTTCTTAATTACATCATTGTCTCGGTTCACTCTAATAATGCAATAACATTTCCTTCTGTTTGGTTTTCTCTGTCACCCTCTCTCTCTCTCTGTCTCTGTCCTGTTTCTCTCTTTCTCTTTTTATCCCTGATAAATAGCTATTCTGTTTTTTATGTCTGGTTGAAATGTTAGACTTTTAAGTGTTCTTTGCTAACATGAGAAACAAACTCTACACTCCTGACAATATACCCTCTTACCATTCGTTTATGTACTAGCCAGTTGGTATATATACATCTGTTTCTGCTATAAAGCCTATGCATTCCTTTAAAGAAGTAATCAGACTTCTTCATTTTTCTATCTCCAATATCTGGCATTCAGTAGATATTCAATAAATACACATGACTGCTTATCTTTGTGTTATATATTTTACACATTTATATGTGTGCATGACTGAACTTGGCCTTTTGGCCACTTGCCACTTTTATATAAAGTCTATTTCTTGGTTTTACATCTGAGCTTGTGTTAATAAAAGGGAAATGTTAACTTAATTCATAAAATTGGAATCTATGGCTTTTGGGGGGAAGCATCAGGGCATGTTATCTCATCCAGCCTTCTCTATCCCTAGTAGACCTCTTAACTACAGAAGGGACTTAATTGCTCCTTAAATATATCTAACATTTATGCTTCCACAATATTGCCCAGTAGCTATTTAGCACTTCTGTTGGTAGTTTTCTTACCCCAAATTCATCAACTTTACCATGAATTCTTATTACTCTTTAACATGGCAAAACATAAAAACCAGTAGTATGCTCATGACTAGACATAAATAGATGCTAAGTTCAAATATTTGCTTTTTTTAAGAAAGAGAATGAGCTTTAAGATAACATAGCACATAAACAAAATGCAAGTTGCTGAATAGCGTACCCATCATAAAAAAGGAGAAACATGTATCCATTGGAAGCTTTTCCTGAAGCTCCTTCCTGTCTAGGGAAAATGTTTAGTTATGTGTTCCATTGTGCCAAGGACAGACTGGTCCTTTCCAGACACTTACCCTCTGACAGCATGAATAAGTCTCAATGATGGATAGGCAGTTCGCACTTTCAGTTTGTTCTTAAGGATTAATGCATTAACCCACTCCACGTGCTTCTCTCCTCCTTTGACCATGAAAGCAGGGATCCAAAGGACACTGTCATTCAGCATGGAAAGTCTATGCACAAATTTTTCTCTGTCACTCTCATTCCGAAAACCTCCAAATGCTCTTTGTACAACTGATGGATTCATGGTAATAAAATCTGATTTAGTTCCCACATCTGCAGCAAACTCCACCACAGGGGCTAGATTACACCTGAAGAGGAAAAAAAAAATTAATGGACAAATGAAAAATTAATATGAAACATTAACTCCTAAAACAGTGTACATAAAAAGAAGAATGGGGAACAAGCATTTTTTTTCCTACCATGTTAGAAAAATAAGATAATCTGCCTGATAAAATTATATTTTCAGTAAGTTATCACATATTCAGGAATATTATCTTCAATAAGGATGTGCTCTCCTAGTATAGGGCTCAAACTGTCATTGATATTAATTCGGCCTGTTCTCTAAGAATACTCTTTGTTGCTATCTTCATAAAAGCACATGATGTGAATTCCTAATAGTTGAATTTATGATGGTAAATTCACAAAAGCTCAGCTGCCGTGCAGTAGGCAACCTAAAACCACATGCTGTTCTCTAAGTAAGTAAAACACACATTAGACTTGATATTCTAATTCCACACCACTTGTCAAACTTAGGTTATTTTAATAACTTTATAAACATAATTAAGTGAAGGTGGCTTTTCTGTATCCTGAGGTCCAGTAAAAGTACAATTTGCTATAGTATTTTCCACAACCATATTCTTAATTGCCCTCTACAGCCCTAAATGGGAAAGAAGTGTAAGAAAAGTGGAATTATCACATTTAATATGCCTTTTTGAGATATTAAACAATTCAGAAAATCCCTTATTATCAAATATCTTTCTGTTCCTTTTGAGCACATCATCAAAATGCACATTTTTTTCCTGCTATCAGGCCGCGTATGCTTTGTGGAGGAGGGACAGAATTCCATGTCCTATTCTCCCCACTGAAGCTCCAGGGTCTCACAAAGTGCCTGCACCTGATTTTATTCTTACATCGCAAGAAAGCTTTGAAAAGCACCTTGAATTTTGTCTTCAATCAAATTTTGATGCTTCTTTGATCCTATCACATAGGTGTTTGGATACCTGACTTAAAAATAGTTTTAAAATGTTTTTCATTTTCTAAAAAACGTTAATTTGTACGTGAAAAGTTAGATATTTAACAAGTAATAGTTTGATAATTTATAAAAAAAATCATTTGAATCTATTCAATCTACCCCTTCAAGAAAACACACAGTACATACACGCAATTTCTTCTTTTAGTTTTCTTCCCTAATATCAGTCTTTAAAGAAAAGGGGAAATAAACTGATTTCCTCTTTCTGTATTTTTGTGGGTTATACTGCATTATGAAAATTTCTCACATTTCCCTTCCTTGTGATCTTTGCCACTTTAATTTAATTCTCAAACAAGTCACATTTAATTAAAGGGTGAAGTGTTTGCTCCACTATTAAAAATACTGGCTTGTATATCCTTCCTTTCCTTATCTCTCTTAATTAATATATCTTATTACTTGCTAGATCTCTGACAACATTTAGCTACCATAAGGAACAACTCACACAATTCAGCAAAGTCTGTATTATTTAGGATGAGCTCCTCAGAGAAAACAAATAAAAAATAATGCATCATATTGTTTAGAAAATATTTTTTTCAAGTTATATATATTTAATTATACCCACTACAGTGTGTCATATTTATTTGTCTTTAGCCATGATCCATGCACTATATGAGATTAGATATTATTCATTCCCATCACAGTAAGAATATTATGGATGCCATCATAATATTATGAAGAATATTATGAAAGGAATAGCTACATGTGAACAGAAGCCAAAATGGACATCTTACTGTGGAACTCACTGTAGGTTGAGGACATGACTATTTTTCAAGTCCTAAACTGTGTTTCATACCAACTTTAAAAATAGTTAAAATTCTAACCAAGTTGATTGCAAGATGAATTTGAATACTGCAGGGAACATGCATTCTGTACGTCAGTATTACAGATACTTCGCCTTCCTCAGGTAAAAATAGACAATGCTTGTTAATGTTACAGTTAACATAATATGTCTTCCCCATCAAATTCCTCAGCTATTCTTTTCAGAGGATTTCTACTGTAGAAAAACAACATCTCTACTTCATTTTTTCTATAATTGTTAAAATTAACAGAGCCAACCCAGTTAGAAAAAACAAAAATAACATTCTACTGCATTATCTTTTCAGGGGAAAAATGTCACTTAATTACTTTATGATTTACATTACTTTTTCTTATCACAGATTTAAAAACACCCATACTGGAGCATCTGGGTGGCTCAGGTGGTTAAGCGCCTGACTCTTGATTTCAGCTCAGGTCATGATCTCAGAGTTCATGGGATCGAGCCCCACATTGGGCTGTGCTGGCAGTGCAGAGCCTGCTCTGGAATCTCTCTCCCTCTCTGTCTGCCCCTCCCTTGCTTGTGCTCTTTCTCTCTCTCAAAAAAAAATACATAAATATAAAAAAATTAAATATTCCTAGTCCCATGTTGGCCAACATTTTTTTTTAGGATTTTAGAATTGACTTTTAGAATTGACTCAGCATGTTTCTTAAACATAACTGTATGGCCATGTGTCTTTTAAGAACTAATACATTCATCAGTGATGTTGGGTGTTGAAAAACAGGTACTTTCCAGTAGGAAGCAAAAGTAAACTTAGAGAATAAGAATATTTTTTGAGAATAGGATTGATCTAGGAGACCAGCCAATGTATATGATGCAAGGAATACTAACTGATTGTACTGTTCACTAAAAAAGCAGGAGGAGATGAAAGAATAATTGATTCACATGAACTCTATTGTAAAGGTTTTATTACCTAAGCACAGTGTAACCAGGCTTGTGAGGGATGGAAATAGAAGCACTGAAAATAGCACAACAGAAGGACACATCATAAAATATAATCTACATTAGCTCTAGGAGTCCAGTATATTCATCTTCCTTGGAGTGACTATGTCTGATTTTTCACTGGAAGGAAAGACTAACATCGTGTCCACATGTGGTCAGTAAATTAACTACTCTGTGGTTGAGTCAGATATTTAGTCATATAATTAGCTGAATGCCACATAATCGGGGCAAGCATTATAAAACCCAAAATAACCAACCAGCTGTGTTGCACTCCCGCAATTCAGTAGACTTGTTGTGAACGGCATAGTGTTACTAGTAGCAATACTGCTGACTGAGCAAGATTATGAATAGATCTGCAATCAAACATTCTTCATCTTTCTTTTTTCTAAAATCTTCTGAGGGATTATAATACTCAAAAGTATCCTGAATGTGTAGCAAGCATTTATGAATTAACACATTATTTTTCATTTAATTCTTAATCTCATAAAACTGATCAGTGGCCAATTTTTAAATGAAGGATTTCTGAGTCAAAACTACTGAGTACATAAGAATATTAATACACTCAAACTCTATTTCTTTAACCAGATTAAATTTTGTGTACTACCTGACTATTTTTGACATATCAAAAAAATGAAAACAGGTATTCAGAATTAGGTATGTTGGCCAAACTCCCTGTATACTCTAAGCTACCCAGTTTTAAATTTATTTGTGTTTATTTTCCATCATTAAAAACCTGCAGGAATGTGTACTCCAGACCTCTGAAATTTCTTCTTGACCTCACACCAGATGTGATTGCCTCTCAACATTCCTTTTATATAGAACTGACAATACTTTCATTTCTTTCAATGCTATAGAAAATGTTTTAAATTAATTTTAATTTTAACTCATTTAATTTTTTAAGGAAAAAACTCTTATTTCATGTATAACACCTCAGGATCACAGAATTCCCTAGGAACATGTCTTTTAATTTGTCAATATTCTCTGCGTGTCCTTTAAGTAATAGCTCAATAGTCTAAGCAACTAGAAGTTCCCCCTTTCAACAGCTCAGCAGATTTGTCTTGAGAGTTCATTTTTCAAATACTATACTATATTCAAATACTCAGAACTCTTTTCCCAGCTATATTACTATTTGTGCTATTTTCAAATTTTATAATCTGGCCAAAAAATAATCTTGACCATTATTGTTAGTAATACCCATAAGATAAGGTTCATTCATTTAGCTGTGCGTTTATTCATCCCATGGGTTGTGTTATACACTTATGCTAGCTATAGAACTAGTCATCCACAATACTAAAGTAAAACAGTGTGTGCTGTGATACAGGAGGTTGCTAATCACTTCTTTAAATGAATAACATAGATTAATGAGCAGAAAACAACAATGAGTGGATTATAGACCAAATTGTATCCTTTTTTGCCATTTAATGTTCAAACAAGTTCCAAACACATGATTAACATCTTTTTTGCTCTCTTGGCCAGTCCCATTGTGTGTGTTTCTAGGTATCAACACTGAAATATCTCAACCCAAACTATCATTACCAAGGGAACCATGTTTGTCAACAGACTATGAAATGTGAGATAACCTCTTCTCTTTTCTGCCCTCAAAGGAAGCTTATGGTTCATATCCGCTCCCATCCTGCTTTTGAGTTGAAGAGCCAAGAGAACAAAGAATCTCTGATACCTATTTCTTTCTTTCTTTTCTTTTCTTTTTTTTTTTTTTAGGTTTTGTGGTTAACCTCTCCAAATGGCTAGAGGAAGCTAAAACATGCAACCTATCAGTTAATCTTGCTGACTTTGTTGAGTGACTCTAGTAAGCCCTGAAAAGACCTAAAGCCAATAATTTTTGCAATATTTTATGGTAAGGAATAATATTAGCTCTACTTCAGAGATGAGAAACTAAGGACAAAATGGTTAAGAAACATGTCCAAGGACATAGTGCATATAAAAGAAAAGCACAACTGTCTTAGAATGATTCAGGATAGCGGTTTTAATTGACACTATTTATACATGTGATTTCTTTCAGAATCAGAGAAAATGTCAATATATTCATCCTTCATCCCAACCTTTCTATAGGAGAAAGTGCAGACTTCCAGGACTTAAGCATATTATACAAGTCCATTCAGCCAAAACAAAACGCTTAAAAACAAAGCGTTTTAAGTATCTCAACCATAAGAATAATATTTATATTTCACATCTCTTGAAGGAGAGGATTTTCAGAATGTCGATAAAATAATTAAGTATCGAACTGATATGACATTTTGAAATTTGAATCATAGGATTAACAGTTAATTTATATGTTGCATACCATTATGTAGTAAACAAAGTGTAAGAAATAGAGATGAAACATCATGTTGAAGATTTGCGTTTCAGTGTGATGGATGCACACAGAAATACACAATCACACGTACACATATCACATTTTATGCTTGATCACATAACAATTAATGGAATCCTCAGTTTGACAGAAATAAAAACAAATGACACTTATGTCGTGAAAATAACTAAGTGACAAACCAGAAGAGGAAACTTTTTCACAAACCCAGATTTGTTTACATTACTGGCAAGAGTGGGAAAAACAGTGCCATATTATTTCCAGGGAAATCACAGAATTAAAAAAAAAAATCAAACTCATTCTAAAATACAAAAATGAGAGCACCTGGGTGGCTCGATTGTTCAATTGCCTGACTTCAGCTCAGGTCATGATCTCACAATTCGTGGGTTCAAGCCCCGCATCAGACTCTGTGCTGACAGCTTGGAGCCTGGAGCCTGCTTCAGATTCTGTGTCTCCCTCTCTCTGTGCCCCTCCCAGCTCGCACTTTGTCTCTTTCTCTCTCTCTCTCTCTCAAAAATAAATAACATTTCAAAAAAATTGATACCGAGAATTACGTTAGGCTATATTATTCCCACACTTCTGCCAAATCCAAAATGGAGTCATTAGGCAAAGTTGCTTCAACTGCATAGATACGATTTAATAACTTAGTTTTTTGGGGACTGAAGGGTATGGAAGGAATGTTAATGAATGGATATATTGTGCTTAAATCAAATAATATATTAAATATGCATCCAGTATGTATGCAATTTTGGCTTAAACTTTATGAATAAAAAGTATTTGGCTTAGTTTCTGCCCTCAATCATCTTTTTTTTAAATGTTTATTTATTTCTGAGAGAGACACACAGAAAGAGACAGAGACAGAGACAGAGACAGAGACAGAGACAGAGAGGGAGAGAGAGAGAGAAGCTGGGGAGGGGCAGAGAGAGAGGGAGACACAGAATCCAAAGCAGGCTCCAGGCCCTGAGCTGTCAGCATAGAGCCCAACGAGGGGCTTCAACTCACAAGTCGTGAGATTATGACCTGAGCCAAAATTGGACACTTAACTGAATGAGCCACCCAGGCGACCCCCTCAGCCATCTTTTTAAGAGTAGTTATGTGGGCATTGGTGTTCACATCCCAACCTGCATGGCCTTGGGCAAGTTACTCAAACTCCCTGAGATCCAACTTTTTCTATAAATGATGCTATTAACACCGATTAAAATGCTATGAGAAAATTGAAACAAAATATCTGAATTTCGTCTTAGAATTGTTTG
The DNA here is from genome assembly GCF_028749965.1 of Puma concolor. Taxonomy (NCBI): domain Eukaryota; kingdom Metazoa; phylum Chordata; class Mammalia; order Carnivora; family Felidae; genus Puma; species Puma concolor. The sequence continues at coordinate 78,426,084 of NC_141667.1, read as the reverse complement.
CTTAGAATTGGTAATAAATATTAGCTTATGGTAATCATTTTTTTATATGCCCTTTCCTTTGGCAACCTATTATGAGAGATAAAAGGAATGCATGCAGGCAAATTAAAGAGCATGTAGATAGAAAAAACTTACTGAACAACAGTGTGGGGAAAAAAGATTGACTGATAGCACATGTGATAAACCATTTTGGCTGGAGTCGAGCCACTCTTCCCCCTCGCCCCTCCAAAAAGAAACTAATTAGGATTTAAATGGTTGACTCAGTGGTTGATTAAAAATGACTTGAATATTAGACAAAACAAATCTAATTTCATAGGCAATATGAAAACTATTCAAGCTCATAAACATGGCTAAATGTACTTAAGAGAATAGGACACATATATGCAGGAAAAACTAGAATAAAGTTCTACAATTAGGACTTTGACACAATTCTTAAATAAAGTAGGGAAGGTCTTTTATTACTACAGCAAGAAGATTAATAGCTAAGTTTTATTTAGCATTGTTTGTGTGCTAGAAATTGTTCTATTTGCCTTTTTTTGCTGTTTTCCTCATAATAATTTCATAAGACAGGCACTATCATTATTTTTCTCCATTGATGAAGTAACTGAGTCATTGTAAGTTGTATAAATTTACAAAGCTTGTAAAGAGTAAGGCAGGTTTTAAGCTCTGAAACATTGTGCATCAATTAAGTCCTGTGTATGAAAAGGAAGAACTAGACAAACGAATTTAGATATCTTTGTCAGAAATTCAGTTGCACCTGAATGTGATAGAGCTTTATCTTTGATCATCCCAGTAACTTCACTGATTCACACATCTGATCTGAAGGTCTGGTTGGCTAAAGGAAGTGAGAAAGTTACATCCTTCCTCACTCTTCTGTAAACACTCCTCACCAAAGATGGGGTCTTGGATGGGAGAAGATAACTACCCAGGCATGTGGAGATTACTCCTTGGCAGGGATATATAAACAGCTGTGTTCCTCTGAAAAACAATCAAAGCAAGTAAACATGAAAAGGAATGTGAAGGGGGAAAAATATGCAGATTATGGAAGAAAGGTGAAAGGCATTTAAAAGTAGAAGGGCATCCGGGTGGCTCAGTGAGTTAGGCATCCAACTTTGGCCCAGATCATGATCTCACGATTCGTGGGTTCCAGCCCCTCATGGAGCTCTGCATTGACTGTGCAGAGCCTGCTCAGGATTCTCTCTCTCTACCCTTCGGTTGCTCTTGCTCTCTCTCACTCTCTCTCTCTTGAAAAAATAAGTAAGTAAGCTTTAAAAAAGTATATATACAGAGACTAAGGAAGGAAAGGGAGGGAGGAAGGAAGGAAGGAATAAAAGGAAGGAAGAAAAGAAGGCATCAGGCTGGTGGTGACTATTTATTTACTTATTTATTTATTTATTTATTTATTTATTTTTAAAGTTTATTTATTTTGAGGGAGTAACAGAGAGAGAGGGTGAGAATGAGAATCCCAAGCAAACTCTGCACTCATAGCACGGGGTTCAAACCCACAAACCCATGAGATCATGACCTGACCCGAAATCAAGGGTCAGACATTCAACTGACTGAGCCACCCAGGCACCCCTGGTGGTGCCATTTAAAAGCACAAGACTAAAATTCAAGTTGAGACTCTATGTTAACATTAGTGGACTACATTCTCTTCTGTAAAATAAGGAAATTGTCTCAGGAGAGAATGAGATGTACAGTCTACTCAATGAGTTTAATTTTGAAAGAAATACACTGAACTGTTTAGATGTTCAGTTTCTTTCTCTTCTGGGGACTTCTTTCTCATAAAAAAGTGTTCTCATTATGAAAAACTAATATGAACAAGAGGTATTGTTGGAAGGAAAAATCTCCTGGATTTTAAAGTAATGAAAGGATACTGAAAAGATCTCACAACAATATAGAGAATACTAGAAGGCTATTAGTAACGTTAACAAATTTAAATGTAATATAAAATACAAATATCTCCTCTTATATAAAGCATTGGTTTAAAAATAAGGCCTATTCCAGTGGAAAAAAAATAAAAATAAAAATAAGGCCTAAAAAGTATAGACTCACTCGAAGACTTCAGCTTACACAGGTATTTTGACTCAATGGGCCTCTGCCTAGACTCTCACCATGAAATCTAGCATATGAATAGATAAGAGTCTGGGAAATCAGGAAGGGTGGTGACAGTCAAAGCTTTTCACTCTGATTCCACATTTTTAATCAATCTCTGACATTGATCATTCTTCTTGGAGCCTGCTTAACTTTGAGTAGTATGAATACTTACAAATCATCACCTATTTTTCAAGAAAAGAGGAAAAAACTGGAGGAGTGATAAAAGGAACTATAGGAGAATTAAAAGGGGAAAGTAAGGCATCAGAAGGGCAATGACTTACAAATATATATTTCTCAATTAAAAAATAAACTCTCACAGCCTCTGGTTGTCAATGCACAGTAATGTGCAATAAGCAATTTAGAAGGAAAGAATTTTAACTGCTGTCCTCTATCTGGGGCCTGACAATATATTTATAAAAGTTCATAAACCTCCTGAGCATTGTTAAAAACCTGTCATTATAGGACACAGATTTTAAAGGAATTTAAAAATGATTTATTAATGTCAGCTTTTATCACAATTAAGAATTTGCATGTGATTGTTTTTTCACAAAAGTAAGTATGTAATGTATATAGGGTAGCAAGATTCATATTTATTTGAATTACTGTAAATGTTACTTCTTGGAATTGCATATAGAATGAATCCTAAGCATACCGTCAAAATGCTTCCTTTGTAATTAAAAAACATCATTTTTATTTTTCTGAAGACGGTGTAAAGAGAAAATGCTGGCCATTGTTGAGAAATTCCCTGTTCATTATCTTGGGTAAAAATTCATGACTGGGGAATGTTTAAGACATGGGAGTGGGAAACCAAGCAAGAATTCTTAGAATATATTTTCAGGTACTCTTGTCATAATCAGGGGACTGGACCACCCTATTGATCAATGGTTGCTAAGCAGGTACTACTGTTTTAAAGACGGAAGAACTGATTAAGCATGAAATGTATGAAATGCATGAAATGTAAAGAAGGAAACGGGATTCACGAAATATTATAGTTGATATTTTAATCACCCAAACCAGAAAACCAAGGCAGAAAAACTGTTAACTTCTTCTCATTGTAATTCACGGTGTTAATAAACAATGTACACTATGGTCATTACAGAGGCTGTGGGAAACACATCTGAGTTTGCTAACTTTTAGTGATTATACTATCAAACTTGTCACAACAACATAGCTTTGACATTTAATTTTCTTGTTTAAGAAAAGAAAAAAAATTTGATTTGTCATTATAAATTATAAATATATTTTTTCATTTTTTTCAAAGTACAACCAAGGGTTGAAAAATAATTTCTAACTTAGTATATATGATTTATTCCACACTAGGCCCTGGAAAGACAGTTGGTAGTATGCTCAGAGGATTTAGGCATTCTGGTACCAATCAAGTATTCAGAAAAATTGTCATATTATGAGTGAATAAAAATGAATGTTTTATTTTCTGATATAACAAAGTAGGCCAAGGCAACTTCACATTCATTAAATCATATTTATTCTAAGTAGAACTTCCTTATAGTCTGTTTTAGTAGAAAATCACATTTTGACTTGGCAGAAAGGCCTTGATCTCCATATTTCTTTCATCCTCCAAAACTGATTCAGAAAGTTCCTCTCAGAAAATCTCTCCTGAATAGGGGTACATGGGTGGCTCAGTCAGTTAAGTGTTTGACTGTTCCTCCCCCACTCGCATTCTCTCTCTCTCTCTCTCTCAAAAATAAACATAAAAAAAAGAAAATCTCTCTTTAATATATTCTTTCTTCTCTATTCCTATTGATATTTTCTCAGCTTAGTCACCACCATGTTTCTTTGGACTTTTGTTGCAATAATTTGTTAATTAATTATTTTTTAAACTACTAGCTAGACGCAGTGGTGGATCATGAATTATATTTGGGGTCACTGATCATCATTTTTAAAGAATGTGAAAGAAGAGAATGAAAATATTAGAAAATGACAGTGTTTCTTGCACATAATTTTATGAAAATTTGTTGAAGGTTTGTGTGTGTGTGTGTGTGTGTGTGTGTGTGTGTGTGTGACCTATGTAGTAACAGCCATGGAAGCAGTAGTAGGAGTATATCATGATGTAAGTTGTATTTCTTACTTTGCATCTTTATTAAACAGAATTGAAAAACATTGCTCTCCAGTTTTTTAACACAAAGACTCCAACTTTATTATTCTGTTTCAAGGATGTTATCATCTTTCTGAAATGCACCTTTGATCACATTTTTATCCTAACCAAAAATTATTCGCTGATACCAGTCCAGGGCTTTCATACATTGTCCCTACCCTTACTTTTCAGAATTTTATTTCTATAAGCCCATTGCTTATCTTAAATCTGAGATAAGGCTTCAGACTACTCCATATATATCTTTTCTGTCTATGTCCCTTTATTTATGATGAGGTCTCCTCCTGAAATGACCTCCCTCTCCAATACACTCTAGCCTCTAATCCAAAAAAGTTGTGTTTGTTCTTACAAGTCAAAGGTTAATATCCATTGCAATGCTTTACAGTATTTCTTTGGCAGAACAAATCACTGCCCCTCTACTGTTCTAAAATATTTACTAGTACTTTATTCAACCACATTTGAAAAGTTATCATATTTACTTGCTTATATAGTGTTGATATCTTTAATGAAATTAGTAGAGCTAACCATAATAATAATGAGAGTTCCTCTGTGTATCTTGTGTATGTGAACTGAGAACCTGTGTACAGCTATTTGATATCTCAGTCTTCTAATAGCACTGCTGACGCTCTAAACCATGTCCTGAAAACATGCAGAAATGGGTCAGAGGTTAACGTAACTTTGGAAAATGGGCAGTTTTGCTTGAATATATTTCCTCATTTAAAGGGGACAGGCTCTTCTGGGCTTCTGATGGTACATGCCAAAGAAAACAAATCTACTACCTGGATTGGGCCCTCAGGGTGTCTTGTGAGCTCTGCACCAAATCTTCTGATACCTGTACAGTTGCTTCAATTTTTATTTTTTTTTTTTTAATTTTTTTTTCAACGTTTTTATTTATTTTTGGGACAGAGAGAGACAGAGCATGAACGGGGGAGGGGCAGAGAGAGAGGGAGACACAGAATCAGAAACAGGCTCCAGGCTCTGAGCCATCAGCCCAGAGCCCGACGCGGGGCTCGAACTCACGGACCGCGAGATCGTGACCTGGCTGAAGTCGGACGCTTAACGACTGCGCTACCCAGGCGCCCCTCAATTTTTATTTTTAACATGTTAGTTCTGTTAAACATGTTACAGATGTCCCATTAGACATTTGATAAAATGTGTTTAGAGAGGTGAGCTCAGGAAAACAAAGGGTGCGGTACCAATAAATATGTGTTAAGCTGGCAGCTTTGTTTTAACTGAAAGTGTTAAAATGTTTAACTGTCAGAAACTGTGCTAACTAAAATAGACCGATATTGGAAAAAAATCATCCTTTTAAGTTGGAATTATTTAAACCGAAACAAGAAATGTGACCTGTTCCACTGATGTATCTAGTTTAGGTAACTAGTGTTTTCAGCAAGCAGAGCAATTCATTCAAAACAAGTTAGGGAGACAGGAGAAGCTCTAAAGACAGATAAAATTTTTTCACTCTGATGTTTTAAAATACCCATAAGTCTGAATTTACCCGTAAGAAGAATTAGTACATAGGGATGGTAAGTGGAAACAAGACACTACCAGTGTTTAGCATTCTTCCAATTGTTAGGACCCCATCCCCTTTATTTTATTAAAATATAACAAGTTTCAGTTGGTGGTTTGTAAAAATGAAACTCCCACTTCTCTCTTACCCGGATAGTGTTCTGTTTTTTTTATTGAACACCACATAAAATATTGAGATAAGCTTAAAGGCCTATTATGCATTAAAATTGACAAAGACTTAGAAATATCCTTATCAGGTAACTAAAGAATAGATCAAAAATATTGTAAATATAAAAGGCACCAAATTAAGTATTCCAAATATTAGTAGTTTTCTTTTTTTAATTTTTTCAATATTTATTTATTTATTTATTTTAAAAATGTTTTTAAATTTTTTTTTTTTTTCAACGTTTATTTATTTTTGGGACAGAGAGAGACAGAGCATGAACGGGGGAGGGGCAGAGAGAGAGGGAGACACAGAATGTGAAACAGACTCCAGGCTCTGAGCCATCAGCCCAGAGCCTGATGTGGGGCTCGAACTCACGGACCACGAGATCGTGACCTGGCTGAAGTCGGACGCTTAACCGACTGCGCCACCCAGGCGCCCCTTAAAAATGTTTTTAATGTTTATTTATTATTGAGAGACAGAAAGACACAGAGCATGAGCAGGGGAGGGTTAGAGAGAAGGGGGAGACACAGAATCCGAAGTAGGCTCCAGGCTCTGAGCTGTCAGCACCGAGCCCGATGCAGGGCTCAAACTCACAAACTGCGAGATCATGACATGAGCCGAAGTTGGTCGCCCAACCGACTGAGCCACCCAGGCACCCAAATGTTTATTTATTTTTGAGAGACAGAGAAAGGCAGGCCATGAGGAGGGAAGGGGCAGAGAGAGAGGGAGACACAGAATTCAAAGCAGGCTCCAGGCTCTGAGCTGTCAGCACAGAGTCTGACGCAGGGCTTGAACCAACGAACCATGAGATCATGACCTGGGCTGAAGTCGGACGCCCAACCGACTGAGTCACCCAGGCGCCCCAATAGTTTTCTTAAGATACATATAGAAAATCATGCTTGGGGCATTTGAAAAATTAAAGTGAAGGGCAAGGCATACATATATACATGTTAAAAAATTAAGGATGATTATCAGTGATCTTGATCATAAAAAGCATGAAAAGCACATTCACACGATACGTTGATAAGATGATGAAAACAAAGATTAAGGACAATAATAACCATAAAAATACAATATTCTTGGAAAGGAAATTATTTTTCCTGTTCCAAATAGAACTGTCTTAAAACTTAGTTTCATTCATTTTTATAATTAATTCCTTCTGTCTCACTGGCAGCAATACTTTGTTCCTAGCTCTATTACCATTGCTACTTTACTATTTTTTTATTCCTCTCCATGTCTATCTTTTCCATTGGACTGCAAACTCCAAACAGATTAGACCATGTAATTTATCTTTATTTCCCTAACATCTACTGCAGTCTCTCAGGATTTGGCATATAGTGGCTGCTTCAATAATTATTTGTTGAATGAAATAATACTTGTTGAAATTATGTGACAACAAATTCATAGAATGACTGCTTTTACTTTTAAACTTTAAATACATGTTTCTATTTTTTGAAATAATGACAATTAAGAGCCATATATTTATGCAAAAGATTATACCATTACTCAAAAAATTATGGGACTCTAATTTTGAACTTCTTTCCTGAACAAGTTATGGATCACAGTAGAAAAGTCATTCTCAATTATTTATGAGATCACCATGCTTTTGACTCAAGACCAATTTCTTCAGTCTGATCATCTGCACAATTCATTAAATATAATAACAACTACTAGTTATAACCTTTTGCCAGATGCTATATATAAGTTGTTCAAATCTTAAAGAACATTCACTATTGAGTTATCTATAATCATGTTTTAAAAAAGAGGGGGGAGAAAGCTTCAGTTTACATAGCTTCAGATCTGGGATTTAAACCCAACTTTGAATATAAAACACTACAAATTCAACAAACGGTAGCTACACTTGTGAGCATGGCATAATGTATAAACTTGTTGAATCACTATGTTGAACACCTGAAAGTAATCTAACATTATGTGTCTACTATACTTCAAATAAATAAATAAGTTGGCCCAAAATGAAACTGAAGTAAATAAAACAAAACAACAAAACTACAAACCTAAAATTTAGTGCACAATACCAAAGTTTCAAATGATTTGGTTACCCAAAACACATTGTCCCCCGCCCCCCCACCGTCTCCCCCCGCCCCTCACACACGCGCGCGCGCGCGCGCGCGCGCACACACACACACACACACACACACACACACACACACACAATGCTTGTCACTAATGAGAAAATACACAAAACTATAGGCTACAAAACTCTATAAGTTACCCTAGCCCTAACTCTAGCCTTATTTTATTTATTTTATTTTTTTTTTAATGTTTATTAATATTTAGGGGCACCTGGATGGCTCATGGGGTCGAGCGTCCTACTTCAGCTCAGGTCATGATCTCACAGCTCATGAGTTCGAGCCCCGCGTGGGGCTCTGTGCTGACAGCTCGGAGCCTGGAGCCTGCTTCAGATTCTGTGTCTCCCTCTCTCTCTGCCCCTAACCCACTCACATCCTGTCTCTGTCTCTCTCAAAAATAAATAAACATTAAAAAAAATTTTTTTAATGTTTATTATTATTTATTTTTGACAAAGAGAGAGACAGAGCATGAGCGGGAGAGGGGCAGAGAGAGAGGGAGACACAGAATCTGAAGCAGGCTCCAGGCTCTAAGCTGCCAGCACAGAGACCGATGCAGGGCTCCAACTCACAGACTGAGAGATCATGACCTGAGCTGAAGTCGGACGCTCGACCCACTGAGCCACCCAGGCGCCCCTCTAGCCTTTTTTTTTATGCTCAAAATCACTCAGGTACTATTACAACTGAGCCCAACTCTTCAGATTGCCAGGATATCATCTTTCTCATCTATCTCCAGATTTTTAACCACTTTTTTAAAATATAATTTATTGTCAAATTGGTTTCCATACAACACCCAGTGCTCATCCCAACAAGTGCCCTCCTCAATGTCCATCACCCACTTTAACCTTCTTTTTAAAAGTAAAATTGGTTTTGTTCCCAATTTTAAAACAGTATTTGCATTCACTGCATGGGGAAATGCATACACACACACACACACACACACACACACACACACACACACACACACTATCACTACCAAAAACAGAAGTTAAGCTAACTCAAACGTAAAACACTTTTAAGTTTCCCTCTAAAAGATAGTCACTGTTAACATTTGGTACCATACTGACTGCCAATATTCTAAGAAAAAAATATTTCCAGTAATGGCCTAAGTCAAACAACATACTGAAAAGACTACATTCTGTAGTTCCCAGAATTTTGGTGGATGCCAGTAAGTAGATATGGGAAGTGGGAGGTCTGATCTCTTAGAAAAATGTCAGGGTCCTTTCCCCAAAACTATACTAAATGATGTTGATGTAAAACAACTTCTCTCCCTTTTGATGATACTTGTATTTACTAGTTCTTCTTTATTTATTTTCTGTGTACCATGACTTCCCAAGGCCTTGACCTTATCATATTTACCAAAACCTGTATGAATCATTAAAAAATAGTTTTGTTTTTCTTTGCCTAAGAAGTGATACTCTTCTCTTAATTTTGAGTCTAACATTTGCTTGACTACATCAGGAAGAAAGGCAACACTCCTGGACCAAAGGAAACAAAAGCCAGATTACAGGATGAAATATTAAGTGGACAATGTTATTTCCACAAATTGACTGATGAGAAGCAAATTTATTCATAAAACATGGCAACCAGAAGGAAAAAAAAAATTGAAACAACAGTGAAAGTTGACAGAACCTATTCCAAAGGTGTCTATTGAATCATAAGAAAATAAAGTCATAGAGTGTCAGAGCCAGAAAGAAATTTATGAGACCATCTAGTTCAACTGACTCATTTGGTATATTGGAAACCTAAAACCCAAAGTAATTTACATTACTTGTTCAAAGTCACACAGCTATATTTAATGCCGATGCCAGCAGGAGGATCCAGGTTTCTGAACTCTTGAATGACTATTATTTCAATTATACTTCAATGGAGAAAATGTACTGCTTAGCAACAATGACCATTTAACTGCAAATATTTACATCTTCTGTGTACCTATGTCACAGATATAATTTTCACATCATGAATATACTACAAATACATTAATCCTAAACCATCAGAAGAAAGATTTACATTTACTGAATAAATAATTTGTACTTGAATTTATATCAGTCAAGTTCACACATTATCTCATTCTACTTCTATACCCACAAAAAATAGAAGATGAGGATGATTTTATTTACATTAAATGTGAAGAAACCATGGCTTACAGAAGTAAATAGATCATTTGAGACTGAATATATATATTAAATGGAAAGGCTAGGACTTGAAATCAGATCTATCTGATTTAAAGATTTATCTCATTGATGAAGGTTTAACTCTCTTGAGAGAAAAGGTCTTCAGTTTCCCCCTCATTTATCTGGCCTTAGGATATTTTGGGATACTTTTTGCACACACTAAATAGATATTAAAATAAAGGAATTTCTAGGGTTCCTGGGTGGCTCAGTCAGTTAATCATCTGACTATATCTTGGCTCAGGTCATGATCTTGCAGTGGACCAGTATGAGCCCTGCATTGGCTCTGCATTGACAGTGTGGAGCCTGCTTGGGATTCTCTCTCCCCCCTCTCTCTCTGCCTCTCCCCCAATCTCTGTCTCTCTCTCTCTCTCTCTCTCTCTCTCAAAATAATTTAAAGGGCCACCTGGGTGGCTCAGTAGGTGAAGCATCTGACTTCCACTCAGGTCATGATTTCATTGTTTGTGGGTTCGAGCCCCACATCAGTCTCCATGCTGACAGCTCAGAGACTGGAGTCTGCTTCGGATTCTGTCTCCCTCTCTCTCTGCCCTTCCCCTGCTCACACTCTGTCTCTCTGTCTCTCTCTCCCTCTCTCTCTCAAAAATAAACATTAAAAAAATTTAGAAAAGGGAATGCCCCACAAAATTGTCCATAGATCATAACTGGAGAAACTGCTCAACACTATAAATTCAGATTGGTGTTTCTTTTGTATTTCTGTGATTTTTTAAATTGTTTTTCCCACCGTATTGAGATATAGTTGGCATATAATATTGTGTAGGTTGAAGGTATACAACATGATGATTATATAAATACAAATATATGTGTGTATATATATATAAATAACTGCCAAAACAAAGATTATTAAAATATCCATCATCTCACATAGTTACCATTTCGTGTGTGTGAGGTTTTATTTGTTGTTGGATTTGTTTTGTTAGCCTACTTTGAAGAATGGTTGGTGCCTTGTGGAAATATCAGACATTAAAACGGCATTCCTCATTCTTTTTTTTCCATAAGTTATCAAAATTTGAAATTTACCCTAATAAAAACAATCTGTCACTGGTTTTCATGTCTCAGAGTAAACATACAACTGAAGACCTCTTGATCTAGTACAGCACAAACTGTTATTTCTAATTTAAAAATATGTGTTTCCAATCTTAATTTAAAAATAAAATATTAAGCTTTGAGTAGGAGAGGAAAAAGCTCTATTGTTGCTTCCTTCCCTTACTGTGTGTACTCAGGAAAGTCACTCAAACTCTTTTTTTTCCTATGGAAAAACAGTTTGTCAACCTAAGCCTAAGTAACTCAGAGGAACCAATAGGAATCAGTTTAGTTTCTTCAAGATTCATTTTTTGTCATCCAAAAAAATGTCACATTTTAAAACATAGCACATTCATATTTATTATCATTTTCCTTTCCATTTAGTATACAGTCCATATCATTCCTTTATTTTCTTAATTTGCCTTCCACTCTAGCTCCACTGTCACTATCTTACTTTGCCCTCATTATCTCTACCTTTTAGACTTAGTCGTATCATTTTTATCCCTCTCTCTTTTATCTATTACCTAGAAATCTTCCTGTAATTTAAACTGGCCACGTCATTCCTCTACTGAGTGGCTTTACAGACTACCTGCAAAATGAAGTCCAAGCTTCTTAGCAAGGCACCAGGGACCCTGTGTTACCTGTCTCTCAGCCTCCTTCTCCAGCCTCACCTGCTTCCATTGACCCATACAAACTTCTATTCTAGCATGCTGAAATGCCCCCACAGGCCTGGAAATGACACTTTCTTCCACACTCAGGTCCCTCTGTGCATCATGGATCCAGTTGGGACTTGGTCTCACTCTCCTTTCTCTCCTTTCTATATTAACCTTCTCAGTCAACTCAAGTGCTACTTCCCTCAGGAAATCATCCTTGACCATCAGCTTATGTCTCCTCTCTGCCTCACCACAAGTGCTTACTTCTCTGTATAACTCTCATAAAGCAATATGCACATTTTTGATCATTACTTTATTTCCTACACTAGACTGTAATCACCTCAAACTTAGAGACTTACTCCCCACTTCCTTACTCCCCACTCCCTTTGTATCTCCACTTCCTGTTAAGTAGGCAGATAAAAAAAACGAAGGTGTTAAGGAATAAATTATAAGAAAGATCAAAGCTATGCTATGCATCACTTGAAACAATAGGTGCTGAAAGTTTGTATTTGATTTTGGAGTAGATATTTTGGGCCTATGTCTATTACAGATGAGTTTGCTAGTTGAAAAATAACAAATACTTTAAACCCAAAACTGAAGCCATATTTTGAAAATCTATAGAAGGACTGATCAACTGTCCATTTGCTAATGCTCAACTCATATCAGGAAATGACAATCTCCACAACATTTTATATTAATATGAATTATATCAACTTTCTCTGTCCTATGAGTTGGATTTAATCACATTTTGCCTCCTCTAGTAACTTCCTTATTCAGTTCTCTTCCTGTTTTTATCTTTGATTTATTTATTATCATGGTCCTTTAATCTGTAAATATGCTATGCTTATATACCTCAAAGTATATCCCACTTCTGCTTACAACAATAAAACCCACACAAGAAGAAACAAACCAACAAACTCTAAGGAACTTTCTTGAACTACAGGATGCTATGTAGATCCTTAATAGGGTATAATGATCCTTCATCTTATAAGCCCAACATACCTAGACAATTTCCTCTTCCACATTGTTTCTCATTTTCAACCTAATAGTTCAATGGTCCCCAAAACCTCTACCTAACCAAGATCATGGAAAGTATTTGTCTTTATGCTTACTGGTCTCTTTGCCTTAGATTCCTGTTTTCCACTTGTTGAACGACAAATCATCTAGATGTACCATGATTGACTTATGCTTTTTTTCATGCATACGTGTTACACAATTCCTTGATACTTAAGCAATTGTTTACGTTTGGATAGATTCCTACAACTGCAAATAGTAAATAAAGGAATACACTATTTGTAAGTTTTGGTAGACATTATCAAGCTGATTTTTTCAAATAATTGTATCAATTTATGTACTTGAAAGCATTTCACAGGAGTTCCAGTATCAACACAACTTAGCACTGAATATGAAGAGTTTTAAAAGTCCTTGCCAGACTGATAGATGAGAAATTGTATCTGTTTATAATAATGTGTTTTTAGAAAATGGGATATGCATTGTAAGTCAAATTTCTAAAACTTAAAATAGTTAATCATTGTCATTTCCATTAAAAAAATGATCTCTTCTAGATAAAGTCTTTTTATCCAAGGAACGATGTCGTTAGGAAAAAAAAAAAAACTCAGACTTTCACCTCAGATCACAATCCATAATGAAGTCCATATTTGGTTTTAAGTTAAATTTTAAAATTCGTAAATAATTATATAAAATGGGAATTCTACTTTCTACCCAGAACATGAATTGTATGATTAAATCAATAGAAATCATAAAGATAATTAGTTTTATAAAAACTATAAAATTTAAGATCCAAAATATGAATAAAATATTAAGTAAAAATATGGTAGGAAATATATGGAGTAAATATTCCATACGCAATGGAACTATCCCTAAAATATAAAATATAAAGTGGTTATTTTAATCAAAAAGAATGTTTTAAAGTTTATTTATTTTTGAGAGAGAGACAGAGACAGAGCATGAGTGGGGAGGGGCAGAGAGAGAGGGAGACAGAATCTGAAGTAGGCTCCAGGCTCTGAGCTGGAGTAAATTATGTGCTGTCAGCACAGAGTCCAATGTGAGGCTTCAACACACGAACCACCAAATCATGACCCAAGCCAAAGTCAGACTCTCAACTGACTAAGTCACCCAGGCACTCCTGATTAAAAAAAAAAAAAAAAATGTGTTTAAGTCTTTCCAATGCCTTGGACCTGACTCATTACCAGAAACTTAGCTGTTTGCAGTTAACACATTTGAGTTAAGGACAAACATATTCTCTGTGAAGGTGGAGCGGAAAGAATTAAGGCCATTTTCATGAGCATTGAGAAAAGCAGAAATATTTTTCTCTCCCAGAAAAGAGTCTATTTTGCTGTAAGAGTTACATGCATAGAAGGGCAAGAGGATGATTTAAAGTTTGCCATAAATTACCCACTAGTGGAGAATCAAGAACTGACTAGGTTATGAAAATGCATTGTATCATTCAAGGGGAATAAATTCCTCCATCTTCTTCTTTTTTAAAGACATATTATCCCTTCCTTTAGGAAACTAGATCATCATAAAGTAAAACATTTTTATCTGATTGCCTCAGTTTCCTGAAGAAATATGTATCTTCACTACAATTATTTCAAATATTATGTACTCAGATTTTACAGATGCTCCTATCTAAGAAGTGTTCCTGTGTCTTTGCCTTTCATATTGATGTTATTCAGTGTCAACTATACACATATTTGATGATTTTGGAGAAAGTTTATCTTCTTGTATATATCAGACAATGAGAATTTTCATTTCTAGTCAATGTCCATGTCTATTGGGAAATGCACTGACAAATTTAATTTTCAACTACAACACTTAAGCATGATGTGTTTTAGTATCATTCATCATTAATTATTTTTATAGTTTATGCATTTCTTTACTATATTTCCCAGCTGACACTATAAAAACACTTTGAAATGATAGGCATATATTATTATTATCACTGAACAGTGGAAAAATTAGACATTTGTTTAATATTATGCTTCTATTAGCAGGAACCCAGCTTTTTGACATCTAGGATATTTCACTATACTACCCTTCATATTTCTGTATTTTCTTCTTAATTGTAAGTGTTTCAATGACCTTTACTTATATATGGCTCCTCTTAACATATTAATTTTGAAATCCAGTATTGTATGAGCTCTAAGACAACAATACATGAACACAAACTGTATTTTTCTTAAGTCCAACATTAATTTTTTTCATCCAATAAATATATAGCATATACTTCAGTATATCAATTTTGGTGCTAGATCCTGAAGATACAGGCTAAATAAATTAGACATATTGGGAGTTCCAGCTTACCTAGAGCTTAGTGTCTACATATACTGAGATGTCCAATACATCTCAAACCTTAAAGCACATAAGAACCACCTGAGCACTGTGACCAAATGCACATTCTGACTCAACAGGTCTGCTGCAAATTTTGAAATTCTGTATTTCTAACAAGCTTCCAGGTGATGACAGCATTGGTAGTTCAGAAGTACAATTTGAACAGCAAGGATTTACTTATATAAATATGTATGTATAAATATATGTAGGTAGGTAGGTAGATAGGTAGATAGATAGATAGATAGATAGATAGATAGATAGATAGATAATTTTAACTGACCTCTCATTGCTGATTTTATATTTTAAGGAAAAAAATGAACGAAGAGGAAATTAGGAGAGAATTGGTTGAGCATGTCAGGAACCAAGGATGATGATTAACAAAGGAGAAACTGAGCAAATACAAGATAGTTGTCTAGACTGGAGGGAAGATGGGGGCAGTATAAAATGGAGAAAAAAGAGGTACAAGAAAAGGAATAAATAAACAAAGTTAAATTTGAAATTCCAACTAGCCCGAACAGAACAAAAGGTGTTTTACAGCCTTCAGTTAACCATTTCTTAATCACTTCACTCTTACTTGCTATTCCTAGCATCTCTGTTTAAGCACAGTGAAGAGCAGCATATGATGGTCAAAAATATCAGTTGCTGTTTGCAACTGTTAATTTACTCCTTTCTCAGAGTCTTCCACCTGATGTCAAAGTGGTACAGAGCAGACCATATTTATTTTATCAGACTGGACACAGTCTCCCTTCTATAAAAACCCAGTAGGGACAGGTTGCCTGACATTTCCTTCAATCCCCAGATATTGAAGGAAAAGGAAAGAATACACCATCGCTTTCCCACACTTAGGTGAGGTGAGAAGAATAGGGTAGATGGAGTGAGGATTTGTTCTCCACCATCTCTCAGTATCAATATTAAGAATTATCTGAAATTTCTGTTGTCATCAGAAAACTGCTATTACTAAGCTCATGAAATTCTTGAGTAAAGACAAATATTAGAATGTACTGTTTTGTAAGTTCACATGGGTGTAAATTATGTGAAAAACTTAAAAAAATAACTGAAGGAAAATTTAAAAGCACTTTAAATATTGCAAAATCCAAAGCAATTTTCACCACTAAATAGTTGTATACTTTAAAATATACAATGTTATAATAATTTTACAACTACATGAAGTTAAAAAAAAAAAGACTTAAAAGATACTTTTAAACAGATTGTGTAAAAGTAGCTTTATAAACCTGTTTTCCTTTGCCTATGATGATATAAAATGATACATACTGTCTTCTTATTCTTGAAATTCTTGAAATTTTACAGCATACTTTTAGATATGTATGTGTGGAATGAACGGGGCAGAGATTTTGTAGAGGCAATTCTATCACTCTGTGGGCTCTGTGAGTAGGTAAATTGTAATACTTTAAGTAAAGATAAATACTTTATACAATGATCTCAGCTTCTAAATTAAAAAAAAGCAAAAGCATAGAAAGCATATACCTTCTTTCAATATCATCTACAATGAACTGGGCTTGTACTCCTGAATTCTATACTGGGCAATGGTTTTCCTGTGCAGTGTTGATTCTCTCTCCAATATTTAGCATATGTCAGGCCACCCAAAGAAAAAATATAAAAAATTAATATCAATAGGATAATTTATTTAATGCTTACCAGTTTTTTAAACTTAATGATGAAGGTTCTAGTGATATCATTATTCTTCTTCATGTGATATTAAAGATCTATCAAAATTAAATTTGGCTCAGAGAAAGTACTATTAGGATTGTTCCATAGATTGTACATAAAGTCTAAAAGCGGGTCCAACTACCTTACAGTATAACTATAGTAGAAGTCACCATGCCCTTTAGACTGAGTTGAATATTGTTCCATATCTTGTGAAAGCGATTGAGTCTATTGAAGGCTTGCTTATTTCTATAAGTTGTGTAGCTGTTTGGTATGTTCTGTTTAGTGTATGTTGGGCTGTGAGACAGTTTGTGGCACTATACTAATGCCTTGTAATGCTCTGTGATATCTTCTTATAATGTATTGTATGTGATATCTAAAGGTTAGTCACCTATCTAGAATTCTTACAGAATATTTCAATATTTCAAAGACTTCACATAAAATTCTGAGTTTGAACAGTTTCATTCACTATAGGAAGCATACCTTATTCTCTTTCAAATATGTTGTATTGTTCTGCACAACTTGAACTAATGGAGCTGACCACAGACAAATATTTTAAATTTACCATGTGTGTTTAGAGATGTCTCATTTCAGGGATTATTTCTGACCCCACACAGAAGGAATGCAAGAAGGAATGTATAGGTAACCATTTCTATAACTGTGCTCCACTCATGACTGGCCTGAGTGGCATGGTTGGCCACAACAGGTTTGTTGTATGAATAAACTAATGTAGTAAGTTACTGATACTTTTGAGAAAATAATTACAGTTTACTTTTTAACACATTTTCATTTTACATGACAATTAGCATCATACCAAACAAATGTGTTTCGATGAGTAGAATTATAGTTAATGTGGCACCTGGATGGAGAAGAATTTTAGAGAATTATTTGTGGAAACCTCTAAATTTACTGGTTCTATAAATACTGGTACAAAGAAGTGTTTCACAATTTTAAAAGCACATATATTTTTCCTTCTTTTGTCTACAGACATCTTTTAAAATGATGTTAGCAGTGTAACAGTAGCCCACTGAATATTTGGAATGTCTTTTTATTAATTAATAAAACAAAGCTATCATTAAGCCTAAAATTATACTTCTCTTCACTTAAAAATGCCATAGATATAGATTTTATTTGAAGAGAAGAAGAGTTATCCCAGACAGGAAAAGAAAATATTGGAGATGAAATCATACATCCCATAGAACTCTTTTGTATAGATCCTGGTCTGTGCCAACTCTATGGATGCAGAGGCACATAAGAGAAAGTCATAGTTTCTTATAGTTTCAAGATAACAAATCCAGAGTATTCAAAGTGCTTAGATCTGAAGAAGTAGATGTAATGAATAATATTAAAATATTTCCTTTCCTGCCATTTGTGACAACATGGATTGAAATTGAAGGTATTATACCAAGTGAAATAAGAGAAACACAAATACTGTATGATATCATTTATATGTGGAATCTGTTATTTAAGTGCATTTTCCTGTTATTTAAGTACATGTAAATATAAGACATAGATTTTACACATAAATTCCATATTTAGTCAGTCATTAGGGAATCCAAACTAGGCTTTAATTGATTTTCCTTTTTTTTTTTTTTTTTTACTTAAAGCATCACATAGACCAGGGCTTTTACTTTGTGTAATATCCCACTGAAACCATCATTTAATTTAATTAGTTAAGTGATGATACAAACTTCCACTAAGGGAGTACTTTGGTTTGTTTTTTCTTTCTTTCTTTTTTTTTTTTTTTTGTTTAAGGGAATATTTCTTTTAAGACAAGAAAGGCATGACAATGTGTGTGTCTTTGTATTTATGTAAAACTACCACTATACGGGCAAACATACAAATGGTCACTTTTCACAGGCTAATTTTAAAATACTTATGTGAGGTATTAAAAATAACATTTTCTGGGGTACCTGGGTGGCTCAGGTCGGTTGAGCGGCTGACGTTGGCTCAGGTCATGATCTCATGGGTGCTGGGTTCGAGCTCCACATCAGGCTCTGTGCTGACCGCTCAGAGCCTGGAGCCTGCTTTGGATGCTGTGTCTCCCTCTCTCTCTGCCCCTCCCCAACTTGCGCTCTACCTCTGTCTCTCAAAAATGAATACATGTTAAAAAATAATAATAATAAAATAAAATAATAAAAAATAATATTCTCCAAAATTATACTTCACAGGTCAATGATGCCACGTGTATGCACCATATACCCTCCTCCCCCCATAGGACAACAGCTTAGAACAAGAGATTCCCGTTGCCATATAATAATACACTTATACATCATTAAACAAAAAAAAGCATTTTATTTCTTTAAAGTCTTTCTGAAAAAAACTAAAAGTGAAGCTTAAAATTTAATTAATGTCAACTAAAGATTTTATCTAAAAATAATATTTGGTTTATAAAGCTTGAGGTTAAGTTGAACGTAATACTTCTATGTATGTGATCTTTGAGGAGTCACTGAACTAATCAGTGCCCTCTGCAAGCAGACCAGGCATAATTTATCTCTCTCTTAACAAACTTACTAACAGGAAAAGTGGGAAACAAATAAACAACCTGGGAACACAGGCTATGCATGCAACCAAATGACCAACACCATCTGTAGATATGCAGATATATGTGCAGTAGGTATCTAGGATGGTGAGATATTTGAAAGATTCTAAAGATTGTTACCAAAATTTGTAACAACTTCAACCAGCTTGATATGGATAGAAAACTAATTCAAGGAATGAGTCTCCCATTGAGTTTTAAAGCAAAAGTCCTTTGTGGTATTCTAGAGTAAAAGAAACATATGTACAGTAAAAAAAAAAAAAAAAAAAAACACATATACTCAGAGAAGGAAAAGGTATTTGGCACATAGATGATGTGGCAGAACTCCATAAGAAAGGCAAGAGCTTTAGGAAAGATTGAAGTTTGGTTTAGTGATATGTCATTGAAAACTATTGCGTCCATGAGACTCAAAGGAATGAATTCTCCAAACAGCTATTACACAACCAAGATTGTTTTCCTGCAGAGATTATTTCTTTCCAATCATAAGTGGACTTTGGCTAAAGTTTTCCTTATAAAACCAGAAACCTAATCCAGGGCTGCATTGCCCTAGTACATACTATTATCTAGAATATTCCAACTTCTATTTTTGGAAACTAGTAAAAACTTCGGGGTAGGAGAAGAAAATAAAAATAATTATAGTGATAATTTTCATGCCTTCATTAAGATCATTATCCTAATTTTTTTACACTTCTTGGTAACTCCATAACACAGTTATAAGCTTATAGAATTGGTCATTATTTTGCTCTTGTAAAATAAGTTTTAAAAATAAAATAGCGGGGCACCTGGGCAGCTCAGTTGGTTAAGTATCTGACTCTTGAATTCAACTCAGGTCATGATCTCAGGGTCCTGAGATTGAGCCCCACATCGGGCTCCATGCTGAGAGTGGAGCCTACTTAAGATTCCCTCTCTCTCTCGCTCTCACTCTCGCTCTCGCTCTTGCTCTTTCTCTCTCCCTGTGCCTCTCTCTCTCTCTCTCTCTCAAAAATAAATATATAAATAAATAAATATTAAAATAATCATAGCTCAGAAAAGTATAATTAACCTAATGAAGTTCTGTTCCTAAAATCACTCCCCCATTTGCAAATGCTCAAAACCAATAAGTGACTTGCAACAAGGAGATAATAAAGTTCTGGAGATACAATGCACAGCACCATGATTATAGTGAACAATACTGTACTATAGACTTCAAAGTTGCTAGAATACTCAATCATTTTCACTATAAGAAAGAAGTGGCAATTATATGAACTGGCAGAGGTGTTAAGACAACAGTCTTAATTTTAATCAAAGGTGAGGCTGAACCTAATAAGTTATATAGATCCCAGTGTTAAAACTTAGAGGGATGTAAGAACAAGGATTTCAGTCACAGGTGATCCTGTATTCCTCCAGTATTAACCAAACTTGAAAATTCTTCTCTTTATATTGCAACAATTTCCACTAATGCTATAAATCTTTACTTCTTTATTATTCCTGTCCTCTGATTTTCAGTCTCTTTAGAAATTCTAGAAGCCTTAGTTTCTTCTTCACAACCATACTTCACACAGACTTCAGTGGTTGGAGCTCATTACCTCCACTTCCAATTTAAATTTCCCTTTTTCTTTCTCAATTTAAATTTCCAATTTTTCTTTCCCTTATTAAATTTTTTTTTACCTCCTCTTTGGATACATTTTTGTTTGTATATCTACATGTTGACAGAGTTTTTTCTCCCCCTCAATCCAATCAATCTTTGACCATGCATCCAATTGAGAAAAAGATAATAAAGTAAAATGTTTGTAGTTCTATTCATTGTTATGAAATGTATTCACCTGATAGTGTGCTATTATGATTCTTCTTGGCCATTATTACTTTATGAAAACATTGCTGCCAATTTATGATTAATACTTATATAATTATATTTATTTTTAAGGCTATATTTCAAAGAAATATCTATACTTTTATCTTTCAAAATCTATACTTTTACAGGCTGAATTCCAGCATAACTTTAGGTTTTCAACATAGCAAATTGGTATGCTTTCCTATGTTGACATTGAGCTATTTCATATTTAAACATACATACTTCATTCATTCAGAAAATTTTTTCTGAAGAACTAAAACAAGCCAACAAATATGTTCAGATGCATGAACTGGAAATTAAAAACCAGTACCTATGACATCATCACAATCCCATTTCTATGGCTGTTTGTTTCACCTAAGGTTAACCAAACACATGACTCATCAAACATCTGCTCACCATCAATGAAAAACAGGGATGTTTGATTATGTGAGAAAACTCAAAAACTAAACCATACTAACATACACAAATATATAGAGTACTATAATGAAGTCAATTTGGTGAAAGATATCAAATGTAACCTTATGTACTTTTTGAAAATTTGCTTTATAAACTTGTTATGTTCTTAGCATCTGCTAAATAATTGTCATTATAAGGGTAAAATTACTTACATCTATTACATCATTACATAGATGTTCATAATCTTTATGAATAAATAAATATAATTTCTTATATATAAAAAGGATTATAAAATTAATGACTAATTAACCAATAATTAACTATTATTTATATTAGTGAATTAATTAATTAACATTAAATTAATTGATATCAAGGAAAACGATTAATGAAAGTCAGTTTCTGTGTATTAAATCTAATAAAATTGTCAACTGGCAAAAAAAAAAGCTGGTGTGACAATTACTGCTACAATAAGATCACCTTTTCTTTCAATGACACAATAATTTTAACTTCATTTTCCAGGGTAAATGTAAATTTGGAAACTATGCAGAAAAACATAGCATACATAAATATTTGTTTGATTTTTCAATAATCCTTAATATCGATACTAGACTTACACTCTTCTGTCAGTTTTCTATTCCTTAGTAAAACATCTTTGAAGAAATTACAATCTTTAGGAACAAAAGAAAGCTCACCTTATTACAAAGTTGTGACTGTCAATCTCCTTTCCACATTCACTATCGAGCAGAATGCCAGAATTTCCAACAACTGCACAGGTCTTAAATCTGCGATTTTTCATTGGTGACACTTCAGGTAGGAGGCTGTGAAGATCCTGAGAAATATTTAGTGTCCGACGCCTGTCGAGTACATAGTGTATGACATCACCAGGCTTAAAACTGCTCTTGACCACTGAGACATCTCGTTCTGCATCTAGGAAACGAAGAATGTTCTTCCTATATGTGAAATACAAAGTTTTCCATTAATGACAACATAGCCGAGAACTGGTGATATGCACAAAGTAACAGGTAATAAAATATAAATTGATAAATTACTAATCTTAAATTGTCAGGTGGTAATTAAAGCAACCAAATAAGTGAATTCTATTGAAATTGAATTTGTCCTTAAAAAATCATTTGCACATACATTCTCAATGATTTGTCAAATAAATATAGTATACACATCTATTTATAGAGTGAAAAAAGGTCCCCATCTATCAAAAGATATAGAAAAAATAATTTATTCTGCTGCAGGCACTCTGGGAAACAAAAGGGAGTTTCCTCAGAAAGTTAAAAATACAACTACCCTATAATCCAGCAATTGCACAACTAGGTTTTACCTAAAGGATACAAAAATACTAATTTGAAGGGACACATGTACCCCAAAATGTCTATAGCAGCATTATCAACAATAGCCAAATTATGGAAAGAGCTCAAATGTCCCTCAATTGATGAATGGATAACGAAGATGTGGCACTTCTATGCAATGGAATATTACTCAGCCATCAAAAAGAATGAAATCTTGCCATTGGCAACAATGTGGTTGGAGCTACAGTGTATAATGCTAAGCGAAGCAAGTCAGTCAAAGAAATACAAATACCGTATGATTTCACTCATATGTGGAATTTAAGAAACAAAACAGATGAACATGGGGGGGATGGAAACAAGAAAAGAGAGGGAGGTAAACCATAAGAGGCTCTTTTTTAACTATAGAAAACAAACTGAGGGTTGCTGGAATAAAGGTGGGTGGGGGATTGGCTAAATGGGTGATGGGTATTAAGGAGGCCACTTGTTGGGATGAGTACTGGGTGTTACATGTAAGTGATGAATCACTAAATTCTACTCCTGAAACCTATATTACACTATATGTTAACTAGAATTTAGATAAAAATTTGAAAAAGGCCAAAAAGAACATTTTATTAAATAAAACAAAAATGCTGTGACTTGACTTTGCCTAACTAGATATTCTGCTAGCTTTAGTTAATTTTCTATAGTCATATTGTTTTGTTTTGTGTTCTGTAGTTAAGGTAAATAGAAATAACTTAAAATGGTTTGGAATTATACCTTACTTAACTCTATTAAAAGGATTAAACTTCCCAATAAACCTATACATTAACTCAAATCATGTATATATTATAATTATTTGTAGAAGGGTTAAAACTACACTGTATGAAAGTTTTCTTTCAAGAATCCAGGAAGAAAGATGGGTACATTAGAGGAAAAAAAATGGATAGATAAAATACCTCACTATGCATGGCAGAGATAGCTAACAGCTCCTTAGTGATCTTCCTTGCTATCTTGCTTTTAGTATTTGAATTTTCTAAGTTTTGCTCAGGCATAAGAATCCTCAGCTAAAACATTTCCAAGTTTACAAACCCAAGTGCAGATGGGTTTGGTAATGTGAGTTAGTTTTCTTACATGGGATACGGGTGGATCATGTGCGTGGCTATACAAGAGAGAAATAAAATCTCAACTTGTTTGATCCACTGTATTTTAAGGTTTCTCTTTTGTATTATGGAAGCTTAGCCTATTCCATACCAAATAAAGAAATTTATAACAGATTCAAAGGTGCTGTATAAACAAATATGTATATGCTAAGTTAGACGATAAAAAAATAAAGGTATAGCCGGCTTTTGATATAATCAAAACTCTTATCTGCGGTAACCTGGGAGTTATATCCTATATCTAATAAGCCTGTTGCTCTTGGAAAAATGGTTAAAAAGTGTTTCATGTTGTTTTATGTTGGTTGCTCCTTTTAGCAAGGCACTAAGACAAAGTCAGCCAAGTGGCAAGCTGAGATGGAAATGGCAATGACCTGTATGTAAACTGTGTGAGTTTGGTAATCGGGACCTCCAAAATGTCTCAAATACCCCAATTATCAAAAGACACAACTATAAATCAGAGCCATCCCAGGAGCAAGAGTAATTGCCTTCCCACCAAATTTATAGATTCAAATGACTTGGGAGGGAAATTGAGGGAAAGGATGGTGAAGCTAGAATAATTAGAGGAGAGTCAGAGGCTGAACTGTTCAGAAGAAATCTCTGGGTGTGGTTATTTATACAAGGAATTAACTATAAGGAAATGGCCCAGGAGTCTAGTATGTTTTTGAAGGAATTATATTTCTAAAGAAATTATAAGCCTGCCTGCAGACGTCTGAGATCACTTAATCCTCAAGCTACCAAACATATACCAGCAAGAAGCAATCTGAGAAACTCTCTCCAAGATTGGAAGTTGGATATAATTTACTGAAGTGCTCTTATTATAAGCTTGTATTTCAGAGTGCTAAAAACAATGCCATTATTATAACATTTAAGATATGACAGACATGTTTTCCTTTAGTGCTGTTACGGTTTAAGCTCTAACACATTTGTAAATTTTATTACTGAGCACAATGTGACCTCCTCCCAGTACTCAACCAAAAGGGCAATTCTCTGTATCACACAAGCCAGAAGCACGAATAGCAAGGAGGGATGAAAAATACTAACTCAAATCTTCCTTTTTGTTTTACTTTGGTTTGCTTTAAATAGGTGCCAGTTTAATGTCTTATTAGAAAACCAGTTGACTGAAAACTTTGGCCAGGTTTGATACACAAGGGATATAACCATTAATTCTCTGGAAAAGAAAATATTTTTTGAATTTTTGCTCCAATCAGAATATCAGGTTCATAATTAGAATTTATACAGGAAAAACCTTTATAAATGCCCTATAAATGAAATTTAAAAATTAATAAAAATGCTATCAAGCACCATAACAGTTCATCTTAACTAAGTACAGATTATATGTGAAGACAATTGCTAGTGAAATCAGCAACTATAGGGTATATGAATTACAGAAAATTAAGAAGTCTTTCATTATGTTAAGAACATATAATTCTTCACAAAAGTTAACTATCACCAAGAACAGCAATCCATAGAAACTTTTGTACATACTTACTGACATTTGTTTGTTTAGAGAAAAGTTTTAGTAATGCCTGACACCTGTATTTCAAAAAAAAAATTCTCATTTCCTGTGAAAATGACAAGGCTGGCTCTAAAATAAAAACTGCACGGATGTGGTCAAATCACCAAACTAGATTATCATTTTCCTTTGAACATAATTTAAAGGGGTTGTTGTAGATATTTGAAGATGTAACTCACAAGTGGTGAAGTGTTTGCAAATGTGAGGTAAATAGACCAGAGAACAAGATTTGAAAGAAGACTCTTTAACTGGGAAATCCAAAAAGCAAAATCCCTTTACTCAAGAAAAAAGTTACCACTTACGTTCTTGTCAACTGATGGGGACTTTCCAATTAACAGCACCGTTGCTGTGTTATAGAGACTTCGCAGCAATATGTTTTATTCTTTACTTTTTTTTCAGGGCACAAAGCTACTGTATTTGGACACAGTTTGCTACATACACAGAAAAGCTCAATACGGGTTTCCAGCCAGCCCAACCCCGAGCACTGCAAAATATTTTAAACACAGGTCTTTTACATTCCTCAGTATAACAGAACATCTTTCATTTGTTCACTCTTAGGGAAAATTGATATTAAAAACGAACAATAAGAGTTCAGAGAAATTTCAAAAGATAACACATTGTCTAACACTTGAGATACATGACATAATTATTAAATGCAGATAATACTATGTGTTCTTCCAATGCTCTTGTATAGGCTGAACAATTGTTTATTTTGTTAGTATAGTATTTGTCTTTTAATTCATTTTATTTTTTTAATGTTTATTTATATATTTTCTTTTTCTTAATGTTTATTTATTTTTGAGAGAGAGAGAGGGAGAGGGAGGAAGTGAGGGGCAGAGAGAGAATCTGAAGCAGGCTCTGTGCTGTCAGTACAGACCCTGACGCGGAGGCTGAAAACCATTAATTGCGAGATGTGACCTGAGCCAAAGTACAATCGGAGCCAAAGTACAACACTTAACAGACTGATTTACCCAGGCGCCCGATGTTTACTTATTTATTTTGAAAGAAAGAGACAGAGCATGCACACAAGGCACAGAGAGAGAGAGGGAAGACAGAATCCCAAGCAGGCTCCGTGCTAACAGCACAGAGCCCAATGTGGGGATCGAACTCACTAACTGTGAGATCATGAACCAACCCGAAATCAAGAGTGGGAGGTAAACGACTGAGCCACCCAGGTGTCCTTATTTGCTTTTTTTAAACTGGAAAAAGGGGGAAAGGAAACCTTGAATGTCTGCAGTATGTCCTTTTTCTAATATTGAACTAAACTTTTCTATTTTAGGGCTTACATCTATGCATGGAACATTATTTTAGCTCAGACTCCTGGTGTAGGATCCAAGAAAAAATGAAAATAATTATTATGAGTGAATAATATTGTGACTTCAATGCTTAATAACTTCTTCTTTTTTTTTTTTTTTTTTTTTTTTTTTTGCAAACAGTACGGAAAGGTTATGTTTTTCTCCGTAGCAAGGTATAGGCATTTTTTTTTTTTTTAGATTATAGATGTAATGGACTATAAAAAGTTCTGTAGATTTGCTAAATCTAGTTGTTATTCAGACTGTAAATCTCTGAAGAAAAAGAAAAAAAAAAACTAATGCCTAAGTATAATTAACTAAATGCCATTGGAAACATGAAAAATTCTTATGCTGAACTGAAACAACACTTTATCACCAAGAACATACATGCTTTTGCTCAGATAATTGACATGCATGAAAACAGCAGATTCAACAGAATGATTTCAGCATGAGAGAGACAAATTATTCCTAATACTTTTTCTTAATATGTGGTCAAGTTATTACCAGATACTTAAAGCAAGGGGTCATGTTTTCTGTGTGTGACTGAAAAGAACAACAACAGAAAAGATTCCTGACAGGTCTTCAACTGTCGTTTTGTGGCCATAATGTAACTTTTGAAGCAAAAACCTAAATTCAGTAACTGTTTTGATGATAAAGATAACTGAAGGAGTCTGAAAATATGTTTCGCTTTCAGTGAGACTAAAAATCTTAGTCATAAAGATTATGTTTTGTTAGGCAATCCTGGGTTAAACTGAAAGGCTGGTTGAGACTGTTAAACTGACAGGAATAGATTCTATACAGAAACTTTTCAACTGAATTTTCAACTAGAACTTCCCTTTCAACAACACACATCACTTGAAATAGCAGCTGCAGAGTTCCAGAGAGTTAATTTACTAAACATTGTTTTCACTTGTGTAATGTTAAATATAGCTAACCTATCACCAGGTGCCACTCTTTCTTTTCTGTAGGTTTCTTGTCAACAACAAGCATACGTGCTGTGGCAACTAAAATTTAATCTAAATGACACTGTTGACTCCATCAGAGAGTATTGTTAAGACAAATCTTACAGCTGGAACGCATCACAAGTTGAGAAGCAAATTAGGTTATAAAAAGAATCAGTTTTTGTAAACTTTTGACTTTAACCAAAAATCACTGAATTGAATCAATTGTTACTAATGTGGTTTATTAAAAAAATTAAAAGATTTAAGAAATGCCAAGTGTTTCATTATGCCTACAAAAATGCAGAGAGAACACACAAATTTTTGTCTCAAAGATTATTTTCACAAGGCAATGTTTGTCAAAGCACTGAAAGAACATAATTAGTTTGTTATAGGACTTCTGAGCTTAGGGTCCCAACTGATACAGAAAGATATTCTAGCATCAAAGAAAAATCCTCCACAGCCAGGCAAAATTGTCTCAAAATGCTTGAAGAAAAGCATTTTTTTAGCTTAATTTACACCTCAGATGATCATTTGATTATTTGGCACAGCATTTAGCAATATGGATGAATAATATATTTTATTATTTTGGAGCAAAAGAACCCTCCACTATGTGTATTCCATAAAGACTACATTTTTAGTATGAAAATAGAGCCCCCCCCCCCAAAATTGTTTTCATAATAAAAGATCTGGTACCAGTTGGACAGAACTAGCTTTGAAGTTTGAGCAACAAACAAGCTGTGTGACCCAAAATGCGCTCCTCTGGTTAATTACTGAACAAAGTATGTAGAAGAATTTTATGTGGACTTTGCTCTAAAGTAAATGAATGCATGCAACAGTGAATTATTTTTGATAGGTAAGCATATATAAATGTGCAATTATGTTTAGTTAACCTGCAAGCTTGACCTTTTTAAAAACTTTGATGCATGACAATGCTGAGTTGAAAATATTATTTCAAACTAATCATGATGTTTTTAATCTTTCCCGATAAGTTGCTGACCTTGTACCTCTCTATATGTCCACATTTGGTATTGTAATTCTTTAGGTTTCTATTTAACCTATGAAAAATGAGGGGAAAAACAAACAACCCAAAGATGTAAAAAAAGGTCAAGTCATCAGTGTCGGACACGATCAAATAATCTCTCAGTACAATGTTTATGGATTTACTCACAAACACCTGATGTATCCTAAATGTATCATTTCTTGGCTTACACTAACAAAGAACAAACACTACCAATGAAATCAAGTCCTTAACCAAAGTAATTATTTTAATTGTGAAATTAGCTGTGGAATGTATAAACTCTTCTAAATATTGATGAATTTTCAAAGTACAATGAAGGTGGAGCCATCTCTCTTAGAAAACTCCCCAGACGTACAGTTGTTTGATGAACATATATAAATCAATTCTTGATGTGCTTATGAAATTAGCAGAATATATATATATATATATATATACATATATATATACATATATATATACACATATATATATATACATATATATATATGTATATATATATACGGCTGGAAAAAATAGTAATAAGAAAGAAAATCATGTCTACTAATGTAGGCAAAAACAATTTATCTTTAGTGACTACTTCACATGTTAATGCAAATAGATAAATAATTTATAGGGAATGTCACAAGAGCATTATAAATGTAATGAGATTTTTAAAGTTAGAAAGATTTGTAAGCATGGTTTAATCATGTAAGATCAAAAATGATTAGTTGTAATATCCTAATCAAAACTTCAAAGTAGAATTTTAAAAACACTTGTAAAATATGTCCATACCCACTCACAGACACCAAGTAATATGGTTCTTCATAAATGTTATACATGCAGGGAAGAAATAAAGAAATTTAATAATCCAAAATAGTTTATGGTTAGTTTCTTGTACGACTTAAGAAAAACAAAAACTCAGCTAACAATCAGACATTTTCATAGTCTGAATTTTTTATTACAGGTGTCAAACTGATTAATACTCACTAGTTACTACTACTATAGGCAATTATAATTTTTATGAACTGTTTGCATGTTGTACAATAATGGTTTTACAGATTATTTCCTTGTAAGGAAGTGACAACTTTGTATGTATTATTCAATATTTGCTTAATGTTTTATTGTTTACTTCTTTATCTGTTACGGAGAATCATATGAAAAGAGTACTAACATTTCATACATATTATCATCTGTTATAACTGAAAACAGATTAATCACCTTCAAAGATATGAACATAATCTTCATTAAACTGTAAAATTATAATAATGAATTTCTTCACTCAATTTATGGTTAATACCCTTAGTCTGAATATCTTAAAAATGGCAAAATGTATCTCTGTATCCTCATGGGGATCTATAGTATTCATTTTTGTATAGATACTAGAAAGGCATGGCCACATATATTAATTAAACTATTGCTAATTACTTATTGAATTTACTTATTAGACTTTACCTTATCTGATATGTTATTTAGCATACTTAGATACATTAAACTATTAAAATTTCATATTTTACTTTACTTTCTTCCACTACTTTTCTTTACTTGATCTGTATATCCTTACCTAATTGGCCCCCTTCTTGCCCAATCTTTCAGTTTGAGAGTTCTTTTTGAGACACCTATAGATTAAATATTTCCTTTTTAAATCACCCATATTTCTGTTTTCCCAATCTACTTCCAAGAAGTAGTAATCCTTATTCTGTTCTAAACTAAAACACACCTGTATT
This sequence comes from Puma concolor, assembly GCF_028749965.1. Taxonomy (NCBI): domain Eukaryota; kingdom Metazoa; phylum Chordata; class Mammalia; order Carnivora; family Felidae; genus Puma; species Puma concolor. Next base: position 78,395,567 of record NC_141667.1, on the reverse strand, counting down.
TATGACCCTATGTAGTCCCGTATTCTGTTGCTTTTTCCTCATATAATTATCTCTTTCAGGGTTTTTAATTTAAATGTGTGTATAGGGGTGTGAGATAGTGAGGACGATACTAGATATGTATCAATAAAGAAATGAACCCCAGGTGTAAAAATGTTGAACTGCAGAGATCATGGCTACAGTCGGCCTCAGATAACTAGTTCTCAGGAGGAATACAGGCCCAGAGTCATCCAAATTTTCCTTTTCTCCAGAGTATACAAAAATCTGTGCTTTTATAAGGAATCTGCTAATTTTAATATTGGTTTTGAGGGTTTTTATTTATACAGTTGAAATAAATCTTGCTTGCTGACCATATTCTACCCAGAAGACACCAATTTATAAACTGTCATCAGATTCTACTCATCTCCTCATTCTTATTCTCTGCCCACAAATATACAAAACTTCCCCTAAACTAAAAGCAACCAAGCATACACTATTTGATATTGCCGTGATTTGATTTGTTTCCCTCTCCTCATACTTCCAAAGCTTCAAGCAAAGTAGTCTAATGATCCTACATTTCCCTGGCACCCATCTTTTAAACAAATTTCCAGACAATCTTCCAAGTATATTTCAACATGTAGTGTCTTTGCTACAACTCATTTTAAGAATTGTTATGCATACTCTACAGATGAGTGTAGTAGACTCTTCCTTCAAGTTGGTCATAATCTATATTATATGTTAGTATGATCCAAGAAGCAAGTAGATAGAAACCCAACAAACAGATCAATGGCTTATCCTCTTAACCACTAACCTAGTCTTACAAAATCTGTGCAGGAATATCCAATCATTGAATAATCAGCATTTTGCCAATATAAAAATGCAATTATTTTATCATGTAAAGGATATTTCTTTGAAACTTTTAAAACAAGTTTGATTTACTGAAATGCTCTGATTTAAACATACCAACCAATATAGCTATGTAGTTGTAAAGAAACATGATCTGCTTGCTTCCTCCATGCTTAGGAAGGTCTGGCCCTAAACTTCTTATTAGTTATAGGATTATACTAGAAGAAAATAAGATATAATATATGCAGGCACTGAGATTGATTTCATGAGCTTGTTTCAGGTAAAATGCCAAAATCTTATAAAGAATAAAGAGTAAAGAATAAACCAGTACTCTAGAAAATGTACTTTCTGACTTTCGCCAATTTAGGATATAATCATTGAGACTCTTATTACAGGGGCTCACATAGAAATATCTATTCATAGAGTAAAGCAAATTTACTTATAATAGTCAGCAAAATAGGAATTGAATAGGCTGTCCTTTCATCCAGTGTGCAAAAACACAAGATAGGGAAAAACTTATAAGGAAGTTAAAGGTAGGTTTCAAAATATATGTCCACCCTGACTAATAGAATAAAAAAAAGAAAAGCCTATTAAATATTAGTATTCTGTTGAATATTTTATTCCATTAGAATAGAGACAGTATATTCAAAACTCACACATTCATCCTTAAATTTCTGACTGCATAATGATTTCAGTTTTATGGCTTCATATCCTTCATTGATCAACATTAAGTAGAGCTGGTTCACTCTTTTATTAAAGTATTCATACTTAAACTATAAATCAAGCATTCAATATAAGTTTGCCAAGCCCAATGTATTCAAGAACATGATGTGAAATTTATTATGGCTTATTAAAGAAACCCACCTTATTTCCAGCACCAAAGAGGAATTGATTTTCCAACCTTCTACAGAGTGCTGGAAGATTGAAGAGCCAGCCTTTCGAATGATTTTATCAGAACTATTGACAAGTGATCGACTCAAACACAGTTCACCATCTCTGAAACAAAACAAAAATGCCAGTTATGTGAAAGTAAGAAACATTTTATCTAAGCAGCATAATACATAATTTGACTTAGATTACTGGTAACAAATCGTCGATACAACTTTTTTCTACATGTTAGAAATATGACATTGCTGAATGGTACTACAAGAATTAAGAGAATATGACTTTATCAGGGTAATCATTTACACTTATTCTTTTTGAAATAAAAACAGTTTTCCTATAAAGGCTTTTGTGGTGTTTAAAGAAAAAAAAAATTTGTTTCAAACTCTGTCACCCCTCCCTGTTGTGTTTAGACAATAGAAACAGGAAGTTTGGCCAATTCTCCTGCATCTGTATAATTGTGACTCTCAAGATTGTAATTTTGTTTCCACAGAAGGCATATAGACACAATGGAAAGAAATTTTTTTTGGAGTAAGAAGACCTTGGAATACCAGGTGATCTGGACATGTTGGTGATTCTTTCACTTGCTAGCCTATATGTCCTTGGACAATATTCTCTTTCTAGACCACAGCGGCCTTGCTTGATCTTGAAAACTGCAATAACATTATCTAATATGCAATGAATTTGTGACAGTGGGAGTCTGTATGTGAAAGTAATTTATAAAGCATTATTGGCGTGCTAATTTCTAAAATTACATTGAGTCTCAAATCATCTCAACAATGAGACACTTTCCTGATAATTGTTGGTGGTAGGGAGACAGGGATTATAATAAGGAGAAAGAAAACTTATTCACTAGCCATTTTTACTGATACTTTCTATTACATTATACACACACGTACACACACACACAAAACAACTGTGCCACCCCTTTCGGTCAATATTGTCAGGCAAGTACATAATGTGGCACGGTAGGTGCTGGTGGTAGTGCTGATAGTGACAGATACCCGTGATAGTATTTGTGTCATTAGAACAGTTAAAACAGAACCAGTTTATTGTTCAAAAGACTATTTTCATGGCACTTTATAGCTAGCTATAAACTGAGACTCAGAGAAACAAAATGCTACCTGTTTATTGTATAGCCCTTTCAGTATCTGCATTCATTTCTTTACATGTTACCTTTTACTTTTTTTTAAATCTCAAAAATATAGTTAAAAAGGCGATTATTTGTTCAGTCAAAAAGTCTAAATCTGTATTTATTAGTAGGCAATCCTCTCCTACTATCAATGGAAACATTGCCTGTGTAACAGCTGTTAGATGAATTCTGTAATTAGAGGCTTATAGTTTGGTATTTTGGTTTGCATTCTTTTTTAAACATGTAGTTCCAGTCTGAAGTAACTCAAAGTATCACATGCAACTACTCCCTGTGAAATTTAGAATTCTATAAAAATCAATATTTTAAATTATGCTGCTGATGAAAATGATGCACTTGCATGCCTATTCATGGCTAACAATAATCATTTTATAGAGGTCATTTAAGATACTAGGAAATAGGGGTGACTGGGTGGCTTAGCTGGTTAAGCATCTGAGTGTTGGTTTTGGCTCAGGTCATGATCTCACAGTTCATGGGATTAAGTCCGCATTGGGCTCTGTGCTGATGGTGTGGAGCTGCTTGGGATTCTCTATCTTTGCCCCTCCCCCTCTTGCTCTCTGTCTCTCTCAAAATAAATAAATAAACTTTAAAAAATTTTAAAAAGATGCTAGGAAACATGGGGTGCAATTTACTACTCAAAGGCCCAGAAGTCAATTTTTATGTTATATGTTTAACGATAATAACTGTATTTGAATGAGAATATGGATATATACAGAAGTTAACCTTCACACTTTAGGAAGTATACCTTCAAGAATATGGGCACAAACTCTCACCATTTTTAAGGCTAGGGATTTTTTGCCACTCTTCCTCTCATTAACTGGCTTGTTAATATCATCTTTTTCTAACCAGAGATTACTATAATTATAACAATTGTTTTTACCCCCGATAAACCTTCATAGGAGAAGTAAAAATATATAAATGGGTAGGCATTTTTAAATATCTGTGGAAGATTGTTTCATTGACATGTAGCTAAAGGTACATTTTGCATGGCAAAATAATTGCTGTGATGTACTTAGTTGTATGGAGTCTTTTTCAGAACCTGTAGGATTAAAAAAAAGTAATTTAAAAGTTTAAATCAGTTTTATACTAATGAAATACAACCACATTGCTCTGCTCTTTGAATAGTTTTCATTGAACTGGTGATAAGCCAAAATTCAGCTTTATTCCTGGAAAGAACTTTAAATGAAAATAGTACAACCAGTCCCACTTCTTCTTGAGGTCGATGGAATTTCTGTGTAAGAAGCCTAAGCTTAGTGCAATCTGAGGCTCTGGAGCAAATCTCTTTGTACAAAGTTAGATGGGTCCCAAGGGATGTTTCATTTGTGACCTTGGTAGTATTCTGTCTTAAAAAGGCTTTTCCTTCAATGCAAGGCATGAAGGATGTTGCTACCCTCTACTAGTGTTTCATTCCAGATCAAACATGATTACTAAACAGCACACTGATAATATCTTTTGCATAGGGCTATGTTCAGGAAGATTCAACATATACCTCTAAAGAGAAAAATCACAAAACACATTAAGGAAATAATGCAGCATAAAGCAACAGATATTATAAAGTATTCCTGCTTATATTGAGCTAAGAAAAACCTACTTACAAGATCGTCTATATGAAAGTAGTAACGGAAACTGATCATTAGTTATGTCACCAGTTTTTACAAATATTTTCCTCTTCAAAATATGAGTTGCCAGGCATCACTACAACTTATTCTATTAACTCTGCAGTATATGACAAATATGATTAATTTTTTTTTTGTTTTTTGAGATTAGGTCCCAAAAGACCTTCATTCAACCCTACTGAAAAGTCCTCATAACTTGGCTTTGGAGTAAATGTGCTCCCCACAGATTAGGTTAAATTTCCTCCTTAATACAAAATTATAAAAGTCATTCAAAAGAAAAGAACTTACACAAAAGTAAGCCTGAATAAAAACAGCAGGCAATTTTGTGTTTTCATTCCCTAAGCATCAAACAACTAAAAATAAAGATGAGATGTACTACCTTACCTACTGCTTAAGGTTTTAGTAGAATTCCAAATAAAACACGTAAAGTGCAGATTCTGGGTTTCTAGATTTATTAGTGTGTTCTACCCTAGAACTAACTGGAACCAACTTTGCAGACAATGGTAATATTCTATGAATGCTTATTTCCACTGTCAATATTATCATGTTTCATTATTAATATGGGTGGGTGATCATTTAGTGAGACAGTCTAACATACATGGGCCAAAAGGAAATCTCTAGATGATAAGAAAATTAAGTTAGTGTCATTTGCGGTCAACTAGGAACACAGTATGTGGAAATTTTAAGAAGTCACAATCAAAACAAGTATTTGTATGATATTAAAGTGTATGCCACTCTTTCAAATACATTATCTTATTAAATGAGCACACCCACATGTTTTTACCTGTAGGACCCTTAAGTTAACACATTTCCAAATATACCTCCAAATCACAGAAAGCAAGTGAAATCATGGGCCAATTGTGAAGTAAGTGCCATTTTTCCCATAAAAAAAAAATGTCCGTCAAGAATAAACCACTTTATAGCCCCATGCCTTTTGAGTTAAACTTTACTAACTAGTCATCATACCAGGCAATTGATATGTTTTGTTTGCATGAAAGGTTAAATTTCCAATAATTACTTGACCTATTCTCAAAGAATTCCTTATAAAATCCATGCTTCTAGTATTTCTCTGGGGATATGAGAATGTGGATGGTAGGCAGGAAAGTTGTGCTGGTGTTCTCTTTCCTTCTGCATGGAATGACCGCTCAATATTGTATGTAAGAACAACGCTGCGCTGACTCCAGATGGGACCTCCAGGTAAGAGAGGGGGGCGTGTAATAAAGAAAAGGTCTGCCTATTGCAAATGGTAGCAGGGAAGCTAAATACGAGGGTGTTTTCTTGGTGGTGAGGGGTGGTTCCCTAAGGTACAAGGATTACGAAAGGCCCTTAATTGAATGTACTGCCCACTCTCAAAGTCACGCAGTGCCTCCCAAAGGGCAGACTGCCCGTTAACCTGACTTTTGAATATCAGTCGGGGCTCTGGGCTAAATCTCCACTCTAGTTCACTCATCTTAAAAATAGACCCTGTAAGTGGCTTAGGTTAGAAATAGAGTCACAGAGATCATTAGATCGTTGGGTGAGTCAACTCCTCCACTAGAAGCACTGTTGGGAAGTTAAAACGAAATCATGAGCTAGGTATCACAAGCTTTTCCACCGAACGTTTCATCTTGACGGAGAAGGGCAAGAGCGCTCAGCGGGACTGGCTGTGCCCGCATTCTCCCGGCAGCGCCAACTCTAGGGCGTCAGGGCAGCGGCCGCTGCGGCCGGGACGCTGCAGGGCACGAGTGCAGGCGCGGCGCCGGCGCCCGCCTCTCAGCCCTGCCCCCGCACCGCCGTAATTGCGGGTTTTAATCAAGGAGGAGGAGTCCGGTTGCCGACTGAGCCGTAAAAGTGATTTTTTTTCCCCAAGAGGAGACCGGCTTCCTGCATTAAAGGCTTTCCCCTGCCTCCCCACTCATTCTTGCACCCCCGCTGCCGCTCTCGCGGAGGAGGAGTGAATACCGGTGCGTACCTCGCTTCCTGTTTGATTAACTCACGCGCTCGCCTCACGCTTTCTCGGAGCAGCAGGGGAGCGACCGCAGCTCCGCCCCAAGAGGGGGCCCGCGAAACCCAGCCGGGCTAGCCCAAGCGCGGCGCCCTTACCTGCGCCCCCTGCCCCTCGTCGGCGTCCTGTGCGGTGCCCGCTGGCCGGCGGCGCCCAGGAAAGGGCCAAGGAGGAATGCTGCCCGGGAAATGTGGAGTGTCCCAGGTCGGTCATTTCCCTCGGAGGGACTCGGGGTGCGCTCCCCCATTCTGGCGGCGGTTTAGGGAGGCCCGGAGAGGGCGCCTGGGCAGCACGGGGCGCCTCTTCTCGCCTCACGCGTCCTCCCCCCTCCTGCTCGTCAGCGAGCCGAGGGCCCGAACCCTCAGAGTCCTGGCGAGGCTTGGCGGCTTTGTCTGGGCTCACGCGTCTGTTCGGAGCCCACCAGCCCGGAAGGGAACAAAGAGCCTCGACCCCCCCCACGCCCAGCCTCCGCCTCTCCACCTCTCCCCCGCGCGCCGTTTATCACCTTCCCTAAGACCCCTTTGTCTGCCTGGGAAGCACAAGTCTGCCCGAGATGCCCACGTCCCCGCCCAAAGTCCTGCTTTCCTGACAATTGAGCTAGGCGGCGTTTTCAACCCACCCACTCCCTATGTAAACGACCTCATATAGTTCGGCTTTTCTTCTCTTCCCCAGAATAGACCTTTTACAGATTTGTGATGCATAACGACCATCCAGCCCGTCAGCTTTCTCATTCCCTTCCAGTCCCTTTCGACTGTACTTCTGCTATCTTAGTTTCCGATCGAACAGAAGATTCTTTCTGTAAGTATAAGCCTGCATCTTGCTCACTTAAACACTCATTACTTAGGGAGGAGCAGGAATATTAAACGGAGTGCATGAAGTTTGTGTGTGTGTGTGTGTGTGTGCGCGCGCGCGTGCGTGCACCTTTTAGCAGTCCACACACACACACACACACACACACCCACACACACACGCAAAGACTCTATCTTCGTTTTAATAACTGTCAGGGAACATAAAAATCAGGCTGGCATCTCTGCCAGCGTGGAGTTTCCGATAGCGGACGCCTCCGGATAAGGGAGGATTTCCGAAACAGGACTTTGAACAGAGTTGACAACCAGGTTCACATCCTCAGAAAACGCTTCCAAGATATGTAAGCAACACAAAGTTGCAGCCACCTCCTGGGTAAACTTCAAAGAAACAGAAGCCAGGGGAAGGGAGGAAGGAAGTGTGATATTTAGAGAACTTACTGGGGTGGGGGAAGCTTCTGAACTCATTTAGACAAACTAAAGAAATAGCAGAAATATAGTCTGTGAGAATCTACAGTACCCAGTTGCTAAAACTGTAACCATGACGCCCATGCGTTTTGCCACAGAAGAGCAAATAGGGAAGAATTCTTGGTTGTACTGGAGTTTCTAATTCAAACGATACACAGATCTACCCAACGAAAAGAAGAGTAAAGAATCAGCGTGTCTCCTGCTTTCTGGGCTTTAACTTCAGTCTTTGAGGAAGCCAGGCTCTCTCCAGTATCTCCTTAGAGTGATGGGCAGAAAAAGAAGGACAGCCACATGGGAAATAAAGACACCTCTCCTGAGTTCTGACCAGGGATTGAAAGGACAAAGGCACACGTTCTTTGTTGACACTTCTGCAGTGACTTCTCCTTGGGCGTGCGAGCCCCGGCGCGAACACAACTGCCACCATCACCACACAGGGCAAGTTGAACTCCTACTGAGAGCACGCCGGGGAGAAGCACACACACCTCAACAACAGCCTTTGTTATTTAATTCATGAGACTAAACGCACAAAAGCTCATTATGAACACACACACTCTCCCAACCCTCACTCTCCCGTCTATATTCACATTTCATTTATGGCTTGACTTTATTATCATTATTATTATTATTATTATTATTATTATTATTATATCCTGAAATGAAGCTTTGCATTTACCCGATGAGTTGCGTCTCCTGGTGCTCCTCAGTTCTTGCTATTTCTTTTGTCTTATAAAAGATCAGGAGCAGACTTATCGTGCAGATCGTCCACCTCTTCCTAATGGAGCGCATCTTGGGTGCCCGGGAAAGTCCTGGTTGCCCCAGCTCCCTCACCTTCTCTTGGGATAAAGGCTCCGTTTTGGGGAGATACAGTCGCCGGGGGAAATCTGTAAAATTCGAGGAGAGTGTGGAGCCGGGATCTCAGGAGCGGGTCGCAAGGGTCCTCCGCGGCCGAGCTCCCGCTGGTCCTTGAGCGCTGCCCAGCGCTCTGCCTCCTGGTTCGCGCCAGCCCTGCCCCGGTCGCTCCGCGCCTCCTCCCTGGGGCTCAGGTTTCTTCTCAGATGAGACACCTTGTGCATCGGAGGTGGCGGCCGCTTCTGCAGCTGGGTTCGGGGGCGTCACTGGCCCTTCCCTTTTCCTAGCAGGGAAATGATGAGCAAAACCAGCCAATCACCAGACTGAGGGGGCGGAGGCTGCGGTTGCCTCGCGTTGCTGTCGGCGGCTTGGAGAGTAACGTCGCCGGCGCTGCCTGCACAGTGCCGGGAGAGGAAGCTCACAAGCTCACAGCCGTGTACGCGCGCGCACACACACACACACACACACACACACACACACACACACACACACACCCGCGCACGCAAGCAACAGCAAGTCACACAACCCGGGGAGAACGCAGCGTGCCAGAAGGAAGTCGGGTCGCCCTCCTGGGAAACCTACGTATCAGCTCCCTGGACGAGCGCAGAGATAGTCTGTCCTTATCAGCGGGGAGAGGACACCTCAGCCGGGGACAGATTAGAGACGCATCTTGCTTGAGAGATGCTTCGTCCTGAGCAGGGCGGGGGGGAATGGGTTGCAAGGGGGTAGCTTCATCCAAGAGCCTTTCCTAAACATACACACGCGGACCCACACACGCGAACGCGCATACACACGCCCTCCCGAGAAGAGTGAATCGAGGAAGGGAGGGGGAAGGAGGAGGAGGACGTTTAGTATTCGGTGCACAGCTCGATCTGGAAAGTACCCATACACACACGAACCAATTAGCCGATCGCCCACTCAGGGTGGGTGGTGGATGACCACCCCGATTTAGGATCTTGAAGGAAACAGATGACAGAGGTGTCATTAAGCGCTTTATGGATATTTATGTGACGCTTTTTCACTGCCATTTGGAAACTCCTCACGCAGGAGTCAAGGAAACTCCAATCCGCCTTAAACTTCACTGCGGAGAAACAGAATTTTGCGAAAAAGCAGCCACCAAGGACATCCTTTAAATGCAAGTACACCCAGACATAGGAGAAAGAAGGGGGAAAAGTAGGAGGATAGGAAGAAAGGAAAGAAGGAAGGGCACGTTCTTCCTCAAAAATTTCAGTGATGTGTGTTTAGCCTCTGATTTACACTCTCTCCTCCCTCCTACTGTTTTCCTTACTTCTGTTGTATTGTGTGGAAGGGGCACTTTGGAGTCCTAGTTAACCGTGAGTCTGAGTACTTCCTTCACTGTTCTTTGGCCTCGCCCTCACCAAGAGAGAGAAGCTTGCTGGTCTAGTTATATCCATGCCTTGGTTTGGTTTTGCCTCATGGCTAGTGGGATGGATGGGTCGGGAGGCACCCCTAGTGTGAGATCTTGCCCGGAAGCCAGGATTTACCCCATCTGTAAGAAAAGGTTCCAAGTTCTCCGCTTTCTCCTCTCCCCACCCCACGGCCTCTCTCAATTGAATCACTTGTTCCTTAGGGTTGTGCAGTGGCTCCAGCTGCCTTCCACTCTTGGCCCCTGGGGCTTATACCTCCCCCAGCCCGGAAATGGTGAGGCCCACCACCAGTCCTTGGGGGGAGCTGAGCAAGAAGGGGAGTTCTGAGTTACTAGTCCCCTAGCAGCTTAAAATAACAACTATAGCAGCCAGCACCTTTGCTTAAAATTCTGAGGTACCTGCCAATGTTTGCCATTCTTCGCCTAAAGTTTAAGAAGTTAAGAGCCCCTCGGTTCTCAAGCCTCTTATTCGCAGCAGAGTGAACTAAGGGGTTGGGTCTAAAATGCTCAAAGGAGCAAGTAATTATGAGTCTTTATTGACACTACAAGTGGCCCGCCGGGAGCCTTTGGAGTTTATTGATGTCTAGGCAAATCCCGCTAGCATCTCTATCACACTGACTTCTCAACTAGCAGAAACTGCAAGAATAAAACAGCTTCTTATTTAAGTTAAAAGGGAATTGGGGCAGAGAGGGAGTGGGCAGTGCATGGTTAGGATTCTATAGGTTAAATTAATTAAGTTCTTTAGGTTAACATTTGGTTTCTAAACAGTAAACAAATATGTTTTGGACTCAAAACTCTTGCTGATGGGAATGGAGTAATATGCATCACTTAATAAAATTTGTCCAACATATTTTGGATCAATTAATATGGTCCAGGAAATCTGTGAGGACGTGGGGACACAGTTGAATAGAATATAGCATCTAAGGAGGGAGGGAATTCATTCACTCAGAGGAGGTCAGATTGTAAAAGAATTAAGTTGCCATGTGGCACCATGGACTAATGCCAGCATTTTAAGTATCTCCTATCTGGGTAAGCTGCAGGGGAGCAGCAGATGGAGTGGTTGGGACTGGATGGAGTTGTTGGGAGCAAGGAAAGTGAGCTTCCTGGAAGAGGGCACACATAAAGTGGGGTTTGCACATCTACCAGGGCAAGCCAGGCAGAGGGAGGATACAACACTGCAAACAAAGCAAGATTTTGTGCACTTCAGAGAATAAAATGCCAGTACTTTGGGGAACTTTGAAGTAGTTCAGTACTGTTAGAACACGGAGTGGGAAAGGAGAATAGTGACATAAGGTTTTATTGTGATCGTAATATTCTATAGCTTCATATTATCAAACTGTCTTCTCTAATAGGGAAGTTGCAACAAGAATATCTTCAAGAGGAAAGTGGGTTTAATTTATGTGTTATGCCTCAAGTTAAATTAGGGGAAACTGTTCGTTTGGCCCAAACAAAACAAAGTAAACCCACCGAGAGTGAAACAAAAGAACACAAAGAACTAGTTACTGGAACACATAAGAAAATGTAAACATTGAGAGGAGGAAAAAAAAAGAACTCTCCAGTTGTATAATGCTGCTATTTCTGTATTCATTAAGCATAACACCTTTTATATTGAGGTGAACACTTCTGAATGACTGATAATAGTTTTAGTGACACTCAAGAGATTCCTCTTTCCCATAGTTGAACAATTTTGGTTTTAGAGTGTAATTTAGTGTCATTTGTTTAATATGATTAGATTTATGAAATATACATCCATAACAATTTACCAGGTTAAAAAAAAAAAACACATAGGCCAACACTTAGGCCAAACTGAGGATAGTCTGATTCTTCTCAATATGCTATTAGGTACAAGAACCATAAACATAAATATTGAGTAAGAAGTCTTATCCACATAAGAGTCTTTTGGACTCAACTCCTTCCATTAGCATGCCCCATTTGATGATCCTGAGACATTAAAGATGTTTCTAAATTTCCCTTCTATCTTTGGACTGTAAGTTCTTCAATGAAGAGAACACATTTGTCTTTATTCAGCACAATTCTGCAATTACACAGCACCTGATGAATAAATAATGCAAGTAATGGCAGCTGGTTTTAAAATGCTACTTTATCCTTTAACTTAATGTGAATCATGTTTTAATTGCTGGCTGTGCCCTCTGCTTTAGCTGGAAAGAAATGGGTAAATACATGCAGTATCATAGTATAATAGCCTATGGCATGCTTCAATCAGATATTTTTTAGAGTAGTTTTAGGTTTACAACACTGTTGACCAGAAAGTACAGAGACTTCTCATATGCCCTCCCCTCCAAATATGCACAACTTCCTCCACTATTAACGTCCCACACCAGAGCAGTACATTTGTTAAAATCAATGAAACTACACTGACATCATTGTCATCCAGACTCCATAGTTTACATTAGAGTTCACTCTTGGTCTTGTACGTTCCACGGGCTTTTACCGATGTATTATGTATAATGACCTGTATCCACCATTATAGTATCATACAGTTTTCACTGCCCTAGAGATCCTCTGTGCCCTGGCTATTCATGCCTGCTCCCCCAGCCCCAGGCAACCACTGATTTTTACTGTGTACATAGTTTTGCCTTTTCTACAAGTCATATAGTTGGAATTATACAGAAAGCCCTTTCATATTGGTTTCATTCACTTAATGATATTCTTTAAAGATTCCTTCATATTTTTTTCATGGCTTGAAAGGTTTTTTTGTTTTTGTTTTTGTTTTTGTTTTTTAACAGTAAAATTCCATTGTTTGGGTATATCACAGTTTATTTACTTAAATACCTGCTGGAGGACATGTCGGTTGTTTCCAAGTTTGTGAAATCATGAATAAAGTTGCTATAAACATCCATGTGCAGTTTGGGTAAATACCAAAGAGTACAGTTGCTGATAAGATAGATGGTAAGACTATGGTTCACTTTATAAGAAACTTGTTCTTAGTGCTGAATTGTCTTCCAAGTGGCTGTACTATCTTCCATCCCACCAGCAAGGAATGAGAGTTTGTGTTTTTGTGTTGCTCAACATCTTTGCCAGCATTTAGTATTTTCAGGTTTTTTGTTTGTCTGTTTTTTTTTTTGTTTGTTTGTTTTTTTGTTTTTTTTGTTTTTTTTTTTTTTTTTGGATTTGGGGCATCCTAATAGGTATATAGTGGTATCTCATTATTGTTTTAATTTGTATTTTCTTGATGAGGTATGATGTGAAACATCTTTTCATATGTCCATTTGCCATCTGTATATATTCTTTGGTGAGATGTCTGTTCAGATCTTTTGTCCATTTTAAAATTGGGTTGTTCTTACTGCTTAATTTAAAAGTTCTTTGTATATTTTGGATAACTGTCCTTTATCACATATTTTTTTGCAAATATTTTCTTCCACTTCATGGCTTGTTTCTCATTATCTCAACAGTGTCTTTCATAGAGAGGAAATTTTAAATTTTTATTAAGTCCATTTTATCGATGATTTCCTACATTGATCTAAAAAGTCTTCATCAGACTCAAGGTCATCTAGATTTTTTCATGTTTTATCCTCTGGAATTTTATAGTTTACCATTTTATTTTAGGCCTGTTAACTTCTGAGTCAAGTTTTGTGAAGAGTGTAGGGTATATGTCTAGATTTTTTTTTTTTTTTTTGCATGTGGATGTCTAGTTGTTTCAGCACTCTTTGCTGAAAAGACCATCTTTTCTGCACTGTGGTATCTTTGCTCCTTTCTCAAAGATCAGTTGACTATACTTGCATGTGTCTATTTCTGAGCACTCTATCTGTTGCACTGATCTATTAGTCTATACTTTCACCAGTTTCACATTGTCTTGATTATTGTAGCTATATAATAAGTTTTGAAGTCTCAAAATGTCAATCCTCTGTCTTTGTTGTCCTCTAATACTGTGAGTCTTTTCTCTCTCCAAATAAATTTTAGAATCACTCTGTCAATATCCTCAAACTAACTTGCCAGGATTTTGATTGGAATTGGATCGAATCTGGAGAGCAAGTTGGGAAGAATTGACATCTTGACAATATTGAGTCTTCCTTTCTGTGAACATGGATTCTTCCTTTCTGTGAACATGGATTATCTCTTCATTTATTTACTTCTTCCTTGGTTCATTTCTTTTTTCACTCTTTGATTCAGAATTTGACATATTTCTGAATGTTTGTTTGTTTCATCTCAAATTCCAATTATTTCTTGCTATTAGAACCCATGACATTTTAATAATGGCAATATTGGTGGATTAGTCAATAATCTCCAGAGAAACAGAACCAATAACACGTGTGTCTATACTGGGAGAAAGAGATTATTTTAAGGAATTGATCATGTGATGGTGGAGGCTGGCAATTCCCAAATCTATAGAGTAAGCTGGTAGTCTTGAGACTTGGGAAGAGGGAAGAGTTGATGCTGCAGCTAAAGTTTGAAGACACGTGAAGGCAGACATCCTTTTTGCTTGGGGAAACTCAGTCTGTTTTTTCTTAAAGCCTTCAGTTTATTGGATGAAGACCACCCATATTATGGAGGATAATCTGCTTTACTTATACTGATTTAAATGTTGCTAAAAAACAAACAAATAAACAAACAAACAAAAACACCTTCATTCATGGTAACATAAAAGATCTAGACCAGTTTTTGACCAAAAAACGAGTACCATGGGTACCATGGCCTAATCAAGTTGGTACATAAAATCGTCACAGATGGGCTGGTTGAAGTTCTTGTTAATGATCTTAAAATACACTAAGAATTGTTCATATAAAGCCTTTTACTTATAAATCAATGATCAGGAAAAGCAAGAAGCGTATTAATGAGAAAAGTCAGCTTTTCGCCACTAGACAGCCCAATCTCTTTTATTTGGGGGGGGAATGATATCTAGTTTAAAGAATTATTCTAAATTAATTTATTTTGCCTATGTAAATATCCATAAAAGCTACACAGATTTTTTTTGTATATGTATATTCATCAGCCTTCTGTTACTTTTGTTTTCATCCTTAATAATCAAATATAATAAGCTTACAACAGAAGGGTGACCTTGACTTTAAATGCAAGATACAATTTTGAATCTAGTATAATTTCTGGAACAGGATAAATCCCATCATAACCATTCTCAGTTCTTCCCCATTATCTAACCCATGGTACTTTATTATCCTTTGCATTTAGTACTTGATCTCTATTTAAATGTGAATGTCCTTAGAAGATACAATTCTTAAGTACTATTAGTCAAATATTCTTTAATTTATAATATTCATTTGCAATGTTTTGTAAAACATCTTTTAACTGCTACTAGTCAAATATACCCCAGTTTGGAATGGGTATTTCACTTGCTCACAACCAACATTTTAATTGTTTATAGACTCTTAACCCCTTTAGTTCTATAATACTAGCTCTTGCTACTTTTTTGTATTGCACAGACCCATGAAATGTCAAAATAAACAGACACACTATCCTACACATGTTTTGGGAAATCTTTGTTGATCTACATGATACCATGGCAATATTTTTTTGTGTGTTCTTCCCAGTGGTGAGGGGAGGAACTGAATGGTAAGAAGAGAGTAACTATCAGGCTAAATACTACCCCAAACTGCTTTTCCATTGAATAGTGATCACTTACTAGATAATTTTCTATGTTGCTATTTAGAGAGTTTGTTGTTTAAGGTTATAATTTCTTATTTTTGTGAACTTTCTAAATGCCTCTCTTGTATCTGATTTAGATAGAATTTCTTCCTCCTGTCTTATCTTTCTTTTCTTATATTTCCCAGTGCAATTACCCACTTAGTTCTTCTTGAATGCAACTCACCTTCCTTTTATATAATTTTAAATTCACCATAATAAAAGCAAAGGAGAAAAAGCAGTATAAATTGTTTAAGGTTGAAAAATTATTAGTATATGTGTATATATACACATACACACACATACACACACATCTCTGTAATTGCTTTTATAGTTATAATAGTATACAATGAGTATCTCTGGAAAATATTGTTTCAGTGTACATAATTATAACATGGAACAGTCCTATGTAAATTGAAATTTGTGAAGCAGTCATTTTAAATGATTCATTAATGTTTATTATTTGAAGATTCTAAAGAAAAATACTATTGAGGTCATTGTTAACTGGTAAACTGGTAAGCATTATTAACTGGTAAAGCCCACAGAAGACGTTTGTTTTCTTGCAAAATGGATTAAAATTAAACACACACAAGGGCTCCTGGGTGGCTCAGTTGGTTAAGCATCTGACTCTTGGTCTTGGCTCAGATCATCATCTCACGGTTTGTGGGTTTGAGCCCTGTGTCGGGCTCTGTGCTGTCAGAGTAGAGCCTGCTTGGGATTCTCTCTCTCTCCCTCTTTCTTTGGCCCTTCCCAGCTTTTACTTTCTCTCTCTTTCTCAAAATAAATAAATAAACTTAATTTTTTTAAAAAAAATAAAATACACACACACACACACAGCGAGTCACCAATATTTTAAATTTTTTTTCAAAAATACCATAAAACCTTTTAATACCAAACTCACCTACTCTGGTACTAACAATTAAGTAGAGTTAGGTAGTTTCATCTCTCCCTTTAATTTATTTTATTCCAGAATTTTTTATTCATTTATCTACTTGGTCCCTACATATATTTGAATTTGTAATACTTCAAGTAAATAATTCTGTTAAAGGATACACATTTTATGATTTACCTGTTTAATGGATTGAAATATTGATAATTTTGATAAACAAAGCCTTTATGAGCTAAAATTTTGATTGCTGAGTCTACGGATGCCTGCCTACTCTGTCAGCAGGAAAAAGTTGTTCTGGGAGAATGAATCAATACATATTTATTGGAGGGAGCCTGTGGGAATAAAGAAATAATAATGAGTCTAATTCACATCTGACCTGTACCTCATTTTACACCTCTTGTATGACCTGAATGCAAAACTACCTTTGACTGCATGTGTTAGATGGAGATATGAAGAAAGTAGATTGGATTCATTCACTTATAATTTTTTTGACAGAGAAGTGAACTTGTAGGGAATTCTCAGGGGTGAATGGATTATTATACATTTTTTTAAATAACATTTCTGGTGTGTAGAATTCCTTTCGGGACTAACCTAGAACCCATGAAGATTTTGAATGTGTGTCCTTGGTATTATAGACACTTGTCATATGTCTGTTGAGGTGAGCAGAGGTGTTTGGGAAGTTGGTGATTCTTATCCATGGATGTTGAAATCCCTCTGAAGATGAATTTACCCATAGGAAGCCTCAGAACTAGCCTTATATCATGGGTTCTCTGATGACAAATGGTAGCTCACATGTAAAAACACGCTTCAAATGAGTAAATTCAACTACTCACTTAATTTCATGGTACACTTATTCCCAACCTATAGGTAAGGGGTTAAAGAGGGAACCAGAAGCCCACAGGAGACTTTGAAAGCCATTTATTACTATTATCATCTTACTTTACATATTAAAAAAACAGTTAATGTGTTATGAAGTGATTTGTATAGGGTATTGATTTGTAGAGGAAAAAAACCTTTTCTTCCCTTCTAGGTTCTTTGACTGGTCTAATAATTAAAGACCTATGATAGATTAATGGGAGAAAAACACATTTAATTATATATATATATATTCATAAATATATGAGGCTAAAAGAAATTACTAAAGCTGGAACCTTTTATACCTTTTAGGCAATGAAAAAATAAATTTGTGATGAATTGGCAACACAAAGAATTTTGAGCTTGGAATATTCCTTGCTGTCCCTAACTCTGATGATAAAGTTGCCTTCTAACTCCTGATACAGGTAGGGTACCTTTTGTTTCTTGCTTTCAGCTGAGCAAAGGAGCTTAGAGTGTCCTTCTTATACCCGCTGTTTTTTAAATAACTTTAATTTAAAATAATATGTCAAAGTAGTATATTTTGGGGTGGGATATTTTGCTTCTGTCATACTCATTTACTCATTAGACAAAAAATATTCCTTGAGTACATACTATTTGCCAGACATTATACTTGGCACTGAAGATACAGCAGAATACAGCACAAACTCCTCCTCCTTTTGAGAAATTTAATTTCTACATGCAGAAAGATATGACAAAAGGAAAGAAAAAGAAAAAAAATGAGGTAATTGCATATTGTGATTAGTGCTGTGAAGGAGCAACAAGGTGATATAACAGGGTAATAAAGGAGCTGTTCTTTGAACAAGATGGTCAGAGAAGGGCTCTCTGAGGAGGTGACATTTGAAGTGAGACTTGTGGAATAAGAGGGAACTATGAACTGGGTAAGAGCATTGTAGGCTGAGAGAATAGCAAGTACAAAGGGCAAGAAGTAGTGAATGGCTAGGCAGAAATGTCAGAAAATAAAGAATACAATGGAAGCCATTATATCATGCATAATAAACTAAGCAAAATGGAAGATACTGTATAATAAGGTATTTGTTGAAAGCAAATTTCTGAATTATTTATACCAAAGTCTGGGAAAGCAAACTTATTTAGAACATGTAATATTACTTTTAGGTAGTGCTGCTTGTCTATTTAAGGCTTGACCTCATGAATTTAAACAGAGACTTCTCAGTGTGGTTACAATGACTATTTTCAGCTGAGTTGAGTTATACAGGCTTTAGACAACAGAAATATATACTTGAATTCAACCAGGGCTGAGGTTTTGCGAACAAGTACGGCAGAAGGAGAGAAAATAAGACTTGTAATTACTGTACTTAAAAACTAATGAAAATAATGATGAACTAAGATGATAATCTAATATGGAAAAAAGGGAAGGGAAAACATAAGAGGACAGATGCATTAAGATAAAGTCTACAACCCTGTGGGATGAAATTTCAATACAATATACTAAATTTAAGGGGCTGCCAGACAAAGTAAGCTGGAAAGGTGATAGGTAGTACTAAGAGAGTGAGTTACTTACAACTTGGATTTGGGGGAAAATACGTTAATGATGGTGCAGGATGCAAAATTATTACGGGAATGGGAGACTAATGGGAGATTGAATTGAAGTGAAACCAAATTTTGCTAGAGATGAGAAAAACAAGAAGTGCAGAAAGTCTAAGGTTTTAGATAAATTGTCTGTGTGACTATTGGAAGTCACTAAGAATAATAGGAGTTAAGTGTGGATTACACAAATTGAGCAGGCCATTAATTAATGACACTGAATAGGTGGTCTGTAGATGACAACAGGAGGCGATGAAGATAACACTGATGACATAAATGGAGAGATTGTTTGTATATGTAAAGGGGAACCAAAAGGGATAGTTTTCCTTTACTGACAGTGACTTACCTGACATGCCAAAGAAAAATAGACTTCTCTTGTGAGTGCTTGCTGGAGAAGGAGTGATCTCTCCTCAAAGGCTCAAAAGTGATCATGAAGTGATGAGAAGACTAGCTAGTTACTTAATCTTAAATTGTTATAACCAAAAGGCAAAGAAATAATATTTTTTTAGTAACTCTAGATCTCAGATACCTTCTTATTTAAGATTTTTTTCTTATTTTATATCAATGTGAATTTCAAGTAACCTTAATCTTATTTTTATTTTTGTTTAAACAGTATATTTTTCACTCTTACTTGACACAACCTCTAAAATGGCTTCAAATTAGCAATTCAAGTTTGCTGTTATAGTATTTCATTTTGATTATCTCCTAATCCAGTATATGAATTTTACTAGTTAGCTTTATTAATAACAAGTGACCCTCCCCAAATCACAGTGGTTTACTATAACACACACTTATTTCTTTTTCATAATAGATGTCAGTGACTGTGGTCAACTTCTATGGCTCTGCTACATGTCTTCTCATTCCAGATTCCAGCCTCAAAAAGTGTGCCTTATTTGGGACATCCAAAAAAGAAGAACTCTTGATGCCTCCTAAAGTCTCTGTATGTTATGTTCCCTCACATTCCTTTGGCTAAAGCTTGTACTGTAGGCAAGCCCCAAATCAATGAGCTAGTACCATGGCATATCCTCAGGAGGTCTCTGTGTGCCCCATGTTCATAAATTAGGCGAGGTAAGGCCCTTACCAGGAAAAAAAAAGCAAGAATTTAGCACCGAAAATAAATCCTACCACTGGAATGTAGCACTGAGATCTTAACACAAGATAAAACGTTATAATAGATAGATCCGTTAGGAAAATAATCATTAGGAGATAAATCTGTACTGGGCAGATTGACATGTTATCTGCCACGGATAGAAATCCAAATGCTGACAGTCTGCAGGGTCCAAAGGGAGAGGAGATTTAAAGAAAGAATAAATGTCAAGAATCTTTCTGTAAAAATCATAGAAAATAAAAACAGGTGAAGCAATGGGAATAGTACTGTTAGAAAAGTTAACTAGTCCATATTCCTAAAACCCTCACATAATAGCAATTCTATGGTAAAACTTTCATGATCCAGTGTCTGACCACCAAATTTACTGACTCAAATATATGATGATGTTCCATGTGTCAAAGGGCAGGCTCACATTATTAATAGGTAATAGCTTATTTTATTCATCTCAGCCTAGGAATGGTTTTGCCAATGAACTAAATGTATTTGAAGCCTGATGGCCAAAGCTCTCTTTCCATAGGACTGTGATTGGGTAGGAGCTGCCAAACTTATAGCTCAGGTTTCTTTTCTGTACTATTTCTGGTTTACTCTTTACCCTTTATGATTGGCATATTTATTCTTTAGTATTATTAATCCATAGTCAGGTTACATTTATGTCTTCATGGCTATGTAGCTATCGGGTCTTCTTCATATAACAACTGTGTCTCTGCTCTTTAATTTTAAAAATTCTCTCAGGAGGCAACCATTACTAACTCCACTCTAAAAATTTAGAGGGTGTACTCCACTATAATTCCAGAGAACAAACATGACACACACATATTCCTGAATCTCAATCTTGGAGACAGTTTTCCCTTAATTATATCACCTCAATAAGTTAATAATGTTTACATTTGAAAGGCAGATGTAAAAACTCTGAAATATCAAGCCAACAATCCAAAATATCTGATCAGGGGAGAAAGAAGTAAACAAAGGAACAATTAGCTGAATAGAGGTGTTCACAAAAGCATAACAATGAGTTTAGTTACTCTTTCTCATTGTCTAATGTGGACTGTGGGGAGAGTCATTTTAATTTTATTGATATAATTTACATTCATTGAAATGTACTCTTCTTAAGGGGGCAATTTGATGAGTATGGTAAAATCCATAAGTTATGACTGGCACTCTGGTCCAAGCATAGATCATTCCCATCAGCTCAGAAACGCCTTCTGTACTTTTTTACTTTCTCTGCCTACCATATGCAATGATTCTTTATCATTTATCTCACTGTAGATGAGTTTATCCTATTCTTAAGCTCCATGGAATGGTTATATAAAACCATTAGTAGCTTCTCTTTCATGACTTCGTTTTGAGAGTTTTCAATATTTTGTTTATTGATAATTTGCATTATCATATACCTTTTCTTCCTTTTTTTTAATATGAAATTTATTGTCAAATTGGTTTCCATACAACACCCAGTGCTTATCCCAACAGGTGTCCTCCTCAATGCCCATCACCCACATTCCCCTCCCTCCTACCCTCCCTCAAACCTGAATTTGTTCTCAATTTTTAAGAGTCTCTTATGGTTCGCCTCCTTCCCTCTCTGTAACTTTCTTTTTCCCCTTCCCCTCCTCCATGGTCTTCTGTTAAGTTTCTCAGGATCCACATAAGAGTGAAAACATATGGTATCTGTCTTTTTTGTATGACTTATTTCACTTAGCATAACACTCTCCAACTCCATCCACGTTGCTACAAAAGGCCATATTTCATTCTTTCTCATTGCCAAGTAGTATTCCATTGTATATATAAACTACAACTTCTTTATCCATTCATCAATTGATGGACATTTAGGCTCTTTCCATAATTCGGCTATTGTTGAGAGTGCTGCTATAAACATTGGGGTACAAATGCCCCTATGCATCAGCACTCTTGCATCCTTTGTGTAAATTCTACCCTTTTTCTTCTTTTGCTTTCAACTTATCTTTGCCTTTATATTTAAGGGGAAATTATTGACAGCCTATAATTAAGCCTTGATATTTTTTAAATCAAATTTTATAATTTTTCATTTCATTTAGAGTTTTTAGTCTAATTTTTTAAAAGTCTGTTTAATTTTAACCAATTTTGAATACACTTTGGTTTAGGTATATTAATTTGATATTACTTTTCTACTTGATTAATTATTGTGTTTCTTTTCTTTCTTTCCTATCTTTCCCACCCTCTTTTAGATTATTCCAACATTTTTACCATTTCATTTATATATTTAGACATATTTCTATTTATTACTTTCATAGAATGGTTGCTATGCATGTTAGAATGTTCATTTTTTGTAGTACAGTTTGCATACAATATTATACTAGTCTCAGGTATACAACATAATGATTTGACAATTCTATACATTACTCAGTGCTCACCCTGATAAGTATAGTCACATTATTATAATATTATAGAGTATATTTCCTATATTGTACTTTTTATCTCCATGAAGAGGATTAAGAGTTAGAAATGTTCATTCATAAAGCATATTATGACAGTTCATTAAAATGTAAGAAAATTACAAGTATATACTTCTATTTATTACCACTGTGCTTTTGTCATATAGTGTCCCTTTGAATATATAATAAACCACACAATACACTGTTATTGTTTTTGCTTCAATTGGTAGACATTTAAAAATTTTAAGATAGTACAAACTGAAAATATTTGTTTATATTTATCCATATGTTTACCATCCTCTTTATTTAGTATTTTATGCAAATTTGAATTTCCATGTGGCTTTGTTTTTCTTCTACCTACACACTTCCATTAATATCCTCTGTAATTCAGGTCTGCTGGGAACATGTTCTTTTCACCCAACTTTTGGAAGGACACTTTTGCTTGATATAGAACACCTATGGGATAATATTTATTGTTCTTGTTCCAGCACTTTACAGATGTTATTTCATTGTATTTATTTCCCTCTCTCTCTATCTTTTTAATGAGAAGGCAGCTGTGATTCCTATATTTGTTCCTACATAAGTATGTGTCTTTTAATCTTTCTCCAGCCTTTTGTTTCTTATCTTTAATTTCCAGCTGCCTGATTATTATGTATGTAGGAGTTGTTTAACAAGCTTTCTGGATCATAGGCTGACGTTTTTCACATAGTTTAGCAAAGTTTGGGCCATCATTCTTCAACTGAACTCTTTTTCTGACCCATTTTCTTTTTTCCTCTCCTCTGAAACACTAATGACATGTATCATATCAATTGCTATTTTAACACTGGCCACCGAGCCTGTTTTATATTTTTCTCTCAACTTTTTTTTCCTCTTTATTCTTTAGGTTTGATCATTTCTATTGGACTGTGTTCAAATTCACTAACATTTTCTCATGCTATATCTAACCTCCCACTAAGCTTGCTCATTAAATTTTTCATTTCAGATATTTGTTTGTATATTTGTGTTTCCATTTGATTCACTTTTATAGATTTTCATAGCAGTTCTCAGAGTCCCCATCTGCTCCTTCATCATGTCCAATTTTCTCTGTAATACCTTTGTCATATTTGCTTTAACTGTTTTAAATTCTTTTTGATAATTTCTGTATCTGGCTTATACTGGGCTATGTTTCTATGTGCCCTTTTTGCTTAACTGTGGGGTTACATGTTTTGCATGTCTTCTTTCTTTTTATTGTAGAGCAGCTAGTGGGGATAGATAATTTATTATAGGAAGCCTTGGATGTGTTATAACTCCAAAATCTCTCACCCTCACATGACCTCTGGTATCTCCATTAGGTCTTATCCTGCAGCAGTTAATTACCTTCTGTTGGGTCTTTTTAAGACCCCCTGAGTACATGCACAGTTCTGTCCTCATGCTGTAATGTGTGGGAAACCACATGTAGAATTCTGGGGCTACTGCTTTGCATATTTCTACCTCTTCTGTTACTTGTCCTGAAATTCCAGCTGATTTGCAGGTCTAGAACACAAGTATCTTCTCTGCAGTTCAGCAAACTCTGTTCTGTTTTGCTTTTAAATTCCTGCATTTCAATCCAGAACATGGAATACATTCAGAACTTAGTGAGAACATGAGACTAGCCCTAAGCATTTCCCATCTATAAGAGATCACATAGTGTTAGTTCATTTCATCTAAGAAGCAGAAGACAAGGCAGGGTTAGACTTGCAAGATATACTGGAGGAAGGAATACAAGCAAGCAGCCAGAGAAGGCAGGGAGAACCATCAAATTCGTGCAATGTTACACCTCTGAAGGAAGGCGGAAAGGGAAAAGGGCCGAATAGGAAATGAAATCTCAGCCTTTAGTACAACTATGAGGGTTTCAGTCAAGTGTATGGAGAATCCTTGAGACAAAATTTCCCATTAGAGGGCATGAATATTTCTGCCCTAATTAGTAATTAGTTGGTAGTAGCCCGTAGGAAGTGTGGCCTTGGCAGGAATGGGGTTGTAAATTCACAGTGTATTATCTGGGGTCTTCTATCATTTATGCTTTCTGAAGCAGGATGTGTCAGCAGTACATTTTCATGGCTCTTGTCACTACCTCTCCCCACCTACTCTCTGCTCCAGATTCGCTTCTCTACACATGTTGGAGAAGCGCTTCTTGTAGGATTCTCAAGGGCCTCTCTTTCTGAAAGGAATCTTAGAAGGCAGTAGTTAATTAAAAAATATATAGCCCCTGTCACTGCAGATGGTCACAGGGCTATATCTTAATACTCATTGTCTCTCTCTCCTTCTCTAACCCTCAGCTATCATCTTTGAAGGTCTTAGTAGCTTACTTAGTGGTTTGACCCAAACCTTCATTCATGAGTGCTCTGACTCCATGGTAATCATAATATTCCTGGGATAGGGTTGCTGCATGTCTCTCTTCACACTTACATTAGAGGGATGGAGTAACAGGAAGTATCCAAGTATGTCACATGAATTCCACATTTAATCCTCCTGCCTCTAACATGTATACCATCACACCTGCAAAGGTGTTCTCACCCACTGGAACATCTTTCCAGGTCACCACTAGTGAAATTACTAGGAGTTGGGCCACACTTTGCATTAATGTCCTACCTTCCTTTCAAGATTGCATCTTCTTTGCCTACTGGGTAGCAAGTGAGCCAGTTCCAAATCTTGGATTAATCCTGGTACCATTTGTACTCTCTAGGAGTACCCATGACAGCCACTCCAATTTTGTCACTCATTATAACAATTGCACCCAATTTGCTTCTGATGGTTAGATGCTGCCTTTGACCTCTATATTTTCTAGATTCTATCATCCCTATTACCTTCTGAGAACACAGTTCTATAATAGCACTTATTATTATAAATGCTATGAGCCCTACCAACAGAAGACAGTTGCCATTGATTGTCTCAAGGATGATGGTGTTTCTTTTACTAGTGTGTTACTATTGTTTTTATAATTGGGGTGTATTCCAGGTTTTACCTTAGAATGCAGTTCTAAGTTGTCTAGCCTTACATAGTATATCCAGTAGCTTGGTCACTTTTGTGAATTTTTTAAATTCCTTTTTTTCATGTCTGCCATGGCAGTTTTGGCTTTTCTACTTTACTTATTATTGGCTATCATTTTCTCTAAGCTTCCAAGAATCATCTTGACAGTGTATTAGTACTGTTTTATGAGGTCTTTGTCAAAGTCTCAAATCCTTTATAATGGGATAGTTCTTCCTTATCAATTAAACTAACAATTCCTTATCCAATTTCATGTTCTACCTTTTTTGATGTAGGACTCTCAGGATGTAGTACCAAACATATTTTCCCAACTCCTTCAAGTGTATATTGGCTAGGTCCTGCAGAACCCACTAGAAGTTTATTGGGAAGTGACCTCAGGTTCCTTTGGGGTCTATAGTCCCTTATCTCCCTTAGCATGCCTCACACTTTCCCAGTTTAGAGGCTAAATGAGGAGCTACAGCCAGGTGCTGAGGGGTATTCATGATGTCCCATGAGGCAGTGATCACTGAATCATTTTCAAGCAGTGAAGGCGTAGCAGCCCTTTTTAGAAATGCCAGAGGATTCAAGGGATCTGGAGCTATTGTTTATGAATTCAGCAACCCAGATGTTCCCAACTCAAACCTACAGGGTCTCACTCTTTTCAACCAAGAATCTATCACTGGCACATCCTTTGTTGGAAAAACTGACAGTTCAACCTTCTCTGGAAGGCTCTCTGATGTATTATAATTAATTCCTGGGCCAAATTCTCAGGGTTTTTTTCCTGCCTCCAGTTGCATGAGATAAGAGTATCTTTAGTAAGCTGCCATAGGGGCCCTCTGAATTTCACACTTCACCTCCAATTGGTGATTCATCACCCACAGTCTTCTATTGGTCTTCTCTGATGCATCAAAATCACTCAGTAGGAGATATCTGATGTAATTTCCTTCTAATACTTCCCTCAGCTACTCAAAATCCTGTGATACTGCATTTGTGAGTACATTCATTTGCACCAGCATACCAAACCAGTTTACCACAGGTGGTTTAACAAATGCACTGGTATAATTGAAGAGCTCCACCTACTGCCAGTTATGAAGTCCTCCTTGCCAATTTGTTTGCATAGTATTCAGCTTCATGGTCCCATATTAAAACTATATACTTAGACTATGACTGACACTAATTGTCTTAAGTCAGGATTTATGGAAAACAGACTCAGATGGAGATTTCCATGTGGGAAGTGTTTTGGTCTGTACCTTCAATATCAGCATTTTGTAGGAGTAAAGGCACTAGAATGGGACAAAGAAAGAAACAGAGCTTCAAAGCATTACATGGATGAATTTATATGGTGTCCTGGGAAGTAGGGGAGTTAGGATGCCCCTTAGCAGTGGCTTTGCCTTTCTATGAAGCAGCCATGACTATATACTCCTGTTTTGACAATGGGTAGATTTCTACTTTGGGATGGGATATGACCTAAGTATAGATACTTTCTTCAGCTAAAGGGAATTTCTAGAGAGAGTCAGCTACTGGCATTCTCAAAATGTGGGAGAATTGGTGTCTCAATCCTTTTTTTTCTTAATCTATATGCTTTTATTCTTTTTTATAATTTTAAAGTTTTTTTTAAATTTTTTAAATTATGTATTTATTTTTAAATTTACACTCAAGTTAGTGCATATAGTGCAAAAATGATTTCAGGAGTAGATTCCTTAATGCCCCTTACTCATTTAGCCTATCCCCCCTCCCAAAACCTCTCCAGCAACCCTCTCTTTGTTCTACATATTTAAGAGTCTCTTATGTTTTGCTCCCCCCATTTTTATATTATTTTTGCTTCCCTCCCCTTATGTTCATCTGTTTTGTATCTTAAAGTCCTCATATGAGTGCTGTCATATGATATTTGTCTTTCTCTGACTGACTAATTTTGCTTAGCATAATACCCTCTAGTTTCATCCATGTAGTTGCAAATGGCAAGATTTCATTCTTTTTGATTGCCGAGTAATATTCAATTGTGTGTGTGTGTGTGTGTGTGTGTGTGTGTGTGTGTGTGTGTGTGCGTGTGTGTGTGTACACCACATCTGCTTATTCCATTCACCCATCAGTGGACATTTGGGCTCTTTCCTTACTTTGGCTATTGTTGATAGTGTTGCTAGAAACATTAGGGTGCATGTGCCCCTTCGAAACAGCATACCTGTTTCCCTTGGATAAATACCTAGTAGTACAATTGCTCAGTCATAGGGTAGTTCTATTTTGATTTTTTAAGGAAACTCCATACTGTTTTCCAGAGTGGCTGCACCAGTTTGCATTCCCACCAGCAGTGCAAAAGAGATCCTCTTTCTCTGCATCCTTGCCTACCTCTGTTGTTGCCTGAGTTGTTAATGCTAGCCATTCTGACAGGTGTGTGGTGGGATCTCATTGTGGTTTTGATTTGTATTTCCCTGATGATGAGTGATGTTGAACATTTTTTCATGTGTCGGTTGGCCATCTGGATGTCTTCTTTGGGGAGAAGTGTCTATTCATGTCTTTTGCCTATTTCTTCACTGGATTATTGATTTTTTGGGTGTTGAGTTTGATAAGTTCTTTATAGATTTTGGATACTAACCCTTTATCTGATATGTTGCTTGCAAATATCTTCTGCCATTCTGTCAGTTGCCTTTTAGTTTTGTGATTGTTTCCTTTGCGGTGTGGAAGATTTTTATTTTGATGAGGTCCCAATAGTTCATTTTTGTTTTTGTTTCCCTTGCCCCTGGAGACGTGTTAAGTAAGAAGTTGCTGCGGCCAAGATGAAAGAGCTTGCTTTCTCCTCAAGGATTTTGATGGCTTCCTGTCTTACATTTAGGTCTTTCATCCATTTTGAGGTTTTTTTTTTTGTTTTTTTTTTTTTTTTTTTTGTATATGGTGTAAGAAAGTGGTCCAGGTTCATTTTTCTGCATGTCACTGTCCAGTTTTCCCACCACCACTTGCTGAGGAGAATGCCTTTATTCCATTGTTTATTCTTTCCTGCTTTGTCAAAGATTAGTTGGCCATACGTTTGTGGGTCGATTTCTGGGTTCTGTATTCTGTTCCATTGATCTCAGTGTCCGTTTTTGTGCCAGTACTTTACTGTCTTGATGATTACAGCTTTGTAAAACAACTTGAAGTCCGGGATTGTCATGCCTCCAGCTTTGGTTTTCTTTTTCAAGATTGCTTTGGCTATTTGGTGTCTTTTCTGGTTCCATACAAATTTTAGGATTGTTTGTTCTAGCTCTGTGAAGTATTGTGTTATTTTGATAAGGATTGCATTGAATATGTAGATTGCTTTGGGTAGTATTGACATTTTAACAATATTTTTCCTTCCAATCCAGGAGCATGGAATATTTTTCCATATTTTTGTGTCTTCTTCAATTTCTTTCATAACCTTTCTATAGTTTTCAGTGTTTAGATTTTCCACCTCTTTGGTTAGGTTTATTCCTAGGCATTTTATGGTTTTTCATGTAATTGTAAATGGGATCAATTTCTTGATTTCTCTTTCTGTTTCTTCATTATTGATGTATAGGAATGTAACCAATTTCTCTGCATTGATCATATATTTTGCGACGTTGCTGAATTCATTGATCAGTTTTAGCAGTGTTTTGGTGGAATCTTTTGGGTTTTCCATATAGAGTATCATGTCATCTGCAAAGAGTGAAAGTTTCACCTCCTCCTGGCCAATATAGATGCCTTTTATTTCTTTCTGTTGTCTTATTATGGAGGCTAAGACTTCCTTTACTGCGTTAAATAACAGTAGTGAGAGTGAACATCCCTGTCGTGTTCCTGACCTTAGGGGGAAAGCTCTCAGTTTTTCCCCATTGAGGATGATATTAGTGTTGGGTCACTCGTATATGGCTTTTATGATCTTGAGGTATGCTCCTTCTGTCCCTACTTTCTTGAGGGTTTTTATCAAGAAAGGATGCTGTATTTTGTCAAATGCTTTCTCTGCATTTATTGAGAGGATCATATGGTTCTTGTCCTTTCTTTTATTGATGTGATGAATCATGTTAATTGTTTTGCGGATATTGAACCAGCCCTGCATCCCAGGTATAAATCCCACTTGGTTGTGGTGAATAATTTTTTTAATGTATTGTTGGATCCAGTTGGCTAATATCTTGTTGAGGATTTTTGCATCCATGTTCATCAGGGAAATTGGTCTATAGTTCTCCTTTTTAGTGGGTCTTTGTCTGGTTTTGGAATCAAGGTAATGTGGGCTTCATAGAAAGAGTTTGGAAGTTTTCCTTCCATTTCTATTTTTTTGGAAAAGCTTCAAGAGAATAGATGTTAACTCTTCTTTAAATGTTTGGTAGAATCCCCTGGAAAGCCATCTGGCCCTGGACTCTTGTTTTTTTGGGACATTTTTTATTTCTAAGTCAATTTCTTTACTGGTTATGGGTCTGTTCAATTTTCTATTTCTTCCTGTTTCAGTTTTGGTAGTTTATATGTCTGTAGGAATTTGTCCATTTCTTCCAGATTGCCCATTTTATTGATGGATAATTACTCATAATATTCTCTTACTGTTTTATTTCTGCTGTATTGGTTGTGATCTCCCCTCTTTCATTCTTGATTTTATTTATTTTAGTGCTTTCCTTTTTCTTTTTGATAAAACTTGCTATGAGTTTATCAATTTTGTTATTTCTTTCAAAGAACCAGCTTCTGGTTTCATTGATCTGTTCTACTGTTTTGGTTTTTTGTTTTTTGTTTTTTGTTTTTTGTTTTGTTTTTGTTTTTTTTTTTTTTTTTTTGGTTTTGATAGCATTTCTTTCTGCTCTAATCTTTATTATTTCCTGTCTTCTGCTGGTTTCGGGTTTTATTTGCTGTTCTTTTACCAGCTCTTTAAGGCGTATGGTTAGGTTGTGTACCTGAGACATTTCTTCCTTCTTTAGGAAGGCCTGGATTGCTATATACTTTCGTCTTAGGACCGTCTTTGCTGCGTCCCAGAGGTTTTGGGCTGTGGTGTTTTATTTTCATTGGCTTTCATGTACTTTTCAATTTCCTCTTTAACTTCTTGGTTCGCCCATTCATTATTTAGTAGGATGGTCTTTAGTCTCCAAGTATTTGTTACTTTTCCAAATTTTTTCTTGTGGTTGATTTTAAGTTTCATAGCATTGTGGTCTGAAAATATGCACAGTATGATCTTGATCTTTTTGTACTTGTTGAAGGCTGATTTTGTGTCCCAGTATGTGATCTATTCTGAAGAACATCCCATGTGCACTAGAGAAGAATGTGTATTCTGCTGGTTTAGGATGAAATGTCTGAGTGTATCCATTAAGTTTATCTGGTCCAGTGTGTCATTCAAAGCCATTGTTTCCTTGTTGATTTTCTGTTTAAATGATCTGTCCATTGTTGTATGTGGGGTGTTGTAGTCCCCTACTATTATGGTATTATTATCAATGAGTTTCTTTATGTTTGTGATTAATTGATTTATATATTTGGGCACTCCATATTTGGAGCATGAATGTTTACAATTGTTAGGTCTTCTTGGTGGATAGACCCTTTAAAATGATATAATGCCCTTATTCATCTCTTGTTAGAGTTTTTTTTTTTTTTTTTTATTTTAAAGTCTAGATTGTCTTATATAAGTATGGCTACTCTGGCTTTCTTTTGTTGACCATTAGCAAGATAGATATTTCTCCAACCCCTTACTTTCAATCTGAATTTTTTTTTTTTAGGTCTAAAGTGGGTCTCTTGTAAACAGCATATAGAGGGATCTTGTTTTCTTATCCATTCTGTTACCCTATGTCTTTTAATTTGGGCATTTATTCCAGTGATGTTCAGAATGAATACTAAAAGATATGAATTTATTGCCATTATGTCACCTGGAGAGTTGGAGTTTCTGATGTTCTCTGGTCCTTTCTAGTCTTTGCTGCTTGGTCTTTTTTTTTTCTTTGTGTTTTCTCCCCTCAGAGAGTCCCCCTTAGAATTTCTTGAACTCTTTTAATTTTTGTTTGTCTGGGGAAACTTTTAATTTCTCCTTCTAGTTTGAATGACAGCCTTGCTGGATAAAGAATTCCTGGCTGTGTATTTTTCTGATTCAGTGCATTGAATATATCCTATTGATGGTTGGTTGTTGTTGAATCTAATGGGAGTCCTCTGTGCTTCCTGGATTGTGGTGTCTGTGTCTTTCCCCAGGTTTGGAAAGTTTTCCAATATGATTTGCTCACATAACACTTCTACCCCTTTTTCTCTCTCTTCATCTTCTGGGACCCCTATGATTCTAATGTTGTTCCTTTTTAATGAGTCACTGATTTCTCTAATTCTTAAATCGTGCTCTTTTGCGTAAGTCTCCCTCTATTTTTTCTGCTTCATTATTCTCCATAATTTTGTCCTCTATATCACTGATTCACTGCTCTGCCTCATCCATCTTTGCACCTGTGGCATCCATTCAAGATTGCAGCTCAGTATAGCCTTTTTTATTCCCCCCTGACTAGTTTTTACTTATTTTATCTCCACAGAAAGGAATTCTAATCTATATTCAACTCCAGCTAGTATTCTTTTTATCATGATTCTAAATTCTGGTTCAGACATCTTGCTTGTATCTTTGTTGATTAAGCCCTGACTGTCATTTATTCCTGTTTTTTCTTTTGGGGTGCATTCCTTTTTTCGTCATTTTGAAGGAAGAAAAGAATTAATAAGGTAAAAAATTTAAAATTAAAAACTTAAAAGCAACCATACAAAAATATCACACCAATGATCTAGGGTCCTAGGTGTGTTTTGGTCTGGTTGTTGAAAGGATCTTGATAGATTAGAGAAAAAAGGGAGTGATAAGAAAAGAAAAAAAAGGAAAAAAGGAATATGTTTGAAAAATTGAAAAAATGAAATAGAACAAAATGGAATGATGGAAGTAAAGTAGAATTTGAAAAACTTACAAAAACATAAAAAATGTAGTAGAAGAAAATTAAAGAAAATTATTCTTAATAAAAAATGAAAAGAAAAATATTTTTTTCTTTTTCTGTATTCAATAAATTAAAAGAAAAGAAAAAGAAGAAAAAATTTAATAAAAGACCAGTGAACAGGAATTATGATTGAAATTACATCTGGTTTCCCATAGAAGTCAAGCTTGAAGCACTTGATAGTCTGTAAACTAAGCAGATGCATTAATGAGTTTGTCAAGAGCACGGTTGGCCCTGTTGGGCAGGGTTTTCCACTAGATGGCACTGCTTAGCTTACTGGGGTAGATTGCTGACGCAAGTTTAGGAGTGCATGCACATGCGTGGAGGGATGAACATGGTGTCTCCCAGCTACCCAGTCTCTGGTATCAGAACTCTGTGCTCTCCATGACTGGAAATCAAGCAACCCTCCTTTTTCTCTGGCTTCCGTCCACTCCCTGCTTCTACACTGTGACCAAGCCATCAGGCTGCCAGGTGGCACCTCCCTCCTGTGTTTTCTCTCAAATGGGGCTGTTTCCCAACCCCTCACTTCTGAGGTACTGTGGCTTTGATCAGCTCAGACCTTCTGGGGTAGGGTCTCACTGAGCAATGGCCAGGTGCCCGTCTGCCCCCAGGAGCATTCCCAGGACAGTGCTGCTGTCAATGCTCAGAGACCGTGGCTAGGTGCTACACCCCCTCACACCCCTGGAAAAATTTCCCACAATCTTATAGCAGCAGTGTTTTAGGGATTATGGTAAATCACAACACGTATCTGGCACCAGCCTTCCCCCTTAACATACATGTTCCAGCACCAGCAAATGTGGTTGTTCTCCAGGGTCCACTGGGACCTTTGCCTGTGGAGTGGCCACATAGCCTCTACCAAATGTCCTCCCAGCAGGGAAACTGCCTCTCCCCATGTGGCCCATGGACCCCTTGGGTCTCGCTCCCTGCTTCTGGGGATTTGCCCTTCCCATTAGAGCACCACCAGGTAACGAGCTGTGGAGTTTCAGTCTCTGCACTCCACCTGTTTCTAGAGTCTTAATGGAATTTAAACCCTTTCCTTTCTCCTTTCTCCCTTTTTTTGTTCAGTCCCTTGCATACTCTTTCTTTTCTCTCCAGCTGCTTCTGAGCGGGGAGGATGCTTTCCCATACTTTTCCCCTGTCTCCGTCCTCTCTCCCCAAACAAAAAACAGCTCCTTGCCCTCCGTGGCTTCTCTCTCCCCCAGTTAACCTCTCTGTGCCACGTACCTGCTGAGTTCTGTGGTTCAAGTTGTGAAGATTGTTGTGTTAATCCTCAAGTCAGTTTTCTAGATGTCCAGGTTTAGTGTTGATCTGGCTGTATTTCAGGGACAAGATACACAAAAAAAGCTTCCTTGCTGTTCCACCATCTTGGCCTCTTCCCTGCGTTTCTCAATCCTAGGGAGAACTCTGAGTTGCCCATCACATTATATGCTACAGAAAGTGATTGAAAAGGACATTGTGTTGGTTAGTCACTGCTTCTTTGATTTTGCATTTAAAATAATTTTAGAGCCCTTTTTCCTTCCCATTTTTACCGTAATTTCTGGGAGTATTGAGTAAGTTGGTTCAAGTTTCATTAGTTTTTTTCTGTACTGTAATTAATATTCACATAGGTGACACTATTTAAAGTTACACGTGTTTTTGTTATTTAACATTTCTGTAAGAATAAGAATATATTTCTTACAAGAAATCCAGGAATTTATAGCAGAAATACAGCTTTTTTCTGATGCTTACTATGGCTGACTTCAGCAAGCCTAGTGTCTTTGTAGGCTTTAGAGAAATGGGCTGTTTAATTAATTCTTGGAGGTTTAAAGTAAAATAGAAGTGAAGAAAAAAATAAATACAGTTTTAAGTGGATTTTGTCCATCTTGTAGTTTAAAGCAGCCTATTGTTAATTTTGGAATTCCTTTACAATATTTAACTTCAAGATCACCTTTAATGCCACTGAGATTTACTATCTAAATGAAACAATCAAAATAAGAGACAGTGATGTAAGTGGCAAGCACCTCTTGTCTATTTTCTCTTCGCAGTAAGATAATAAAGCTCAGGTCCAATGATCCAAGCATAACTCTATAGGAGCATCCCATGGCTCATAGCATAAAATCCCAAAGATAATATGTGCAGAATCACACTCTAATACAATAGTAAAAGCCCAATAGTAAGATAATGTATAACATTATGGTTTGAAGAAAGATTATTATTTTTTTGTAAGATATTGCACATTCAAACATATTGAATGCTCAATGTGGCATTTATTTGGATGGGCAATGAAAGATTCATATAAATGTTCATGAATGATCACACTGTTGCATGTAATGTTCAGCAACACTTACCTAAATGTTTTCATATTGCCATGGGAAAATTCATATATAAAGCCTGAATGCACACATTTGAATATATGATTAATGAAAATGGATCTAATTGATATTACTCTAACATGATCTTTTCACTCTAATGTTTACATAGGTCTTTGTATTGTTTCCAAATATAAAAATAAGATGTGGTATGAGAGCTTTAAAGATATTTGACAGGTTATTTGAAAGAATGAAGATATAAAAATGCAAGTGAATTAGGAGCCATTTTATTATTTTTTTATAGATTGAAGAGACAGTTTTTGAATGAATGTTTTAGAACCTTGTGAAAATGGGGGTGGCTCGATTAACTCTGAGTACTTGGAAGAGTGCTATGTTTGACACAAAAGGCACAAGATTCTGCTTCTGTATTTTCCATTTCACCCAGTATGATTGCATAGCTGAACAAAAATTTTCCCAATCACTGGATAAAGCTTTGAGGGTAGAGGATAAGAATCAAGGAAGTGTAGGAATTTTACACATTTTAAGTATCCAGGGATAAAAAAGACAGTCATCTAGCTGGGGAGAATTCCTCACAAATTACTTTAACTCTTGCCTTGGGACCAATAAGAGAGGTTCAGAAAATGACCCCCCAGAAAACCCTAAATATATATCTACAGATTTACATATATATCTGATTCTGCTTGATTGGGAGTCAGAATAGGAACACCTTTACCAAAGTTTAATTATTTAATTTTTGCTGTGTATAATACTGCTTTCTCTTTGGGAATGTTAACACCGAAGGCTAAGGTTGAAAAATCTCTTACCCTGGTATGATTAAAACTGCTTATTAATTGTCACACTAATTGTAGGGTTTTTACACATGATTCTTTGAAGTGTCTGAAATCATTAGCACTCATGAGTTTTCATAGCTATCTTTATGTGCCACTAATATGTAAGGCCTCTGGGGCAACAGTAAACACATAGAGATTTAATAACAGAATACAAAAAAAAGAAAAGAAAAGAAAAAAAAGCACTACTGTTTTCCTTTACATCAGCTTTTCAGTGATTCCCTTCTAATGGATTTTCTATAACCTCCACCCCCTCCTCTTCATTACATCCTATAAAATGAGAATGTCTTTGTTAGTTTATCAAACATTTATTTTAAGTTGCCTGTCTTTTTGTCAGTATTTTAATAAGGTGTAAGAGATTAATGTACATGCTATTGTGTCAACTTGGAGGGTGTTTGTGGATAAATGAACATTTCAATTGATGAACTTTGGGGAAATCAGATTGCTCTCTGTAAAGTGGGTGGGCCTCATGAAATCAGTTGAAGGCCTGAATAGAACAAAAAGATCAACCTTCCTGACGAAGAAGAAATTCTTTAGCAAACTGCCTTTAGACTTCATCTGTATCATTGGCTCTACTCTGTCTTGCGCCTGCTAGTTCACACTGCAGATTTTGGCCTCCGAAATAGTCTCTATAATTCTATAGTCTCTATAATTGTGTGAACCAATTTTTGTATTAAATATCTCTCTGCCCCCCCATTTCTCTCTCTACATGTATACCTTATTAGTTCTGTTTCTCTAGAGAACCCTAACACAGCTATCATATAAAATTTGGCAGTTCAAGTTAGATAAAAGTATATTTCAGAAAGCTAACCAGGATTGCATTATTTGCTTCTCCCGGTGGTTATATCTAGGTCATTAAATTCTCTCTGCTTGGAGAGCAGAGCTGGCTTAATGGAGAGACTGTATCACTAACTACATTGCCAGAGAGGGTTTATGACTACACACCAGCCATCTTTCTCAAGATAGTGACAATGAAAGCAGGTTATTTAATATTTGAAATCCCAAAATACCAGCAATAGCAAATGGGGAAGGAAAAGAGATAGAGTTTAAAATGACTATAAATATTAATATCACCTGTTTTAGGAAAAAAAGTGACAATATTAGATATAGAATAACTAGATAGGGCAAAAAACTCCTAAAGTCACTATTAAAGCTTGACT
Source organism: Puma concolor (assembly GCF_028749965.1). Classification (NCBI taxonomy): domain Eukaryota; kingdom Metazoa; phylum Chordata; class Mammalia; order Carnivora; family Felidae; genus Puma; species Puma concolor. Next base: position 78,359,023 of record NC_141667.1, on the reverse strand, counting down.
TTTCGGGGCGCCTGGGTGGCGCAGTTGGTTAAGCGTCCGACTTCAGCCAGGTCACGATCTCGTGGTCCGTGAGTTCGAGCCCCGCGTCGGGCTCTGGGCTGATGGCTCAGAGCCTGGAGCCTGTTTCCGATTCTGTGTCTCCCTCTCTCTCTGCCCCTCCCCCGTTCATGCTGTCTCTCTCTGTCCCAAAAATAAATAAACGTTGAAAAAATAAAATAAAGCTTGACTTTTCTTTCAGATTTTCCCACTGAATACCTTTCTAGCCAGTAGAATCAGTAAGAATATGCAATGAAACCTTAAACTTTAATTTTTTTTTACATAGTTGTGGTTTTGATTCTCCAAACAAGCAACATACACACTCAATGTATAAGAGCATTTTTGGCTATACAGTGTTGCTAAGGTGTACTTCAAAAGTAGGACTCTGCCATCCTAACACACTGGGAAACTGATACAGACCTTTAACTTCTTATAGATTTTAGAGAAAAATAGTAATTTATCTATTCTGTATTTTTTTCCTCAGAAATGTCCAGAAGTGTTCCTCAGAAAGAATGTGCATAGGTAACGAGTTTCTCAATAAAAAGCTTCTTCATAAAAACTACATAGAGGACTTATGCTTCCAGGTAAGCATACTTCCCTCCATGAACAGCTAGAAAATTCAACAAAACATTTGTTTTCAGACCATGGGTTTCAGACAACACAGGACTGTGAGAGGAGAGAAACAAGAGTTAACTATTGTCAATAAGTGTGGCTTTCTCCTTACAGGCAATTTTTAAAATCCTAGAGCATGGAGGACTAACACAAATTACCTAGTTTAAAGTTTGGAGAATTCATGCTGGCTGGAATATTGGAAGCAGATTGCCAGTGAAGAGGGAGTTACTCAGAGAAAGCTCTGGAAATCTGCATAAGGATCCTTTGGAGTCTTAGGCTCAATACCAATCTATATGTGTAAGCTTAAACTCCATGAGAGTAGGCAAAGAAAAATTTCTAGGGGAAAGAATAATTTACAGGTAACTGTAAGCCAAACAATTTCTGTACCTCAAAAAGGGCCATAGATCCTTCAAAAACCCAGCAACCACAGTGAAGAAACCTTATTAAATACAAGGAACATTGTAGAGATGCAAGGCCATGGTTTAGTAATTGTGCTGAACTACATCCCTAGAATAGGTTACTCTAGACTAGGGGTAAGCAAACCAAGAACCAAATCTGACCCACTGCCTGATTTTGCAAATAAAGTTTTTTTTGGAACACAGCTCTTCTCACTTATTTACATATTATCTATGGCAGTTTTTGTGCTACAACAACAAAGTTGATTAGTTGAGATAGAAACCATTTAGCCTGCACAACTTAAAATAGATACTGTCTCACCTTTTCCAGAAAGTTTGTTGGTTCCTCCTGTAAGCACACCTGATCAATAGGACTTTCCTGCAACTCAACAGCCTGTCAGAACAAAGTCCAACATTGTTAAAAGTCAGACAACAAAATTCAGTAATTGAAAATTTATTTTTATTTTTTTAAGTGTATTTATTTATTTTGAGAGAGTGAGCAAAAAAGGGTGAGCAGGGAAGGGCAAGGAGAGAGAGAATCCTAAGCAGGCTTCTTGATGTCAGTGTAGAGCCTGACAGTGGGACTCTGAACTATTAATCATGAGATCATGATCTGAACCAAAATCAGGACTCCAAAGCTTAGCAGACTGAGCCACCCAGGAGCCCCAGTAATCAACAATTTAAAGTTTATAATGCCTGTCACTGAATCAATTTTTTTTTGTTGTTGAAACCAAGATTGATTGCACCGTGGGAAGATTCAGAGCTCCCTTCTTCTGTTAGACACTCAGCTGAACGAGAAAACACAAACATCAGAAACAGGTAGGAAAGACTGAAGACACATTTTTTGGTAAGGAACTCCCAAATCCCAGCTTTAGTTAGGCTAGGGTCCATGAGACCTACAAGACTATGGCACACAAAGGAGCAGTTGCTAGTGAGCACAAAGGCACTCTCAGCAGACATACTATACCCTGCCTTGCCTCCTGCCAGCTCAGTGTGGAGGGAGCAGGCAAAATGGCCCATCTCCCAGTCTTTCCTGAAAGAGTTACATCTACCTACTTTGAAAGCACTGCCTAAGTTGGCTTCTAATATAGCATATATCAAGAAATACTATTTTGTTCCTCTTTTTATCTTTAGACTTCAGGGCTTTTGTGATTTTTATTATCATGTATGTATTCCATAGTGATTTTAATGAAATTTGGAAGATGGAGAATGAAATACCCTTAGAATTTGCCTCACAATTGAGAGATTTACTGTATGTATTTTTGATGTTTGTTTTATTGGAATCATCATTGTCCGAAATTTAGTGACTGCAGTGCTATATTCATCCTATTAAGAAAGGTTTCTCAACTGAATCAATAAGTCCATGCCTATTCCTTTTAGATTTCCATGGTATGTTGGAAGGATAATCTGTATGCTTTGGCTGGATATTATTATACAATATTACCTTTAGATCGCTTAATACACTTACTTGATTAATTGTATTCAATTTACATTTTAATATAACATTCTTTTTATTATTTTATTTATTTTTTCATCATGATAAGTGCACTCCTTAATCCTCATCCCCTATTCCTCTCATTCCGTAATCCGCATCCCCTATGGTAACCATTGGTTTGTTCTCTGTCGTTAAGGGCCTCTCTTTCTTGGTTTGTCTCTCTCTCTCTCTCTCTCTCTCTCTCTCTCTCTCTATTTCTCTCTTTTGCCTTTCCTTGTTTGTTTGGTTTCTTAAATTCTACATATGAGCAAGATCATAATATATTTGTCTTTCTCTGACTGACTTATTTTGCTTAACATTATATTCTCTAGCTCTATCCATGTTGTTGCAAATAGAAAGATTTCATTCTTTTTTATGGCTAAATAACATTCCATTGTGTATATATTACCACATCTTCTTTATCCATTCATCTATCCATGGACACTTGGGCTGCTTCCATTGTTTGGCTATTGCATATAATGCTGCAATAAACACAGGGGTACATGTATCCCTTTGAATTAGTGTTTTTGTACTCTTTGGGTAAATACCCTGTAGTGGGGGTAGTTCTATTTTTAAGTTTTTGGGAAATCTCCACACCCTTTCCCACAGTGTCAGGATCAGTTTTCATCCCCACCAACAATGCATCAGGTTTCCTTTTTCTTCACATCCCTGAGCTCCTGTTGTTTATGTTTTTGGTTTTAGCCACTTTCATAGGTGTGAGGTGATATTTCATTGTAGTTTTGATTTGCATTTATCTGACAATGTGTGATGTTGAGCACATTATCAGACACATCTTTTTATGTGTCTATTGGCCATCTGTATGTCATCTTTGGAGAAATGTCTATTCATGTCGTCTGCTCATTTTTTAATTGGGTTATTTAGTTTTTAGCTGTTGAATTTTATAAGTTCTTTATATATTTTGAATACTAACTCTTCTTCAGATATATCATTTGCAAATATGTTCTCCCGTTTTGTGTTTTGCCTTTTAATCTCATTGATTGTTTCCTTCACTGTGCAGACACTTTTTCTTTTGATTAGTCTCAGTAGTGTATTTTGGCATTTTCCCTTACCTCAGGAGACAGATCTAGAAAAATGTTGCTAGGCCAATGTTGGAGAAATTACTGTGTGTGCTCTCTTCAAGGATTTTTATGGTTTCAAGTCTCACAGTTAGTTCTTTAATCCATTCTGAGTTTATTTCTGTGTATGGTGAAACAAAGTGGCCCAGTTTCATTCTTTTGCATGTGGCTGTCCAGTTTTCCCAATACTATTTTTTGAAAATATACTATTTTTTCCCATTATATATTTATTCCTCCTTTGTTGAAAACTAATTGTCCATGTAGCTGTGGGTCTATTTCTTGGTTTTGTGTTCTATTCCATTGATCTATGTGTCTATTTTCATAATGTACCATACTATTTTAATTATTACTACTTTGTAATATAACTTGAAACCTGTAATTGTGATACCTCCAGTTTTGTTTTTCTTTTCAAGATTGCTTTCACTACTTGGGTCTTTTGTGGTTCCACGCAAATCTTCGGATTGTTTGTTCTAGTTCTGTGAAAAATGCTGCTTGTATTTTGATAGAAATTTCATTAAATATGTAGATTGCTTTGGGTAGTTGATATGACATTCTAATTTTCATTGGATTACATGAGTCAGGTACTGTTACGTGAAAGTTTAGCTACCTATATTTAAACTTTTGTCATGATTTTTTTTCAACATTATGCCGTCTTTATAAAGTTCATGGCACCTACCTGGAGTCTGATATATTGAATGACCCCAGACCTTGGTATGAAAGACATTTTTGAATCAAATTCTAGCATTTTGTTAGAGCTTTAACAACACAAATTATAACATTGTACTACAGTTCTGAGATGTACTAAAAAATAAGAGGCATAAGGCCAATTGTACCAGGTGGTGCATTTCGTTTGTAATGACAAAGCTTATTACTACACAAAATGAGTTTATTGTAAAAGAATGGTAAAAATTCCTATCTAGCGCATCACCAATTTCTTTAATCACCCCCTCATAATGTGCCTTCAACAGCAATACCTGGTGCTGACAAGCTATAAAAAGTTAAATATTGAATTAATATTGTGCATTTATTATTAAAGGAAGTATTTAAATAAAGCAAAAGGAACTTTATATCTAATAATCTTCAGTTATGTGAATGAAAAATGAAGAAGACCATATTCTCTCTTAGGGAAGTTTATAGTAATTGCTGAGTTTCTCTAATAATAAAAATTGGATTCAACAAAGTATAAACACAAATAATCATATGTTTAAGAGGCTCAACATTTTCGTGTGTTAATTACCTTCAAAGATATATTCTGCCTCAAAGCCTCCTTACATGCTGAGGAACATATTGAGGAAATATAAACATGTCGTGTAAAATATGTTGTCATATATTCTGCAGTAAGTGGGTTTAAGGAAAGCCTGCCCAAGGCTTAAGATAAAATGAAAGAGTTTAAAGTGTTATCTGTCTATATCAAAAGCAGTAGTTCATTGGTTAAATGAATTATGGTACCCTAGTGAAATACACAAAATAAAATGCATGTGTGTAATAAAATAATGTGTAACCAATAGTTAAGTATTTTATAAGAATATTTGAAGTTAGTAAAATGTTCATAATACATTAAATAAAATTCAGTTGTTATAGAATAATGAGGACTTTATGATAAAAATAGTGTAGATGAATGTAATATGTAAATGAGAGTATGTAGAAAATGAGATAAAGAGAGAGAGAGAGAGAGAGAGAGAGAGAGAGAGACTGACTGACTACTTAACACCTTGAAAGAATTATACCTGGTAACATCTGAGTAGTGGGATTATGTATTCTTATTTTTCTTTTTATGCTTCTAAAATATTTTAAATTTTCATTATGAGTATATATGAATATTAAAATAAGACAATAATACCTGCAAATTTTTTTCATTAATGATTTTTTTGAAGACAAATGTATTTGTTAATTATTTCATACAGGCCATAGTAATAGTTGCTTATTTCAACAGAAAAAAGCTTTGGCTTTTTTTCTAAAATCAGGCAAAAATATTAACCAATCATTACCTCGTAGGTCTAATAATAAGATGATACTATATATTATAATTATTATAACTCCTAGACCCATCTGCTCCATTTTATACCCATTCTTCTATTTACCTACAAGAAATGAATCCTGTAATTTCTTTATGTCTCATCTCATATGTTAATCCCAAAAATGAGCATGAAGTTTGTGGTGGATGCTGGATGTGCCCCCATGAGACCTTCATTCCATTAGAAACTAGGAATGTTGCATGATAATGATTGGCAGATGAGTGCTTCTCCCAGAAATTCTTTGTTTGAAGGGAGTTGAGCCCCCCAAGTCTCCATGGTCCCTTCCCAGGAGTGATCAGCTTCTAACAATGGCTAATGTAAAACAACAGAGGGCTAGCTGCTGTGCCTTGATTTAGGGGTTCTCTGAAAGTCCATCCCCATGTCAGATCAACTGTGGAGTTGTCTGATGCTACTGTTCCTACTGTATCCAATTCTTCCTTTTTGTCTTCCTAATCCTGCTTCATGTAGCCCTCATAGATAATAGTTCCTGAGAATATGGCCCAATGCACTTCCTACATGCACATCATTGTCCTTGGGCTTATTTTTCAGGGAACACATCAAACTGATTATACAAAATTGCTTCCAGTGAATATTTCCTGGAATTACACAGGAAGTATTAAGGACCTATATATGAAGGGGAGCCTATTCAGCGTATTTTTGTTCAAATTCCAATTGAGAGAAATGTCTTTTCTCTTACCCTCATAGTTAACATGGCAAAGGACCCTGAAGTAAGTAGGGCATTTCAGGAATGAGAGACCTGTGGTCTAAGCAAGCAGACAGACAGGCACTATTTCCGTGGAAAATAGGTAAAGCTGTCAGTCAGTATATTGCAGAACATCTCATAGGGAAGCAAAGTCTCTGTGGAAATACACTGATGTGGATTCTACTTAAAGTGAAATTTTTTTTATTTCAAAGGCTAAGTATTTAGTGGTAATGACTCATAAAATCATTATCAGAAGGAAAAGGATCAGCAGAGTTCGGATAATTTAATTGAATTCAATTAAAGAAACACTAAATTTGTACAATATTTTTCTAGCACTGTTCTGATGCTCGAAACAGAGTAGCAAAACATGTGGATTAAAAATAAATAAATAAATAAATAAATAAATAAGAAAAAAATCTACTTCAGTACTGATGATAAGTGTTAAGGATAAAGAGAAAGTCAAGGAAAGTAATAGGTAATGCTGGCTGGAGTTTGAGACAAATAGGAGGAAGAAAGAAGGAGTAGGAATCTGAGCTAAGACCTGAATGAGTGGATGGAATGAGCCATTATGTTATCTAGGGCAAGAAAATGAAAGATGAGTTTTAGAAAAGATTATAATAGAGATTTTATGGGGAGTAACATGGGTTAACATATCTTCCCTTCTTAATGAGATGAAATGCAGGGCTCCTTACCTATCACTCACTCCTTAATGTTCAAACCCCTCACAGCCTCAGCCAGTCTTGTCTGATATCCCCACAGTTCTTGAAGCCTGCTAGCTAAATTTAAATATTATTCAGGCTTTGAAAAGAAGGAAATCCTGGCATTTCTGATAGTGTGGATGAACTTAGGGGACATTATGCTAAGTGAAATAAACCAGACACAAAAAGGCAAATATTACATGATATCACTTACATGTGGGCTCTAAAAAAACTTGAACTTAGAGAAACAGAGAGTAGAAAGTTAGTTGCCAGGGGATAGGGGGTGGGAGACATGAGGAGATGTTGGTTATAAGGTACAAACTTACTTATAAAATGGGTAAATTCTAGAGATCTAGTGTACACTGTGGAAGGTATAACTAATTATCTATTGTGTACATGTAACTTGCTAAAGGTTAGATCTTCAGAGTTCTCACCGCATGCATGCACACGCATGCACACACACACACACACACACACAATTTCTAGGATTTTAGGTTTTTGAGTAAAGCTTTTTTGTTCACAGCACTCTGTTTTAAGAAATTCCTCTAGTCAAAATTCTATAATTTCCTGTGGTATTTCTGCAACATACTTGTCTATTAACATTCAAAATTCAGGTATCCTAAATGGATAAAACCAGATAAGCACTACACTTTATATATGTCATCTTAATTCTGGTCGTTTCTGCCTGAGTTTCTTACATCTTTACAAGTTGCTTTCCTTCCTAATGCATCCTTCACTATCGTATTCCCTCTTTCATCTGTTTCTTAGGGTGATTTTTGCATCCTTAGTGAATGCCATCCTTGACACTTTCTTTCATAAGACTCGGGTTGGCTCGTGGCCCAGGAGACAGCAAGTTACACTGGGTTTTCTAATATACTTCAAAAGCTCTGAATTGCATTCTGACATCAAAGAGCCATAGAATGATAGAATGACAGCCCTAGATCGTACTTTGAGAAATCATCCAGTTTAATCCCTCTCTTTCTAAAAGGTTGATAATTGCAGTCCAGGTAGTAGCTATTGTATTCATTTTTTTCCCCTTTCCTTTCACTCAAGCCAACATGGACGACATTTCACCCATCTCACGAGTTACCCTATTCCAATATTTAAATTCTCATGGAGAACTATTTATTTTTCTCCATCTTTTAGGAAATATATATTTCCTTAGTATTTTCTCTTTCTCAAGCATTTTGAGAACATGAGAAACAACCTTTTAGTACCACTGTCATATAATGGTACTAATTTTCTATTATAAGATGGTCATTATTGTATTTTTTTTAATTTTTTTTAACGTTTACTTCTTTTTTTCTTTTTTTTTTTTCTCAACGTTTATTTATTTTTGGGACAGAGAGAGACAGAGCATGAACGGGGGAGGGGCAGAGAGAGAGGGAGACACAGAATCGGAAACAGGCTCCAGGCTCTGAGCCATCAGCCCAGAGCCCGACGCGGGGCTGGAACTCATGGACCGCGAGATCGTGACCTGGCTGAAGTCGGACGCTCAACCGACTGCGCCACCCAGGCGCCCGTAACGTTTACTTATTTTTGAGACAGAGAGAGACAAAGCATGAACGGGGGAGGGTCAGAGAGAGGGAGACACAGAATCCGAAGTAGGCTCCAGCCTCTGAGCTGTCAGCACAGAGCCCGACGCGGGGCTCGAACTCACGGACCACGAGATCATGACCTGAGCTGAAGTCGGCCGCTTAACCGACTGAGCCACCCAGGTGCCCCGGTCATTATTGTATTGAGATGTCTTCACTGGTAGAGCAGGTACAAAGTTCATGGTCTATGGACACAAATTGCCAAAGAAACATTTTAGGTTTCATAAATATGCTTAGATACTGGGTCCCAATTTCTGCTTTTATTAGAAAAGTAGTACCAACTTCAGGTAAAAGCAGTTTTCTCTGTCTCTGCTGTCCTCTTTCTCCCCTCTCTCTATTCCAGTGGTTAGGTAATCAGTCAATTAAGAGTTTTCCCTTGTCTTCCATTATTCTCCCCCTCTCTCTTCTGGGTTTGGAAGGTGAGTAAAGGTGGGCAGGGACTTACATGCCAACTGTTGAATTGCCCTCATGTTTGCTCTCTGTTTGCCAGGTTAGTGCCATTACCTTTATTCAATAGAGAGGCCTTTTTATACCTACGTTTCTACTCTCAGCTTCAAGTTTTGGGGATGCAGCATACCCGGAGGTATTCTCTCAGGCCATTTCAGATTCAAAAGAAAATGGTGGTGGCCATGTGCAGAGAATGAGGGTTTCTTTTGTTTCTTCATTTTTGCTTTATTTGCTTTTGTCTTAGTTTTGTTTCCTCAGGTTTCACATGGCATATAAGATATTGCTTTTCTTTACCCTGGAATCTGTAAAAAGTGTATGGGTATATCTCCCTACACCTACTCCCTCAAGAGCCCTGAAGGATAGGGAAAAATGCAAGTTCACTTCTTGTATGAACATACACTTTGATTTTCAATTTTTTACTATGTATCATGCTATTTTCTATTTTGGAGTTGGAAAAATGACCTTTGATCCTTCAGGCTATAATTTATAGTAAAAATCTTTATGTGCTGAGTTATCCAGATCTGAGAGGGATGTGAGTGCTGCCTAAGTTTCTGCTCTTGTACTCTCCATGTGGCTCTGCAGTCTGGTCCCGAGAACTCTAAGCCATCCTGAATGCCTGCTGTGGAACTTCTCCCCCAGTCTGGCTCTCCCCTCAAAGTACTGTTTCTTCCAATTTGCCCAAAGTCAGCAAACTTACAACCTCAAATAACTCTTTTAGAATGAGTATTCCTTCACTATTAAGATGTTTTGTTCTATTACCTACTCAGACTTTCAGATAATTTATCTTTATATATAGGGTTTTTGTTTTGTTTTGTTTTGTAGTCAGGTTATGATTTGCAATATAACCCTTTTGAAGCTTAGATGACTTCCCTTTACATGCCATAGTGTACATCTCATAATGAATTACAGTAACACAAACTCAGGGGTGCAAAAATTTAATTGTGTTTATTTCTATATAACAGAAATAATACCTATGTATCTATCAAATCTTTATTTTCCCCATAAAGAAGAAACTTAACCTAGTAATTTCCAAACAAAACTATCATTTTGGGAATTAAAGCCAATCTTGGAAACTTAAGTTAAAAAAATTTCCCTCTGTTTTATTATACAAAATCCTAACTTTGTCTTATATCCCTTTATTTTCCAGCTTTGAATACATTTATTTACCATTAGTGATAGGGACTTTATGTATACTATATTAAGTATATGCTGTATAACATGTACTATCTCTCTGTCTCTCTCTCTCTCTGTCTCTCCCAATCTCTCTTCCCTGAGTATGTATGCATGAAAGTGTATGAGTTAGAATCCTGAAGCTACAGTCATTCTGGTTGAGTCTAGAGTGGTGTTGGTGTCAACACAATGCAGTCTTATTGTCCGAAGTAACTTTCAAAAACTTACATTCTTAATTCATATTTCTCAAAAAAAGAGAAAAAAGATCAATGCTTAGTGTATATATCCACCATTGTTCTCATTCCAAAGCTTCTCTTGTTCCTTCCTCTTTATTCTTCCTTACCTCTCAAAAGAAAGAAACTCCAGCAAACCCAGCACTAGCGTTCAGGGCTCACACTGAGTCAGTCAGTTTCTGTAGTCTGTGAGGTTAGTATAACATCGTGTTGTACACATTTCAGCCTATATTTATAATATATTGAAACCCAGACAGGTGTTAATGAAGAAAGTCCAACCCATGAAATGCATTTTCCCTTCTTACAAAGTGAGGATAAGACTATTGCAATCTAAGTAAACCTGTAATTTTGAAATAAAATAGCATACTTTTTGTAAACAGATTATTAATTGATGACCATAGCTGATCATTTGTTTCAGATTTTTTTTCTTCCAAAACAGTTCTGAATTATTTATATTATTTTCCTATATGTGAGGCCTTATGGTGGTATATCATCTCCCCAATGACTCTGATGTTTTCAATTTTAGTGAAAGGTTTGCATACCACTTTTATCCAGCAAATAAATCACTGAAAGAGAAAGATGATATAACCATTTCCTCATAGCAAATACAAAATAATTTATCTTAGCTCATTTTAGTTATGCTCTTCTGTTATTGGTGTCAGCAGCTTGTGTCTGTTGCAGCAAGATTTTCTCTGATTTTTATCAATGGGTTTTCTTATGAGCATTGCACAAAAAAGTGTGTTTGTGTGTGTATGTGTATGTGTCTGTGTCTCTCTTCCATTGGTATTGATAGCCACTAGTGTTTTCCTTATTTATCAGCCCCTCACTTATAGAACTATTCTTAATTCCTCAATATTGCTTCAAATATTTTTTCCAGACTAGGCATTTTGCCTATTTATTTTCATTTTTATTACTTGTACACCATCCATTTTCCCAGAATGTATTGAGAGAGTATCTTTATATATCATTAATTATCCTTATAATTTAGTTTAATATTAATTTTTATTAAAAATATTGCTGGGTACATGTTGATGCTCTAAGTCTACCTTAAAAATAGTTTCAATTATCCTTTCAGTTTTTAGCTTTTTAAAAAAGTTCCCAATCTAAGACAATTTTGCTGCATCAAACGCATTGTGACTCTTTACATCCTCGCCTAGCGACTCTGCTAGGTCTGCCTGACCTGTGATCAGATTTTCATCCCTCACGTGTCTGAGCCAATGACATGCTAATACTAAGCCCATTGTACTTACCCGTTTATGATCCATTTGGGCAAGGAGGTAAAAGAATGTACCCTGGGAGATATTTCCCTTGCTGTCACTGTGCAACAGCAGCCCTATCTGCTCCCATCATGGCAACTACCCCTGCTGAGACAGTGACTCCTCTTCTTGCCTGCTGATTTCTTAGCACAGGATTCCAAACTGACCTCGTAGGAATCATAGCTTATGGGAACTTGCTGTAAATCTGCAGAAAACATTCTCTCTTTAGAAAATAACAGCTTCTATTTCCATAAAGACCAAAAATTCAGGGACAGGAAGCACAAAGTAGATCACTGGGGTGATGCTAAGCAGGTGTGGAGGCAGGATTCTGGTCCCCATGATTCATCCCCTAGTGTGATGCCTGTGATTATGTTCCTAGGCAAAAAGGGAGTGAAAGTTGCAGACGGAGTTAAGATTGTTGATATGCTAACCTTAAAATATAGAGATTATCCTAGATAATTTTGGTGGGTTTTACATGGTTAGAAGGCCCTTGAAAGCATAAGAGGAAAGTAGAAGAGTCAAAGAGGTGGGATGGTAGAAAAGGTGAGAGCTCACAGCCAGCAGGGGAAAGGACTTCAGTCCTACAGTGGCAAGGGACTAAAATCTTCCAGCAAGGTAAATAAACAAGGAAATGGATTATCCCCTAGGTCTTCCAGAAAGGAATACAGCCCTTTTGATGCTTTGATTTTAGCCTAGTGAGAACTTCACCATATGTCTGACCTACATAGCTCTAAGATGATAAATTTGTGGGATTTCTTAAGTGTCCCATGGCGTCTTTAAAAAGGAAAATTATCATTGTATACCTTTTTTTTCCCCAAACGTGATATCAAAGCATTCTCTATAAGGGGATAAGCCAAGTACAGAGCATCCTTCAATGTTTAAATGCTCATTGAGAATTTAAAAATCCACAACCTTAAGCTAAATACAAAGTTCTTTATAATTATAATTCTAACACAGCCAACAAAGAAAAACTTTAAACTCAAATGAAAACAAAACACAAAAACTAAAACTTTCATGTTCAATTGTTATTTTTATGTCACGATTTTTATAAAAGGAAACATTATATAACTGTTTAAAAGGCCATGCAGAATAAAATGTATATATTGCTTTAGGAAGAAGTAACAGCCAACTGGTGTGACAAATATGTGGAGCGTTTACCTTTTGGTTTGAATTATTATGTATCTGAAGGCTAATATACTTAGAAATTAATGGTCATTTTGTTTTGATGGTACTTAGTTTTTATTTTTTTTTATTTCTGTGTTGTTTGGATATTTTGCAGCCATTATTATTTTGTTATAAAATGAAACTCAGAGTTCTATTATCTGCACACAAAAAGTGACAGAGTCTTGCACACTACTTAGGGTAGGCTCTGTAGGGTGTATATTGCCTTGTTGAGTCACTTTGGCGAATCTTGCTATGACAAGCATATCTGATGGGTTTTAGAAGCACAAAATAATATTCTCTCCCATACCACACAGGAGGAATCTTGCTAATATATTTAAAATATATCTTTAGTTAAGAATATACTTGAGAAATATGTTAGTTTGCTTTGCAATGTTATTTACTTCAAATCATGCTAAAACATTTTCTGATTTTTTAATCACAGTTTTGTTTTTAAGCATATACTATATAGCATCACTGCATACAGACATACTGTATTTTATTATTAATTGTCTTTATGATAGCTCAGTTTTCTTCAACTTTTGCCACCACAAACAAGTAACATATTCGGGAAGCCATTGGAGATTATATCTTGAACTAAGCCTTGATACACATACTTAATTTCATAAAAAGAAAACCCAGAAATCTCTCTAAAAGAGTTGCACAGATTTATGCTCTTACTGTCAGTAAATGTTTCCATTTCTCTATATTCCACTAGCACTTGTTATTATTCAATAATTTCAGGAAAGTGTACTTGTCATTTGATAATTTTTTCATAAAGTTGTTAATTTTACTTACATTGTCTTTGGTTAATAAGAAATTTTTCATTTGTTATATAATAATACTTTTCCTTTTATAGTTAATGCTTTAGGGGAATTTTTAAGATATGAGAAATATGAAAAAAAGTCCTAACAAGCTTTGAGCAACAGGCATATCATTACATATTTAGTTATCATTTGACCTGAATCTCATGATCAACGCAATCTTACTATATGATAATTTTGAAGGATTATCCTCTCGGATACAGAATATCTGTTTGATTTGTTTAAATATAAGTCATATAGTTTCCCTACATACATTTCAATAAATGTCATCATATTCAAAGGAAATAAAGATATTTCCAAAAATCATATTGTTTCGAGTAGTTGCTAAATCATACGTTTGTCTAGGACAATGGTAAACAAGATGGGATTTTGGAATAACAGATAAAAATAGATAAACCAGAACATATGCTCATGCTACCTTGAATAACATTAAAGTTCTTTCTGACTGCATATGTGATTGCTTTTCTGTGCTGTGTGTTTGTTTCCAAGCACTGTCTATGAAGTGTGGAGAGCCAGTGGAAGAGGTTAGCTAAAGGCACTCCAATTAGATCTCATCTGTCTGAGGGCTGGTGTATGCTGGGCTCAACAGTGTCTGAGGCAGTATTGCTTGATAAGCATCTCATGATTCAGAAGGATGTGAACTTATAGATTATTCATTACTGAGAAGGGATATCCAGCCTTCTCTTACTTATCTAAGCTTTTTGTAGCATTATTTCTCAGGTTATTACCAGTACAGATGATATAAATCAGTAGATAATTCTTCTTGGCCTTTCCTAACCAACACAGCAGTTTTTGAATTCCAGTGACAGAGATAAATAGGGAGGTAGAAGGTAGGCTTCAGAGTTGTTGTGAATTGTGAATGTACCTACTTTGCCCTTCCCAGTTTGGACTTGCTATTTTGTATCAGTGCAAAATGCTTGCTGCTACCAAAAAAAAAAAAAAAAAAAAATGAGAAACTCATTAACAAAAGCTAGTTCAGGGATTCTGGGTACATAGAAGCAATTGGCTGAGCAGCAAACTGTCTTAGGGAAAACATATACAAATAATCATTATTTATGATCCAAGAATAGTGGTTTTTTTCAATTTCTATCATTTGGCAATTAGTTATAATTTGTAAAACATCTAAATATATCAATTCCAGGTAAGACTTTTCTGTTTTTTTGTTTTTACCAAAAAATTAAATGAATAAATAAGCACACAAATGCTATAAAGAAACAAATATGTCTTGCACAGTTATTGACTTATAATTCAGCAGACTCTTTTAGGTCACTGAATTACTTTTAATAAATAGGACTATTACATGACTAAATGGTCTTCAAGACTTGACATAAATCCTCTAAAGAATAGTTCACATTAATGTCACTATTAAATTTATCCTTTCTTATTTTATCTCTCTCTCTGTCTCTCTGTCTCTCTCTCTTTCTATCTCCTAGCTGGCTAGAGGAACAAATCACATAAAAGCATTTAACACACCCCAGAAATTGTATGATATTATAGGAATAAACATTATTTAAAAATCACTCTTAGAATTTTAATAAAAGCAAACTGTATTCTACCAATAAAAACACAGCTTCAAATTTTGTTAATAGTTTAGTTCAGTTGGCCCTGGAGAATAAGTTCTACAATTTCACAGTGAGGTTAGAAGTACTTAAATGATAAAAATAAAAGTGCTTAAATGGTTTTTGCATTCACACAATTTCTGACTTACTTTCATCTTTATATATAATTAATAAGCCATTTTAAAACCTTTTTGGAAGAAGGCAGTATGGCTAAACACATAAGCAAGAAGATACTTAATATTTTTATGAAATTGCAATCAATTTTACCATTCTATTTACCTTTAAAAGTCTTTATAGTCATTCTCCATGTTCCTAAACAAACTGTGATAACTTGACAATTAAGTTCAGTTAGTCTAAATTGTCAACTAATTAAAACTTTTGAATATGTTTTATACAAAATGGTGTTTTTTTTTTTCAACGTTTATTTATTTATTTATTTATTTATTTTGGGACAGAGAGAGACAGAGCATGAACGGGGGAGGGGCAGAGAGAGGGGGAGACACAGAATCGGAAACAGGCTCCAGGCTCTGAGCCATCAGCCCAGAGCCTGACGCGGGGCTCGAAATCCCGGACCGCGAGATCGTGACCTGGCTGAAGTCGGACGCTTAACCGACTGCGCCACCCAGGCGCCCCACAAAATGGTGTTTTAAACTATTAGGATAAGTAATCAAATTCTATTTCTAAATCTGCATTTCATGCTATAAAGAAACAGCCTTGTGAGAGTATATATGTGTGTGTGTGTACACACACACACACACACACACACACACACACATATATATACACAAAATGTCAAACGGAAGGAATGTTCAAAGATCTATTCTTATTGCACTGATGTTTAATACAATTTTATATTTTAATATGCTCAGTTTAAATACAATTACTACAAACCTTAATGCTGGTTGGATCATTGTATGTAGCTTTTATTGATTTTTATATGTTAATTAAAAATTAGATAAATATTAATATTTTAATTTTATTATCCAAGTTTATTCTTCAATTTTGTTTACAATTTAATTGTACTTTTACTCACAAATTTATGTCATAGGATGGCTTCTACTTCGAAGTTTCACCCTATACCTTTATTAAGAAAAAAAACCTTTTTGCATTGATTTATTTTTCTGCAATACTCTTTTCAAAGAAAGTAGATTAATATTATATTCTTTAATTTACAAATTTCCTACACTCCACTCCCAAATACCACCACCAAGAGAACTGCCAAGAAATCATTTCAGTGAAACTATTCTACAAAGGTAGTAAACAGCTGTACCAACGCCCTGTGTGTAGAGTGTTATCATTCAGCATAGTCCTTTTATAGATCAGGGCAATGGCATAAAAAAAAATATTAGTGATTGTATAAAGAACACACAAAAAAAATAGTATTTAAACCAAGAGTCTTGATGTACTTGTCAGTATTTTTCATGTAAACATGTTTGGGGGAAAGAGAGATAATATTTTAAAGAATATTGTGAACTTAAGAGCACCTGGGTGGCTTAGTCAGTTAAGTGTCCAACTCCTGATTTTGGCTCAGGTCATGATCTCACAGTCCATGAAGTCAAGCTCCTCATCAGGCTCTGCGCTCACAATGGGAAGCCTGCTTGCAATTTTTTCTCTCTCCCTCTCTCTGTGCCCCTCTCCCGCTTGTTCTCTCCCTCTCTCTCTCAAAATAAATAAATAAATTAATTAATTAATTAAAAAAAACAAAAAGAGCTTATCAATCAAGCATCCCATTCAAATGTATTATCTCATTGAATGTGGAATGTGCTTCTGAGACTTTTAGGCCCAACATTGAATGAGTCCTCTGCCTCTTATGTGATTATTGTCTACTTTTTATGAATTTGTAACTTATCTGTCTATAGAAAGTAGAAATAATAAATAAAGGCTATTGAAAGTGAAAATTTAAAACCATATCCACCATACCCATCCTATCATTGGTTGATCTAAAATTAAAAGTAAATATTAAGTTGTTAAAATAAAAGAAAACCTGAGTTCAAAAGAACTTATTCAATATACACAATATACAATATACACATAGATAAGAATCTTTCATATGAAAATAATCATTTTCATAGATTTTGGACACTAACTCTTTATCTGATATGTCATTTGCAAATATCTTCTCCCATTCTGTCGGTTGCCTTTTAGTTTTGCTGATTGTTTCCTTCGCTGTGCAGAAGCTTTTTGTTTTGATGAGGTCCCTGTAGTTCATTTTTGCTTTTGTTTCCCTTGCCTCCGGAGATGTGTTGAGTAAGAAGTTGCTGCAGCCAAGGTCAAAGAGGTTTTTGCCTGCTTTCTCTTCAAGGATTTTGATGGCTTCCTCTCTTACATTTAGTTCTTTAATCCATTTTGAGTTTATTTTTGTGTATGGTGTAGAAAGTAGTCCAAGTTCATTCTTCTGCATGTCGCTGTCCAGTTTTCCCAGCACCACTTGCTGAAGAGACTGTCTTTATTCCATTGGATATTCTTTCCTGCTTTGTCAAAGATTAGTTGGCCATATGTCTGTGGGTCCATTTCTGGGTTCTCTGTTCTGTTCCATTGATCTGAGTGTTCTTGTGCCAGTATCATATTGTCTTGATGATTACAGCTTTGTAGTATAGCTTGAAGTCTGGGATTGTGATGCCTCCTGCATGGTTTTCTCTTTCAAGATTGCTTTGCCTATTCAGGGTCTTTTCTGGGTCTGTACAAATTTTAGAACTTATCAAACTCAGCACCCAAAAAAACCAAATAATCCAGTGAAAAAGTGGGTAATACACATGAATAGACACTTCTCCAAGGAAGACATCCAGATGGCCAACCTACACATGAAAAAATGTTCAACATCACTCATCACCAGAGAAATACAAATCAAAACCACAATGAGATATCACCTCATACCTGTCAGAATGGCTAACATTAACAACTCAGGCAACAACAGATGTTGGCAAGGATGCAGGGAAAGAGGGTCTTTTTTTGCATTGTTGGTGGGAATGCACGCTGGTGCAGCCACTCTGGAAAACAGTATGGAGGTTCCTCAAAACACTAAAAATAGAACTACCCTACATCCCAGCAATTGCACTACTAGGTATTTATCCATGGGATACAGGTGTGCTGTTTCAAAGGGACACATGCACCCCTGTGTTTATAGCAGCACTATCAACAATAGCCAAAGTATGGAAAGAACCCAAATGTCTATCGATGGATGAATGGATAAAGAAGATGTGGTATATATACATATATATATATATAAATATATATATATATATATATGTACACACACACACACACATACACAATGGAGTATTACTCAGCAATCAAAAAGAATGAAATCTTGCCATTTGCAACTACGTGGATGGAACTGGAGTGTATTATGCTAAGTGAAATTAGAGAGACAAAAATCATGACTGCACTCATATGAGGACTTTAAGAGACAAAACAGATGAACATAAGGGAAGGAAAACAAAAATAATATAAACACAGGGAGGGGGACAAAACAGAAGAGACTCATAAATATGTAGAACAAACTGAGGGTTACTGGAGGGGTTGTGGGAGGGGGGATGGGCTAAATGGGTAAGGGGCATTAAGGAATCTCCTCCTGAAATCATTGTTGCACTATATGCTAACTAATTTGGATGTAAATGTTAAAAAATAAAAAAAAAGAAAATTTAAAAAAAAAGAAAATAATCATTTTTAGTTTTTGTATTCTTAGGTCATTGGCATTTAATTACTCACGACTGGCTGACTTATAAGACAATGTAGCACATAGCACATATGCATGGCTGTTTATTACAGTGTCCTGTGCAAGTACTTTTTATTTGGGTAGGCATTCACTCCACCAAACTTGCAAAGAAAATGTTGGTCTTCATAGGATTTTTTTTCCAAAGAATTAAAAAAAAATTAATGCATACAGAGATTAGTGTCAATATAAAAGGCAAACCTATAGTACTCTTCTATGTCTAAGGAGACAGAATTTTCACTGCAGAAAAAGTAAAAAAGACTTGGGGCGCCTGGGTGGCTCAGTCAGTTAAGCATCCGACTTTGGCTCAGTTCACGATCTCACAGTTCGTGAGTTCGAGCCTCGCGTAGGGCTCTGTGCTGACAGCTCAGAGCCTGGAGCCTGCTTCATATTCTGTGTCTCCCTCTCTCTCTGCCCCTTCCCTGCTTATGCTGTGTCTCTCTCTGTCTCAAAAATAAATAAACATTAAAAAAGCAAAAAAACTTTATTTTATAATACAAATATGATTAATCTATTGGATAACTAAATGCAGGAAGCTTATTTGGGGTTAACAGATATTAACTCCAAGAGACCATTTAACAACTAAGCATAAATACAAATGTAATTCATGATAGTTAGGGTTGGCTGACCTTGGTGGACACATTAAACATTGTAAATTTCAAAGCCACAAGAGAGATTCTAGAAGATTCAATTCATTGTCATTCCCTTCTCCGTCTAAAATGTTCAGTGTACAGTGAAAGAACAAAGTGAAAATGTACACAATCACAGATATTGTCCAGGAAATGTTATTTAACATACTTTTCAAATGCTAAAAAATGCATTGCTTTCAAACATCATTTTTTTATTTTGGGAGAGAGATAAGCAATATTCAGTTTCCTTTATAATTAAAGGTCATTATTGGAAATGTAACCAAGATGTTAAAATGGGCTTTGATTTCTTAAGTAAAAAAATAAGTGATATTAAAATAAACCATTCATATTTTAACCATTACTCTCTTTTATCCTATACCTAAAACCCACATCTACAAATAAGAGTTATACAGTTAGAGAAAATTGACTGAAGAAAATAGAAAATGGAAAAAGGTACTATTGCTGATATTTGGACATTTGATAGTATCTTTACTTCTGTTTCTCCTTTTCTTTAGAAGTATTTCACAAAGCATTTAAGATTTACAAGTTTACAATGAACAAGGATAACAGCAAGTGATGCAAAACCTGCCTTGTTTAAATTCAAATCCAAAATTTGGTGTGGTCCATTATGACCTCTAGAACTGGCGGATTGCCTAATGTTTTATAAGGAACCAAACAGGTAGATCACAATGACACGATGCTCTTGTTAGACTTTTTACTATTTAGTGATTCAGTGATTAACAGTGATTCAGTGATTCATTGATTTTACTTCTATTATTTCTGAATGTCAATATTATTGCTTTTCTTCAGATATAAGGTGGAAAATGTTTGTTATTTTATCAGTAAGTATGATGTTATATCTAGATTTTTCTTTGATGCTCTTAATCACAATAAGGGAATTCCTTGTTATTTCTAATATGGTGAGATTTCAATTTTCTTTTTATAAATTGGTACTGAGATTTTTCAAATTATTTTTCTGCATCTACTTAGGTATAGTTTTGATCAAAATTTAAAATCTTTTCTTTTTGTTTTTCATTTACGCTGTTTATATAATGAATTGCATTAATTTATTTTCAAATGTATTTGATCCTTGTATTTCTAGGATAGATGTCACTTGGTTCTGATTTTTATACTGATTGTATTTTACTAGACTCAACTAGATGAAATTTGGTTAATGATTTTTCCATTTGTGCTCTTGAAGGGTACTGATATGTGGTTATTTTCTTTGTAATATACTTAACTGGTTAGGATATTGGAGTAATGCTAGCCTCATAAAATGAGGTAGCCAATTGTACACATGCATACTTCATCTCATCTTGCTTGCTACAACTTGTACTTATCTCTTGGGTAACCTAAAGTCATAGAGTTAACCCTTGATGAAACTTTAAAGAAATATACTATTAAATGATTAATATACTTCTGTGTTAGAGTCTGAAATAGATCAGGGACAATTTATACCTTTTTATCATCATTTAACAGATTGGTATTTCATACATAGTTTATTTCACTAGACTACCTGCTGGTGAGTCTTACCATGCACCTGGTTTTAGTTATGTGAATGGAGGGTATATAAAAGCTCTTTGAAGGAGACTATGGATCCCCTTAAACTAAGGTGTTTCACATATATTTGATGATTCAAACTCTGAAGATGAAGCTATCTTTCTTGTGTGACTGAGAAAGAAGGGCACTGTGCCTGGAAGTCTAGACCTCACTAATATTGCTTGTGAGCTCTTCCTTCTGTTTACCATGTCTCTCTCTCTCTCTCTCTCTCTCTTTTTTAATTGAAGTATACTTGACATATGATGTTATACTAGTTTCAGGTGCACAACACAGTGATTTAACAACTCTCTACATAATACAGTGCTCACCATGATAAGTCTAGTTATCATCTGTCACCATATGACATTATTATGCTATTATTGACTATGTTCTCTATGCTGTACTTTTCTTCCTTTTTTTATTATTTAAACTCAAGTAAGTTAACATACACTGTAGTATTGGTTTCAGGAGTAGAACCCACTGGTTCATCTCTTACATATGGCACCCGGTGCTCATCCCCTAAAACTGCCCTCCTTAATGCCCATCACCTATTTTTTTTTTAATTTTTTTTTCAACGTTTTTTATTTATTTTTGGGACAGAGAGAGACAGAGCATGAACGGGGGAGGGGCAGAGAGAGAGGGAGACACAGAATCGGAAACAGGCTCCAGGCTCCGAGCCATCAGCCCAGAGCCCGACGCGGGGCTCGAACTCACGGACCGCGAGATCGTGACCTGGCTGAAGTCGGACGCTCAACCGACTGCGCCACCCAGGCGCCCCGGCCCATCACCTATTTAATCAATTCCCCCCACCAGTCTCCCCTCCAGATACCCTCAGTTTTTATCCCCTTATTTATTTTATAACTAGAAGTTTATACCTCTTAATCCTATTCACTTATTTTACCTATCCCGCCCACCCCCTCCGCATGTCTTTTACCTCTTTTCAAAGTTTATTTATTTATTTTGAGAGAAAGAAAGAGAGAGTATGTGTGTATGCACACATACACATACACACATGTGCAAGCAGAGGAGGGGCAGAGAGAGAACCCCAAGCAGGCTCTGGTCTGTCAGCACAAAACCTGATGTGGGGCTCGATCTCACAAACCATGAGATCATGACATGATTGCAAATCAAGACTATGATTTAACCAACTGAACCACCCAAACACCCCCATATCTTTATTAAAACATTACATGAGTGTACCCTATGCAACTTCATGAGTCTTTTCAATTGTCCCATTACTGAGGAAATATTCCTTTCTCTTCTTGTATCTGAAGTAATTTGCATGGGATTGGTATTGTTTCCTGTAATTTACCAGGAAAGCCGTCTGAGCCTGAAGATTTCTCTGTAGGAAGGTTTTTATACTATGAATTAGTATTATTTTTAATAGACACGACACTCTTCTTGTTTTCTATTTATTCTTGTAATTGTTTTGGTACTTTGTACTTTGGTAATTTGCTTTTCAAGAAATTTTTAAATTTTGTGAAATTTGTTAGAATGAAATTGTTCACAGTATTTCTTTAAATTTAATGTTTGTAGAATCTATAGTGATGTCTCCTCATTCATTCATTATATTGTTAATTTATCTTGATTAATCTAGTTAGAAATTTATCAACTCTATAGCTTTTTTAAAAATCTATATTAGTCTCTTGCAATTTTCCCTTCTTTTTTGTTTATTTCATTTTTTTCCTGTTGAGTTCCTTATTATTTCCTTCTTGCTCTTCTTTGAGATGGATGGTTGTATCACTGAATTGTGTCTATATGTAGATTCTTCAAGTTTCTCTTACTCATATCTACACCATTTCTAGTTCTCTCCCCTGCAACTTCCAGCTGCTTCACCTCTTCAAACTCTATAGTCTCTTCTTCTTCAACTCAGCAATAGTCACAAGCTTTACTTGGGATTATCTTCCTTGCACCGTGGTCTAGAACTGTCTTCAAGCAGAAAGCTGGGTGACAAAGAGCTTCCTTCTTTCTTTTTACTAAGAGCTTCCTTCTATTATTTTCTCTCTCTGATGTACAATGTCTGAAAATATTGTTTCTTATCTTTTATCTGTTTGTTGTTGCTCGCAAAGGAAGAGGAAATTAGCCTTAATAAGCTCTGTAGCTGGAGATCACTCTAAATAATATTTGAGAAATCACAGAGATTGAATGTTGCTAAAAGAAAAGACAGGGGAAATGTCTGTACTTTATATATGAATTTTAGGTGTATCCCAGAAACTATACATTTCTTAGCTTTATTTTAAACCATATGCAAATATTTTATTATGGCATATTAACCTAATAGTACAGAAAAAGAAGATGATTATTTCAGTAAGAATAAACCAGACAAAGTAATTCATTTAATTTTGCGCTGGGATTACTAGACTCGTTAGATAGATAGATAGATAGATAGATAGATAGATAGAGACATCATGCTTTGTTTGAGGGCATCAATAAACCATGCAGAATCGATGGCAGATTTATACTAGATTTACATCTTAAAGTAATAGTTGAAAACCGCCTGAAGGGGAAGCTGATGATTTTTAAATGTTTGATTTTAAAACATCAGAACTCTTCCATGTTGTGTAGGCAAGCTAAATGGTCCTGGTGGAGTGAGGGTAATTTTGAGAGGTTTACATTTTCTGTTTTAAGTGAATGGACAGTTTCCTTTTACATTAACAGCTTTTCTTCCTTTGGAATCTTCCTTTTGGGGGACAAGTTAAAAATGCTATAAAAAATGAACTTTATCTTTTTGTTCATAAAGTATCACTCTTTATTTATATACAAAATATTTAGAACTCTAAGAGCTTCAGTGATAATAGGATATAAGAAAGAGTTATAAATTGAAGAAATACGCATACTGGCCATTTTCCAAACAGGTTCTGAGTTAAATAACTCTTGAACATTTAAGAGCTATTCATATTATCAAACTTCTTTGGGTCCGTTGAAAACATGTTGGGAAAAAATGACACTTAGAACATGTGTTTTGCCCATGTACTTCTGGTTGAAAGTGTGAATGACAAAAAGGCAGTAGATGAATGGCCATAAATGAAGAGCAGTGAGATATATTTTAGGAATTACTTATGAAAGTACTCCATCTTAGGACATTGTGAAATCAGCAAAATGAGTGAACAAGTTTTTTAGCATGGCTTTGTAATATATGTGTATATACCTATATTTGGTATATATGTGATATTTATAATCTATATATGTATACACATGACATATGCAACCTTACTAAAAATAGATAATAAACAATTCAAAAAAATCTGTACTTTTGGAGGTTTAAATAACAAAAGTTGCCATTTTTTTGAACAACTACTATACTCAGGTACTGTAGTAGGCACTTCATGGACATTATCACTAATTGTCACAATAACCCTTCAAACTAGATGATACTGAACACTTTTATTTTTTATTATTATTATTTTCTTAATGAGTAACAAGTCACTTAGGTTGGACACCTTGCTCATGATAAAGCCAAGATTTGGATATAAATCTCTTGGGCTCTAGCTTGAATGTCTACACCATTTTCCCTCCAAATGCCACAGATGTAACACAGGTTTGTATGAGTTTTGATTTTTTTTCCCCTAATTTTTCCACGTTTCCACAGTATGCTTCACAGAACCCTGGTGGCTGTCATTGGTGTCGAGGGATTTTCAATTCATAGTTTATTTGAATAAAGGAAACTGTAACATAAATAATGCTTCTCTCAGAAGTTTTGTAACATAAATAATGTAGCATAAATAATGCTTCTCTCTGAAGTTTTGTGCCACTTTTTAATTCTAGCATGGTGATGTTCCCCAGATTTTTATGAGAGCCCTTGGTTTGCTTTGAAACTATGCTTTTACATGTGACCAACTCAGTCATAGAAAACTCAGTTCATGCTCAATTTACTCTGTTGTATCACTTTCTGCTCCCTTTTATTAAAATCATTGCAGTTTTCTTTAGTCTGCTAAATAAGCCTTATAACAATATTTTGAAAATTAATGAATTCTGAAGGTTATCATCCTGTCCTTAATATTTTCACTCCTTTCTCATTTTAAAATTATCATAGTAATATTGAATCTAAAGAACCAGAAATTAGGATGCTGAGGAATTAGACTGCTGTGGATCATTATTTCAAGTTTGACCAACATTTTCCTGTCGTGAAAAGAGTGGATTCATTTCAAAAATAATATTTTTTTTACAAAAAATTGACCTTGGAACACTGATCTCTGGTCATTGTTTTTGAATTTTCTGGATTTAGATCAAACATACTTAGGTATCATTTCCAACCTATTGTCCATTATGATTGATACTAATGAAATTTATGGTGATGAAAACACAAACTTTAAGCCATCTAGAAATTGCTATCTATATTTTACATTTCAGTGTAATTTAGTGGATAAATGACTTTTGTGGTTATGCATAGGAATCTTTTTTCTAGAACTATACTTCACTAAGAGTTCCTGTGGTTACTAATATAGCCATTGGTGGATTAAAAAACAGAGGTGATTTTTCTTTTCCAGCAATGATGGACCATGGCCGTAATGTTTAGCATTATTCCACATTATTCCTCCTGATAGTAACAAAATTCGTCTGTGTTCGGACTGGATATGATGATATTTATATTCCTTTCTAACCTGTTTTGGTATAGTACATTTTATAAATAGCTGCTTTATTAACAATAAGTTACACCTTGTACAACAGGAGGGTGAGGTCTCTTATAAACCCATCTCTGATTCTTTGTTGAAAACAAATTTGTTTTGTTATTATTGTTTCAAACTGCTTTACAGGAATAATTCTTATACCTTCACAGTTATGCTCTACCTTTGCTTCATGTTTCATAAAGAAGTTCTTATTTAAATACGTACTAGTGAAAAGAACATTTTTAAATCAATTTGCAAATAAATTGGAAAATTTAGCATAAACATTATAGTTATATCATGTCATTAAACCTATATTGGCTTTGTAGACTTTTCTTATTTTGACATAATTTTCAAAGAAGGATCAAATTAGATGTCTGTACTTTCTCTAAACAATAGCAACAAAACAGTCTCCATTGCAGTAGTTTTGTTATATGTTTATTATTATTTTTTTTTAATTTCTAAATTCCAGGAATTGTGCTGAGGCCTTTATATACACATAATTCATCTAAGTTGCACAAGTCTATTCTTATGCCTATAATTATTTTGCATTCAGAAGAGAATAATGGATATTATAGAACTTATGTTATTTACTGAAATTTACAGAGGTGAAACAGAGAGCTAATAATCAATCTTAGAGATAGTTAACCCCAAAGTCCATGGTCTTAACCACTGGGTTATAATACAATGATCACAACTAAGTATCAGCAAATGCCTGGTGGCTGTCTTATAGTTATTTTAAATCCTGAAATTGAAATTAAGTAAATTAACTAAATGTTTAAGAGTATTTCCCTAACCATTTTTTTAAATTTAATACCTTTATATATTGAAATATGATTACCACCATAGTGTTAACTAACATCTCCAACAACATCACATAGTTACCATTATTATCCCTACCCATTCTTTTAGCTAGAAATATTTAATTGTATTTTTGCTTAGCTTGCAATTGCTGTGCATTGATTGGGTCTCATTTATGAAAATTATTTGAAAAATAATAAAAATTAATATTTTCCTTATATGCATAGTTTAAAACATACATTAGTTACTTTAAAAAACTTTCATGATAATGGTTAATAATTTGATACAGCTTTAAAAAATCATGAAGGGGCACCTGGGTGGCTCAGTCATTTGGGCATCCAACTTCAGCTTGGGTCATGATCTCGTAGTTAAGAGTTCCCGTATCAGGCTCTGTGCTGACAGCTCAGAGCCTGGTGCCTACTTCAGATTCTGTGTCTCCCTCTCTCTACCCCTTGCCCACTCACACTCTGTCTCTTTCTGTCTCTTAAAAATAAATAAGCGTTTAAAAAAATCATGAAAATTTTCCGTGTCAATCTTGGATACAAGTACCTGTTCGAAACCTTTTAAACATTAGATATCAGGGAAATGTTAATATTTCCCTCAAAATTGTTTTGTATTTATAATATGCATAATTGTTCACTGAGTGTTCTAATATTTTTCTATCATAACAAGTTAATTAGCATATTGTTTCTCTTGCAACAACTACAACCAATTCTGGTTAATTTAAGCAGAAAAAATAATTCCCTGAATGATCATAGGATTGTCCACACAATCAAAGGGAGAATGAGAAAGTTAAATAAGTAGGCAGCAGAAACAATGGCTCTGGGATTTTGGAAGTTGGCCCAAGTGGGTGATATCTTTATGGTATTGTCAGAATGCTAAATTATTTTTTAGTTTTTTTTAATGTTTATTTATTTTTGAGAGAGAGACAGAGCACAGCAGGGGAGGGCAGAGAGAGAGAGAGAGAGAGACACAGAATCCGAAGTAGACTTCAGGCTCTGGGCTGTTAGCACAGAGCCCTACGTGAGGTTCAAACCCACGGACAGTGAGATCATGACCTGAGCTGAAGTCGGATGCCTAGCTGACTGAGCCACCCAGGCATCCCATCACAGTGTTAAATTATTGTCAAATATTTTAAAACTTTGTTCAAAACATAATTTCCAAGAAAAGAGTGATTGGTACTTTTGCATCAGGAGCCTATCAGTTGGCCATGAAAAGATATGTTGTATTTTGATTGTCAATGCCAACAAGCCTGTATGTGCAGGGTTAGGATAATTCTCCAAAGGAAATCCAAGTTGTTATGATGGATATCATGTAGAGAAATCAATAAATAGATATCCATTAGACTAGAATCACCAATAACTTCTTCTCATCACTAATTATCTAATTAAGTAACCCCCATATTTAAAATATGATTTCATGTAGTTCTAAAAACTTTTTTCTTGCAAGAATATATTTTGTTCCTTACATTTCCAATGGTAATTGCTATCAGCCATTTAGATTTAATGTATAACCCAAGATTCATAACTCTAGAATGGTTACATTCTTTTCTCTTTTTACTTGATTCATTTTCTCTGTAATGAGATCTTTTGAATTATTTACATTTTAACGATAGTACTTTTTCAAGTATATTCCTAAGATTGGGTATATGAGTAACACAGTCTGAATTTTTTAGCTCAGATAGTTGAACAGTAGTTTGGCATAGTATAGGATTGGGTGGCAATCTTATTTTCTTAGTAGTTTTGACCTGGTGTTGCTTTGTATTTTAGCCTCCAGTGCTGCAGATGAAAAATCTAATTTCAAGCTGTTTATTCTTCCTTTATAAATTACCTTTTCTTTCTGGGTATCTTTCTGGGTAAAATTTTCTTCATACCACTTGACTTTTCATGTTTTGTACCAATCGTTTAAATGGACTCCAAAATTATATAGATTATACGTGATCAAGTAGTCAAAAACTGAGACACATTCTAGAATAGAAAAAGAATTATTGTTACATTCCCAGATAACAACTATAGTAGTGCTGCAAAATGGAGAGGGTATTAAAACATTGTCTAATTATAACAAATTTGGATAAAGTTTATTATGTCTCCCAATTCCAATTGATTATTCCCTTTTAAAACTCTATTCAACTAACTGAAACTCAGCTTTTCCTGAAAAAGAAATAAGTGCTATATTTAAATATCTGAAGTACACTAAAGAATTAGATGTCTTCTTCCTTTTTTTGTTTTGTTTTGTTTTGTTTTTTTGGCATATATTAAGATCATTTTCTCCCATGTTTCAGCATGCAACAAAAAGAACCTTGAACCAAACACACAGTATATAAGCCAGTCTCAAATTCTCTTAATGTTATACAGACCTAATGTTTATTTTCAATTATTTCAATAAAGTAAATTGAACATCTAATTGGGTACCAGAATTGATGTTACACTTGTGTTTGCTGTTCTCTAGGACTAGGAAAGTCATCTGAGAAAATATATAACATATTGTGCTCAATAAGGACCATTCCAATTCAACATTGCCATCCATTCCTGTGTTCTCCTAGATTACACTGGGTTTATAAAATTAACTATATTTCCCAAAGTCTTTTGAGTCTAGGGTTCTGATTCTTTTTTTTTTTTTTTTAAACTTTTTATTTTTTTTCAACGTTTATTTATTTTTGGGACAGAGAGAGACAGAGCATGAACGGGGGAGGGGCAGAGAGAGAGGGAGACACAGAATCAGAAACAGGCTCCAGGCTCTGAGCCATCAGCCCAGAGCCCGACGCGGGGCTCGAACTCACGGACCGCGAGATCATGACCTGGCTGAAGTCGGACGCTTAACCGACTGTGCCACCCAGGCGCTCCATGATTCTTAATATAGTTTCTGCCAATGAGATTTATAGTTTTAGAGGTGGAAGTTGAAAGAAAAGTGAGACTGTTCCTGTGTCAGCTAGCACACAAGGTTGTATATAAAAGTTGAACAATGGCCAATTTCCATATTCCAGAGTATAGTCACCAGCTCCACAAGTGGGTGATAGTTGTGTCTGTAGTACTAATAGCACTAGCAGTTTTCCCTGCTAGTTTACTACTGCATTGACATTAACACAAAATGCCCCTTACTTCTCCATCATATCCAGTGATATTAAGTCTCAATTATTGTTACTAACCGATTTGTATTGAAACACCTAAGATAGTTTCTGTTTCTTGAGCTTAATCCTGAAGGATATATATTGTATATATCACAGAAATAATGCTTGTGTGTGTGTGTGTGTGT
This sequence comes from Puma concolor, assembly GCF_028749965.1. Lineage (NCBI taxonomy): Eukaryota > Metazoa > Chordata > Mammalia > Carnivora > Felidae > Puma > Puma concolor. Next base: position 78,329,232 of record NC_141667.1, on the reverse strand, counting down.
GTATGTGTGTGTGTGTGTGTGTGTGTGTGTGTGTGTGTGTGTGTGTAGAGTTGGCCAAACCTGGACTTATATCCTTGATTTACTACATACTTTCCATTTGAATTTGCTGAGCCTCAATCTTCTCAAACTTTAATGTTTATAACATGTTTATGAAACTATATTATTGTAAGGATAAAATAGTATATGTATGTATGTATGTAAATGTATATGAAATACCTGCACCAAATAATAGCAGGAAGTAAATTGTGACAGACAAAAGGGGCACAGTCATCGCTGTGATATGAGAATTGAAAGTATAGAATCCTTTGATCAGTTTTTTTGTTTCCATCAAAATTATTTTTTGTTAGATATTTTTTAAGTTTATTTATTTATTTTTGAGAGAGAGAGAAAGCACAAGCAGGGGAGGGGCAGAAAGAGTGATTGAGAGAATCCCAAGCAGGCTCTGCACTGTCAGCATAGAACCCGATGTGAGATTCAAACTCACGAACCATGAGATCATGACCTGAGTTGAAATCAAGAGTCAGATGCTTAACCAACTGAGCCACCCAGGTGCCTTATATTTTTTTGTTAGATATCTTATTCAATACTCTGGCACTCAGTAAATGGATGCATTGAAAAACAATAAAAAAAGCAAAACAGATGTATGATTTTCATGAGTTCCAGGATATCATTATGACAGGTAATAAATAAACTAAATAGAGTAAGCAGGAAAATATTCTTAGATAAGTAAATACAATTATATATATATATATATGTGTGTGTGTGTGTGTGTGTGTGTGTGTGTGAACAAATGGCTTGTGTTTTTAGAAAATAAACCACATTCAACTTAGATGTAATAATTGGAATGAATATTCATTACATTCATGGAAATTAGGCTAGTTTTAGGAAAAGGCTTTCATTTTAGTAAGACCAAAGCTAATCAAGACAGAGGTACTATTCTGAGTAAATGAAAGTAAATTAGTTTAAATAGTGACTTTTTTGGTAAATTTCCTGTTAGTTTGAAAAATTTCAAGATTTTGCCTTAACTTTAACAAATGTATCCATTTTTATCCAATATTTCCTTCTATGTGTATAATTTATATTTACCTTCACTTTGAAGAGTTTGAAAGAAAATTCATGAACTATAGTTCTTTGGAGTGATTTTACTATAAACATTGCACTTTACAGAAAAGATTTGTTTATTCTTTTAAACATTTGTGTTTTTTGAAGGACCAAATAAGTGAAAATAAGGTAACTTAAACATTCATTTGATGCCATTGAGAGAACATATTTTTCTGAATTACACTAAATGATTATTTTATGGTGATTTTGAACAATGCAATTTTTAAGATATTAGGTTCTTTTATGATCCACTATAAGTATAATGGGAAAATAATGGAATAAGGGAGAATGTATAGTTTCAATCAGTAGTTAATTTTAAGTGAACTTATCCCCCCAATACAAACTTTTCATTATTGAGATTACCAATTTATGAGAGTTGTATACACTTAGAATTTGACTTGTAATTCAGTTCACAGTTTATTGAGATTTATATATAAAGTTTGAGGGTTTTTAGGTCTTTTAATTCTATTAAAATGCCAAACAGGCTTTTTTTTTTAATTCGTGGTTGCACACAGATAATAAAGTGTCATGACTTTCAAAACCTTTGATGTTAATCTCAATTTTCCATTTTTTAAATTTTGTAGCAGTTAAAATTTAATAATAAAAATTTTAGATTTTATCTATTGATAGGTGTTTATAATTAAAATATCACTTAACATTATTTTTTAATATTTTAAAATATTTATTTATTTATTTGAGAGACAGAGAGAGCATGAATGGGGAAGAAGCAGAGAGGGGAGACACAGAATCTGAAGCAGGCTCCAGGCTCTGAGCTGTCAGCACAGAGACTCACACAGGGCTTGAACCCATGAACCGTGAGATCATGACCTGAGCTGAAGTTGGACACTTAACTGACTGAGCCACCAAGGTGCCCCAAAATATCATTTAATATTATTATGATTTGAAAGATGAATGATGTAAACAAAATAAACACCTAAAATTTTAACTAATATTATTATGGAAAACTCAGATGGTTGGGAATGTGCACATTTTCTGTAATGAGAAAAAAGACACTGAACCACAGGGCTCAGTTTGTGGATATGTATAACACAAGCATGTGTGTATGCGTGTATGTGTATGAACAAACTGTTTAAATTTGACAGAAAACTTTAAAATAGATATTTGGTTTCTGTTAACGCAGCAACTGATTTAAGTTTGAATTATATTATTTTGGTAAATTAGCAGGTGCTTCTTATCACAATGATGATGGTACTATGTTTACTGATGAAAGCTTGGCATGTTCACTTCAAAGGAGTCTACAAAAATAGGTACTACAGCACTATATCATCACAACATTTAATCACTTATAACCATTCATCTTTTACTTTATGAAGATCTTCAGTTCAAAGTGGTCAATGTAGAAAATATAAAATAAAAAAAATAATAAATTGTTGGAAATAGCTCATATGAAAAGGGGATTGGAACAACTTACAAAATTTTTTAACATAGCAGATGTTAGACATTGTAGGCTCTCTTGTCAGATGGTTTGGGTATTTATATCTGCTTTGTCAACTATGAGTTTCTTAAATATTATATCAATCACCTTCTGTGATTGTATTTATACTGCCTTTCTTTGTCATTTTCATCTAATTTCCCTGAGAGAGAGAGAGAGAGAGAGAGAGAGAGAGAGAGAAGTGGCACATGCTATTTTTCCTACATGATCCTTGTATGAAGTTAAATAAAAATTGCTTTAGAGTAAGAAAAAATATTTCTCAATTTATTTTATGAGACAGTTAAGGTAGCTTCCCCAGACTATTGGCTTCAGAATTGTGACCTACGTACATTTCTAGAGAGGTTGGCACCACATGGGTTTTGGTTAACAGGTTTCCATCTTGAGGTTTGTGGGAAGATGAACAAGTCAAGAATAAAAAAGGGAATAAGATGCTTTAAAGCGGGAATCCAGGGATGTGAAGAAACACACAGGCCACTAATTATCAAAAATAACAACTTTCTCTGAGCTGATCAAAATTTTATTAACAGATAGGACTTGATAAAAATCATAAAAGTTCAGCCACTCTGTTAACACATTTTCCAGATTTTTTTTCCTGAACAAAACAGGAGGAGTAAGGTTTATTTTACATATCTTATTCCTGTCCTTGGTCAAGAGAGAAGGTGGTGGGGCAGGGGTAAACAGAGAATAAACAGAAAACTTCATAAGAAAATCTCTCTTAGAACAAATACATTATGAGAAAACTGTATAGATACCATAAGTTTTTGATATATGAAAATATTAGTTTCTTTTTCTCTAACATATTCTTTTTAAGAAGAAACTTGTATCAAATAAGGAAAATATTTCAAGATATTTATAGCTGGTTTTGTTGCACTTGGTAGTGTATACAATTTTTCTCTTTTTTATGAAAAATCCTTTCTAATAAAATGTTAAAATTAGCAATATTATGGAACTCAGGGGTTATTGAGTCTTCTCTGAATACTCTTGCTTTTATTTTATTCATTAAAAATCTAATTCAGTATTTTATAGTACATGTGTTTCAGCATGTGGCACAACTGCATGTTAATTGAGCTAATATCTGCTTTTATTCACTTTGTTTTCTTTCTTTGCTAAGAATCATTATTTTGGTCACAGCTTTGTTTGAGCTTCTTTCTGGTAGTTTAAAATGTGAACTCATATTAACTATGCACAATTGCAAGTGAGCATGTAAAGACGGTTTCACATTACTGTCAATGCCGTTGGAAACATCAGCTGTTAAGTACATAAAGTGTGGCTCCTACCTTTATAAAGGTGCATGTATTTTCAAGAAATAACATATCTATTGTTTGATTGCTCTTTTATTTAAATTGTGATCTTTACTTAATGAAAAATAATTCAAGCTTATTAAAAACAAAAATATACAATGAAGAATATATTTGTATAATTTGTATAAGAATATACAAATAATGAAAAAGAGAAAACTCTGATCAATTTTAGGCAAAAATTTGCTTATGACAAGAGAGATTGTTATATGGCTATTGTTTTGAAAGCTTTGCAAATTCATGAGACAGCAAGGAAAAAAGCCTTTTTTTTTTTTTTATTTTGCTCAAATGTTTCAAACAGAGAAAATTTATAGAATGTCAACATAAAATTGACACAAAAAACATTAGTTGCATTCACTGGCTTAGTAGCATAGTATTACTGTAGGAAGGACAGAAAATAGATAATAAATTAAATAAGGTTCTTAATCATTATTTGTCCTTAAGAAGTGAATAGTAGGGGTGTAGAAAACACTTAAAGGAATGTATAAATCAGTTTCCAATAAAAATACGCAAACCAATATAGGTATTTTAATTTAAGGGTATTTAATACAGCAAATTGATTACATAGGTGATGGAGAAAATAAGAAGTCACACACACACACACACACACACACACACACACACACACACACACACGCACACACGTTAAAACAACCCAGAGATGAGCAATAGCAAGAAATCAATACTACTTTTAGGCTGGAGGGACACAGGGAGACTATGTTGTCACAAGTATCCAGAAGTCTGGGCTCAAAGGAGGTTGGAAATATAGTGGAAGAGGTTATCTAGTAAAGACGCTTGGATCACACAAAGAGGTGTGTTATAGCAGTCATTGGAAACCACAAATGAGAAGAAGCCACTGATCCAAATAACAGAGAGAGAGGTAGGGGCATATGTAAGTCTGGTTTTCCTTTCCCTGACCTCTTATCAAGGTTCCCAATGGCCGAATCTAGTCATAAACCATAAACCACTTGAGAAGAGAATCTGGTAAGTGGACAGTCTGAAGAATAAAGGAAGAGGGTGAAACTAAGGGAAGAAGGCAAATTACTGGTAGGAATTAAGACCAAGCTATATACATATACCTTTTGAATGCATTTCTTACCAAATTATATTTTTAATGGGACAGTTTAAATTTGATTATCTTGGTCTAAAAGCATATTGGAATATGGAAAAATAGAGAAGACATACTTTTTACTATTTCTTCCAAAAAGCATAACTAAATACACCAGACATTATACTTAAATGTAAGGAGAATCTAAAACATGGGGAGAAGAGGCAGACTGAATGAAGTCAAGACCCAGAAATGACATGATGGTGAGTCCTGTGGATTTTGTTTTGGCCTCATATATCTCATACTTGAACCTGAAGAAGCTCGAAGCCCCAGAAAACCAAAAGGTACTGCCAAAAAAGTACCCTCAACAAGCCTGCTCTCTTGAGTAGGGCTGAAAAGGGGACAGCCTAGCAAGACAGAAAACTTTTAGACAAGAATGCCTCTATTTTAGCCAAATACCATAGAATATACTGTGACACCATCTCCATCCATGACAATAAATTTTCACCCTTGGGAAGCTGTACTGAAGTACCCCAACATTTCCTTTGGGATAAAGTGGAGAAAGTCAAATAGAGGTCTGAAACGTATCCCAGCTACCTGGTTAACAAAGCCCTTCTCCAACATAGTGTCAGTAGAGACCCTGTGGGGAACCTAAACTTCCACCCCCACATAGCATCAATGAATGACCCCTCCCCTCTTCCTCTGGAGTATTCTCAACAGGGACCCAATGGAAAGCTGGGCTTTCACCATCACACAAGAATAATGAGGCCACACTCACCACAGTGTCAGTGGAGACCACATTAGGAGTCAGAACCCCAGTCGCCTCCCAGTGGTAACAAGGAGCTCCTGCCTTGGGTGTCAACAGAGGCCAAATTAGGAATCTGGACTTCTATATCCACCTGGAAGTTATGAGGTAATAGAGCCAAAACTCAGAGCCAGCTTAAGCAAAGGGTTATGTAAGATGCATAGTTTCACATCATAAAAGGAAAATGTCCAGAAAGATATTACATCCAGATTCTTGTAAGAGGAAAGTCCATAAAAATTAATTCTTCATACTAAGAACCTGGACTATCTCAAACTGTATGGGAAAAAAAAAAGGCAATCAACATATGCCAACACGGAGATGACAGAGATTCACTCTTTATCTGACAGATTTAAAATAGCTATGATTTTTTAAAACTTTCAATGAGCAATTTTAGAAATCCCTGAAACTGGGGTGCCTGGGTGGCTCAGTTGGTTAAGTGTCTGACATAGGCTCAGATCAGGATCTCATGACTGTTGAGTTTGAGCCCTGCCTTGGGCTCGGTGCTGACAGCTCAGAGCCTGGAGCCTGCTTCTGATTCTGTGTCTTCCTTTCTACCCCTCCTCCACTCCCGTGCTCGCTCTCTCTCTCTCTCTCTCTCTCTCTCTTTCTCTGTCTCTCAAAAATGAACATTAAAAAACAAAAAAAGAAAATACCTGAAACAAATAAAAAAAGAAAAGAAAGCCTCATCAAAGAAATACAAAACCTCAACAAAGAAATAGAAGAGATAAAGAGTACCCAAGTGGGAATTTTATAACTGTAAAGTAAAATTTAAAAAACTAAATTCTCAGTGAATGGACTTGAAGAATATAGGAGGCAGGTGAAAGGTGAAAGAATCACTGAATTATAAGGTGAAATGATAGAAATTATACAATCTAAAAACAGAAAAATTAAACTGAAAAGCAAATTAACAAAAGCTGCAGAAACCTTCTGGCCTGTAACAGAAGATCTAACAGTTATATAATGAGAGTCTTGGTAGAAGAGAAAGAGGGCAGGGCTATGAATGTACTTCAAGAAAAAAAATATATAAAAACTTCCCCAATTTGGCAAGAGACATAAACCTATAGTTAAAATCCAGGAAATCTTTGGATAAAATCAAAGGCATCCATGCTAAGACAGATTACAATTAAAATTCTGGAAACTAGACAGAAAGAAAAAATATTGAAAGTAGAGAAAAAAGACAGGTTATATATAGGGAAAAACAGTAAGAATGAAAGCAGATTTCTCATCAGAAACTATGGTGAAAGTGACAAATACTTTTCATGTGCTGCAACAAAAGAATTGCCAAGCCAGAATCCTGTACCTAGCAAAAATGTCCTTCAGGAATGAGGGGAAAATCAATATGCTCCAAAAATTAGGAAAACTAAGATAATTTGTGAGGAGAAGACATGTACTGATATAATAGTTAAAGGAAGTTCTCTAAATAAAAGGTAACACTGAAAGAAGGAAACTGGGACCATCATGAAGGAAAAAATATCATGGTAAGCAAAAATATAGGTAAGCAATAAGTTTCTCTTATAGTCTGAGTTCTCCAAATTACATTGGAAGGTTGAAGTAAGAGTTAGAACTCTGTTTGTCATGGTTCTAAATGTATGTATAACCACTGGGGAAATGCAGATTAAAAACAATGAGATATCACTACACACCCATGAGAACAGCTAAAATAATAAAAAAATCGTGATAACACCAAACATTAGCAAGGATTCAGAAACCTGGATACAGTGCTGGTGGAAATGGGAATGTAAAATGGCACAACCATTCTGGAAAACAGTTTAGCATTTTCTTTAAACAAACAAACATGTAAAAATGAAATGTCGAACTTTCAAAACCTAGGAATTGCAGTTCTGGACATTAAAAGAAGAGAAATAAATCACACACCAAAAAAAGCTATAGAGGTATTTTTATAGCAACTTTATTTTTAATAGCCCGAACAGGAAACAATGTAGATGTCTTTTGTGGGGTTAAGCTGTTTTGCATTTATATCATTGAATACTACTCACCAATTCAAAGGAACAAACTAATGATAAACAGAATAACCTGGATGAATCTCCAAAGATTTACTCTGAGTGACAAAATCTAAGCCCTCCAAACTATATACCCTATATTCCATTTATACAGCATTATTAATATAACAAAATTATAGAAAAGGGGAACAGATTAGTGGTTGCGAAGGGTTAAGAAGGGGGTGAGGGTGAAAGGGAAGTAAATGTAGCTATAAAGAAGTAAACTGAGGGGTCCTTTTGGTGATGTAAATGTTCTGTATGTGGACACTATCAATGTTAAATATTCCGACTGTGATATTTTATAATAGTTTTGGAAGATGAGAATTTGGGGGAAACTAGGTCAGGTGTATATGGGATCTGTTAGTATTTCTTAAAAATGCATGTGACTCGACAATTATCTCTAAATAACAAATTTAATTTTAAAATATTTTGAATAATAAAGGGAAAATGATTATTCTTGAATCATGAGTTATAAACAAGTAATTAAATTAATCATATGTATTTTAATGTTACTTTTATTATGAAAACCAGGAATTCTTTCCAAATATAATTTTCAGAAAAATAATTGTCATGAGACATGAACATAATTCTTTTTCTTATATTTCCTTTTTTTTTTTTTTTTTTTTTTTGGTTCCTTCCCCCCTCACCCCCACCCCGTAGAATCAGTGATAAGGATACTATCAGAGTCATAACTAGGCTTGGCTAAATTACATGAAGCATAGATGGAACATTAATCAGTAGAAGAGATCATTGTTTGTAGAAACTATTACTTTGCCATACGCCATACAAATTTGTTAAATGTCAGAATCACTGTGATAACTTTGAAATACATCAAATCGGCTAGACTGAACTACATTTCCCAGAATGCATTTCTTATATGTTTCCATTTGGGGGGTTGGACACATTGTTAGATTTGGAGGATAGAGGGAGCAATAGCTATTTAATTTTATTTCATGGAGCACCCATCTATGTGCACACATGCACTTTGTGTATTTGCTGATTCACTTTGTTGACATGAAGCAGCAGTGGGCCTGCAATCACTCTCTTACCTAGATCCTCTTTTACTTCTCTAACTACTCGGCCATGTATATGTTTAGTTTTATGGTAAAAGACTCTGGACAGTGATTTCTTCAGAATAAGCTTGTCACTCTGGGTAAAGGCAATAATAAGGGACACAGATTTTAGTCCATCCTTGAGTGCCAGCTACTGCCAGTGGGTTCCAGTCCTTAGGAATTTTTCTTTCGTTATTGCCTGTCCTGTGTATTTCAAGCTTCCTTATCTGATGCTGAGACAACAGCCTTACAAAGTCCTCTTAACTAACTTTCTCAACTGTGTAAACCAATTCTCTGTAACAAATCCTGTGATATCTCCTAATAGTCTCTAGATGAACTCTGACTGATCTGATACAGTCACGATAAAGCAATTTTAAATAATTATTACCTTTCTATAAATTTTCTTTAGAGAGATACGTTTCATTTGATATGTCCTCATTTATTGAGACATATGACATTACTAATATGAATAATGCTTTATACCAAGATAATTTAAATATATTAAGAGGCTAAAAAATAAGCACTTAAGGAGTTGGAAATATCTGTGGTACAAATTTAGTTAGAAATCACTCTGTAATTTTATTATTCATATATGCAATGACTTTGTTTTAACATATGAGCTAAATCTAATGAAAAGGATAATTTAGTACTTAGAAAGTATAATAAGATGTTGATTGTGTTTTAAATGTACAAGCCATTACAATATTAAAAACTGCCAACTCTATATGAAACACACTGAGAGTTAAACTCAAAAGTATTAATTTTGGAAAGTTTACAGATAGGACTACAAAGGACTACTTACTTGCTTCATAGGAATGTTGAAATTCCAAAATAGATACTGACCATCCCTAACTTCCTTTTACCCTGTGCCAGCATCTATAATTGTGGATTGTAAATTGTCTGAACATCACAACCATGCATAGTTTGAACATGAAAAAAATTAATGTGGAATTTTGCAAGAGTTGCATTTTTGGTGGATCAGTATTTCTTCTCTCTAAAACCAAAATTGTAACCCTATCACCTGCAGACTCTGTGAGAGGATTTGACTTTTTTTGTATCTTCACATGAAGCTTGGGCTGAATTTCAGATGATCAACAACACACCATACATAGTCAAATATTAACTTTACTTGAAGTTGCATAGCTGTGAGAAAATGGACTTATACTATAGACTCCTCTTTATTTCATGATCAGAATAAGGTTCACATTTTGATTATATTTTTCAGTAATACTTGACTGAACAAAGGAATAGCCATGTTTTGTTTCACGCTTCTTTGAAGGACAGACCCATGACTTATCCATTCAACCAAACTATTCAGAACATGGGCCACAGTACATAGGGCCATCTAAAGTGCTCTTGTATAATGCAATTTTTTTTTCTCTTCTTTTCCTGTAAAATGTCATAACCACCTATTTCTCCACTCTCAAAATGTCCATTTTCAAAAAATTTTAAATCATGTTTGTCTTAAAAAGATGTACCCTTTTAAGACAATAATACCTTTAGTAACAGAGACCTCCCTACACCTGTCATTTTTGAATCTTTGGTAACCGTCAAGGCGATTGATACTACAGCGATAAAAATAGTTGTGCAATGATGGAATAATATGAATGAACATATAAATGAGAGTAGTCATTTATTTGATTGGCCAGAAATTACCTAATCCTCTGAAATCTCTACTAACTCCTCTGTGTTACATGTTTTTGTGAACCACCTTAACTCTTTCAGGAAGTCTCATTCACATACTGATGAGGTGGTAGGCATTAAATAAGATGGATGTACATATATGTTCATCAGTTCAAGGACTGTCCAAGGTTAGTACCCTAAATCTTTTTGTGAATCATTTTTTTCTGATTATTTTATTATTCTGTTTTGCTATTTTCAGATCTGCCACTCTCCCAGCCTAGTTTCGTTCTTGTTCCTGGTTATTTCACTGGGAATATTCAATAAACAAGACTAAGCTTGTTATCAGTGAGCCATATTCTGGTAGAATATACTAGAAAAATGTGCCCTAATTACACACAGCTAGTAGTATATTGGACTGTATCATTACAAAAGAACTAGAAATAATATAAGTAGCTCAGTAGCAAATATAATTTTTTAGACAGATAAGTAATTATTACATTGATCAAAATGACACAAACTTTATATGTAAAAAAGAACTGATAGACTGGGCTTTGGTAAATTTTTTTGCTGGTAACACTTCAAAAAAGCTGAGAAAATATTTAATCTACAAAGGTCACGTGGGGATTGTTCAATTGCAGTTCAATCGTTCAATTCAGTAGGTCTGAGGTGGGCATTCTGCATTTCTAAAAGTCTGCCAGGTGATGCTGATGCTCATCTTCTGACTACTTTTATAGCATCAAGGTCCTAATACACTGATTTTCTTTTAATGTAGTCAAATAACAACACAAAATATTTTATTTTAATCTATCTCTAATTTACTTTTAAAAATATACATATCTAGAATATATATCCATATATAACCATTTAATATATATATAACCTATATCTAATATATCCATTATCTGACATAATAAATCTATATGTATTTAATATAGTATAGGTATATTAAGTAATTATTCTAATATATCTCCTACGAAATAATCACAGATCATTTTAATGTTAATAGCAATAATACACATACACAAGAAGTAATACATACAACCAACATTCAATGTTAGATTCAATTTCAGATATATGTTTCTTTATTCAGTTTTCACTTATATTTAGTTTTTTTTAGAATGCCATTTTCATTTTTTTATATTTTCATGTTTTCCGATAGAGTATGCTGGAGTGTAAAATTACAGACAAGATATTCTTCCATTAGTTTCCCTGTAAAAGGTCTTGTATAAAACTACAAGAGAACTATATTAGAAATGTATTTATAATAATCAGTAGAGTGTAGCAGTGATGTAACTGTATGAAAATGTTAATAGCTTAAAGTTCCTTAGACCAGCTTCTCTTCAGTTATTCATCATTCTGGTGATATTTTTACTTTTGTGGTGTCCCCAGAAAATCAGATAGTAGTGATTCCTGGCTCAGCAAGAAACCAGAGCTCCACCTAGGGGTAAAATCCCAGGCTGAGATCTAGAAAGGGAGTTTTGTAGCCAATAACAACTTACTTTATGCAACTGACAGATAGAAATTGGTGAGGGAATATAAACTTGTATATGAAAAATCATGTTTTACCATTTTATTTTATTTTCTTGTACTTTGAAAACAAAATAGATGATCACTACTGCAATGCATTGTTTTTTAAAAAAGAAAAACTCTGTAGTGCACTTGTGATGAACACCAGTATTGTATGTAAGTGTTGAATCACCTGAAGCTAATATGACCATATGTTAATTAACTGGAATTTAAATAAAAACTAAAAACAAAACAAAACAAAAACTTCTCTGTGTAAACTTTTCAAGAAGCAAACTGTTTTTCAAAGTAATTTAAATAATACATCAGAAATGGGTAGTTAGGTTGCAATTTCACAATATTAACAGCAGTAGGGATGCCTGGGTGCCTTATTTGGTTAAATGTCCAACTGTTGATCTCAGCTCAGATCATGATCTCACGTTTTGTGAGATTGAGCCCCTCTTTGGGCTCTGTGCTAACAGTGGGGAGCCTGCTTGGAATTCTCTCCCTCCCTCCCTCTCTGCCTCTCCTCCCCTCAAAATAAATAAACCTTAAAAAAAAGATAAATTTATAAGTTCTAAAGTTGTCCAGTTTACTAACCTTTTACAAATCCTGCTGAAAACTATATATCATGAAATTTAAATTTTGGGGCCAGGAGCTATTTGTTTAACCTAAAGTCATGTTACGTACAATTCGTATTTTTACTAGATTACCTTGAAGACACAAGTTGTTTCAAGTCTCTTTACATTTGTAGAATTGATCTAGAACACTGTACATTTCTCAGTAGAATTAAATAATCTCAACCTCTCATCTTTGATTAATAGCTAATTAAGTGTTTTTAATAATAGTACCTACTTTGTTTTTACACATACAGTTTATCTGACCAAAACATAATTAGAACCACATTTTCTCCAAGTCATGTAAATTTTCTAAGGTGCTTGACAGCACCCTGTACCTTGTGGAGTACTCAGTACCTTTTGTTTGATGTTACTGATAAAATCTAAGAAGTAATCCCAGGGCGCCTGGGGTGGCTCGGTTGGTTAGGCCTCCGACTTTGGTTCAGGTCATGATCTTGCGGTTTGTGAGTTCAAGCCCGGTGTCGGGCTCTGTGCTGACAGCTCGGAGCCTGGAGCCTGCTTCGGATTCTGTTTCTCCCTCTCTCTTTGCCCCTCCCATGCTCATGCTCTGTCTCTCTCTGTCTCTCAATAATAAACGTTAAAAATATGATTAAAAAAATCTAAGAAATAATTCCTTAAAATACCGACTATTAAAACACAGCAAAACTGAAAAACAAATCAGAACTTAAAGTGTACTTCATTCTGTTAACTGAGTATAAAGAATAACAATAACAAAATAGTTGGCCTAGAAATCCCAAGACTAGGCTTCTTATTTCTGCTTTTAACTACGCAGCAAATTTCAATGAATGATTCACATACTGGTATGTTGTAACTTTCTCTTGGAAGTTACATTCCTCATTAGTATATTATATACACTGAGGTACCTGGAATCAGGAAATCTGTTCAGTCTTTCTTAGTTCATATTTTATAAACTCATTTCACAAAGGAATCAACAATTTGTTTCACCTATTAATGTTTTTTACAAAAAGTGTATTTTGTGTACAATATTTAAACACTGCACTAAGAAGCACATGAGAGCCATTTTATAAGGAAGAGATAAATCATTGCAAAAGAGTAGGAAAAAAATGTAGGCTTGGGGAGATACTTTAAGCAATGTCACAAAGCTCTATATCCCTAGGAAATAAGAGGAAAGTATAGAATAGATTATAAGAGTTATCAAAAATACAGGGAGAAGAGGTTTATCATTCAATGCTTTTCTTTCACCAGTAATTCTTATGGTAGAGATACAAGCATTTCCAGACTCTACTGTTAAGGACTAAAACCACAAAACTAATTATAAG